>NC_053491.1:380692374-381426932 GCF_905171775.1 Rana temporaria | reverse complement strand
AAAAGTTATAGCATCTACAAAATAGGGGATAGATTTATGGCATTTTTATTAATAATTATTTTTTACTACTAATGGTGGCGATCTGCGATTTTTATCTGTACTGCGACATTATGGCGGACACTTCGGACACTTTTAATTTTTTTTTGGGACTATTCACATTTATACAGCGATCAGCGCTATAAAAATGCATTGATTACTATAAAAATGCCTAGCAGGGAAGGGGTTAACACTAGGGGGGGCGATCAAGGGGTTAATTATGTTCCCTAGGTGTGTTCTAACTGAAGGGGGATGGGACTGACTAGGGGAAATGACAGATTGCTGTTCATACATTGTATAAACATACGATCGGTCATTTCCCCCCCCTGACAGGACCGGGAGCTGTGTGGTGTTTACACACACAGCTCCCAGTTCTCGCTCTGTAACGAGCGATTCGCGGGTGCCCGGCTGTTATTGCTCCCGCTGGGCACTCGCTTCAGCACCAGGGGCCGTTATATTACGTGATTTTGCGCAGCCGAGCCGACCTGCTGCCGTAAAACAGCGGTGGGTGGTCGGCAAGAGGTTAAAGTGATCCATCTATCCTGGTGTCTCCGCCGGTCACCCACACAGGCGGAGATATTTCTGTTCCCCCGACAGTCTGGGTTACATTACCACCTCAGCCTAGGGCCTTCTGATTGTGGTAATCTCCCCCACCCCCCCAGTGCGGTGTGCCTCCCCCCCAGTGTGCCCCCCCCCCCAGTGCGGTGTGCCCCCCCAGTGCAGTGTGCCTCCCCCCAGTGCGGTGTGCCTCCTCCACACACAGGAGCTCCCCTGTCATCTATGTGGCTTCAGCCTCCATGTCCTCACATCTCATGCTATGGTTCTCTATGTCCATTGGTTGGCTGTTCCATGACTGCTGTATGCCTCAGTTTTTACCTTCATCCCCCAATGGAATAAATGCTTTTTGTTTCTACACCCAAGGTTGTGTGTCCCCCAAGGTTGTGTGTCCCCCAAGGTTGTGCGCCCCCCAAGGTTGTGCGCCCCCCAAGGTTGTGCGCCCCCCAAGGTTGTGCGCCCCCCAAGGTTGTGTGTCCCCCATTTGCCATGGTACAGCTCTATTCCCAGTTTTGGTTTCTCATACGCCTCATTGGTCTGTTAGTTTGGGACAGCTGCGGGCTGCGGCCCCAGTTTGGCCGCCCTTATCCACTTGAGCAGTTGCCCGGCGCCTGGATCATTGTTTACCTCCCTGTAATGACTGATCTAAAATTGTTTTATAAACAGAATGTAATTCTATTGTCTTTCCACAGCTTTACGAAAACGTTATCAGTGATTTTAAGCCCAGGTAAGAGCGCATCCTTTTACTAGATAATGCCCTACAACTTTGTTGCTGCTTATCTGACCTGCACAGTCTCTCTTGGATGGAAATGCATCTGCTGGAATAGCTCAGCTCAGGGTAAGTTACAGAGGAGAATTTCAGTTTCTTAAGAACTCAAGTCATTTTGAGAATCCCTCTTTTGCTATAAATATCAGTTCTATTAGCTGCTCAAGACCCGGACCATTATGCAGGTTAAGGACCGGACCATTATGCTGGTTAAGGACCTTGCCCATTTTAGCGATTCGGCACTGCGTCGCTTTAACTGACAATTGCGCGTGGCTCCCAAACAAAATTGGCGTCCTTTTTTTCCCACAAATAGAGATTTCTTTTGGTGGTATTTGATCATCTCTGCGGTTTTTATTTTTTGCGCTATAAACAAAAATAGAGCGACAATTTTGAAAAAAATTCAATATTTTTTACTTTTTGCTATAATAAATATCCTATTTTTGGTAAAAAAAAAATCTCAATAAGCGTTTATCAATTGGTTTGCGCAAAATCTATAGCGTTTACAAAATAGGGGATAGTTTTATTGCATTTTTATTAATATTTTTTTTTTTACTACTAATGGCAGCAAACATCAATTTTTTGTCATGACTGTGACATTATGGCGCACACATCGGACAATTTTGACACATTTTTGGGACCATTGTCATTTTCACAGCAAAAAAGTGCTATAAAAATGCACTGATTACTGTGAAAATGACAATTGCAGTTTAGGAGTTAACCACTGTAGGGGTTAAGTGTGACCTCATATGTGTTTCTAACTGTAGGGGGGCGGGGCTGTACGTGTGACGTCAGTGATCGTCTTTCCCTATATCAGGGAACAGACGATCAATGACATTGTCACAATGAAGAACGGGGAAGGTGTGTTTACACTCACCTCTCTCCAATCTTCAGCTCTGGTGACCGATCGCGGGACACCGGCGTCAATCGGGTCCCGCGGGTGTGGTCACGGAGCTTCGGACTGGGTCGCGAGCGCGCCACCCCACAGCTGGGCACCTAAAGAGGACGTACAGGTACGTGATTGTGCCCAGCCGTGCCATTCTGCTGACGTATATCGGCGTGAAGGGGTCCTTAAGTGGTTAAAGCGACGCAGTGCAAAATCGCAAAAAGGGGCAAGGTCATTAACCTGCATAATGATACCCCTGATATTCCACCAAAGCTCCCCCACCCCTCCCCCTAAGATGGCTGTTGAAAAAAAGTACACATAAATAAAATAAAAAATTGTAAAAAAAAATATAAAAAAATAAAAATGAAGCACACGGAAAAGCACCTGAGCAGGTTCTCATTTTTCCCGGCAGACTTTTGACAGCCGGGAAAACCAATCGTGTGTACGAGGCATTAGGGTTCAAGAAATTCAAATCAAATTTGCATTAAAAGTAGTAATGGCAGGTCACTAGTTATAAATAATAGATATCATGTTATGCTTAAATAATCCTAAAATGACATGCAATAAATGTGCTTTTGAAATATTTCCCATATTCGCCATGTAACATTGGGGTGCTGCATTCATCTCCCACCAAATTTGTTACACTGTACACCAAAAATGTTTAAACACCCGACCGTCCTACCTACACTGTATGCTCAAAAGTATATCAATTCTATGGATTAAAGGGGTTGTAAAGGTTTGTGTCTTTTCACCCTAATGCATCCTATGCATTAAGGTGAAAAGACACCAGGCAGTGTCCGGCCCCCCCGTTTTACTTACCCGAGACCCAAATTTCCGTGGGCGTGATCCCGTGTCGCTCTCTCTGCGGCTTCTCAGCTCTTCATTGGATAGATTGATAGCAGTGCAGCAATTGGCTCCTGCTGCTGTTAATCAAATCCAATGACGCGGCCACCGCAGGCGGGGCCGAGTCATACATGCGGCGGCTATGGATGCCGAGTGTATAACACAGGAGCGCGCCCTCAAGGTAACCCCCTCAGGAGAGAGCTTCCCAGAAAGGGGTTATCTATTGTGGGGAGGAGCCGCGAGAGCCGCCGTGGGCCTCGAGAAGAGGACGATCGGGGCCACTCTGTGCAAAACGAACTGCACAGTGGAGGTAAGTATAACATGTTTGTTATTTAAAAAAAAAAAAACTTTAACCCTTACCAGTTTAACCACTTAAGCCCCAGACCATTTCGCTGGCCAAGGACCAGGCCACTTTTTTTACGACTCGGCACTGCGTCGCTTTAACTGACAATTGCGCGGTCGTGCGACGTGGCTCGCAAACAAAATTGAGGTAATTTTTTTTTCCAACAAATAGAGCTTTCTTTTTGTGGTATTTGATCACCTCCGCGGTTTTTATTTTGTGTGCTATAAACAAAAATAAAGCGTAAATTTTTAAAACAATTCTATATTTTGTAATTTTTGCTATAATAAATATCCCCCAAAAATATATATATTAAAAAAAAAAAATTCCCCCTCAGTTCAGGCCGATACGTATTCTTCTACTTATTTTTGGTATTAATGCTCGGATGTTTTTGCATAGAATGCATTAAGGTGAAGAGACATGTACCTTTACAACCTTGTATGTACTGAGTTTTGTGTGAGATCCCTCTGGGTGCATTGGAGTCCCCCCACAATTAAAATTATAATGAAGTATTCATAATACGTGTCCTATGTCTGAATGGCTGTTGTCGAAATATTAGACTGTACTCTCCTTTGGAGAAGGGGCTGATATATATGTGAATTGAGGTGGATTTAAGTGTATCAGACAGTGCAATCTGCATTCTTGCTGCACATCTGTTATATTAGATGCCATGCTTCAGAAGCCTTGACAGTGCTCTGTCCATTGACCTAAAGGAGATGCAGCAAAACGACCCAGCAAGCTCAGCCAGAGAAGGTAATGCAGATATATGGAAACATAATTTAAACACATTTAAACAAAGGCAAAGAAGGAGAAACGAGAAAAACGACTACAAATTTTTATTTTCTATTTTGATGTCATAATATTGTACACAGCCTCCATAGAGTTACTTTTATTACATTACATATTATTATTTGCTTACTTTGTTGCTATCCAATCTGATTATGACATCTAGGATAAGAGTTTAATAGTTTACATATAGGGATGTCCCGATACCAATACTGCGCAGCGGTGATCGGTGCTTGTAACTCCCCCCAAAGCCGTACTGATCACCGCTGACTGTCTGACTGTCCCCCTCCGTGCTGTCTTCCCCCCTCCGTGCTCCGTGCTGTGTTCCCCCCTCCGTTCTGTCTTCCCCCCTCCATTCTGCTTTCCCCTTCCATGCTCCTTTCCCTCCCATGCTCCTTTCCCTCCTCCGTGCTCCTTTCCCCCCTCCGTGCTGCTCTCCCCCCTCAATTTGTCAGGATGGAGAGCGGAGGTAGGAGCCGCTAAACCTGGCTCCTACATTTTCTGAATGAACAGAGTCAGTGATCACTGACTCTGTCCATTCATATAATTGAGCATCGTAACCTGTGTTTACAATGCTTCAGTTTATGAATGGAGAGGAGCTTGTCTCCATTCATTTTAGCTGAGGCTGTAGAGAAAGGGACTGGGGAATCTGTGTCCTTAGTCCATTTATATGTCTTAAAGGGGAGATGTCAGGGGTCTGTTAAGACCCCTGATATCTCACCAAAGACCCCCAGCAGGGCTGATTAAAAAAAGAAACAATTGCAATAAATATATAGATTTTTTTAAATAATAAAAATGTAAATAAAAAAAACACACTAACAACCCCCCCCCCCATAAAAAAATAATAATAAAAAAAAATTGTAAAAAAATAAACATACTGCCACGGTCACGTGACATTAAAAAAAAAGTATCGGTATTGGAGAGTATTTGAAAAAAAGTATCGGTACTTGTACTCGGCCTCAAAAAAGTGGTATCAAGGCAACTCTACTTACATCCAATAAATATAGTTCATAGCAAAATTCTCTTTTTTTTTTTTTGTAAAAGTGTAGACAGAACAGACATACAATGCTTATGGTTTTAGATAATATTTTAAACATGGCCGCTCTATGCAATTGCAGAGTGTAAGCAGCTTGTTTGCCTCTATGAGTAAATAAACATCATTTCAGCTTTAGGGCTTTTCAAATGCAACCGGTGCAATTATCTGTCTCTAAATATTTTGTTAGCAGCATTTAGAGATATTAACCTCTTCCATACCGGGCAGTTATACACACTTCCATACCAGGCCTATTCTGGCACTTCTCTCCTACATGTACAAATCATAATTTTTTTGCTAGAAAATTACGCAGAACCCCCAAACATTATATATGTTTTTTTAGCAGACACCCTAGGGAATAAAACGACGGTCATTGAAACCTTTTATCTTGCACGGTATTTGCGCAATAATTTTTCAAACGCCTTTTTTTGGGAAAAAAATTGTTTCATGAATTAAAAAAATTTAAAAACAGTAAAGTTAGCCCAATTTTTCTGTAAAATATGAAATATGATGTTACACCGAGTAAATAGATACCTAACATGTCACGCTTTAAAATTGCGCACACTCATGGAATGGCGCCAAACTTCGGTACTTAAAAATCTCCATAGGCAACGATTTGAAATTTTTTACAGGTTACCAGTTTAGATTTACAGAGGAGATCTAGTGCCAGAATTGTTGCTGGCACTCTAACGCACGCGGCGATACCTCACATATGTGGTTTAAACGGCGTTTAGATATGTCGGCGGGACTTGCGTGTGCGTTCGCTTCTGCGCGCAAGCTACCGGGAACAGGGGCGTTAAAAAAATAAATTTTTATTTCTTTTTTTTTTTATATATTTATTTCTTTTTTTACACTTTTTTTTTTAATTTTTTTATTTTTTTTATCACTTTTATTCCTATTACAAGGAATGTAAACATCCCTTGTAATAGGAATGTGTGTGACAGGTACTCTTTATGGAGAGATGCGGGGTCAATAAGACCCCACATCTCTCCTCCAGGCTGGAAAGCATGAAATCGGTGAAAAAAAATTCACCGATCTCATGCTTGTGGTTGCTTAGCAGCCGCAATCGCGGCTTTGTTTACTTACGGGGACCCGGGCGTGACGTCATCACATCGCGCCCGGGTCCTCCGACGGTCATAGAGATGACTGGTGACCATCTGGTCACCAGTCATCTCTATGCTTCCTGTGAGCGCCGGACGATTCGTTCTCCGGGCCCCCGATGGCACGGGAGAGCCCGGAGAAGCACCGGATGGTGGCGGGAGGGGGGGGATGTCCCCTCCCGCCGCCTGTAAGAACGATCTAGCGGCGGAACCGCCGCTATGATCGTTCTTACGTTGTGCAGAATCGCCGGCAGTTTAGAAGGATATCTGAATGATGCCTCTTAGCTGCAGGCATCATTCAGATATCCACCCGGAAAGCCCAGGACGTCATATGACGTCCACTCTGAACGGCAGAAGTTCTTTGTGGACGTCATTTTACTATGGGCCGGTAGGGAAGTGGTTAAAGTGACACTAAAGGTTCCCGCTTTATTTTTTTTAAATAACCAACATGTCATACTTACCTCCACTGTGCAGTTCATTTTGCGCAGAGTGGCCCCCGATCCTCCTCTTCTGAGGTTCCACGGCGGCTCTCTCGGCTCCTCCCAGCATTAGATAACCCCCTATGGGAAGCTCTCTCCAGAGGGGGTTACCTTGTGGCTGCACTCCCGTGTCATACCCCCAGCATTCTAGGCCCTGCCCCTCGGCGCCCACGTCATTGGATTTTATTGGCAGCAGCGGGAGCCAATGGCTGCGTTGCTATCAATTTATCCAATGAAGAGCTGAGAAGCCGTTGAGAGAGTGACGCGGGATCACGCCCACGGAAATTCAGGGCTCAGGTAAGTAAATTATGGGGGGCTTGGGGGACGGACACTGCAAGGTGTTTTTTTTTACCTTAATGCATAGGATGCATTAAGGTAAAAAACACAAGGGTTTAGGCCTCTTTCACACGGTTGGACCGTTCAGATCCACCTGTCAGTTTTGACTGCGGACCTGGACGGCCGCGCCATGCATGCCTATGGAGCGTCAGATCATATGTCAGCAGAGACATGTCCACTAACATCCGATCCGCCAAAATCAGACGGATGCCGATACGTCCCCGTTTTTATCAGATCACTCCATAGGAATCAGCGGCACTGCACAAGCCCCTCCCCGCTCAGTGAGCAGAGAGGGACTTGTCATCCGTCGGCTCAATGGAGAGATCTCCCCCTGAGCTGGTGGACTTCGCTGCAACGGAGTCGCCTAGTGTGAAAGGGGCTTTACAACCCCTTTAATATTTAACTTGGTAACATTCAGGGTCCATCTACAGTGTCTCACAGAAATTAGTACACCCTTTACATTTTAGTAAATATTTTATTCAATCTTTTCATGTGACAACACTGTAGAATTGACACTTTGCTACAATGTAAAGTAGTGAGTGTACAGCTTGTATAACAGTGTAAATTTGCTGTCCCCTCAAAATAAATCAACACACAGCCATTAATGTTTAAACTGCTGGCAACAAAAGTGAGCACACCCCTAAGTGAAAATGTCCAAATTGGGCCCAATTAGCCATTTCCCCTCCATGAAGTCATGTGACTCGTTAGTGTTGCAAGGTCTCAGGTGTGTTCAGTTTGGTGTTATCGCTCTCACTCTCTCAGGCCGGTTTCACACTGGTGCGACACGACACTAGTACTACTTTGGATACGACTTTGCCCTGCGCCTTGAAGGCGACATATGTCCGACTTTCAATGAACGGGGATCCGATTTGGATCCCTGCCAATACCAGGCACTTTGTTTTATATGAATCTTGAGGGGGAACTCCACGCCAAATTTTAACTAAAAAAACGGCATGGGTTCTCCCTCCAAGAGCATACCAGGCCCCAGGGTCTGGTGCGGATGTAAAGAGGAACCCCCTACACTGAAAAAACAGCATGGGGGTCCCCCCAAAATCCACACCAGACCCTTATCCATGCACGCAGCCTGGCCGGTCAGGAAAGGGAGTGGGGACGAGCGAGCGCCCCCCCCCCTCCTGAACCGTACCAATCCGCATGCCCTCAACATGGGGGGGTGAGTGCCTTGCGGGCCCCCCACCCCATGGCACCCTGTTCCCATGTTGATGAGGACAGGGCCTTTGTTGCAGACCAATCAGCTCACTGTAGCCATATTCGCAAAAATTCTCAGAACTGCAACCTTGTGCCGAGAAGTCAACTTCGCCCCCGCCTGTGAAAAGAAAATCGTCCACATATACAGGATTAAAACCGAATAGAAAAACTCTAAGTGCACTCTACTGCTTCAGGGATCACTCTGTTGTTGGACCTCACTTCATTATGGTAAGCATTAATCTCATATATACAGGGTGATCGCTGTTATATAGTTGTGCTATTGTAGGAGATATCACATATGTAAAACCGCTATATAGACATGCAGAGAAAAGCAAGGGTGCGCTCTCCCCACCTGAACCATATCAGGCCACATGCATTTAACATTGGGCCAATATCTTACAAGGGGGTGGGGCAAGCCTCCCTCCCAGGGGCGGACTGACAACTCATGGGACCCCCGGGAAATAGATTATGGGGGCCCCGGGCAATAGGAGATTATGGGGCCCTGGGCAGTAAAAGATTATGGGGCCCCCAGGCAATAGATTATGGGGCCACACAGTATACACACACATACAGTATACATACACACAGGGCAGCCATCACAAATTTTGGGGCCCCTTACACAGCTTTAGGCAGGGCCCCCCTGGAGCAGAGAATCGGGGAGAGGGGCCCTCCTCTCTCCTGCCACGAGATGGTAAGTGGGGGGGGGGGTTGTGGTAACAAAAGTGTCATATTTTCTCTTCTCTCTCCTGCCGCAAGATGCTAAGATGATAAACAAAGTCAAGTCAAGTCTTCTCTCTCCTGCCGCGAGTTTGCTAAGGTCAGACCAAAGAAACAGAGGGGGGTGGTTTTTAAAAATAAAAAACGGGGTGGCGCCCGGGCCCCTTACAGGTGTAATGCCTGTACCCCCGTAATGGCGGCCCTGCATACACAGTACACACACACAGTAGAGGTCGACCGATATATCGGTCGGCCGATATATCGGCCGATATTTGACCGTTTTTAAGAGATCGGCATCGGCCGATTATTGTAAAAAAATCGGCCGATTTTCGGCTGCCACACTAAGTCCCGCTCCACCTACAGAAGCACAAGAAATGAATCCCTCAGCCACGCTGCTGGTAGTCTGCGCGCCGGCCCCGCCCCCCCCCCCCCTTTACCTCGGCGGGCTGTAGCAGAAAGCAAACATGTCACAAGCCCGAGCAGCTGCAGTAGTTGTCTGTGCGGAGATCACACATGTAATGCTTCCTGCATGCTGGGACGGTGGCGGGATTACTGAACATGGGCTCTAGGCTACGGCTCCAGCCGTAGCCTAGAGCCCATGTTCAGTAATCTCGCCACCGTCCCAGCATGCAGGAAGCTTTTGTGATCTCTTCGCACAGACAACTAATGCAGCTGCCGAGGTAGGGGGGCGGGGCCGGCGCGCAGGCTGAGGCTACCAGCAGCGTGGCTGAGGGATTCATTTCTCGTGCTGCTGGAGGCTGGCAGCCTGATACTGGGGTAATGTACAGTATTCATATTATCTATGATAGGTGCCTCGGCTCTCTAGTGATAGTACTCTACTCACGTGGGAGCTCACAGGTGTCATCCAATGGGCAGTGCTGGAGGGAACAGTGTGTACATGTCAGAGCACACCCCTCTCCTGTATACAAACTCATATACATACTCCTGTATACACACACATTTTATATATATCCATCCCCCACCCACGGCCAGCTCCATCCATCCACCCCCCTCTACAAAGCATCTCGCACCCACGGCCAGCTCCATCCATCTCATCCTCCACAATGCATCCCCCACCCACGGCCAGCTCCATCCATCCACCCCCCTCTACAAAGCATCTCCCACCCACGGCCAGCTCCATCCATCCATCCACCCCCCTCTACAAAGCATCTCCCACCCACGGCCAGCTCCATCCATCCATCCACCCCCCTCTACAAAGCATCTCGCACCCACGGCCAGCTCCATCCATCTCATCCTCCACAATGCATCCCCCACCCACGGCCAGCTCCATCCATCCACCCCCCTCTACAATACATCTCCCACCCACGGCCAACTCCATCCATCCACCCCCCTCTACAATACATCTCCCACCCACGGCCAGCTCCATCCATCCACCCCCCTCTACAATACATCTCCCACCCACGGCCAGCTCCATCCATCCACCCCCCTCTACAAAGCATCTCCCACCCACGGCCAGCTCCATCCATCCACCCCCCTCTACAATACATCTCCCACCCACGGCCAGCTCCATCCATCCACCCCCCTCTACAAAGCATCTCCCACCCACGGCCAGCTCCATCCATCCACCCCCCTCTAAAATACATCTCCCACCCACGGCCAGCTCCATCCATCCACCCCCCTCTACAAAGCATCTCCCACCCACGGCCAGCTCCATCCATCCACCCCCCTCTACAAAGCATCTCCCACCCACGGCCAGCTCCATCCATCCACCCCCCTCTACAAAGCATCTCCCACCCACGGCCAGCTCCATCCATCCACCCCCCTCTACAAAGCATCTCCCACCCACGGCCAGCTCCATCCATCCACCCCCCTCTACAAAGCATCTCCCACCCACGGCCAGCTCCATCCATCCACCCCCCTCTACAAAGCATCTCCCACCCACGGCCAGCTCCATCCATCCACCCCCCTCTACAAAGCATCACCCACAGCCAGCTCCATCCATCCACCCCCCTCCCTCCATCCACAGCCAGCACCATCCATCCACCCCCCTCCCTCCATCCACAGCCAGCACCATCCATCTCTTCCCCTCCACAATGCATCCCCCACCCACGGCCAGCTCCATCCATCCATCCCCCTCCACAATGCATCCCCCACCCACGGCCAGCTCCATGAATCCACCCCCTTCCCTCCATCCACAGCCAGCACCATCCATCTCTTCCCCTCCACGGCCAGCAACATCCAGCCATCCCCCTCCACAACGCATCTCCCACCCACGGCCAGCACCATCCATCTATCCCCCTCCACAACGCATCCCCCACCCACGGCCAGCATCATCCATCCCCCTCCACAACACATCCACCGCCAGCAACATCCAGCCAACCCCCTCCACAATGCATCCCCCACGCACAGCCAGCACCATCTTTCCCCCTCCACAGCGCATCTCCCACCCACGCCCAGCACCATCCATCCTCCTCCACAATGCATCCCAATCCAAATATCGGCCGCAAAAATCGGCATCATATATCGGCCATCGGCTGCCCCGATTTCGAAATATCGGCATCGGCCAGAGAAAAACCCATATCGGTCGACCTCTAACACACAGTATACATACACACACTGAGAAGGTACTGGAGAGGCGGGGCAGCTATAATCTTGGGATTTTTAGACCAAAAGGATGTCGGTAAGGGACATTTCAAGGACAGATGTAAAAAAAACACAGATTTTTACATACTGTCCCTGGTTTTATTGAGGCTGGCAACCCTGATAGGGCACCCTAGTGACATGGGGCCCTCGGGCAGTGCCCGAATGGTCAGTCCGCCCCACTCCCTCCTTGCAAAGGCACCTAAACCCAATAAGGGAATTATTAAAAATGGGCCATTATCAGGCCTTAGATGTTGTGATTGTATTAGTTTTCTTTTTTAATTGATCTGCCAGTAAGGCCCCTTTCACACTGAGGCAGGACGTGCAGTGGCGGTATATCGCCGCTAAAAATGGCCGCGCTATACCGTCTGAATTGCGGCGGTATTCGGCCGCTAGCGGTGCGGTATTGACCCCCGCTAATGGCCGGAAAACAGTTAATACCACCGGCAATGCGCCTCTGCTACACTACAGAACAATTTATCTGATAAAACAGAAACATAGAGAGGACGGGAAGCTACAAGCTCACTGAATTTCTGTCGGGGTCTACAGATATTTTTTGCACTTATTGAACAGACAGAACAAAAGTAACATATATAACAAATCAGAAAGGAGCAAAAATTAACATTCAAGGGCTCTTTCACACGTCCGTTCAGTTTTTCAGATCCGCGTTTTTTTCATCAGTTGATCCGTTTTTCCGTCAGTTTTTCATCAGTTTTTCATCAGCTTTTGCATCAGTTTTTCCATCCGTTTTTTCATCCGTTTTTTCATCCGTCTTTTTTTGGGGCTTTTTACATAGAAAAACGGATGTTAGCGGAACGGATCATCCGTTAACGTCCGTTTTTCGTCCGTTCCGTTTTTTAGACGGAAGAAAAATAGGGTTTTCTTCCGTCCAAAAAAATGGAACTGATTGCAGACGGATGCTAACGGATGTTAGCGGATGCTCATCCGCTAACGGACGCTAGCCCATAGGGAAGCATTGCGGTCCGTTAACGGACGTCCAAAAAACGGACGAACGGAACGGACGTGTGAAAGAGCCCTAACAAATAATAAAATAAAGAAATAAAAAAAACTTACAAGGTTGCTTCATTCTTCCTCTGAACCGTATACACTGATCATCTTTTCCTAAACAAATGGTCGAAGCTGTTGCAGTGCAGACCTCTGTGGTATTAAACGCCTAGCAAGATGGACATACAACGCCCTTGGCTTGAGTAGGAATGTCTGGTACTAAAAAAGAGGAATACAATGTCTTTAAAAACAGATATGATGAACAAGGTGTCAAAAAATAATGAATGAAGTAATAGAACCTTCTACGTGGATTTGCAGGTTATGAGAATAAAGTAATCTGATCTGATTACAGCAGAATTATCTATTTATTTATTTAGCTGTTTGCTGTCAGTAATTGCATTTTATCTTTAGAGTAGGGTGACCAGACGTCCTCGGTTTCTGGGGAAAGTCCCAGGACTGAGGACCCTGTCCCCGGAGCATGTCTGTCCCCGGATTGTGGGGCGGACTTAGGGTTGCCACCTGTCCGCCCCTGCAATCCGGGGGCAGTGTCCACCCACCACAGCACACCCATCTCTAAAGTGGTTGTAAATGCAGGTCTTGTTTTCAGTGGGAACGTAGAAGAACACGGTTTCGGCACCTCCAGCACTGAATGTATTCTATGGCAAGGAGTGCTGGAGGGTCTATTGATGCTGGTTGCTGGAGAATCTATTTTCGCTGGTGGTGTTCTATTTTTGTGTGGGGGGTCAATTGTTGCTGGGTAGGTCTATTTTTGCTGGCAGGGGGGTCTTATGTTGCTAGGAAGGATCTACTTTTGAGGGAGAGGTCTATTGTTGCTGGCTGCTATGAGATCTGTTGTTGCTGGGGTGGTATTTTGTTGTCAGGCGTTCATTGTTGCTGGGGGGCAGGTCTGTTGCTTTGTGGGGGATCTATTGTTGCTGGGGGGTCTACTGTTGTTGGAGTGGGGTCTATTAAATTCCATTCAAATTACTTTGTAGCAAAAAATTATACTTGGCTCTAAATTCTCTAAAAGGGGCGATACTGGGAGTGGGTAAGGAGAAATAAAGGGTGACTCAGAAAGGGAGAGTTCCTTCACCTATTCTCTGAGAAAAAAAGGTCCATGTGCTACTCCACCCACAGCCCCCCAATACTCACCTGAGCCTCCTTTTGGAAGCCTCAGCTGTCCCAGGTCTCCCTCTCTCCTCATTGGCTGAGACACAGCAGCAGGATCCATTGGCTCCCACTGCTGTCAATCACAGCCAGTGAGCCAATGAGGAGAGAGTAGGGGTAAGGCCGAGACACGGCTCTGTGTCTTATGCACACATAGAGCAGGGCTCAGGAGTAGAGGTCAACCGATATATCGGCTGGTATTTGGTCGTTTTGGAGAAATCGGCATCGGCCGATTTTTATCCAAATCGGGCCGATATTTTACAATTCCCGCTAGCGATGCCACGGCTCCTTTTTTTCCACAAATAGAGTTTTCTTTTGGTGGTATTTGATCACCTCTGCGGTTTTTAGTTTTTGCGCTATAAACAAAAATAGAGCGACAATTTTGAAAAAAATGAATATTTTTTACTTTTTGCTATAATAAATATTCCCCAAAAATATATAAAAAAAAAGTTTTTTCCTCAGTTTAGGCCGATACGTATTCTTCTACATATTTTTCGTAAAAAAAAAATCACAATAAGCGTTTATTGATTGGTTTGCGCAAAAGTTATAGCGTTTACAAAATAGGGGGTATTTTTAAGGCATTTTTATTATATATTTTTTTACTAGTAATGGCGGCAATCAGCGATTTTTTTTTCGGTACGGCGACATTATGGCGGGAGACACAGGGACCATTCAGAACATGCAGCACGACTCACGCATGTGCAGTAGGGAACCAGGCTGTGAAGCCGCAGCGCTACACTAATTAAAACGTTTAACTGGGCTTTAAACTGATCACAGTAAGGCCGGGTTCACACTGGTGGACTGCACTTTTGGACGCAGTGCCATTGTATGCATGTTTTACACACAGTTTTTACACACATTAGTGTAGAGAGGAGAGGACTTTTATAACTAATAATAAATAAAGAGTTACAATTACACACTGCATGTTTCTTTTTTGCTTCTTAAGGGATATGTGTTGTATTAAGTTTTACAACCTCTCCTGGGGATTTATGGTGATCATTCAGTTCCTGATTTAAACAAGCTAATGAGGTTATCACCTTAATGAGCCGTTATGAAAATATATTTTCCGTGAGATAGGGCCCAGGTTGCTGATCCTCGAAGTGCTCATGCACCTTGAGGCTAATCGCGGTCATCATTTTCTTTAGTGAGTAAACTTTTCACCTCCGACTTTCTAACCCCTTTGAATATTTTTTCTCCCTCTACCCTATCTGTGAATTTATTGTTCCCAAGATAAACATGTTTTATGATGAAGTCTGACACAGACTACTAAAATGTACTGCTTTGTAGCTTGCTGCCTCATGTTTGACCTGCTCTCCTTATGTATTGAGTAGGTGGGTTTAATAAATGTTCAGGTGTATAGAAGAGAAAAAGATGTCCATGTAAGGAGCCATTAATAACAACTATGACTGCGTGTTAAAATGTTGGCAGTTTAAATGAAACGTGTCAAAGGAGAGGTACTTGTGCAACCATAGCCAATGCTATTTAAAAAAATATTAATTGTCCCAGTGACGGCCTATCTATAAGTCTATGCATCCAGCATCTAATCTACATGCAGGGCGCTGGATGCATGGATTTCAATTATTTTTTTATTTTTTTGAAGCACATGATTGGAGCCTGAGGCTCTAATTGACTTAAAAAAAGGGTGGGCTCGAGGCGCAGAGCACTGCACCCTAAACCCGCTCGGTTATGTGACTAATAGTGATTAATATTAGGACAATTAGGATGCAGGTCCTGAGACCCGATTGGCCGGAGTTGGACTCCCGGCCAACTGGATCTCAGGCCCGGGAGGAGAAGCAATGGCCCAGCTCTTCCCTGTGAGATTTTATTGCTGTCTGTGGCCCTACAGGCCAAGCAGATTTCAATGAATAATGGCTGCCCTCACTGCCCAACGATTATGAGTTCCTCTTCCAGGTGACAGGTCCACTTAAGACAATGCACAGAGATGTAACAGAAACACTGGTGCAGCTAGAGAAACTCTGAGTCGTTCAATATTCAAGATGTCTTTGTTGTTGAACAAAGAGCAGTGTTCAACCTTTACCGGCTTTGATGCCATTTAATTGCCCGATGTGTGGCGGTTCAAGCAGCTGGTGCACTTCCGCTGGCAGGGATGAAAACAGATGGCTCGCTCTCACAATTGAAGGCTTCGTTCAGGAGGAATTATGACTTTGACGACACTGGCATAAGAAAACGAAATGTCAGGTATGGCAGCGACTGCTGTTTTGTAGATGGTCTGACACCGGCGAACACCATTGTTTCTAAAGAAAAAAAAACATACAATAGTGCTGGACTGCAACACCACCAGTTTTCTCATTCGCAGAATGAAAAGACAATCCTTGTTAGCAAACAAAATTATTAAGTAAGTCAATCTAAAAATTTAAATCTTTAAAATCTAAAGACCAAAAAAGAGCTGAAGCACAACTTTATTTACCAGGATAATGAAAGGGTCAGTACAACCAAAACAAACTTTCCAGCCTTCCCTTTTCTTGAAAAGAATGGCAATGAGGCTTGGATTCTTGCGTCTGCACTAGGGATAAGTATATCATTTGCCCCACAGAGAACTCTCAGTGAATCCGCAGCAACATAACTTGCTGGCAAACCCATTTAGTGATCTGGCAAAGAACGCAAATGGACCACAAATTCACCTACAGACCCCTGAAATAAAAATATTGCTGTCCCTTGGCATCCTGTCCCATGGTTGACTCCTGCATCTTAGAGGGGTAGCCTGACAAAAAATGTGTATACATTATTTTCCCTTTCATGGACAGACATCATTTAAAGGGTCACTAAAGGAATTTTTTTTTTTAGCTGAATAGCTTCCGTTACCTTACTGCAGTCCTGGTTTCATGTCCTCATTGTTCGTTTTTGCTCTGATGTTGCTGTAATCCTACTCTGTTCTGAACACTTCCTGGTTGTCTGTTTCCTGATGAAAAAAGTCATGGGAGCTTTCTCTCTGTGGTCACTAATCAACAAGGTGTGATTACTGTGTGTCTAAAACCCCTCAACACCAATCAGTTTCATTTTACAAACCATCACTGCCCTGTATTGGCTTTGAGTCTCTGTACATCACAGAACCAGGAAACAGCATGCAAAAATGAAACTGAAACTGTAGGTACATTATATGATTGATTTTTATCTATTTTCAATCATTTTTAAAAGGAATCAGTTAACTATTATGTCTCTATACCCTGTAAACAGTCATTTCAGCAAAAAAAAAATTTCCTTTACAACTGCTTTAAAGCGGAGGTTCACCCTAAAAAACAACTTTGTACCATGCCATCCAGCATACTAGCGTCAGCTAAAGTATGCCTTTATCTTTTTTTTTGCGCTGTACTCACAGTTTAATGCATTAGTTTAGTTTCTGACTCCCGCGGGGAGAAGGCGTTCCTATGAAGAGGGGAACATGATTGACGGCCGGCTATGGCACGTCACGCTTCCCGAAAATAGCCAGAGTAGGACTCAGCTCTTCACGGCGCTATACGGCTCCTGCGCACAGACTAGGAGCTGACTGCGCAGGCACCGTGAAGAGCCAAGTCCTATTTCGACTATTTTCGGGAAGCGTGACGCACCATAGCCGGCCGTCAATCATGTTCCCCTCTTCATAGGAACGCCTACTCCCCGCCTGAGTCTGAAACTTAACTAATGGATTAAACTGTGAGTACAGCGAAAAAAATAAAAATAAAGGCATACTGTTGCTAACGCTAGTATGCTGGATGGCATGGTAGACAAAAACAATTTTTTTTTTTAGGGTGAACCCCCGCTTTAAGTGTGAATGCCCAAACCATAGTTACATAGATTGTCAGGTTGAAAAAAGTCCATCTAGTTCAAGCAATCGAAAAAAAAAAACTAGAAGAAAACCTCCACATATACAATTCTATACCCACAGTTCATCCAGAGAGAGACAAAACACCCAATAAAGCATGAACCAATTTGCTCCAGCAAAGAAAAAAATAAATTCCTTCTGGATCCTCTAGGAGACAATTGGATAGTCACTGGATTAATTACCCAGAACTGTTTCTTGAGGGAGTCTATTCCACATTTTCACAGCTTTTACTGTGAAGAAGCCTTTCTGTGGCCCGGATTCAGATACAATAGTGTATCTCTCGGCGGGCGTAACGTATCTCAGATACGTTACGCCGCCGTAAATTAGGGCGCAAGTTCTGTATTCAGAAAGAACTTGCGCCCTAAGTTACGGCGGCGTAACGTATGTGGTCTGGCGTAAGCCCGCCTAATTCAAATGTGGACGATGTGGGCGTGTTTTGTTTAAATTAATGGTGATCCCGCGTATTTGACGTTTTTTTACGAACGGCGCATGCGCCGTCCGTGAACGTTTCCAAGTGCGCATGCTCCAAATTACGGCGCAAACTGTCAATGCTTTCGACATGAACGTAATTTACGTACAGCCGTATTCGCGAACAACTTACACAAACGTAAAATTTTCAAAATTCGACGTGGGAACGACGTACATACTTAACATAGGATACGCCTCATATAGCAAGGGTAACTTTACGCCGGAAAAAGCCCTTCCCCGCAATAGCAGTGCCGACATCGCTGGACTCCAGGACAGGTAAGTGTGCTATTGTTAAAAGACAGCAGCTGCAGTATGTGTAGCTGCTGGCTTAAAATGTTTGCAGTTTTGGGGGCGGGCCTCTGCTTGGATCATACAATGGAGGATATGAGAGGGAATATATCCCATTAGAGCTCTTTGCCGAATTTCCATCTCTGTCTGAAGGTCTCCCCCTTGTCATGGATATGCAATAATGTCTGGCAGCTTACCTGTCTCTCCATGTGTTCATTAGAGGCCAGACTCTCTTATCTGGCTGCTTTATCATCTCTCCTCCCTGTATGGATCCACCCAGGCCATCCCAGGAACTCTATATTAACCACTGCACACTGATGGTCTGCTTTGCTGATCAACGTTGCTTGTTAGTATTGTGTTCCTGCTTGCCGTGTGCTACGTTATCCCTGTGTACCGACTTTGGCTTGTCTCCGACTACTCCTGTTTGCCTGTGACCCTGACCCTTGGCCTGTCCCTTGGTTATCCTCGTCTGCTTGTTGCCCTGACCTCGGCTTACCCTTCACTATCTCTTGTGTCCTGAGTGGCTGCTTGCCCTCTCTCCCTACGGAGCGTGACCTAGGGGACACCGGGGGCCGTGACCTGGATCCGGTTGCAGCGTAGGCCAGCCTCACCACTAGAGGCTCTGGTGAATACCAACTGGATCTTAGACTTCACGCCCTGGGAAATCTTGGGCTCAAGCTTCCTGTAGGATCCCTGTTTGAGTGCCAGCAAACCTCTCCTCCATATCCACTCTGTGGTCCAATCACGGCAGTCTGCTATAGGGTTCACTACCTTGTGGTGCACCCCTGACTCCATCGGGGGGCACTTGTCATCTGGCCACAGGTGACCTGACACCCCTCTTTTGACTTGGGGTTTAGTATCTGGATCTACCCACCCATGAAGGTGTTCTCTGTGTTGGTTTTAATATACGCACATATTAATGTCATTTCAGATAAGTGAAGAATCTTTTTTTCTCTGAAGAAGCAGGCATTGGCCTGTGAAATGTGTTAAACATGGAGACCTTATCTGCCACTTTCTTGAATGTAATCAACTGCTGGATTCATTCACATATATCATGGGTGGTCTTTTTATATGAATTGTAATGTCAACAATATATGTTATTGACATACATTTTATTACATTGTTTTAATTGGTTAAAATAAATAATTTTTAATATTTTTATAACTATTACTATTACTACTAAAATCCTGTCAGTTTTTCTTGGAGGGATTGCACTACAATGTTCAATCCTGGAGACAAAAAAAATCGGCTGTCTTAGACTATTAAGGAGAGCTTAAAAAAGGGACCATTTGAGCGTGCGATAATATTGGGCATTATAAAATAAACAATTTATTTTTGAGAAGAATTATGATAATTTCATGTAAAAAAAAATATTTACAGATTTCCCACCTATAGTTTGTGAATTGAACATTTATTATTCAAATTTTTGTGAAATAAAATAACTTTCATAGTTACTCGAAACCCCACCTGTTCAAGTTCCAAAGACATGACTTTTATGCTACATTTGTACCCCTTTTTTAAATGATGTCACTGGAATGTTTGTAGAGTTCTGGGAGAAGTTTGTATAACTTATACAGCCACAGTAATTATTTTTCAAATTCTGCTGTATCGTAAACATAATATGGCAAGAATTTATAGTCAGTGTAATAAAAACAGATAGCGGCTGTAAAATCATTTAGTCAGGTTCACCTGCGGGTTATTGAAGTGCACAAGTTCAGGGATTACTGAGGATCCTGGCAGGTTGGCAGGAGCCGTTTGGATGGCGTCCACAATATCTTTACAGGGGAGGCTGATAGTTGTACAATTGGGAGATGAAGTGTGTATTGCGCCATTCCTGACTTGGGTGTGCAAAAGCTTCTTGGTCTCCTTGCACTATACTGTTTGATTAAACAATCTGATAGCAGGCTTCAGTAAGCGTTAACCCTACCTGAAACTTTGATTTTGCAAAAATGTTTGACACCGTTCCCCACACACAGCTAAGGTAAAGTCTACAGGCTTGGAAAGATCAGTTTGTAAATGGATATAAAGCTGGATAAAAGACCATATTCAGAGAGTAGTGGTTAATGATTCTTTTGTTTGGGTACAGCGTCGCACGACTGCGCAATTGTTAGTTAAAGTGACGCAGTGCCAAATTATAAAAAGTGCTCTGGTCAGGAAGGGGGTAAAATCTTCTGAGGCTTTAAAAAAGCTGTCTGTGTAAAATTTAAAACATCTTACCATTCTAAAAAATATGTAACATTAAATTCATAACCATTAAAGGTGCCCATCAAATAAAGAAATAAATAGTAGTAGGAATCATGTCAAACAAAGGAGCAAATCAGGTAATGTGATCTCTGTTGGCATTATCAGCCAATCTGAAATCAGACCATTTTCATTAGCAGAGATTACTTGCCTAGACATTTGGTCACATGACCGACTGATGTGATCCCACAGCAGCAGGAAATATCTTAAAGGGGTTGTAAAGGTTTGTTTTTAATTTTCTAAATAGGTTCCTTTATGCCACGTACACACGATCGGTTCATCCGATGAAAACGGACCAATGGATTTTTTCATCAGATATCCGATGAAGCTGACTTTCAACAGTCTTACCTACACACCATCAGTTAAAAATCCGTTCGTGTCAGAACGCGGTGACGTAAAACACAACGACGTGCGGAGAAAAATGAAGTTCAATGCTTCCGAGCATGCGTCGACTTGATTCTGAGCATGCGTGGATTTTTAACCGGTGGACTTGCCCACAGACGATCGTTTTTTTCTATCGGGTTTTTAACCATCAGATCATTTTAAAACAGGTTCTACGTTTTTTCACCGATGGGAAAAAAACTGATGGGGCCCACACACGATCGGTTCGTCCAATAAAAACGGTCCATCGGACCGTTTTCATCATACGAACCGATCGTGTGTACAGGGCATAAAGCTAGTGCATTGTTGGTTCACTTACCTTTTCCTTTGATTAACCTTCTAATTTTTTTGTCTTTGTCTGAATTTTTCACTCCCTGTTTCTCCTCAGTAAGCTTGCCCCCATCATCCGAGCGGTGGATAGTCAGCCAGAACAGCTTACTGAACAGCTTACTGAATAGGAACAGGAAGTGGGAAATTCACACAAAGAAAACAAAGAAAAAAAACATTTAGAAGGGAAATCGAAGGAAAAGGTAAGTGAACCAACAATGCACTAGCTTAAAGGAACCTATTTAAAAAATAAAAAAACCCTTTAAGGGTTCTGCAACCATGTATGTGTTTTGGGGAGCAGGCCAGGCTGGGGAGCAGAAAATACAGTGTGGAATATAATTATTTGATCCCCTGCTGATTTTGTAAGTTTGCTCACTTACCAAAAAATGAAGGGCCTATAATTGTTATCCTAGGTGTATTTTAAATGATAGAGACAGAATTTCAACCAAAAATATATTAAAAAAACATGATACAAATGTTATAAATTGAGTTGCAGTTCAATAAACAAAATAACTATTTGATTCCCTACCAACCAACAATAGTTATGGCTCCCACAGACTGGCTACAGTATGTGCTCATGTGGTACGCATATTAGTCCTATCAATTTAAGAAGGTGCTCCTAACAATAACTCCTTATGTTATTAAGACACCTGTCCACAGAATCTCTTTCTTCCATTCTGATCATGGGCAAGACCAAAAAGCTGTCAAAGGATGTCAGGGACAATATTGTAGACCTGCACAAGGCTGGAATGGGATACAAGACCTGTTTGAGTACCGTATTTTTCGCTCCATAAGACGCACCTGACCATAAGACGCACACAGGTTTTAGAGGAGGAAAACAAGAAAAAAACTATTCTGAACCAAATGGTCTCAATGTAGATATGGGAAAAATTGACAGTCTTGCAGATTGTGTAATGGTTAACAGCCTCTAAAAGTTCCATATAAAAAGGTAGTTTAATAAATAATTAATGTGGTCAACTTACATAGGATCTGCCAACCCTGTGAAAAAACCAACACAAGGAGCGCTGATCCAGTGTTTTGACAATAAACCAGAACATTCATAGTAAAAAGTAACAAGCTTTAATGACAAATGTATCATTTCCTAAATATTATGCAGATGATCAAATGGAGAGAAGCCTGGAAATCCCAGTAACTCACGACTAGCATATCAGCCTCTGCAGTCCCGGGACGATGGCTGGCTGTCACCGACCCTGATTCTGTGTAGAGACAGTGAGATATTCATGGAGGGTGTGGAGGAGGTTCCCACTCTCAAACTGTCAGATGTTAAATAAGGGAGGGTTTGGAGGATCCAGATACTCCAGGGTCAGCCAAGAAAAGCCACATTCCTTTCCCGATGGTCAGGGAGGAGAGGGGGGAAGAGGGACAGTGCTATGCAGTCCGGAGTGGAGGAACAGAGCCAGACAGGTGGCTGATGTCCGTGTCTATACAAGAAGCTGTGCAGCGGCAATCACAGGCAGGCTTAACACACTCCATTCCCGGTGGTCAGAGAGGAGAGGAAAGACAGAGCCGTGCAGTCACAGACAGAGGCACAGAGCCAGGAAGATAGCTTGTATCTGGGTCAGGTCTTGTTAATATTCGCTCCATAAGACGCACAGACATTTCCCCCCATTTTTTGGGGGGGGAAAGTGCGTCTTATAGAGCGAAAAATATGGTAATTTTTCACAAATGGAAGAAATACAAAATAACCATCAATTGCCCTCGTTCTGGAGATCCATGGAAGATTTTACCTCATGGGGTAAGAATGTTCATGAGAAAAGTGAGGGATCAGCCCAGAACTACACAGAGGAGCTTGTGAATGATCTCAAGGCAGTTGGAATAACAGTCACCAAACAATCCATTGCTAACACAAAATGGCGCCATGGATTGAAATCCTAAAGAGTCCACAAGGTCCCCCTCCTCAAGAAGACACATGTACAGGCCCATCTGAAGTTTGCCATTGAACATCTAAATGATTCAGAGTAGGATTGGGAGAAAGTGCAGTGGTCAGATGAGACCAAAATTGAGCTCTTTGGCATTAACTCACCGTGTTTGAAGGAAGAAACATGCTGACTATGACCCTAAGAACACCATCCCTACAGTCAAGCACTGAGGTGGAAACATTATGCTTTGGGGCTGTTTTTCTGCTATGGGTACAGGCCGACTTTGGATGGGACCATGTATTTTAAAATCTTGAATGAAAATCTTCTTCCCTCAGCCAGAACACTGAAGATGGGTCATGGATGGGTCTTCCAGCATGATAATGACCCAAAACATACCACAAAGTCAACAAATGAGTGGCTAAAGAAGAAGCACATTAAGGTCATGGGGTGGCCTAGCCAGTCTCCAGAACTTCATCCTACAGAAAATGTATAAAAAGGAGCTGAGTTGAGTTGCCAAGAGACAGTCAAGAAACCTTAAGGATTTAGAGAAGATCTGTAAAGAGTGGACAAAAATCCCTCCTGAGATGTGTGCAAACCTGGCAACCAACTACAAGAAATGTCTTACCTCTGTGCTCGCCAACAGGGGTTTCTCCAAGTGCTAAGTCATATTTTGCTTGGGGATCAAATACTTATTTTACTCATTGAACTGCAACTCAATTTATAACATGTGTATTATATGTTTTTTTCTGGATTTTTGGTTGATATTCTGTCTCTATCATTTAAAATACACAGATGATAAAAAAATTATAGACCCTTCAGTTATTTGTAAGTGGAAAAACTTACAAAATCTACAGGGGAATCAAGACATTTATTTTGCCCACTATATAATATTTAGAACTGGTAACTATGAACTCAGGATGCAAGTCACAAACTTTCTTCCCCTTGTGTATACAGTTCACAGTGGCCTTTCCTTCAACCTGCCTTCCATGTAATAAAACATCACCTTACAAGTGCATTATGTTCTGTTGGCTGTATAGTTGCACTGTGTGTTGTTGATACTTTATACTGTATATCATAACCCCATTATATCTTATCTTCTTGTAGATTAAACAGGACATATGGAGCAGAGAGGACTCACTGCAATGAACAGATTCCTTGAGTCTCAATGACTTTGCTCCCTTTACTCATGTTTAAAGTGATATTAAAGATTGGATTTTTTACTAAAATAGTAAACATGTCATACTTACCTGCTCTGTGCAACGGTATTGCACAGAACAGCCCTGATCCTCCTTTTCTCCCCGCCGGTGCTCCTGGTCTATAGTGCTCCTATAGAAATCTGCTTGCTATGGGTGACACTTGTGCGTGCTCATCCCGAGCCCTGCTCTGTGTGTCTACAAGCAGGGCTCGGGGTGCCAGCAGCAGGAGCCCTAGACTGTCAGTCAGATTCTGTGAGGGAGAGTGAGGGGTGTGGCCGAGCTGCACTGTGTGTGTCTATGGGTGCACACAGTCCAGCTTGAAAGCACTCTTAGCAGCCAGCTTGCGAGAGGGTAACCAGAGGAAAAAAGGAGCAGCACTGGCGGGGGACACCAGAATAGGAGATAAGAGACCGCTCTGTGTAATATTGGTAGGTAAGTATAACTTCTTGTTTACTTTAAAACAAAAAACTGAGCCTGGGTGAGAGAGGATGAGGACGGCTTGGTCATCCACTCTACCAAGTCTTTGTCATGTTGCGGCTCAACACGGCCAGCTGCCAAAAAAAGGACAAGAGTGTCCCACGGCCACGTGCTGATGAGGATGCACTGTGTCCACGACCAGCACTGTTGCCTCTAGATGCAGAGCCTGCTTGCCCTCTTTTATCGGCTCGTGACTGTCTGCCTCTCCTTGTTGTCCTTCCAGACATACTAATGGCCAGCGGGGGGATGTAGCTGCACAAACCTGGGATGTACAGTACAGACCAAAAGTTTGGACACACCTTCTCATTCAAAGAGTTTTCTTTATTTTCATGACTATGAAAATTGTAGATTCACACTGAAGGCATCAAAACTAAATATAAAAATAAATTTCATATTCTAGGTTCTTCAAAGTAGCCACCTTTTGCTTTGATTACTGCTTGGCACACTCTTGGCATTCTCTTGATGAGCTTCAAGAGGTAGTCACCTGGCGCAGCACCCCATCACTCTCCTTCTTGGTCAAATAGCCCTTACACAGCCTGGAGGTGTGTTTGGGGTCATTGTCCTGTTGAAAAATAAATGATGGTCCAACTAAACGCAAACCGGATGGAATAGCATGCCGCTGCAAGATGCTGTGGTAGCCATGCTGGTTCAGTATGCCTTCAATTTTGATTAAATCCCCAACAGTGTCACCAGCAAAGCACCCCCACACCATCACACCTCCTCCTCCATGCTTCACGGTGGGAACCAGGCATGTAGAATCCATCCGTTCACCTTTTCTGTGTCGCACAAAGACACAGGGGTTGGAACCAAAGATCTCAAGTTTGGACTCATCAGACCAAAGCACAGATTTCCATTGGTCTAATGTCCATTCCTTGTGTTCTTTAGCCCAAACAAGTCTCTTCTGCTTGTTGCCTTTCTTTAGCAGTGGTTTCCTAGCAGATATTCTACCATGAAGGCCTGATTCACACAGTCTCCTATTAACAGTTCTAGAGATGTGTCTGCTGCAAAAGATGGCTACTTTGAAGGACCTAGAATATGAAATATATTTTCAGTTGTTTCACACTTTTTTGTTATGTATAATTCCACATGTGTTCATTCATAGTTTTGATGCCTTCAGTGTGAATCTACAATTTTCATAGTCATGAAAATAAAGAAAACTCTTTGAGAATGTGTGTCCAAACGTTTGGTCTGTACTGTATATATATATATATACTGGGGTAGATTCACGTATGTCCGTGCAATGATACGGCGGCGCAGCGTATCGTATTTACGCTACGCCGCCGTAACTTACAGGAGCAATTGCTGTATTCACAAAGCACTTGCTCGGTAAGTTGCGGCGGCGTAGCATAAAAGGGTCCGGCGTAAGCGCGCGTAATGTGTAAGGGGGGGGCGTGTTTTATTTAAATTTATGATGACCTGACGTGATTGACGTTTTGTACGGACGGCGCATGCGCCATCCGTGTACATATCCCAGTGTGCATTGCTTCCAAGTACGGCGCAACAACGTATTGGTTTCGACGTGAACGTAAATTACGTCCAGCCCTATTCGCGAACGACTTATGCAAACGACGTAAAAAATTCTAATTTTGAAGCGGGAACGACGTCCATACTTAACATTGGCTGCGCCTCCTAATAGCAGGAGCAACGTTACGCCGAAAAAGCCTTAACGCAAACGACGTAAAAAACGAACGCCGGGCGCACATACGTTTGTGAATCGGCGTATCTAGGAAATTAGCATATTCTACGCCGACAACAACGGAAGCGCCCCTAGCGGCTAAAGTTATATTGCACACAATTCTACACCGCCGCAATCAAGTTACGTCGGTGGAGGAAGCCTATTTTTTCAGCGTAACTGCCTTTGAGAATCAGCGTAACGCTACGCGGGCGCGGATTTCAAATTACGGCGGCGTATGTGAATCTACCCCAGTGATTATACTGCAGCTAGCAGAATCAACTGCCTGCCTGTAGTATTATTAGTAAGAGAACACCAGCAATTGTCTTCAGTTAGTTTTAGTTGCACAGTGTGCAAAGGACACAGTACACTAACTGAAAATACTTGCAGCTCCCTGTCTGTGGTATTAGTATGAGAACACCAGCAATTGTATTCAGGTAGCTTTAGGTGCACACTGTGCAAAGGACACAGTACACTAACTGACAATACTTGCAGCTCCCTGCCTGTGGTATTAGTATTAGAACACCAGCAATTGTATTTAGGTAGCTGGTAGCTTTAGGTGCACACTGTGCAGAGGACACAGTACACTAACGGAAAATACTTGCAGCTCCCTGCCTGTGGTATTAGTATGAGAACACCAGCAATTGTATTCAGGTAGCTTTAGGCGCACACTGTGCAAAGGACACAGTACACTAACTGACAATACGTGCAGCTCCCTGCCTGTGGTATTAGTTTGAGAACACCAGCAATTGTATTCAGGTAGCTTTAGGTGCACACTGTGTAGAGGACACAGTACACTAACTGAAAATACTGCAGCTCCCTGCCTGTGGTATTAGTATGAGAACACCAGCAATTGTATTCAGGTAGCTTTAGGTGCACACTGTGCAGAGGACACAGTACACTAACTGAAAATACTTGCAGCTCCCTGCCTGTGGCATTAGTATGAGAACACCAGCAATTGTATTCAGGTAGCTTTAGGTGCACACTGTGTAGAGGACACAGTACACTAACTGAAAATACTGCAGCTCCCTGCCTGTGGTATTAGTATGAGAACACCAGCAATTGTATTCAGGTAGCTTTAGGTGCACACTGTGCAGAGCACACAGTACACTAAATGAAAATACTGCAGCTCCCTGCCTGTGGTATTAGTATGAGAACACCAGCAATTGTATTCAGGTAGCTTTAGGTGCACACTGTGCAAATACTGTGCAAATACTGCAGCTAGCACAATCACCTGCCTGCCTGTATTAGGAAGAGAATACAGGAACGGATCTAGCGAAATGGAATACAGTGTATAAATATATATACAACACCTGGGATGCATACATATCCTCTACACACTGTAACTGAAGCTAACTGCCTGCCTGCTCTATCTAACTCAAATGAAATGACACTGTCTTTCTCTCTGTCTGACTTTTACCACCGCCGCAACACACTACACAAGGCCGCCACGCAAGCGGCCTTATATAGTGTGGGGCGTGTACTAAACCCCCTGAGATATATAATTGGCCAAAGCCACCCTGAGAACACAGGAATGGATCTAGCTAAACTGAATACAGTGTATAAATATATATATACAACACCTGGGATGCATATATATCCTCTACACACTGTAACTGCAGCTAACTGACTCCCCTGCCTGCTCTATCTAACTCAAATGAAATGACACTGTCTCTCCCTCTCTCTGTCTGACTTTTATCACCGCCGCAACACACTACACAAGGCCGCCACGCAAGCAGCCTTATATAGTGTGGGGCGTGTACTAAACCCCCTGAGATATAATTGACCAAAGCCACCCTTTAATTTAGTGTACTGTGTCCTATTTGGCTAACAGATTGCCTATAATAAGCCTATGGGTGACGTCACCGCCCAGGCATTTCAATGGTTTTTGTTGATCTCTTATCTTCACTGCTGAAATCACATGACCAGACCGGAGTGCTCAAGAAATAGGTAGGTATAGGCATCTTCCTTCTACTGGGCAGTTAGTATAGGAGGTGGGTGGGAGCTGTTTTAAGCTTAGTTATTTCTAGATTAGATTTCCACTTTAACAAAAAAAAAGAAAGAATAACATCAAAAATTATAATTTTTCGGGCTTTTAAGTGGAAGTCCATGCTAAAACTAAAATCCATGCATCTATAGCCACCAACATTCTAAAGCCCCGTACACACAGTCGGACTATTTAGAAAACGTGCTCGTTTTGAAGTTTGTTGGCAAAAAGTCCGACCGTGTGTGTGGGCCTTAACACTAACCTATCTAGCCTATAAAAATAAAATCTGTATACATACCATTTCTGCAGGTGATCGGATCCCCAGAGTACACATCTGACAACGGCTGTGAAATGAATGGGGAGTGACGTCACCCATAGAGTTACTTTGGGGCTTCCATTGGATTGGAGTAAATACTTATAGAGCGCCGAATGCGAGTTGTGAAACTCGCGTCTTTGTCAGATGTGTCCTCAGCAACCTCCCACACAGAGTGGGATCAGAGTTTCCGCCACTGGAGATCGGGTCGGATCGCCGGCAGAAAAGGCTTGTACTGTATACTGATTTTTTCTTTATAGGGCTAGATAAGTTAGTGTTAGAATGTTGGTGGCTATAGATGCAGGGATTTTAGTTTTAGCATGGACTTCCACTTTAAACATTAAATAGTGATAGAAATAATATGTAAACTCTATATGCTCCTTTTAAAAATAACAGTCCCACTCTCCCAGGCTAGCAGTGGCGCAGCCACCCACACATACAGCCTGAACAGTGCATAACAAGCGACCAGTTATAAACAGTTTTTAATAAGGTTCTGACTGCAGTGGAATTTGTTTGTTTTATGCCCTTTCATTGAACTGTTGGTCCCCTGCGCCCCCCCTGGTACTAGTTATAAAATGATGAGGAACAGCGTGCTATTTTTTCCTCTAAGCAGTAGACACTCATTAATAAAACACTCTGATTACAGATCTGCCCTCACCTGCTGGGTACTGTTCTGTAGCCCTCAGTGCAAGTCCTGGTACAGTTTACAGAAAAAAATAGCAATACTTAAAAATAGCAGTATTTAAACCAAGATTGTCCAGTCATTTTTCATTTGGGTGGAGTTTTCCTTCAAAGCAGGACGCCAGCCACAAGGATTAATGGCACTGGATAGAGTGCAGAAAAGGTTAAACCTGATTTTTTTTTTCTGTGTGGGAAGTTTCAAGATTGCTTATTTTTCCAGTGAAACCCTGTGCTACTTTGACATACAGGGTAGAAAACAGAGAGCGATAAAAACTTATAGGAATAAACAGCAGGCAACACAACATAATGCATAACGCTTGTAATATGTTATTATTCCTGTCAGATGTCTGTGATAGTGAGCCCTTGTAGCTCCCCAACTCGAGGTTCCCCAGGGTGTGGAGTCTAAGCCTTAAGCTGAAACAACTCTATAAAAATTTGCGCTGAGGTGTCGGGTGTGGGATGCTGCCCCCCTAAATTCCCCCTGAAAGAGGTCTAGAATGTTGTGATATATGTGAAAGGGGTAGATGGCGCTGCGCACTATTAAAGTGTAGATGGGGGGCTGGGATCAGTTGTGCTGTTCCCTTATAATCAGAAAGTGAGAGTGGAGGATCATTTCCGGGGATGACGTGAGGCACGCACGTCGAGGGAGGAGCCGCCCGCGCCGCGGACCCAGCGCGATCGTGAGGGATGGACGGAGGAGGCTTTGAGGATGCTCCGGTGGCAGCGGGCTGCGACGCAGAATCGGATGCTGCTGAGCCGCTAGCCCGACCGAGCGTCTGACACGTTCTCTTCCGCCGTCTCGAGGGAATCCCCCCGATTCACCCCCCCCCCACCCACTCGAAGGAGGCAGCAGACGTAGCAACGGCTTGAGAAAGGTACTGGTGCAGCAATCTCTGAAGCTGAGCGGTGAGTGCTCCTAGCTCGTGCCCTGCTGCGGATTCTGACGCCTCTCCCGGCCACCCCGGTCCCTGAAAACGGCTCTCAGGTAAACCCAGCTTTTTCCTTGTACATGTGAAGCTGCTTGTAAAAACGATCTTGCAATCACTGTGATCGTGGATGCGACCTGGGACCCAGAGGGCTAGGTAAGAGCTAAATTACATCAGTATTTAAAGTAGCCTCACTACCTCCCATGCCTGTATTGTCAGAGGGGACTGAATAACTTTTAAATAACACATACAATCAGTTGACAAGTTGGCAGGCAGAGGTTCAACTGGTTGTTTGTATGACGTTTCTTCTCCTGCCTCTGCCCTGTGTTTGCTCTTTGATGGCGCATATTGCTTACGGATGATAAGGGGATCTAGTGGCAACGGCTGTCGGTATCGGTTAGATGGCAAGGTGGCTTTGCTAGGGGAAACATACTCGCAGATTCGAGACCTCGCACCCCTTAGAATATGCAAGTGTGGAGATACGCATATGAAGCATGAAACATTTGCACCATTATAGAGATGATTTCTGCTTGCACCAAATCATAGTATAACAGGCTTGATTATTGGCGGGAACACCTGACTTTATCAGAGACCATCTATACACCCTGATCCACGACATTTGCATTTGGTTGGCTCGGCTTATACGAATTGGGTATAGTACATAATTGGAACGCCTAGGGTGCTCAGAGGACTGTGCAGCTGAATGCAACAAGGGAGGAGAGTGCACGACGCGGAGGTGGTATCTGCTTGAGCATAACCTTCAGAGATTAGGCATGTATATGCCTTCACTACATCACCACTAAAAGTATTGGATACGCCATAATCACCATAGGAGGTTGTTCAAAGTATCCTTCAGTGCTTCCAATATGGCTGGACATTATTAGGTCAAAGAAAATTGATGCTCCCCCAGGGCCGAGGCCGGCGTTCAACAAGAATAAGACAGCTTGGTCGTCCGTAGCAAAGAGTCCCATTCAGCGGCAACAAAAAAAAAAAAAAAATTTTAACGTGAGCGAGGATTGCATTAAGTTTGGAGGGAGCTTGATACTCTACCTAATCTACCTTGAGTGCACCCCAGAGGCCGGGGGCAACCCTTGTTACCCCAGTGGTTTTATTTAGAAAGTTCCCAATAGAGCTGATAGCCTCTAACGGATAATAAATCGTTTATATAAAAAAAAAAAGGGGGGGGACCTCCCGTATTTTCAAACTGGGGAAACGTATCAGAGGGGCTAAAAAACATAATATGAACAGGTCAACAAGGGGCTCCGCCCCAAAAATCTCTAAGGATAACCCCCCTACAAGCACTATAAGACACTACATGACCCCAGACGGGTGCACTAAAAGTCCAGGTTTAACAAAAAAAAACGAAAAGGCTGGGACATCTAAAAAGGTAGCCGGGGGGGGTGGTCACCCCAGCAGCCGACACGTCAACTGAAGGCGAACATGAAGTCAGCCAAATTGACGAATCAAGAACAGATACTCATCTACCCACAAAAGTAGAATTGGAGGGGATGTTAAAGAGGCTGGAAAAGGTGATAAGAGAAGAAATAGGTACGTTAAGATCAGATATAACCCATATTTTGGAGCGGGTAGAGAAAGCAGAGACAAAAATGGTACAACAAGAACTGGAATTAAATCAATTAAAGGACCAATTCCACACAATGAAACAAAATCAGAGACTATTACAATACCGGTTAGAAGACCAAGAGAATTGTAATACGATCTATCAAGGAGGAGAAAGGCGAGGATTTGAGGAAAATTCTTAATGATCTGTTTCTCCCCCTCTTGGACAATGGCTCAGAGGATCCCCTTAAAATAGAACGGGTTCACCGTATAGGAAGAACCAGGGAGGGTGAGGGCAAATGGCCTAGGGACATAATAGTAAGGTTCAGATATTTTGAAGACAAAGCTGAGATCTGGGCAAAATTGAGAAGGAAAGCTCCCCTGTGTTACGACGGGGTGGAGATACAGATTTTCACTGACCTAGCATGGGAAACTCTGGCCAGAAGAAGGCACCTCAAACCTCTACTTGAACAGATGCGCGTGTCTAATATCAAATACCAATGGGGGTTCCCGGCGTGCTTGATTGGATACAAAGATGGGGTATCAGCAAAATTGGTATTCCCAGAGGATGTACCAGGCTTTTGTGGTAAATTGGATATGCCCATCCTGGAATTGCCCGGATGGGCAGAGTAGTCTTTTTGGGTGGTATAGAGAGGTGGGATAGGTAGTGGACGGGGGGGTGGGGGGTTTAGGGGGGGAGGACGGGTCCGCAACCTCACTCATATAAGATCAACCCCCAAGGGCCTGTTCTTGGGGGGAATGAGAGGGGGGCGTCGGGAAGCTTCACCTCATGACACGAGAACCGACGGGTAGTGGGGTGTGAGGATCCCAGCGGTTCAGAGGCGATGTTTTGGCCTTGTCAGGGGAAGGGGATGGGGGTAGGGAGGGGGTGGGAGGGGAGGTTCGGAGAGAGAGAAGGATCTCTCCTCTTCCAAAAAGGGGTTGGGATAGGGAACGTGGCTCCCAGTGGATCTTTCAGAAAGCTTAGTGAAATGACGTAGGGATTTGAAATGGCAGAAGTAAAATATTTATCTTATAACGTAAAGGGCTTGAACTCAATAACCAAAAGACTGAAGGTTTTGGAAGAGATAGAACAATACAGAGCTGATGTAGTCTTCATACAGGAATCCCATTTGACTCTAGATTCTAATGTAAAGTTGTACTCACCCAGGTACCCTACCTGGTTCTACGGGGACGCCATTTCCAAACGCGCTAGGGGTGTAGCTATCGGCTTCGCGAGAGGGATCGGGTTCATCCTGGAGGCAAGGCTGACAGATCCGGAAGGCAGATTTTTATTTTTAAAAGGAAAGCTGGGAAACACTCTCTATACCCTTGCAAATATTTACGCCCCAAATGTACATCCAACCCAGTATTTAAGCAGAATCCTGGGCAAATTGAAAATTTTTGCCGAGGGGTATATAATTCTGATGGGGGACCTTAATTTCGTCATGAATCCGAGAGAAGATAGTACGTCCCGGGTGAAGGAGACAACGAACGTGCAACTACAAAAAATAAAACACAAGATCCACGACAGTCATTTAGTGGACGCTTGGAGGGTACTCCACCCAAACACACATGATTACACGTTTTTCTCTCCTTCACACGGAACGTACACCAGAATAGATCACATACTGGTAGATCACAGGCTATTGGACTTGATCACTGAGACGGACATTGGAATTATGACTATCTCAGATCATGCTCCAATTACTATGAAGATTAAATCATCCTTAAAAAAGAGTGAACGGCCGAAGGTGGCTATTAAACGATAATCTGATTCGAGACGAAGAGGTGGCTAGTAGGGTGGAAGCTGATCTCAAACAATTTTTTACTATAAATGATACAGAGGGGATATCAAGCGCAACTCTTTGGGAGACACATAAAGCGTACATTAGAGGGATATTAATTGCTGAGAATGCCAGGGAAAAAAAAGAGAGAAAAAGGAAGGCTGAGACCCTGACCAAAGATATAGCAATCTTAGAACGTAAACATAAAGAACAGGGACTAAAAGAGACCTATCACAACTTAATTCTAAAAAGAGACGCGCTCAAGGAGATCATGGATTTAGAAGCGAGGAAAAAACTTAATTGCATAGCTAGAGAGAGGTATTTATGGGGTAATAAACTCAGTAAGCATTTGGCCAAAATGGCCCAAAAAAAGAAAACCAGAAATTATATCGGAAAAATTAAAAGGAAAGTTGGGAATCTAGTCTATACGACTAGAGAAATCGCAGATACTTTTAAAAATTATTATGAGGAATTGTACACAATAAAGCAGTTAGGGTGGAAAACAGGGGAAAGGGAGGCTAAAATACGTGATTTCCTTGCAAAAGCGGGACTTCCTAAAGTAGAGGAGTTTGATAGAGTTAATATGGACCGTCCCATAACTGAAGAAGAAATTAAAAATGTTTTGAAAAATACGACAGTGGGAAAAAGCCATGGCCCTGACGGGTTCTCTGTCTGGTATTATAAGAGATTCAGTAAGATTTTAATACCGAGGATATGTAAATACTTCAACGGCCTAGGATCAGAATACGAAACTAGCAGGGAAGCGTTAGCGGCATCGGTTGCATTAATTTTGAAAGAAGGGAAAGATTGTTCACTCTGCTCGGGATATAGACCAATATCTTTGCTAAATACAGACATCAAGCTCTTTGCTAAAGTTCTGGCTGAGCGTCTGAAAGGGGTTATGCACTATTTGGTGCACCCCGACCAGGTCGGATTTGTCCCCAATAGAGAGGGCAAAGACAATAGTATAAGAGCAATTCTCCTGCTTCAGAACATAAGGCTGAATGCGCCCCCAGGTCTATTCCTGTCGGTGGATGCCGAAAAAGCATTCGACAGGGTAGACTGGGGGCTTATGATGGAGACACTTACAACCATGGGTATAGGCAACAGGTTATCCCGATGGATTAACACACTCTACCATCATCCCACTGCAAGAATCAAAATTAACGGCACGCTATCGGAGTCTTTTGAGATGAAAAATGGGACAAGACAAGGGTGTCCTTTGTCTCCCCTGCTCTTCATCCTATCTCTAGAGCCTCTATTGTCCATGATTCGAAATGACCCAGATATCAGCGGTGTCAGAGTCGAAGAGGAGGAACATAAATTGTCGGCCTTTGCCGACGATATTTTATTTTATTTAACTAACCCGAGTAAATCCATCCCCGAGCTTTCCAAAATCCTGCAACAATATGGTAATATTTCAAACTTCAAAATTAACGTAACTAAATCCGAAATATTAAACATAAACCTAAAGAAAAGTGAGGAAGGCCGTGTTAAAGAAATCTGTGCCTTCCCATGGAGCAAAGAAATAAAATATCTCGGTATCAAATTGGCCAACACGGTACAGAAGATATATAAAATAAATTATGTCCCTTTACTAAACGAGATCAAAAATGAATTAAAAAGAACGGTAAACAAACCTATATCGTGGATTGGGCGCATTAATATGTTGAAGATGGTGGTGGTCCCTAAAATATTATATAAATTCTTACTAATCCCTATTGCCTTGCCTCAGCAATTTCTGAGAATTCTTAATACCCTTTTAATGAATTATGTTTGGAAAAACAAAAAGCATAGAATATCACTTTCCATCCTAAAACAGGGAAAGTTACTGGGCGGTCTGGCAGTGCCTGACATTAAATACTATTATAAAGCGGCGGTTCTATCTCGTGCGGTGGAATGGGCGCGGGACAGGAAAGGTAAAAGATGGGTGCAAATTGAAAGGGCACAAGCTAGATCACAATTGAGTAATATTATTTGGATTCCTGCACAATACAGAGCACTGGGCCACAAATCATTTGACATAACACGGGACACTTTACGAATGTGGGATAGAACTCAGACACTACTGAACAGAGAATTTAATTCTCCACTAATGATTTTAAAAGATAATGCTTACTTTGCACCTGGGGAGAAAAAAATAGGTGGTAACTGGATCAGGAACGACACGGTACACTTAGGGGATATCACAAAAGATGGATAGATAATGACATACGAAGAATTGAAAGCTAGAACAGAGTATTGGAATCTCGATAGGTGGCACTACTCCCAGCTACATCATTTTGTGCGGCACCTCCCCCATCCTCTACGGACGAGGGCGGAGTTGACACCACTCGAGAAGCTATGTCAATCAGAAAACTCCAAGGGCACAATCACTAAATTATATGGGATACTGGTTAAGATTGGTGCACGGGATGAAGCACCGTTTGTACATTAATGGGAAAGGGAGTTAGAAATCACGAGAGGGACAAACACTTTTCAGAGGATCATGCAATTAACACACTCCTCCGCAATAGATATACGAACCGCCGAGGCAAATTATAAGTGCATTTCGGGTTGGTACATTACCCCTGACAAAGCTAACAATGTTAGATCTGACCAGTCCGCCGAGTGTTGGCGGGGATGCCCGGAGAGAGGAACGATGGCACATATTTGGTGGACATGCCCGAAAATCCAAATTTATTGGGACACAATAATAAGTAAAATAAAATAGATTACGGGTAAGGAAATAAAGAAAGACCCCTGGGTAGTGCTCTTTCATGGGAGTCAAGAGGGTATAAAAAAATACAAGCAGTCCTTATTACCACACCTGTTAAATGCAGCGAAGAGAATCATACCAAAAAGGTGGCAGGAAAAGGAAAGTCCACTCCTGTGGAATTGGATAGATGCTGTGGAGGAAACTTATAGGTTGGAAGAGCTTAAGGAAAGTCTATTAGAGACAAACAACGACTTTAAGAAAAAATGGGAAAAATGGAAGGAGTACAAAAAAACAGGGAGTTATGTAGAGAGTTTAAGAGTACTCTAATTCTTTTGATTCTGAGATTATGGGGTTTGATTGGCCCCGAAACAAAGCCCGATCGTTTCGACTGTTATTTTCAAATCTTACGCATTTTTGGTAAAATTTCATAGATATTTCAGCGACGGAAAAAGATAAGATCCCTGGGCGCCACGAGGGGGGGGGGGGTTTGCTTTATATGGTAGTGAGGTGTAGATATCCCAGAGGGGATGTAAAACAATACAAGAGCATGGATAAGATCCTAGCCCCTTGCCGGATGTCGATACTTATACTTATTACATGTGAAAATATTGTACAAGGAAAAAAAAAAAAAAATCAAATCTTTTTTGAAGCCTATTGAAAGTAACGGCTACTTTTGCCCTACTTTGGCTATGAAAAAATACCACGCATGATGCAAACCGCAAATAAGAGACGTAAGAAGCATCGATTCATGAGCTGGTCTCTAGAATTTGGTAAAAGCTGAGGTGGAAAAAAAAAAAAAAAGAAAGTGAGAGTGAATGAGTATTTAGATCCCAGGAAATTATATTATATTAAATGTCGGGTAGCCAGTGGGAGAGTGGACTCACATGTGATTGTGAGCTCCCTTCTCTTCAAATACAACCGTAAGGTATGCTGGTGTTCCCTTCAGGCGGTGGAATACCCTGTTGCTGGAAAGCAATAAGTAAATGAGCAATAAGTAAATGAGTAGCGTTAGGCTACTTTCACACTGGGGCTTTGCGCCATCGGCGGTAAAGCGTCGCTATTTTAGCGGTGCTTTACTGTCATTTTTGTGGCGCTATTCGGCTGCTAGTGGGCGCTTTTAACCCCCGCTAGCGGCGAAAAAGGGTTAAACCCGCCGGCAAATCGCCGCTGCATCGGTGCTTTGATGGTGGTTCGGCGGCGCTGCCAATTGATTTCAATGGGCAGGGGCGCTTTAGGAGTAATGTATACACTGCTCCTTACAAGATGCATGGAGCACTGTCAAGTGTTTTAGGGACATAAATTACACATGTAATTTCTTGACTACCTATTACACTTTGGAAGGCCCTGGAGCCCCAGGACAATAGAAACGCCCACAAAATTACCCAATTTTAGAAAGAAAACACCCCAACTTATATTCTATGAGGCATAATGAGTCTTTTGAACATGTCATTTTTTACCACAAGTTTTTGGAAAATGTGAAAATGAAAACGCATTTTTTAACAAATTTTTTACGGCATTGATGAGCATATACTGATAGGGTGGCACTGATAAACACTCACCGAAGGGCACTGATGTGCACTATTGGGCACTGATGAGCACCCAATGATAAACAGTGATAAGCACCCACTGATGGCACTGATAAGCACTCACTGGTGGGCACTGTACGACACTGATGAGCACTGTAGTGGCACTGATGAGCACGTGTCCATTACACACTCGCTTGTGGCGCAGTCATTAGAGCATATACGCATATGCCTCCCGCTGTTGATGCAATTTGACTCTCCTCCCCAACAATTTGGCACAGCATGCTGTGATTGCCGCTGTATTCCTTCACAACATTTTTTGGGGGGAGGGAGTGATATGCTCGCTATGTCACGCATATGATTAGATGTCGGCTTTGACAGCTTCCAGCGGGCAGGGCCCAACCTACCAGATTGAAATTTACTGGCACGACACCCAAAATTTACTGGCGCAGCCACGTTTTTACTGGCATTTCACAAAAGTTACTAAATTTTATTTTTCGGTGCAAATTTCAGTATTTAGGCTACAAACAAGTACGCTAGGCAGATAGCAATGTGATTTAAGGTAGATATTAAGGTAAAAAAACATATTTTTGTTATTTTCGATATAATAAGGGCACATTATTTAGTCACATCACCCCCTGCCTCCATCCCCCTCTGCCACCAACACCCCCTGCCTTCACCCCCCTCTGCGGTGCCACAATCTCCCCTTGCCTCCAATCTCCCTCTGCCTCCAATTTCCCCCTGCCTCCAATCTCCCTCTGCCTCCAATCTCCCCCTGCCTCCAATCTCCCTCTGCCTGCAATCTTCCCCTGCCACTAACACCCCCTGCCTTCAATATACCCCTGCCTCCAATCTCTCCCAGGCCCCGTGCCTCCAATCACCCCCTGCCTCCATTGTCCCCTGCCTACATCCCCCTCTGCGGTGCCACCAACAACCCCTGTCTCCATCCCCACCCTCTGCAGTGCCACCATCCCCCTCTGCGGTGCCACCAACACCCCCTGCCACCAATCACCCCCTGCCACTAACACCCCCTGCCTCCAATCTCCCCCTGCCTCCACCCCCTCTGTGGTGCTAGCGCAGCCACCATCACCCTCTGCCTCCAATCACCCCCTGCCTCCAATCACCCCCTGCCTCCAATCCCCATACGCAGTTCCAAGCCGAACCGATCTTGGCTATTTTTACTGGCACATTTCCGCAACCACGGACATTTACGAACCGGGGAAAAAAGTGCCAGTTTTTACAAACTGTCCGTAAAAATACGGACAGTTGGCAACACTGGCAGGGCCGCCATGAGGAGGGGCCCCTTACACAGCTTCAGGCATAGGCCCCCTGGAGCAGGGGGGGTGGAGGTGTGCCGCCGCTAATTGAGAAGCGGGGGGGTGCCACGAATTGGGGGGGTTGCCCTGGGGACCTCTGGGCCCCTTACAAAAATTTTTTAATATATATATAAAAAAAGGGGGGGGTAGCCATCCGGGGCACTGGGGACCTCAGAGCCCTTTAATAAAAAGAAATAAAAAAAATATATTAAAAAAATGTTATAAAAAAAAGGGGGGGTTGCCATCCGGGGCCCTGGGGAGCTCTGGGCCCTTTTATAAAAAGTATATATATATATATAAAAAGGGGTATTGACATCCGGGCCCCTGGGGACCTATGGGCCCTTTAATAAAAACAAAAAATAAATAAAAAATAAAAATATATAAAAAAACATTTTTTTATATATATATAAAAGGGGGCCCCTGGAGACCTCTGAGCCCTTTAATAAAAAGAAAAAAAAAGAAATTTAAAAAATATATATAAAAAAGTAAAAAAAATGTTTTATCAAAAGAAAGGGCCATCCGGGGCCCTGGGGACCTCTGGGCCCTTCAATAAAAAAAAATAAAAAAAATATATAAAAAAATATTTTTTTTTTAAAAAAGGGGGGTTGTCATCTGGGGGCCCTGGGGACCTCGGGGCCCCTGGGGACCTCTGGGCCCTTTTATGAAAAAAGAAAAAAAAATATAAAAAAAATTAAAAACTTTTATATATATATATATATAATATAAAAAAGGAGGGGTTGCCATCAGGGGCCCTGGGGACCTCCGGGCCCTTACGAAAAAAAATAATAAAAAAAATAAAGAAAAGGGGGTTGACATCCGGGCCCCTTACAGGTGTACTGCCTGTACCCCCCTGATGGCGGCCCTGCCAGCAGGATAGCTCAGGGGGGTTCAGACACTTGTACAAACATACCTGAGATCTTCCCTACTCATGGGCATCCATCACCCTTGCAATACTGCATTTAATGTGATCTGCACTGGATTCCCTCCTCACTTTTGTAGCAAGTTCAGATTATAAAGCACATGAAAATTGTGTGCAATAAACATTTTCCTCTTTTGTGGTAGTCTGTGGATTTGGATGTTTTGCATGGATCATGCACTGTACCACATGTTAGGCTAAAAATAAAGCATGACAGCACTGGCATTAATTTAAAGTTATATCCCATAACAGTAAATGTTTATTGCGCTTTATAGGGTGATAAAAAAATAATGTACATGGCAGAGGCTTTTTTGTCACATGAGCAGTTGTGTACACCAACAAGATAAAAATTGCATGAGATACTAAGTAGTGAGTAAACTGACCAAACCCATAAGAATGAACAATGCTGAAGACACTATACCTGTTCATCATGGCCCAGTTATACTTAGGCCGGGTACACACCAGCAAACATGTACGATGAAACCGGTCCGCCGGACCGTTTTCACCGTACATGTCTGCCCGGGGCTTTCTGTACGATGGCTGTACTAACCATCGTACAGAAAGCCACGCGTAAACAATATGCGGGGCGTGTCCGCGGTGTCGCCGCGTCGATGATGCGGTGTCGCCGCGACAATGACGTGGGCGGGCCTGCCAGTTAAATGCTTCCACGCATGCGTCGAAGTCATTCGACGCATGCGAGGGATGGCGGGCGCTCGGACATGTACGGTAGGTCTGTACAGACGACCGAACATGTCCGAGCGGGCAGGATTCCAGCGGACTGTTTTAAAACAAGTCCAGGAATATTTGTCCGCTGGGAAAAGGCCCGGCGGGCAAATGTTTGCTGGAATCCTGCACGCTCGGGCCTACACACGACCGAACATGTCTGCTGAAACTGGCCCGCAGACCAGTTTCAGCAGACATGTTTGGTCGTCTGTACGGGGCCTTACACTTCTATATATAAAGCAGTTTATGTAACTTTCCCCAACAATAAATCTGCACACTGCAGCAAAGAATGAGAGGACCAAATACTTGTGCATCTGATCCCTAAATCTAGGAGGTCTCAATTAAATGCAGGCCTAGAAGCTAAAAAGGTAATTGAGTCACTCCAAAACTCCTAGTACTGGCCAGCACAGTATTAAATACTGGGACCTAGAGTCCTGCATTTGAGCGCTCAGTTATATTTATATCCCAGAGTATTAAGCCTAGTACACACGGGCCAAATGTCGGGGGGAGGGGGGGGGGGGCACTGGCCAATTCAATAGAAACTGTCTGACATTCGGCCCATGTACTGGAGCCAGTCCGAGAGAAGCCTGGTGGGTAGTTTTAGAAGGTGATCGTTTACAATCACTTTAACTTTTACTTACCTAAGCCTGATCTCAAACCAGCAATGTGCACAAGAGCAGAGGCTCTCCTCATTGGACAGAGAGGCAGCAGTGGGAGCTATTGGCTCCTGCTGCTGTCAATTACAGCCAGTGAGGAAGGAACAGGGGGCAGGGCCAAGTCACGCTCCCTGTGTCACAAAACACACAGCTGGCTCAAGAGTGAGCATGCAGGAGTTCCACTTGCTGTGGGGGGCAGAAGGGCATTTTGGGGACCCAAGAAGAGGAGGGTTGGGGCTGCTTTGCACAAAACTATTACACAGAGCAGGTAAATATAACATGTTTGTTACTTAAAAAAATAATTACCCTGACACTTTTAAAGGCTGTTAAACGTGTTGAGCATTTCTTTGACATCAAAATCAATGGTTCCCTACGAGAGCCCATTGATTTGAATGGAAGTCACATCCAAGTCGGATCATGATGATCCCAGTGGTGCGACTTGTGCTTCAAGGATCTTGAAGGGGAACTCCACCCCAAAATGAAAAAAAAAAAAAAAAACACCATGGGGTCCCCCCAAGACCATACCAGATCATATGGTCTGTTATGGATTTTGAGGGGAAGCCCCACACCAAAGAAAAAAAAACAGCGTGGGGTCCTCCCTAAAATGCATACCAGACCCTTATCCTAGCATGCAGCCCGGCAGGTAAGGAAAGGGAGGGGGGACGAGCGAGTACCCAATACTCATTCACATAGGGTGGTGGGCCAGGATCTGGGGACCCCCTTCTTAAAGGTGGCTTCCAAAAAGCCCCCTGCTTGCAGACCCCTACAACCACCGCCCAGGGTTGTGGGGAGGAGCCCCTTGTTCCCATCAACATGGGAAAGAGAGCTGTGTGCTCACCACTCAAGAAGCCACCTGCTAGGATCTTTAGAAGCTGCTGAATGAATTTGGTCCACAGCCAGAGAAGTCCAAGTAAAACAAAGAGAGGTGGCGGCACATCCAGAAGAAAAATCTGAGACATTTATTGAATATCCATAAAATCCAAGGAACATGACATAATGTACATTGATTCAAAAAGTGCTCAATGGACGCGTTTCACACGAATGTGCTTACTCACCACTGTGATGAGTAAGCACATTCATGTGGAACGCATCACTGAGCACTTTTTGGATCAATGTATGTCATGTTCCTTTGAATTTATGGATATTCAATACATTTCTTTGATTTTACTTCTGGATGTTCCGCCACCTCTCTTTGTTTTACTTCCCCATCAACATGGGGACAAGGTGCTTTGGGGCAGGAGGGGCCGAACCCCCCCCTGCCCCAAAGCACCCACCCACCACCCCATGTTGAGGTCGTGTGGTCTGGTATGCTGCTCAGAAGGGTCTGGTATTGTCTTGGGGGGGACCCCACTTCGTTTTCTTTTTTTCATTTTGGTGTGTGGTTCCCCTTCAAGAGCCTCAGAGCACAAGTCACATCACAAGTAAGATCATCATGATCTGACTTGGATGCAACTTTTATTCAAATCAATGGGCTGAAAGTCGGATCAGTTAAGACGACTGTCATAGGGTTTTTTTTAACAAGAGGGGAACCACTGATTTTGAATAGAGGCAGAGAAACGCTGCTAAAACGCTAACGTGGCTAAACGCGCATTAACGCCAATGCAAAAAGCTACTAAAAGTACGTTTTTACAGACACTTTTTCCTGGCGTTGGTAGTGGCGTTGCAGCTCATTTTTTATAATGCCCTGAGTGCATGAGGCCTAATGTCGCGTACACACGATCATTTTTCAGCATGAAAAAAAACTTTGTTTTTCAGCATGTCGAAAAAACAAAGTTTTCCCAACATCATTAAAACGATGTTGCCTACACACCATTGTTTTTAAAAAATGATCTAGCAAAGCGCGGTGACGTACAACACGTACAACGGCACTATAAAGGGGAAGTTCCATTCACCTTTGGGCTGATTCCGTGTTAGTAAAAGACGATTCGCGCTTTTTTGTCTGTTACAGCGTGATGAATGTGCTTACACCATTATGAACGGTAGTTTTACCAGAACGAGCGCTCCCGTCTCATAACTTGCTTCTGAGCATGCGCGGGTTTTTAACATCGTTTTAGCCCACACACGATCATTTTTTACAACCCGAAAAACGACATAGTTTAAAACAACGTTAAAAAATGCAGCATGCTCGAATTTTTTTTTTTTTTCGTTTTTTAGAACCTGAAAAATGATGTGAAGCCCACACACGATCATTTTAAATGACGTTTTTGAAAAACTATGTTTTTTTCATGCCGAAAAATGATCGTGTGTACGTGGCATTAGTCTCATTGTTTAGGAATTTCTTTATTTTTTTTTTATGTTAAATAGAATAACTGGCGACACTATCAAGCTGTCTGAGACGTGACAGGTTACACATGGATGGGATTATGACGCCACATAACACGACAAGCACCTGCGTGGCAGATAAAGCAGGTGAAACTGCATTGGCCAGTTGTAAATGGCTTTGAATTTGTTGGGTTTCTAATTACCGCACAATGACTTTATGGCCCCACAAAGATAATGGGAAATCATTACCCCTCCCGTTCACACAGCAGCCGAGGTCGGGTAGCGGTCGAGGCTCTGCTAGGTGATAACGCCAGGGCATGCGGTCACAATCTCTGCTGGGGAGTGAACTGCCTACACATTACACACCGAACTACACAGCAGTCTTCAGAGAGTACCTGTCACCAGGGATGGACTGGCCATTGGGACAACCGGGAGTTTCCCGGTGGGCCGATGGCTCAGTGGGCTGGCTTCAATGACAGCGGACCACCGCCCCCCTCTGCTCCTCTGTCTCTCTCTCCCTGCAGCGCTCACCTGGGGGGGACAGAGGAGCAGGGGGGATGACAGAGGAGCATGGGGGGGACCAGAAGGAGCACGGGGGAGGGGACAGACAGCTATGGCCTGGGGGTTTCTCACTTCTGCCTAATTTTGTCCCATGGGGACTTGTCCCAGTCCAGCCCTGCCTGTCACCAGCAACACTCCATTGAGCAATCCTCCTAGCCTTGTATTGTTTAGGAGCAGTAAAGCACAACCATTGTGTGGTGCTAGCAGTACTCTAAACCCCAAAAAACATTAATTAAGTTAAAAGTTCCTAATCCTTATTTATCTTACCTGTGACATCACTGCAGCTTGTTGGAGCAAACGGCCATCTTGGAAGGGGCTGGTGGCGCTGTAAGTGTATAGGAGCAAGGGTTGTTATTAATTTTGACTTTATTAACCACTAGGGGTCCGCGCTATAGCCAAATGACGGCCACAGTGCTGACCCCAATTGCCGGGAGGACGTCAATAGACGTCATGTACTGTGATCACCGGAGTCACTGAGACTCGTGTGATCACAGATCCGAGTAAGGGGCCAATCCCGGCCCCTTACCACGTGATCAGCTGTCAGCCAATGACAGCTGATCACGTGATGTAAACAAAGCTCGGTAATGTTTTTTTTTTCTCCTCACGCTGACAGAGTGAGGAGAAAAAAAAGCTGATCACTGGCCTAGGTGCAAGGGACATCGGCCCCGAAGAGGAAGAAGGCACATCTGCCTCATGTGTGCCAATCTGTACCCCCTGCCAGTGCCACCTGCCAGTGTCCACAGTGCCCACCAGTGCCACCTATCAATGCCCACAAGTGCCACCTATCAATGATCACCATTGGTGCCAATCAGTGCCACCTAGCAGTGCTGCCTATCAGTGTAACCTACCAGAGCCGATCAGTGCCCATTATTTCCACCCATCAGTGCCCATCAGTGCCCATCACTGCCACCCATCAGTGCCCATCACTGCCAGCTATCAGTGCCACCTATCAATGCCGCTTCTCAGTGCCCACCAGTGCCACCCATCAGTGCCAACTCTCAGTGCTGCCTATCAGTGCCACCTATCAGTGCACACCAGTGCCACCTATCAGTGCCCACCAGTGCTGCCCTATCAGTGCAGCCCATTGGTGTCTATCAGTGCAGCCTCATCAGCGTACATCAAGAGAAAAATTACCTGTTTGCAACATTTTATGACAAAATATAAATATATATATATATATATTTAAATTCAGTCTTTTTATTTTTTTTTAAAACCATAGAGGTGATCAAATACCACCAAAAGAAAGCTCTATTTGTGGGGAAAAATTGTCATTCAATGTGCATCAGCGCTGAAAGCTGAAAGTTGGTCTGGGCAGGAGGGGGGTTTAAGTGCCTAGTGAGCAAAAGCAATGTTTCACTAGGTGCTGGCTTTTACGTTGTTTGTTTCATGGTGACCTGGAGGCTATTGGAGATGTATATTATATAACTGAAGAAGGAGGGGGAGAAGGAACCCTGTGGAGCACGTTTAAATGTATAGCAAGTGCGCTGGGACCTTCTTATTAGTAAACCGCTGGACATTTTTTTTCTTCTTACCCTACAAGGTAATGCCAAAACGTGCTAGAATGAAGAACGTTTTTTCACCCTGGGAAGGTTCACCGCAGTTTTCTCTATTTGTGGATAATGGCTCTCACTGTGGTTTGCTGCAGTCCCAAAGCTTTAGAAATGGTTTTGTAACCCTTTTCAGACTGATATATGTCAATTACTTTGTTTCTCTTCTGTTCTTGAATTTCATTAGATTGCGGCATGATGTGTTGCTTTTTGAAATCTTTTAGCACGCGTTACTTTGTCAGACAGTTTCTATTTAAAGCAGAGGTCTGCCCGCCCCTTTAAAAATTAAACGTTAGCAGCTACACATACTGTAGCTGCTGACTTTTAACATTAGGACACCTACCTGTCCTGAAGTCCAGCGATGTCGGCACCGCAGCTGATGTTTCCATCACCTGTTGGGTGCTGTTGCCACCATTGCCGATAACGGAACCCGGCAGTGTAGCCTTTCGGCTTCATGGCCGGGCCCCTACTGCGCATGCGCAAAGCGTGTTGTGCTCTCTCACTGGCTTGGCAGAAGTGCAGGGAGGAGGAAGGAGGAGGGAGATCAAACTGTGGCGTAATTTGCGTGCTCTGTTCTCCTGGAAGTGGGGACAGGTTACCTGTCAAAGACAGGTATACGCTCCCGCCTCCCCCAAAAGGTGGCAAATGTGGTAACGGAGAAGGGGGGGAATCAGATAAGCAGAAGTTCAACATTTGGGTGGAACTCCACTTTAAGTGATTTATTGATTCAACAGGTCTGGCAGTAATCAGGCCTGGCTATGGCAAGTGAAATGTAACTCAGGTTTCCAAAATATGTGCTTAATCCAAGTTCATTCATGATTTAGCAAGAGAAGAGGGGAAAAAACTTTTTCACACATGGCCAGGCAGGTTTGGACAGCTTTTATCCCTTAATAAATAAAACTGTATTTTGTATTAACTCAGGTTATCTTTGTAATATTAAAATTTGTTTTTAATATTGCACAAAAAAAAAAAATTAGGAAGGGGCAAATACTTTTTCACAGCAATATACAGTGGGGCAGATCCACAGAGCAAGTACGCCGGCGTATCTACTGATACGCCGGCGTACTTTCAAATTTCCCGCGTTGTATCTTTAGTTTGAATCCTCAAACCAAGATACGACAGCTTCTGGGTTCGATCCGACAGGCGTACGGCTTCGTACGCCTTCGGATCGTAGGTGCAATACTTCGGTGCCCGCTTGGTGGAGTTTGCGTCGTTTTCCACGTCGGGTATGCAAATTAGCGATTAACCACGATCCACGAACGTACGCGCAGCCGTCGCATTTTCTAACGTCGTCTGTAGTCGGCTTTTTCCGGCGTATAGTTAAAGCTGGTAGTTTGCGGCGTATAGATAGAATTGCCATGTTAAGTATGGCCGTCGTTCCCGCGTCGAAATTTGATTTTTTTTTTTTTTGCGTAAGTCGTCCGTGAATAGGGATGGACGTAACTCACGTCTAAGTTCAAAAAATTACATTGTTGCGTTCTGGATGACGCATGCGCAGTTCATTCGGCGCGGGGACGCGCTTCATTTAAATGAAACCCGCCCCCTACCCGCCGATTTGAATTCCGCCGCCAGAAATACACTACGCCGCCGTAACTTACAGCGCAAAATCTTTGTGGATTTGAAAGTACGCCAGGTAAGGTACGGCGGCGTATCATATCTCTGATACGCGCCGCAAGTGTAATTGTATGTGGATCCGGCCCAGTATATCCAGGGCTTTTTTCTCAAACAATAGGTGCTGGAACTCAACCACGGCCCTGCAAAACCCCTCCCCTACACTTACCCTCCAAATCACATGAAATATTGTGTGTGTTCAGTCAAATTTCACGAAAACAGTAGGAGGGTCTTAAAGGGACATTAAATACCAGGATTAAATTACACACAGAGTGCAGGGCTGTCACTTGTAAACACAGACACCAGACTTTTGTGTTTACAAGTGATTGTGGTGAGCAGCCGCCAAAGGGTCTGAGCCAGAGGTGGTGGAACGTGTTAAGGCTGCTTTAGCAGCTCATACTGTAGAATGTTACATAATAATTTTTCCCTTCTGGTGCAAAATAAACACCATCCATATCAACATATTTAGGCAATCACGGTTTCTAAGAAATAGTTGGCTGGCAGGTACAGTGGTGTAATTAGGAGATAAATCAGAACAGAACAGCAGAACATTGTGTCCCAGAAGAGTCGGGTTATACCGGGCATCCGGAGACTTTAAACTTGAAGTTAGAGAAGCAGATCTTTGGTAACGTGTCACAGCCCAGGCTTCTCATCTTGTTCCCAACTCCTCTTCAAAGCATCAGTCTCATCTGCACTGATAGATTGTGGTTGTTTAATTAAAAGATAGCAGCACAGGAACCCAATTCTTGTTTGTCGGCAAGCTTTTATCCCATCTCCTTTCATTGCTGCGATCAGACTCGCCTCATAAGGATAGGAGATGCTAATTTGATTCCAGCTGAAATCTCTGACAGCCGATGTGCCAGAAAGGATGTATCTCGTCTCCTACACATCACGCCTCCGGTTCAGGTGTCACAGGCAGAGAGGACTGTGGGAGGGTGCAGTCATTGTTGTGATGAATGCAGATGCTGGGGGACCAGAAGCACAGGGGCTAATAGACAGGAAGGAGTAACAAAAACTGTATAAGTGATCCCCCGCGCTACCAGGTGGTTAAATAATAAAGGCGACAAACAAGTAAATTATGAGAAATTGCTGATAAATCTATAGTGTTCACAATACACGTAATAACAACTGAAAAAGGAAAGTGATCTGTGCAGTTCCTCTAATGCCACAATGTGTATTATCAAGTGCAATAAACAAGTAAATCCAGAACAAATGTCCAAGTGCCAGTGTATTAAATAAGCGATGGTTTATTAAAGACAATTGGATGCTTACATCCAAAACAATGAAAAAGCGTAATGAGCTAAAAGAGCGGCGTTAGAACGCCTCTTACATCACTTCCGGTCCGCTACTCATTACGGCCACTCCCTGCGTGTTACGTCATGTCACGTGACTTCATCAGGGGGTCGATGAAGTCATGTGATGTGACGTCACGCGTAGGGAGTGGCCGGAGTGAGTCGCGGACCAGAAGTGATGTGAGAGGCGTTCTAACGCAGCGGTTTTATCTCATTGCACTTTTTAATTGTTTTTGATGTATTTGCCTTTAATAAACCATCGCTTGTTTAACCACTTCCCGACCGCCGCATGCATATGTACGTCCACAGAATGGCACGTACAGGCAAATGGGCGTACAGGTACGTCCTTGCCTTTCAGCGGGTCGGGGGTCCGATCGGGACCCCCCCCCCTGCTACATGCGGCGGTCGGATTATTTGTTTATAGCCGCTCCGTCGCGATCGCTCCCCGGAGCTGAAGAACGGGGAGAGCCGTATGTAAACATGGCTTCCCCGTGCTTCACTGTGGCGGCTGCATCGATCGAGTGATCCCTTTTATAGGGAGACTCGATCGATGACGTCAGTCCTACAGCCACACCCCCCTACAGTTGTAAACACACACTAGGTGAACCCTAACTCCTACAGCGCCCCCTGTGGTTAACTCCCAAACTGCAACTGTCATTTTCACAATAAACAATGCAATTTAAATGCATTTTTTGCTGTGAAAATGACAATGGTCCCAAAAATGTGTCAAAATTGTCCGAAGTGTCCGCCATAATGCCGCAGTCACGAAAAAAATTGCTGATCCCCTATTTTGTAAACGCTATAAATTTTGCGCAAAGCAATCGATAAACGCTTATTGCGATTCTTTTTACCAAAAATAGGTAGAAGAATACGTATCGGCCTAAACTGAGGAAAAACATTTTTTTATATATATTTTTGGGGGATATTTATTACAGCAAAAAGTAAAAAATATTGCATTTTTTTCAAAATTGTCACTCTATTTTTGTTTATAGCGCACAAAATAAAAACCGCAGAGGTGATCAAATACCACCAAAAGAAAGCTCTATTTGTGGGGAAAAAGGACGCCAATTTTGTTTGGGAGCCACGTCGCACGAGCGCGCAATTGTCTGTTAAAGCGACGCAGTGCCGAATTGTAAAACCGCCTTTGGGCATTTAGCAGCATATTGGTCCGGGGCTTAAGTGGTTAATACATTTTACACTATGGGAGGCTATTATCTATTCCCTTTCTATATGTGAACCGGAGCCCTTAGCGATACATTAAGAACCTAGAACCTGGAGCCTGGAGGTTGGATATCCTCAGTACCTATATGTGTCATTGAGGCTGATTATTCACTGCATAGAGGTAAGAGTTCTGTGAGCACTGAGCAGCTGTGTGAAAGCACGGGAATATATAATTTTGTTTATTCATCCACTGACACTTGGACATTTGTTCCAGATTTACTTGTTTATTGCACTTAGTCAGTACACATTGTGACATTAGAAGAACTGCGCAGATCACTTTTCTTTTTCAATAGCCAGGGAGGGCCTTATTTATTGTATGGCACTTATTAAAATTATTAATATTATACAAGATTTATATAGCACCAACAATTTGCAAAATGCTTTACAACATGAGGGCAGACAGTAGGTGGCACTTTATAGATGGCTGCATGACATTTCTCATGTTCCCTGACTACAGTGAATTTACAGTGAATCATACGTGTGTAATGTGTGTTACAACAGCCACTTATTGCCTCCCTTAGAAAGCCATTGGGAGACAGTGATAGTGTGTTGTCACCCTATAATTGAGAAACTCCTGATCAAGGACCCTTATGATAGAATTACCAATTATTTAACTGAAACCTGCAGATTAGAAAATTAAGAAAATAGATGTGAAATCTGAAATGACATGAACATGATAATTTAGATATTAGTGATTGTGTTACATTCTCTTCAGTTCAGAATTAACACTGAAATCTGAACAGTTACAAAAGATTAAAGTGATTCTATCTTCTTGTTTTTTTTTCTTTAAAAATAACAAACATGTTATACTTACCTGCTCTGTGTAATGGTTTTGCACAGATCAGCCCGATCCTCCTCTTCTTGGGTCCCTTGCCAGCGCTCCTGGCCCCTCCCTCTTGGTGAGTGCCAAGCAGCTTGCTATGGGGGTGACCTGAGCCGAGAAATAGCTCCCTGTGTCCATTCAGACATGGAGCCCCAGCTAGTCCCCTCTCTCTCCTTATTGGCTCACTGACTTTTATTGACAGCAGAGAGAGCCAAAGACACCCGATGTGTGTCTCAGCCAATCAGGACGGAGAGTTCAGGACAGCCGTGTCTCTCGTGTAACATCGTTGGATCGAGATGGGGCTCAGGTATGTATTAGGGGGGCTGCTACACACAAAAGTTTTTTTTATCTACAAAGAATGCATTAAGGTAAAAAAAACTTCTGCCTTTAGAACCACTTTAATGCTAGTTTTTCCAGAGGATGATACCTTTCTCCAGTGTCCTACAGGGACCGCATGTAGTCCGTTCCTCTTCTATTCAACATTGGAATGCAAGCATGTACTGCCACATGATTACATACAATGCAGGGCCAGGGTATCCTGGAGTAGTCTTCCTCCCGCAGACACCAATGTAAGCTGGCCTCCTTTCCCTCACTGACACCCATATGTGAGAATTCTTCCTTCACCTGTCATACGAACATATTCGCCAGCACATCGCGGATCGTACAAATGCTTGTGATGTTTTCACTGCATTAAACTTTTGGACGTTTTGTACGATCCGCGGTGTGCTGGCGAATATGTTCGTATGATTGCTGTTCCAGTTCCCAGCTGGTGATCGCTCCAGCACCCATTTTTGCAGTTTTGGCCGTTTTTCCAGGATGGTGTGCGATTGGAATATTGACTAAGATTCTTCCTTCACCTGACACCAAGTAAGGGGCATGTTTTCTCTAACTGACCACCAATGTAAGGAGCATTCTTCCCTCACTGACACCAATATGTGAGAATTCTTCTTTCGCCTGACACCAAGTAAGGGGCATGTTTTCTCTAACTGACCACCAATGTAAGGAGCATTCTTCCCTTACGGAAAATCAATGTAAGGAGTAATCTTCCCCTACTGAAAACCAATGTTAAGGGCATTCTTCCTCCCACTGAACACTAATATAAGATGTATTCTTCCCTTACTGGCACCAATGCAAGGGGGCATTGTTTCTCCAACTGACCACCAATGTAAAAGGGCATTCTTCCCTCACTGAACTCCAATGTAAGGAGGTGTTCTTTCTTCAACTGACCTCCAATGTAAGGGGCATTCTTCCCTCACTAACACCAGTGTAAGAAGCATTTTTCTTCCCTCTGACACCAGTGTAAGGGGGCATTCTTTTTTCTGAATGACCACCAATGTAAAGGGCATTCTTCCCTCACTGACACCAGTGTAAAGGAGCTTTCTTCCCAATGACCCCCCAGTGTAAGGGGTATTCTTTTCTGACAGACAACAATGTTAGGGGCATTCTTCTTCCCACTGTGTCACAATCAGGGGTCAGGCTCTAAGACCAGTTTCTATAGCAGTAGTGGAACTACCACCGTCCAGTAGGATAGGTACACAGGCAGTCATCCTGGTGAATGATATGGGTTCACCTGAGGTACTTAGTCTAAATACTAACTGGTGTTATCCAGAGCTCCTGATGGTGGAGATGGATTTTGATGTTTGTTAGTATCAGGTCTTAGTTCTCACCAGGAGGTGAGAAAGCCGGGGTCCTGCAGTAGATAAGCAGTTAGGGATCAAACAGAAGCATAGTCAGTAATCAAGCCAAAAGGTCGGTAACGAGTAGTTGCAGGTTGGGATCAGGCAGAAGCGTGGCTGAGGAACAAGACAAGGGTCGATAACGAGTGGTAGCAGAATATGGATGGCTTTTGCCCCGAGCCTTGGTGTGCCTCATATGATTACAATGATGTCTGATTTGCTTGTGCAATATTAAAGTTAGACAGTGATAAGGGTATTGTAAAAACAACATCTGATTCCAGCCTGTGTGGTGGAAAAAGTCTTTGTGAAATGCCAAGCCCTGCAGATAGATGTATTTATAATATAGTTTTTAAATTGCACTGCAGTGTGTGGCGGAAGTCTGCTTTGCTAACAGTCAGTACATTTTTTGCAGTGAAACGTTCAACCTTGTCCAATGAAGTGAGGGCAATTTTCCAGAAACAATGTAACATTCCTCTTTCCCTCACTACAAAAGTTAATTGACTGACTTACTGCTTGTTCTATTATTTTTTATTTAAATAAAAGGTGAAAACATAAAAATTGGCAATATAAATGTTAAAATAAGTTGTTACAATTTTGAAGCATAAGGTGCCACCAGGACTGGCCGGGGTATCAGTCCCACTTGTCCATCATGCATATTTTTTTATCAGAGAGGAATAGAGATTGTAACACTGTAGTAAGTGGGATTTCCCTAAAATCATTATCTTAAAATGAACTTTACATGTTTTATTGAATACATTTTTGTCATGTCACAATATGCAGCAATAGTTTTTTATTTTTTATCCAAATTTTATAATTAACAACATGTCCTTGAACTCCAGCCAAGTGACTTTGTATAAACTGAGATGTCACCAGTCTGCTGCAGGCAGGGGAAAGCATTTTCTCAGTCTCCTTTCCCAAGTGAGAGTCTGCAGCAAGGGTCAATCTGTGTCATACATTTGTGAACACTGCACAGTGGAAAGGGGAGGGGTTATAACACCTGTCAGGTTTTTATTGCTGTGTGTTTCTTTTGCCCATGATACCCACTCCCTCTCATTCCTTGTTTTGATGTTAATAGAACAGGAAATGAGATGTGACCAAAGTGGATAAAGCAAGACAAAATTCTGACTGCTACCTACGCTATCCAATACTAAATATATTTTGGCTGGAAATAGGCTTTCAGTCTACCAGCATCACAAAGGCCGCAATTTATCATATTGCACTATCACATACAAAGTGCTACATAGTTCTTAAGACATAGGTATAAGTAGTAAACATGTGAAATGTCATCTCTAATTGATCCCAATGCATTTTATTTTTTTATTTTATGTAAGTAAAAATCAGCATTTTGGTCATCCCCCTAGGAGCGAGAAATGTTGCTCTGGGTATGTATGGTGAAGTGTACTGGAATCAATTGAAGGCAAATTGGAAAAAAAGTTAAGTACAATTCCAGGACAAAGCTAACTACTCTTAAAGATGCCACCCCTTCCTAACACCTATTCTGACTAACCTGTGTAAGAAAGATCTGTATACTTATCTATTTTCACATGATCCGGCTCCCCTGTGTCAATCATGGGTGGCTGCAGGGGGGAAGAGGGAGCGCCATCAATGGATGGGTCATAGTAAACCTGTGGGCAAAGTCACTGCTCCCAGGCATTTCTAGCTCTTGTTGAGAGCTTTCTTACATAGGTTAGTCAGAATAGGTGTAAGGAGGGGGAAGAGAGCGTTTTAAGATTAGAAAGGCCTTTTCCTGGAATCCTAGTCTAGAATGACATATGAAAACAATGGTTGAGAGACTATTCTAACACGCCTTAAGTGCACTGTAAGGTCCCATTGACACTTGAGAAAAGGCCTGTTTGCAGTTGCCCATGGGATACACAGCATGGTTCCCTGCTATTAAAGCGGAGGTCCTGCAGTAAAAAATAATAATTTAAAAGTCAGCAGCTGCAAACACTGTAGCTGCTGACTTTTATTAAGCACACTTACCTGTCCAGGTTGCGCGCGATGTTGGCCGCCCGAGGCCAATCCGTCCCTCGGACTGGGTCCCGGCTCCACCATCCTCACTAAAGGAAACAAGCAGTGAAGTCTTGCGGCGCAAGCGCATGACACTTTGTGAAATGGCACACCGTCCCTTGTGTCCCAGAAGGCGGTAACGCCTCCATTTCCCAGGAGGCAACGCGAGGAGGAGAACACAGAACCTCACCGCAGACGAGGAAGAGGCAGATTAGGATGATCTGCCTAGTAACAGCCATTTCTGGTAAGTATAAAAAAAATTTGGAGCCTTTTTGGCATTTTTTTTTTTTTTTTTAGGGTGGACCTCTGCTTTAAGCCAGCCATGCATGGATCAAAATGTGCCTGGTTCAGCTGGCTGGCTGTATAGATTGACTTGTGTACAACCAGCCTGTCAGAAGGGATTCCCCCATTAACACTGACTGTGCCGATGAGGCAATGGAGTAATTTTCTTCCTTCCACTCATGGCGAAAGTTAAGAAAATTGCATTACATATGGCCTGCCCCTAACTGTGGGTGGGAAGTTCCATTAAAAGCAAATGGGAATGACAGCACCCGCAGCTATTTGTGGCTATTCACATGTAATCGCTCATTCAGTGATTACCTGCCGATGATCAGACCTGAATGCAGACTGTCTGCTTTCAATGGGGGCTTTTATTGGAAATCCTGTTGTATATCTCCTGCTGGTTATCATAAACGGGGGCCTCACAAGCCTTACAAGCTGTTGCAGCTTGATGAACCAGTTTAAAAGCTGAAATATCAGATTGGGAGTTCAGACTCTTTTCTTAACACCAAGTGTTGCAGCAAATCTTGTTAAGTATCAAAGTGCTGCATTTTCCATAAAGCCTTTTGGTAGAAGTAAAATAAAATAAAAACACAATTTGGTAACACACACAGTAGTGGGGAAGGCTACATTTAGCAGTTGGTGTATTTCAGTTTCTACTAGTTGAATTTTAATTGTTTGAGACTCAGATAAATTCTTGGTCATTGTCATTGTTCTCTAACCGAGGATTAAAACGGAAACTCAATAAAGAAGAAAAAGATGATATTCAAGCATTGTGCGTACAGCCTTACAATTTGTGGCCCACCAGCAGATGGGATAACGAAGGTTTTGCCTCACGTTCATCTTGAAAATTTCTCTCTAGAAAGCTTTTTGTTAAGCCATCCAACCAATGGACTTTCTACTGCATGGCCCCCCGTCTCATTTTCCATCTCCCATCCACATCAATCCTTAGAGCCAAGCGCTCGACTACTCTTCCAAAGTGGTCCCAAGTCTCAGAGTTAAACGGACTTCAGAAACATCTGCTCACTCTTTGCATTTTCATCTACAAATTGCCCGCTTGCCTATAAATAAATTATAAGGTAATTTAATTGTGTATGTTCTTGGTTACGGCACTGTTTGCTTCTCAGAAATTTTCAAACAACAGATGAATGGCTTTCTGTGGCGGAGCCGGGCTTGTTGTCCTCTAGAGGGGAGCAATTTATGGCTTGCTGTTAGTTACAGATATATTCATCCACCAAGCAAAGTGCCGGTCCCATCTGCTCAATCTAGGATTGTAGCTTTCTCCTGCAACAGGAATGTGGATGAGATGCTGATACGACAACCTGGTGGACAATCAACTTTTATGATAGTAGTAACGTTCCTGATTTATATCGGAGCGGCTAAGCTGATGTTCTAGTCGAGTCTCTGGGGAGATAGAGTGTAGCAAGGATAAGGTTTTATCTTGACTGGTAAAGGCCTGGTGTGAAGTCAAGGTCATCAAACCAGGGATCATAATCGAGGTTGGATACCTGTGAAAAGGTAGGTAGTATGTTGGCCGCAACTCAAAACCTGGTGTCCTCTGCAGGCTGTAGTCCTGTGGGTTAAAAGGAATCATTTGATGAAATGAATGTATCATATTTTTGAAGGAAAATACAATTTTTAATCCATTTTTCAAAATATATACTAACTTTTTTGGCCTAAAAGCTTTTCATTAAAACTTTTTTTTTTCATTTTGTAAGGGAGGGTTATAACCATCAATGTCCCCATTTGGTAAATTTCCCTTCACTTCTTGTCCTATAGCCAAAACAGGAAGCGAGAAGAAACACCTCCAAAATGAGGACATTTCTGGGGTCACCAGAACTAGTGTCCCCATTAAAAGATTTCCCCTCCATTTCTTTTCTGGTGGCAACCCAAAATTTGGGATTGGGGCTTTCATTTTAGGCGATAGAAGTAAACAGGACAAATAGAAAGGATAAATCTCCCTGAGGCCGGCCATACACAGAGTGAATTTCTTTCGGTGGTGACAGGAAAGAAATTTGCTTGATTCCAAATTGTCTGTGTTGATGGGGGAATCCCTACCGCTGGGCCATTTTCTTCTCCTGTCGGGGGGCAGCTATCTCTGCTGGGAGAAGACAGTGATTATCGCTAGCGGCTATAGCAACCACTACCAAAAATCGCAAGAGAATCTGGTAGGCTGGTTGTACCCAAGTTGATCATTTTGATCAACTTGGTACATTCAGCCTGCCCATTAACGGTTCGAATCTGGACTGGTCCCTGCTGAACTGGCCGAGATTCAAACCGTATATGCTCAGCCTAGCGGGGGCACCGGCAGCAATAAGAACCTTCCTCTCCGAATGAAAATTTTCTTTAGTTATACTTTATATGATTCATTGCTGGTTTCCCTATACTGTACCAGAAAACATGCAGTTTATTGTCTTGGCTTAATTACTACCCAATCATTACAGTTCCCAAACTATCCATCTGTGTGTTGTGCCACATAACTGCTTACCATGATGTCTGTGGTTGGTGCAGGAACCATGTCTGCTGTGGTTAGGTGCTGGAGGCCTCCAAAATTACCTAGTTTTTCATATTTTCTCCATTTCGCTCTGCGATTTTGAAACCAAATCTTGAATTTAAAGATAATAGAACAGAACACAATTAGTCAACTTGAGTAAAAAATATTACTGTATATCAGAAAGTTTTATTTTTTTTAAAGGAGGAGTGTCTTTTAGAGGCTTTTACAATAGCAACCAAGATGGTACATTATGTTTGTGCTCCTGAAGGGTAGTCATGTGGTTGAAGAAGGCCAGAAAAATACTACACACAGCCTATTTAACTACATAACAATGTAAGGCCCCGTACACACGACCGAGTTTCTCGGCAGAATTCAGCCAGAAAATCGAGGAAGCCGACGAGGATCTCGTCAGGCCAAATAGAGAACATGTTCTCTATTTCCTCGTTAGTCAATGAGGAAACTTGGCTCGCCGAGATCCTCGGCGGCTTCACAAGGAACTCAACAAGCAAAACGATGTGTTTTGCCAGTCGAGTTCCTCGGACGTGTGTACGGGGCCGAACAGTGTTGACTAGAAAAGCGAGGCACTAATATTGCTATAACATAGATATCACTATACTATTTAAATCATAATTTTGATTCATTTAGGCATGCCGGCTCTGCAGTGTTTCCCCTATAATCCCCTTCTTCCAGACAATTCCATGCAATACTGTAGGCTGGAGGTAAAGCAATGGGGAGTAAATTACACTCTTCTGCAGTGTTCAATGCTGTTAATGTAATGCTGGGAGCTGGCTGACAGGAGGAGAGATCAAAGTAAGGAGAATAGGGACCTTATTATTGTGCTGTTGTTCCTTTATTGTCCAGTCAACAAGCTAGGGTGGACCACAATGAAGTTCTTTACTGCGGCGGAGAACTAAGAGGTCAGATTCTTTTTATGCAGTGTGACAGCAAAATGTGAATCATGATACTGTCCGCACAGCCTGTCACAAACGACTCATGCAGATAGCAGAGGAAGATGACTGTCAGGGCTGGACTGGGTCAAAAATTTGGCCCTGGACTTCATCCAGACTGGCCCACTTTGACAGGTCTCTCCCATGGCGGCCGGACAACTCCCGCGCCGCCACCCAAGCCCCCTCTCCCTCTTCACTAGCCACTAGCCATTCTACTTAATTAGAGTAGAACGGCTGATACTGTTACTTTTATAGGCAGTACCAGTGGGGAAGCTAGACATTATTTCACCCGGGGAAAATAATCAGTTCGGTGCCCCCCCTTATGGGACAAGATTAGGCAGAAGTGAGACACTCCCAGGCCATAGCTGTTGAGTCAGCTGTCTGTCCCCTTCCCCATGCTCCTCTGGTCCTCCCCCTGCTTCTCTGTTCCCCCCAGGTGAGCGCTGCGGGGAGGGAGAGGAGGTGAGCGCTGCGGGAAGGGAGAGACGGAGGGGCGGCGGTCTGCTGTCACTGAAGACGGCCCACTGAGCCATCGGCCCACCCGGAAACTCCCTGTAGTCCCAATGGCCAGTCCATCCCTGATGACTGTAGACAGAAATCATACTCAGTGCCTTGGATTGAGGCAAGTACACGCTATAGAAGGATTTATAACTTGATTGAGGGGAGAGGGGGCGCTGTACTCAAGTAAATAGTACAATCCTAAGTGATATCAAACTGACAATCCAAAAATATTTTGTAACATACAAAATCAATAAGCACAATAATCAACGTGCATAAAAACATAAAGTGCATCAAAGGCTTCCGGTACGTAGAATGCACGCCAGCTCCAGGGTTTGAGCGGAGCGGCGGAAATCCTCATTTTTGTAATAGGCGGGCATTTCCAGTGCTGGAGTGGGAATCATTTATAAGGACACACTGGGGGTTATTTACGAAAGGCAAATCCACTTTGCACTATAAGTGCAAAGTGCACTGAAAGTACACTTGGAAGTGCAGTCGCTGTAGATCTGAGAGGGACATCCAAGGAAAAATAAAAAACAGCATTTTAGCTTGCACATGATTGGAAGATAAGATCAGCAGAGCTTCCCCTCAATTTAGATCTACCCCCCAGATTTACAGCGACTGCACTTCCAAGTGCACTTTCAGCGCAAAGTGGATTTGCTTTTAGTAAATAATCCCCATTGCTTGAATTTTATTTGAGGTACTTTGACCATTTGATGCACTTTATGTTTTTATGCACTTTGCTTAATGTGTTTTTTTGATTCTGTATGTTACAAAATATTTATTGAACATCGCAGATTAGTATCACCAAGTGTCGGTTCACACAAGGGCGACTTGTCAGGTGACTTAGCCCCCTGACAAGTCGTGCTCTGTTCTGTACAATGGAACCGTTCTAATAGGAGCGACTCAAGTCGCTCCGACTTAGAAAAAGGTTCCTGTACTACTTTGGGATGACGTCAGGGCGACTTGCATTGACTTCTATACAGAAGTAATTTTGCAAGCTGCACACGATGTGCAGATTGCCTTAAATAGTCACACTGTACGTCGGGTTGCCCCTGTGTGAACCAGCACTTAAGATTGTACTATTTACTTGAGTATAGCACCCCTTCGCACAATTTATTTATAATCTTTTTTTATACACATATGTGTTGATTGGCGCAATGTTTATTTCTTATTTATAGAAGAATATACTTTCTTTATTTTTCATGTCAGTGGTCTACAGCCACTTTAGGGTGGTATCAGATCTCTACAGAGAAACCACTGCTCCCACAACAGAGCAATGTTCTCTCTCAGCAACATGCTGGCAGGGCACATGCTTTTCTATTTAAGCTGTGGCTGCTTTAATTGTCTTCCTGAATTCAGTCTTAGGCCTCGTACACACGACCGTTTTCCTCGACAGAATCCATCAAGAAACTTGGTGGCAGAGCTTTTTTGCAGAGGAAAACGGTTGTGGATTCGACGTGCAAAAAAGAGAACATGTTTTCCTCGTCTGGGAGTCTCAGTTTCCTTGTCGTGTTTCTCGTCGGGCTGGTTTACGACGAGGAACACGTTCGTGCGTATGCTTAGAAACCCGCACATGCTCAGAATAAAGTATGAGACGGGAGCGCACCTTCGGTAAAAGTAACTTTCGTAATGGAGATAGCACATTCGTCACGCTGTAACAGACTGAAAAGCGCAAATCGTCTCTCACCAAACTTTTACTTAACACGCGGTAACATGAGATTAGCAAAAGCAGCCCCAAGGGTGGCGCCAACGGAATCAAACTTCCCCTTTATTGTGCCGTCGTACGTGTTGTACGTCACCACGTTTGAGAACAACGAGATTTTGTCTTGACAGTGTATACACAAAAAAAGCTTGTCAAGATTCTCAACAAGCCTGACAAGGAACTCGTCAAGGAAAACGATGTTTCATTTACGACGAGTTCTTTGGTTGTGTGTACGAGGCCTAACAACAGCTTCAAAATCCTCACACCATTCATGCGATTCATCATGGCAATAATAAATTCCCTGAGCCCTGGTTCACATTAATGCGATTCGCCAAAATGACAGCGTTCGAATCGGTGTGACGCTGCTTTTGAGGCTCCGCACTGACTCACTGTACTACTTTTGGTTATTTCAAGGTGCGATTTCCATTGACATTTGTGCAGATGGCTCTGAAATCGCCCCCGAAATCGGGACTGACATGCGAGAATGAAAGTGTGCGAGTTCAGCTGAACTGAAAAGACCACAAGACATGGAACATAATTGAGAGATTTACACAGGAATTGGCCCTGAAATTTCAAATCAATCAATGTAATGAATGATTAATATTGCCTCGTATCATTTATACAGATTTTTATTAGATTTGGTGGATGTTGAAATTAATTTATAGCCTTTATGTCTGGACTTCAGTGAAATATTTCATTGGAGAGTTCTGGTGCCATGCCATTTTGATAAAGCAATAAATGACAGGGAAGCGTACAGAGGATATTGTTCTGTTATATAATATTGTCAGGAGTGGGATAGGAAAGATCATGAAGTCAGATTCTGAAGGGCCTATTTAGGGCCTGTTTCCTGAAGGACACATGTCACACTTTGATACTTGTCATGTGGCCCTTGGGTCCCTAGCAAGTCTATAGTTCCTGGCCTCATGTCTCTTATTTTCTTTTGCAGCAAGTCTTCAATCTCTAGCCAAGGGCTTCATCCACATGGGCTGAAAATGCTATTAGAAGTATATTTCTTTTTTGTTTTAGCCAAGGTGTCGATGCACATGGTGGCATTTAGATGTATATTACAGAGCACTGTTTAAAGGCATAAACCATAGCTCCCAACTGTCCTTGATTTCGAGGGACCGTCCTGATCCGGAGCAATGTCCCTCTTGTCCCTCATTCCTCCTCATTTGTCCCTCATTTTGGTCTGATCTATATAATTGTATATAAAATGCACTTTTTATCTATCAAATGGTGTTTTCCAGCACTAAATCTTTCATCTTATTTCTAAAATGCTGCATTTGTAAATTTCAAAAGACAATATAAAGATATAGTAGTGGTAAAAAAGTGTCAGGTCACCCGTAGCCAGGTGACAAGTGCACCCCGTTGGGGTCAGGGATGCACCACAGGGTGGTGAATCCTATGGCCGACTACTGCTAGCAGAGACGAAGCGTGAACCTAAGATCACCCAGGGCGCGGAGTCTAAGACCCAGTTTTGTATTCACCAGAGCCTTTGATGGTAAGGATGGTCTTGGCCGCAACTGGGTCCAGGTCGCATCCCCGAGATTCCTCAAGTCACACTCCGCAGGGAGAAAGGGAAAGCAGTCAGCAGGACAAACAGTGGTGATGGGCAAGCCGAGGTCAGGGCAACAGGCAGACAAGGATAACCGTGGGACATGCAAATAGTCAGGGGCACAGGCAGACAAGGAAGTCGGGAACAAGCCAAAACGGTACACGGAAGATGAACGAAGCACTCTGCAAACAGGAACTAGCAACTATACTGCAGACAGGAACTAAGCATAGGAACACTGTTGAACAGCACTGCAGACCTGTAGAGCAACGGTTAATATAGGCTTCCTGGGATGGACTAGGGTGGAGCCATACAGGAAGAGGAAGTGATAAAAAGGGGAACCAGAGCAGGGTCAGCCTCTAATGAACACATGGAGATCAGGTAAGCAGACAGACTTGTTGCATATTCATGACAAAAAGCACTTGTGGGTTTAACTAATCTTGTTTTTTTGTACAATTCTCCTTTAAGGGGTGTGACAGGGGGTGGGTCCTATGCCTGCATACTTTTGCTGATAGGTATCCCTCATACCCCCATCTCAAAAAGTTGGGGGTATGCATAAACAAAATGCTCCAAACCTGTATTCAGAGAGAAGTGTACTGGCATAATTTATGCATATGTGCACAGAAACACGCATAAACACGTGCACAATTTCAGTGTATCCAGACATTTTAGAATGTCAACACCGTAATCCCAAAGGCCTAAAATTTTGGGGACTAGAAAAAGTCCCCACACATAGGAGAGCTGGCAGTTTTATTCCAGTGATTCTGGATATATGAAACTAAGGTTAAACGTGGATTTTGATCTTAATTGTTTTATTTCTGATAGACAGCTGTTTTAAATTAATTTTTATTATTTTCAATTTTTTTTTTATATTTTTTATATTTCTGTGATTACTGTCAATTATTATTATGTTGTATTCTTGTACAGGGTTGTCCGTGTTGTGACGTCATTAGTGTTTAGGTTTCATATTCTGAATATTTATTCTCTTGTTTTGCCTTAATTGGTGGAGTGTCCCTTTAATGCAAATGGAGATTAGTATGTATTGTCATATGTGGGATTTTTTTTATTGTTTATATATCGATATATGTTCCCATTTTATACATATTTTTGAGTCACTAGTAGGGTTAAACAAACTGGATAGAATCTTTTTTAAACCTTTGAGTTTGTAACATTTTTGTAACATATTTACTGGTTCTCTCATAACTTTGATGTGAGTCAGGATATAATGTGCGACTGTGCCGTTCCATCTAGAGAGACCGGCTTAATTGGCATCAGGTTGCTATGGCATTTACTCTAATAGAGCGGGTGGTCTGCGTCACTCTAAACCCTCTGATGAAGTCCTGCCCACAGGACGTAACGCTTACGGGGGGGAGTCACATATAACGTCACCCCGCGGCCATCTCTTTGGTTTAAAGCGTTCTAAATGCCATTACGCCCGCACTTGGCTATAAGTTCTATACTTGTGAGTGATTTTATTTATCCTTTGTCGCAATAAACATATGAAATGGTGAGCCCTAGATCTCTTTTTATGTTCACATATATACCCTGTGGGGTAATCGATCCATATCCTTGCTGGATTGCTTGGAAGTCGATGCCCCATGGTGGTCAATACATGCTGAATGACCTTTTCAGGTCGAATGTTTAAGGTGAGAGGCTAGGATTGTCTGTGGTGGACAAGCTTCATTCACCCTTATCACTGTCTTGTCTGTCATCAGGCAGTGTGTACACAGAGGAGGATCATCTCTCAAGTTGGGACTCTACTTTCTTTTGGACTTTTACTTATTGTTGTTCATGTTGCGCTGCACTGATTTTGTTGTTTATTACTTTCAAGGCTTTTTTGGATTAGTCGCTGGCAATTATAATTTTTGTTTTCACCTCCTATCTGCGCTGAATATTTATTGTTATTTTTATCACATTCCACTCACAGCCTGGGTGAATGCTTAACTGCAGTGGAGAAAAGATTCCTGTCCTATGCTATGTGGCAGAGCTTTATAAATCTCAGGATTGTATGGACAGAAATACATATACTTTAGCTCCCATATATGTATTCCATCTTTTTTTTTTTTCTTCTTCATTCTTGCTGTATGTGGTAGCACAGCATAAAGTGTTTTTGCTGTACGTGGTAGCACGGAATAAAAGGGTTTTGCTGTGTGTAGTAGCACTATGATTAGTGTTTATGTTTTTTTACATGGTTATTCTGCATTCTCATGAGGAGAACATCTTTTCTGGGGATATTAAGCAAAGAAGTTTAACATTAATGAGAGCAAGTCTGATGACATGTGGGCATAGACTCTGATAATGTATATTGGCATGTGGATTGATGCATGCGGACGCGAGTACACGTGGTGATTTAATTTAACACGTTTGAGCATATTTTAGCATATGTGAGCATATTTATTTTATATATTTGCCCATTTGTGAAACAAGATTACACTATATTATATACTGTATTTTGTTTTTGATTGATACCTCATAAGGATTGAAGCAATTAAGGGCACATCTGGATGGAGAGGGGGAAGAAATAGAATAATCGATGGGTAAATGCAGGGCCGATCCGCCCTATAGGCTCACTATGCAAGCCGCTTAGGGCCCTGCAAAGCTACGGAGGGCCCCCCAAATTACTAGAGGCCCCGCCTGGTGAGAAGTCATTTTTGGCCCCTCATCCTGCTTCTCAAATCGATGGCTGCATGGGAGAAGAGGTAAGAAGTCAGCACCCCCCCGTTTCTCACTTTAATGTAAGATGTCATTTACGACAGCAGAACACGCCCCCCCCCCCACTTATCAACTTTAATGTGACATGTTATTTTCGGCAGCCCTCCCCCCGCTTCTCAACTTTAATGTGACATGTCATTTTGCTTAGGGCTCCATGGGGGTTAGGATCGGCACTGGGTAAATGAAAACTGGAATGTACTAGTTTAGTAAGGGTATTTTAGCATATGGATCTGGGAAGTGATTTGCATTGGGTGATGCACAATGGATATTGGCACATATATGTGAGCACATTACTATAGGAGATATTGATTGCATGGTGTAATGTGGACATATTAAGGAGAACACACCATATACATTTACTTTGGAACATATGAGCTTTATTTAATCCTTACTGGTGGGTCAAATCTTCCGGTTTATTACTGCTGGGTCAAATTTTTCCGGTGAGAGTCTAAAATTACTATAATGCCACGTACACACGATTGGAAATTCCGACAAGAAAAACATGGATTTTTTTTTGACGGAATGTTGGCTCAAACTTGTGTTGCATACACACGTCACGCAAATCTTGTCGGAAATTCCGACCGTCAAGAACGTGGTGACGTACAAGACGTACGACGATGAAGTTCAATAGGCAGTTCGGCTCTTCTGCTTGATTCTGAGCATGCGTGTTTTTTTGCGCGTCGAAATTGCATACAGATGAGCGGATTTTCCGATAGGAACTTTTTCCGTCGGAAAAATAGAGACCCTGCTCTCAATCTTTTGCTGGCGGAAATTCCGACAACAAAAGTCTTGTTGGTGGAAATTCCGACATCAAAAGTCCGATGGAGCATAAACACGGTCAGAATTTCTGACCAAAAGCACATCTGACTTTTCTTGTCGGAATTTGCGATCGTGTGTACGCGGCATAAGAGTCTGAAGCCTTGTACACACGACCGAGGAACTCGACGGGCGAAACACATAATTTTCCTTGTCGAGTTCCTTGTTAGGCTGTCGTGGAACTCGACAAGGCAAGTTTCTCCATTTCCGTCGAGGAAAAAGAAGACATGCTCTCTTTTTGGCTCGACGGGATCCTCGACAGTTTCCTCGTCGAAAAATGTACACACGACCGGTTTCCTCGGCAAAAAAAAAATCCCAGCAAATTTCTTGCTGGTTTTTGCCGAGGCCTCGTACACACGACTGAGAAACTCGACGGGCGAAACACATCGTTAGGCTGTCGAGGAACTCGACAAGCCAATTTTCTCCATTCCCATCAAGGAAATAGAGAACTTGCTCTCTTTTTGGCTCGTCGAGTTTCTCGACAGTTTCCTCGTCGAAAATGTACACACGACCGATTTCCTCGGCAAAAAAATTTCTCCCAGCAAGTTTCTTGCTGGTTTTTGACGAGAAACTCGGTCGTGTGTACGAGGCCTGAGGCCTTTTTTTTTTGGGCCGAGGAAACCGGTCGTGTGTACATTTTTCGACGAGGAAACTGACGAGGATCCCGTCGAGCCAAAAAGAGAGCATGTCTTCTTTTCCTCGACGGGAATGGAGAAACTTGCCTTGTCGAGTTCCTCGACAGCCTAACAAGGAACTCGACAAGCAAAACGATGTGTTTCGCCCGTCGAGTTCCTCAGGTCGTGTGTACGAGGCTTCACATGTTGGTGAAAAACAGAAGATTGCTATTGGATTATAAGAATAATAAGAATGCAATAACTGCCTATATTGTAAAAGCAAAATGGAGAGCTTGTGCGGTATATGTACTTTCTGGTGCATTGGTGTTCATTCTGAATAGCATCCTAATGCAAATTTACAGTGCAAGAAACACACCTGCCCTTCAGTGCATCGCAGCGCAAGTGCATTTAGATTTATTAAATGCACATTCACAGTGAACTTATAAAAAAACCTCCGCAAAGGTGTAAATACAGCCTTGTACATTATCTGTCTGTATATTAACTCCACCGTTCAAAGTATATCTACTGCTTGCAAAAAGAAAAAGAACGTATTTGTATCCCTTGACCGTACCTGCACTCTGGTTTCGGGAAGTTTAATCTTTGCAGCCAGCTTGTCCCTCATCTGGACATCGGGATAATGTGTCACTTGGAAAATCCTCTCCAGTTCTTGCACTTGCTCCATGCTGAAAGTGGTTCTGACCCGTTTTTTGTTCTTACAGCTATCTGCAAGAAAAGATGCACATAATTCATATGTACATTGATGTTGATCCATCCTATGATGACAATTTTTTTTATTTTTACTCATATAATGTGTTCAGTCACATTTTTTATTTTGATTTTATATTGTTTGTCATTGTGTTGATATACCATAAATTGTAAGTTTTTATTTTAATGCATGCATTTACTTGCTCCTTATGCCGCGTACACACGATCGGACATTCTGACAACAAAAATTTTTGTCCGACGGAATGTTGGCTGAAACTTGTCTTGCATACACACAATTTTGACTTACGATGAATTGCTTTTCAGAGGGCATTTGACAGGCAGTGAGGAGGTGATATGTTGCCTTGTTACAACTTGTTTTTACCTTTAAAATGTCAAAATATCACACCACCATGCCACAAGTTCCAGGGCGGTTGTGTCGCAGCCCTTTTCAATTGAATGGGTTGCGTTTGTTGATGGACTGAAAGCATCAATCATTAAATTCTTGCTGGTGCATGTGTACATCCCTGAGTGTCTGAATGCCCTTGATCAGGTGGGTGGGCAAAGGAGCTGTAAAGCTGTGGCTCAACAGCAGTGGCATAGAGAGGGGGTGTGGAACGGGGCTATAGCCCCCAGTGGGCCTCCAAAAAGTCCTGGGTCTCGGTAACAGTGACACAAATATTAGCTGTCCCAAGGCCTGGGATTGGCCCGGAACTTGGGGGTATTGGCCGCCTTCGAGCCGATCATGGAGGGGTACACGCTGGGTGGGCTGTTAGTCTGAAGAGAAGGGGGTAGTTGAGCACCACCGGAGAGAGCGGGGATCTCCATCTATCGTTTACCCCGGGGTTCTGTCAGAATAGCCAATTCATCTAAATCTTCATTCACGTCACTTCCAGTTACTGTAAATCATCGATGACTTGCCATTTTGACACAACAGTGGAAAGTGTCTACACTCCGGTACACAAAGATATTGCTGTTTTGACACAACAGCGGGTAACGATTCCTGTTTTGTGTAAATCGCTTGTTCTCCTCTCCTGATGGCACTGCTGTCTGATCAGGCTGCATGGGCACAACAGGTAACTTAGGCTGAGCTTGTGATGGGATGGGCATTGAAGATCAGGCTGCTTGGGCACAGGTAACTTAGGCTGAGATGAGCTGAGCTGGTGATGGGATGGGAACTGATCAGGCTGCATGGGCACAGGTAAGGCTGAGCTGGTGATGGGATGGGCACTGATCAGGCTGCATTGATGGGCACTGGTGGTGAGGCTACATTGATGTGCCCTTTTGAGGCTGAGCTGATGGTCACTGATGACGCTGCATTGATGGGCTCTGGTGAGGCTGAGCTGATGGGCACTGATCATGCTGCATTGATGGACACATGGACACAGGTAAGGCTGCACTGATGCCTGTGCACTGGTAAGGCTGCACCGATGGGCACTGATGAGGCTGCATTGATGGGCACTGGTGGGGCTGAGCTGATAGGCACTGGTGAGGCTGCATTGATGTGCATTGGTGAGGCTGCAATGATGGGCACTGGTGAGGCTGCACTGATGGGCACTGTTGAGGCTGCATTGTTCAGCACTGATCAGGCTGCACTGATGGGCACCGGTGATGCTGCATTGATGGGCACTGATCAGGCTGCATTGATGGACACTAATGAGGCTGCACGGGTAAGGCTGCATTGATGGGCACTGGTGAGGCTGCATTGATGGGCACTAATCAGGCTGTACTGATGGGCACTGATCAGGCTGCATTGATGGGCACTGGTGAGGCTGCACTGATAAGCACTGGTGAGGCTGCAATGATGGGCACTGGTGAGGCTGCATTGATGGGCACTGATCAGGTTGCAGTGATGGGTACTGGTGACACTGCATTGATGGGCACTAATCAGGCTGCATTGATGGTCACTGATGAGGCTGCACTGATTGGCACTGGTAAAGCTGCATTGATGAGCACTGGTGATGCTGCATTGATGGGCATTGCCAATGCCTCAACGCTGATCTTTGCACCCCCATCTGATGTCAGAAGGGGGCATCGAGGGATCCAATCACGGCCTTCTCATAGAAAAGCCTGTGGTTGGAGCAGATTGCTGGCTCAGAACGCTTGTGCGCGGTCTGAGCCAGCAAGGGTGGGAAGATTTTTTCAATTTAAAATGTGGGAGGGGTTATCAAATTTATCTTTGGACTGAAAACCCTGGTCTTTTTCCCACCTAGCAACACTCGTGTGGCAACAGCCTGATCTTTTTGCCCTCTGACTGCTCATGTGAGCGAATCCTTACTAAGACAACAGCGCTGGAAAGAGGGAAGGTAGTATATATGCTCTTCTCTTGCATGAAACTTTATTCTCATTCTTTTTAAAACTTGACAAGGTCGCTTTAGAGCAACTCTGTTGCTACATACTAAAACTGTAACATTTATCTATCCTACAACTGTGCTTTGGATCATCTCTTAAAGCGGGGGTTCACCCTTAGAGGGCACTTTTCCCCCTTAGATTCCTGCTCGTTATTACTAGGGGAATCGGCTATTTATTTTAAAATATGTGCAGTACTTACCCGTTTACGAGACGCATCCTCTCCGTCGCTTCCGGGTATGGGCTTCGGGAATGGGCGTTCCTTCTTGATTGACAGGTTTCCGAGAGGCTTCCGACGGTCGCATCCATCGCGTCACGATTTTCCGAAAGAAGCCGAACGTCGGTGCGCAGGCGCAGTATAGAGCCGCACCGACGTTCGGCTTCTTTCGGCTACGAGTGACGCGATGGATGCGACCGTCGGAAGCCTCTCGGAAGACTGTCAATCAAGAAGGAACGCCCGCTCCCGAAGACCCATACCCGGAAGCGACGGAAGAAGATGCAGCTCGAAAACGGGTAAGTACTGCACATATTTTAATATAAATAGCCGATTCCCCTAGACCGAACGAGCAGGAAGCTAAGGGGAGATTTTTTTTTTTTTTTTTAAATGGGTGAACTCCCGCTTTAAGCATCTGACAATGTTCTGGGTGTGTCGAACACCTAATACCTCACAGCATGTTGTGCTTTCACCCACCAAACACCCATCCATATAGGACACAGTATGGATGTAGCAGCCTGTCGGTAAAACCACAAAGCACAGCAAAGAGACCAGGCACCACTTCCAGAACTGACAATTAGTAGCAGCTGCCACACCTCTAAAAGAGAATAAAGTAATCTGAATAGAGCAGAGGTTTGGAAGGGGGGGGGGGAGTCGCTGCTCTGAAGCCTCGTACACACGACCGAGGAACTCGATGTGCGAAACACATCGTTTTCCTCGTCGAGTACCTTGTCAGGCTGTCGAGAAACTCGACAAGGCAAGTTTCTCCATTCCCGTTGAGGAAATAGAGAACTTGCTCTCTTTTTGGCTTGTCGAGTTTATCAACAGTTTCCTCGATGAAAATGTACACACGACCGGTTTCCTCTGCAAAAAAATATCTCCCAGCAAGTTTCTTGCTGGTTTTTGCCGAGAAACTCGGTCGTGTGTACGAGGCCTGACTCATTCATTTGTGTGTAGATTTCAGCTTGAGCTATTGACCTCTGTGTATAACAGACTTTTTTTCAGGAGCACTGTTAAGAATAGCCTGGCAAACAAGAAGACTCTTAAATAGAAAAAAATGGAATTGCGCTGAATTGGGATATACACTGCAGTTTCATTACATCATGTCCCAGAGATACACATATAATGGGAAGATTTTAATATTATTCACATAGAATTATAAATGTCTTGACAAGTACAATAATGGAAATTAAGATCCTTAAGGATAGTGAGGATCAGTGGCAGGATACAAGGGCTCTTAGAGTGGCTGTTGAGCTAAGCAGATCATTATATGTTATAATGAGGTGATTTAAGGGAGTGGATGACTGTGAGCTTTACATCAGACAACAGACTTCTTATTGTATTAGGGACATTGTTCGATTTGTAAAAGACCCAGGGCACTTCTGGTCACTTAGATTAAAATGTTGAAGCATAACATGGACAAAAGCGATCAAGGATTTTTCTTGCCCCGTTTTCGTATCATTCCGTAACCTTCTCTCTCTATGTCTAGATCTGCCTTTCTTCCCTCTGGCCTATTTTCTATTTCCTGTTGCAGTTTTGAGACAATAGGTTCTTGGTCCTTTATTGATATGGGTCTGAAGTCAAGGACTCGGGACTCACAACTTGCCTCTGGGACTCAAGGAGATAAAGAATCTAAATTTTTGAGCTGTCAACAGAAAAGGAAGAGGGGAAATTCTTCCAATTGGGACACCTCTTGCAGTGACAACTAAGGCAGGCCCTACACCAGTGGTTCTCAACCTTGGGTCGGGACCCCCTCGGGGGTCGAATGACGATTTGTCAAGGGTCACCAAATCCTGTGCTGTTCCTGAAGTCTGCACCTCCCAGCCTTTGTGGCTGTCCAGCAGGGCTGTTCCTGGAGCCTGTGGTCAACAAGCTGTGCTGTTCCTGGAGCCCACAGCCACCCACTCAGCCTCTTCACAGCCACCCATTCAGTTCACAGAAAGGGTGGGGGGGCAGAGACTAGAGGTCAGCTGACTGGTGAGGAATGTGAAGTGGGAGGGGCTGGAGGAGACCCTATCTCCTGATTTCGGCATAGGTGTCACTGCTGCGAGACACCACAGAGCTGGAGACACAGTGAGTAACACTGCCTGTGATTAGAGTTGCCATTAAAAGTCCCCACTACAGTTCTCAGATCAGCAGATGACCTTGATCAAGAGCACCTAAGTTGGCTGATCAGAATTCTCCGCCAGCATTGTCACTCATCCCATCTCCCCCCAGCATTGCCACTCATTCCAACTCCCCTGAGCACTGCCACTCATCCCATTCCCCCCACCAAGGAGTAAGAGAAGGAATAAAAATTGAGAATACATGGAAGGGAGAGGAAAAGAGGGGGAGAAAAAAAGAAAAAGGGAGAGAAAGAATAAGTGAAAGAACAAGAAAGACAGCTAAAGATAGCGATGGGAAAAAAAAAAAGTTAGGATAGAGAGAGATAAAAGGGAAATAAAGGAGAACAAAGAGGGAGTGGTACATCCTAAAATGTACCATAAGGGGTTCTAATAGTGTACGAGTGGAAGGGACTCAGGGAACGCTAAATGTCCATGGGTTAGGGGCACAAATTGCTTGGCTTGCCTTGAGTGCTGACAACCCAAGGCAAGATAATTTTACTGTTAGGGGTCCCCACAACTTGGGAAATTTTATCAAGGGACCACGGCACTAGAAAGGTTGAGAACCACTGCCCTACACGGTGCACAATTGTTCCACCAACACAGACAGTGCTGACAGGGAATTCCCTCCTGCCGAGCAATTTTGTCCTCCAGGAAGGGGGGGGGGGGGCGTTCGATATCCCCTCCAGGAGAAGACAGTACATATCACCAGCGGCTATAGCATAGCAGCCACTAGCGATAATCGTAAGAGAATCCATCAGGCTGGTTGTATCTAAGTTGATTGAATGATCAACTTGGTACATTCAGCCTGCCCATTAACTGTTCGAATCAGGCATAAGAATCCTGCTATTTTCCAATGGCCAGGAAATCTCAGGTAGCATGTACATGTGGTTGTACAAGCTTGTACTCCTATATTTATCAATGTTTTTTTTTCATCAAAGTTTACCTGTGCATGTGCGTATGACATATTCCCCAAATGCGAAACTTCTGTAGGCAATCCCTAGGCCCAAGGTACCCAGTCAGGGGGCGATCACACACTGTGTTTGATCGTTTTGAATTGTCTTGTATTATTATTTACAGGTTTGCAGTAAAGAGTGTTGATGATTCTTGAAAGCACTGATATAAGTCAATGCACTGTAAATGTAACCAGGCTTTGGCCTGTATTAGGATAGCTTCCGCTGGAGGGGTGGCAGTGCATAAGGATGGCAATGAAATGCTGTCATGGAGAGCCCACATTCCAATTTTGTTTACTAGGTAGTTCCCTTGCTGCAGGCGTTGTCCCTATCCTGACCCTACTCGCCAGGAACCCTTCCCTGCTCTAATCTCTTTCCATAGCCAGCGGTTATCTGACCCTGACCTACCACTCACTACGGGTATGCCCAAATGAAGCAGGAGATCCTATTTATAAGGTCCTTCATCAAGGTGGTCGTCTGAGATCTCCAGAGATTGCAGCGTCCAATCAGACAGCTATCTTTGAGACACTGATGGAATCCATAAGGGGAAACATCCCTTATCAGACTCCTCTCCACCTGTGGTAATGGCACAGTGACATCTATAGGTTGGAGATAAACCTACACCCGCCTACATGCCAGTAAGTATCTGTTTTTCGAGCATGTACGGCCAATCATCTTTATAGTTGGCTGTATACACCACCTGCAGGCAGCTCTCTGGTCGCAGGAAAATGCTAGGATTTAATGTCAGACCCTGCCTGCTCCTCCTAATGTTCTTGTTTATGAGGACTTAATGATACACAGTGCTTTAGAAAACTAAATGTCATTCAGTTAAGGTTTACATCTACCTTAAATTTTATGTGTCACCACTTAAAAAGGTTGAAAACCACCAGAGCACTTACTGAAATTATATGAGAGTGTATTTTTAATAAATCTCTCTACATTTCTTCTAAAAGCTGAAGTCTCTCTTGACATCAGCAAAATTCTTCCTTTGCCATCTCTGACTCCAAGCTTTACAAATGACATTATATTGTATAGAATATTGTTTAAACGACCCAGAGTCCTATCCTCTACTGTAAAGTTGCATCGACACAGGTTGCATTGCATGAACGTGAGACATATCACGCAAAATCTCAGTGGGAATTCGTGCACTGAAGCTAATAATTGAAAGAAAATTTGAAGACATTATTTTTCCAAGCAGGAAATCGTAAACGTAAACTCTGAATATGACATTTTAATAAAGCCACTTCTTGCATAAGCGTCGATGTAATATTTACCCGGCTTGCAAAAAAAAAAAAAATTGAATTTTCTTTTCAAACGTATTGACGGAATGTGTAACACAAGCAGAAAACGCCACAACTGAAGCTCAATGTTGCGGTTTAAGCCGTTTCTAATTAAAACCGTGTTTGCCGGTGAAGTGGAGTAAGAAGCTGTTACAGGTGACGTATCAGGAAAATGGAATTTATTAAATATGTGTTAGGAAATTTAAAAAGTATTGCACCTTGCAAGTGATTTTAGAAAACATTGCAAAATGATATTATAATAATTATTATTATATTTATAGCATTTATTATGATAAGTTAATTATGAAAATGCTAAAATTGAAAAATGCTATATTTATTTAATTAATATTGTTGTATTTATTGTAATTATTTTTATCATATGTAATGAAACCAATTATATATTATTATAAAGTATATGTGTTTTTATAGCAAAAAGTCTGCTGCGGATAGAGGAAGGCATTTTCCCAGTCTCCTCTCCCCCATTTAGACAGCAACATTGTAACTCTGTAGCGAGTCAAGAGACTGCAGCAGGGGCTAATCTGCATCAGATATTTGTGAACATAGCCCAGAACTGCATAGGAACCAGCGTTTCCAGGAAGAAGATGGTGACTCTGAATGATGCCTGAACAAATTGGTAGTGAAAAATGTTATAGTGCAACATTAGAGAAAGCTTAGGAATACTTACAGGGGGGGCTGTTTCCTTCGGCATCACTGATCTCCCCTTCCTCATGTGAGTCTGATACAGAATCACTGCCTGATTTATCCAAGTCTGACTTCAGAGGCTTTACATCAGTTTGCATGCATCTTGACCATGACCTTGGGCAATTTTCTTTCTTCAGACCCATCTCGTTATCTGCATTTGAATCCTGTTGGGGTAGCGCACTTAAAATGCGCCCTAAAATGGGACAATGCGTTCAGGAATTTTTGGTGTGAAAATAGACTTAATAATTACATCTCCAGCGTTTTATAACTTCTATAAATTAACGTCTGTATCCAAGATTCACATGGTTTTCACCAAAAATTCACCAAATTTCTAACTGAATCTTATATGTGAAAATTGGTGAATCTTGGGTGAAAGTTGTGTGAATCTTGGATTAAAACATTGATAAATAGACCTCTAAGATGTCTGTTTAGCAGGTGCAAGTTGTATTTGTACTTTCTACTGCTGATTGTGTCACATTTTAGGTGCTGAAAGCAGTACCATTATTTTGCAAGGAAATTTGGGGTTTTATACTGTAGGCCTGTAATTCTTAGGAATAACTCACATAAAGCGGGGGTTCTCCCTAAATTTTTTTTTTTCTAGCATCTCATTCAGCATAGTAGCGTGAGCTACAGTATGCCTTTATATATATTTTTTGGCGCCGTACTCACTGTGTAATCGTGTACTAAAGTTTCCGGGGAATGGGCGTTCCTATTCAGAGGGCTCGTGATTGACGGCCGGCTATGGCGCGTCACGCTTCACGGAAATAGCCGAAATAGGTGTTTGCTCTTCACGGCGCCTGCCCAGTCAGCTTCGATGTCTGTGCGCAGGCGCCGTATAGCGCCGGGAAGAGCCGAGACCTACTCCGTCTATTTTCGTAACGCGCCATAGCCGGCCGTCAATCACGAGCCCTCTGAATAGGAACTCCCATTCAGTGAGTACGGCGCCCAAAAAAATATAAAGGCTTACTGTAGCTTGCGCTACTATGCTGAATGAGATGCTATAAAGTTGCTTTTTAGGGTGAAACACCGCTTTAAATCTGTCCAAACAAGAGTCTAGTAGACATACCGGGTATGATAAAGTTTGAAACACAAAATCATAAATTATAATATAATAAATAACTATTAATAATTATAACAAATAATAATAAAAATGAATCAATAATGTAATCAAATCAAAAACACTGAAATTTGCTCAGTTGCAGAATTGTCACTGTCATTACTTTTAGTGTCTGAAGACGAATTTCCAGAGTCCGAGTCTGGCTCGGGAATACCGCTAGGCAGGTTAACATGAAGGGCTTGATCTACTAAAGACAAATAGATTGCTCCAAGGGCTTGGTAAATGAGGTAAACCTTTGCTTTGCTAAGAATACCCAATCACGTGCAAGTAAAATGAAAAAAAAAACAGCATTTTTGCTTGACCAACATCGAAAGGTGGAATTCAGCTCAGCTCATTTACTAAGCTCTAGAGCAGTGGTTCTCAACCTTCTAGTGCCGTGACCCCTTGATAAAATTTACCAAGTTGTGGGGACCCCTAACAGTAAATTGATTTTCGTAGCGTGGGTTGTCAGCACCCAAGGCAAGACAAGTAATTTGTGCCCCTAACCCACGGGCATTTAGTGGGTCCCTTACACTCCTTTTAAAACCCATTATGGTACATTTTAGGATGTACCACTCTTTCTCTTTGTTCTCCTTTCTTTCAATTTTATCTCTCTCTATCCTAATTTCTTGTTTTTTCCCCCCACCCCCCTCTCTAGCCTTCTTTCTTGTTCTCTTATTCTTTCTCTCCTTTTTTCTTTGTCCCCCCCCCCCCTCTTTTCCTCTCCCTTCCATGTATTCTCTATTTTTTTTCCTTCTCCTTGGTGGTGGTGGGGGGTGAGTGGCAGTGCTGGCGGCGAGTTGGAATGAGTGGCAATGCTGGGGGAGTTCTGATCAGCCAACTTAGGTCTCTTGATCAAGGTCCTCTGCTTATCTAAGCACTGTATTGGGGACTTTTAATGGCAACTATAATAGGTAGTGTTACTCACCGCGTCTCTGGCTTCACTGTGTCTCTGACTTTGTGGTGTCTCTTAGTGGTGACACCTATGCCAAAATCAGGAAATAGGGGCTCCTCCAGCCCCTCCCACTTCACATTTCTCACCAGTTAGCTGACCTCTAGTCTCTGCCCTCCAGCCATGCTGTGAACTGAATGGGTGGCTGTAAAGAGGCTGAGTGGGTGGCCGCGGGCTCCAGGAGCAGCCCAGCTGGGTGGAAAAAAGGCTCCAGGGACAGCCCTGCTGGTCAGTCGAAAAAAAGCTGGGAAAGCAGTACGGGCTTCAGGAACAGCCCAGGATTCGGTGACCCCTGGCAAATCATCATGCGACCCCCCAAGGGGGTCCCGACCCCCAGGTTGAAAACCACTGCTCTAGAGCAACTGCACTTTGCAAAGTGCATAGTCTATTTTCCTTTAGTAAATCCACCTGAAATGTATGTCTAAGTAATATTAAAGGGGTTGTAAAGGAAAAAAAATGTTTCCCTAAATAGCTTCCTTTACCTTAGTGCAGTCCTTCACTTACCTAATCCTTCGATTTTGCTTTTAAATGCCCTTATTTCTTCTGAGAAATCTTCACTTCCTGTTCTTCTGTCTGTAACTACACACCGTAATGCGAGGCTTTCTCCCTGGTGTGGAGAAAGCCTCTTAAAGGGGGGAGGGGGCGAGCAGGAGTGTCAGGACACCCACTAACACACAGCTCCTTTCTCTAGCTGCAAAGTAGAGAGTGTCCTGACTTGCCTGCTTGCCCCCTCCCCCTCAAGAGGCTTTCTTCACACCAGGGACAAAGCCTTGCATTACGGTGTTGTGTTACAGACAGAAGAACAGGAAGTGAGGATTTCTCAGAAGAAATAAGGACATTTAAAAGCAAAATGGAAGGATGAGGTAAGTGAAGGAGGACTGCACTAAGGTAAAGGAAGCTATTTAGGGGGAAAAAAATCCTTTACAACCCCTTTAATAATATAAAAAAAAGAATACATGCACAAAATTAGAGAAAACACAATTGATCTCCTCTGCTCCACAGCTTAGTAAATTAGGTAAGGCTTAACTTTGCAAAGAGTACCCCATCGCGATCATGTGTAAGTAAAAAAACTACAAAGCATTTTTGCTTGCACATGATTCGATGATGAAAGTCAGTGGAGTTTCTGCTTATTTATTAGGCTGTGGAGCAACCGCACTTGCAGAGTGCAACTGCAGTTTGTAAAGTGCATAGTCTTTTTGCCTTTAGTAAATCAACCCCAGAGCGTCTTCTGCACTAGAATCCCAAACAGTGTTTTCAGGCCTTCAGTTCTTTTCTGTTACACGACAGAACACCTCCCCCTCTACTTATCTCAATGGTGGAAATGAGGCTAGGGTTCTGTAGTCCAACAATAAAACACTGGGATGGGCTGACAACACTGTTTGTGATTTTAGCAAAGCAGAGTTGTCTCGGTGACAGCTGCTCCCACCATTTTCCATCTGGGTTCACAAGGACAGGACATGAAGGAAAATCTCCTCAATGGGGTCACAGAAAGAAATAAAACCTGGATAAATCTTTATACATTTCCCCACTCCATTCAAAACTTTTTGGCTGGAGTTAGGCTTTAATACAAACTTTTAGGGACACAAACTCTACATTTTCATCCTCACCATTATTCTGTACTATGCCTGGAAACATTACCCTTTCCGTAATACAGACTTTTTAATGAATTATACATTAATGTTAATATTTGCAATTGGATGCACTTATGTAAAGTACAGCATTGTAGTTTTTTTTTTTTTTTTTTTGCCTGAAAAAATTCATAAGGGATATTGCCAGACAAATGAATCATTTAATAAGACGTAATAAAGACTACACTACATTACGGATGGAATTTAACGCCAGTTTAAGTGACTTGCCGAGTGGAAATGAAAATCTGATGTTTGCCCTCCGAAGTTTTAAATGGAGTTGGCATAAAAGTTTGTTAAAGGGCAACTAGCATGACAAATGACATTGCACAATATAATCTGGTGCCTTTCCGGGAGCTAAATGTTGTTGCAATGATTCCAAAAGTCTGACATTTTCTTTTGTGAAGTGGAGAGGATGAGAGAATTGTCTGGCGGTTTGAGAAGAAAAACATCATTCCAGGGAGAAAATAGAGAAGAATCTCTAGTAGATTTCCAAAATGTGTTATCATAGGAGTAAATGTGTGTTATGTTTAAAGAGGAATTCTGGGTATGAATATTTATTACACAGTTACATTGGTCCAGTTTGGATAATTGTAACTTTGTAAATACCTTACCTGCCTGATGCCCCTGAAAGGTGGAAATCAGTGTCGTAGACACCACTACTCCAGTGGTCTTGTCTTAACATAGAAGGTCGGCCGATGGGCACAGGCGCCATTTAGAGAATGCTTTGCATTTTCTGTATGAATAAAAAAGTGCTTTCTAAATGGACAAGGATTGAGAGTATGACGTCACTGCCATACCTCTTCACTTTGTCCAGTTAGAGACTACTTTGCACTAATTCTGAAAATGCATAGCATTCTGTGAATGGCACCCATGCAGTGTTCAGAATCCATCAGTTTGGTGTTCTGGTGAAAACTCCTACTCGCCAATATTTCCAACCACGTCACTTCCGGTGACTCTCCAGCAGCAATTATTGGAGATTTTGATGAGTTTGCTGTTTTCACAGAACACCGGCAGCGTATACACTACCGTACACGTCAAGTTGGCTGTTTTGACAGAACACCGCGTAAGGAGGAAATAAAGTTGTCGCCGCCTTGGAAGCGGACATATTTTTGGTTAATAGTGAGTGGACTAACAATGTCAACTCATTATAATGTGTACCATAGTTTATACACTGCTGGTGTTCTGTGAAAACAGCCAACTCACCGTAATCTCTGCATATTTCTGCTGGAGAGTCACCGGAAGTGACGTGGTTGGAGATTTTGGCGAGTTCAAGTTTTTGGCAGAACACCGGCTTCTCGGTATTGGACCTGGAAGCTAGGGGCGATCACTGCAATAGTGGTGTATATTACTAGTTAATTTCAAGCTTCACAGGGCATTGGACACATGAGGTATAAACCGTGTTTCCTCAAAAATAAGACCTACTGTGATTTTCCAAGAGGGCTGCAAAATAAGCCCTACCCCGAAAATAAGCCCTAGTTTAAAGTGGTTGTAAAATCCTATAATCCACTCAATACAGTATTATATAATGTACAACGTGTGTGTTTCTGTGATATTATTGTGCCAAATACCTTCATTACAGTGCCGCTCGGTGCTCAACTGACCTCCTGCTGCTCTCCTCCTCTTCTCCGAGCTGTCAGCGGGGGATCTTGGTCCTTCCCTCTGCATTGCTTGGAGCAGAAAAGAGAGCTCCGGCTGGTTACGTAAGCACCAAACGGCGCTATAACGGTATAAATAAAGGTACAAATAAAGGTATTTGGCACAATTATATTACAGAAACAAACACATTGTACATTATATAATACAGTTATAGAGTGCATTAGAGAGTGCAGGATTTTACAACAACTTTAACCACTTAAAGACCCCTCACTGTATATATACGTAATTTTTTTAAAGATGGATATCTCAGTAACGGCAGCAGCCGCTGCCACAACCGAGGTATCTATCTTTTCAGTGAGGGGTCCTCTAAACGATAACGGTGGTCTCCGCAGCAGATTCACTGCGAGATCACCGTTATCGGCGGCAGGAGAGGGCCCCCCCTTCCGCCGCATACCGGAGCCGTCGGCAGCGGCGGAGTCGATCGGGTCCTGTGTCCTGCTTGCTGTGGATGCGAGTGAGGGCAAGATGGCCCACACCCGTCTCCATAGCATAGCAGGGCGGAAGCAACGTCAAAACGTCACTTCCGCCTATGCTTCTTGTTGTAATTTTTTCAAATGACAATTTTTTTTTTTTTTTTTTGCATTTTAGTCTAAATATGAGATCTGAGGTCTTTTTGACCCCAGATCTCATAAAAAGAGGACCTGTCATGCTTATTTCTATTACAAGGCATGTTTTCATGCCTTGTAATAGGAATAAAAGTGACCCTTTTTTTTTTTGTGTAAAAATTAATAAAATAAAAAAACGAAATAAGAAAACAAAAGCGTCCCGTCCCGACGAGCTTGCGCGCAGAAGCGAACGCATACGCGAGTAGCGCCCACATATGAAAACGGTGTTCAAACCACACAAGTGAGGTATCACCGCGATCGTTAGAGCGAGAGCAATAATTCTAGCCCTGGACCTCCTCTGTAACTCAAAAGATGCAACCTATAGAATTTTTTAAACTTCGCCTATGGAGATTTTTTAGGGTAAAAGTTTGACGCCATTCCACGAGCTGGCACAATTTTGAAGCGTGACATGTTGGGTATCATTCTACTCAGGGTAACATTATCTTTAACAATATAAACATAAAATTGGGCTAACTTTACTGTTGCCTTATTTTTTAATTAAAAAGTGTTTTTGTTTTTTTTAAAAGTGCGCTTGTAAGACCGCTGCGCAAATACGGTGTGACAAAAAGTATTGCAATGACCGCCATTTTATTCTCTAGGGTGTTAGAAAAAAATATATATAATGTTTGGGGGTTTTAAGTAATTTTCTAGCAAAAAAAAATGTTTTAATCTAGTAAACACCAAATCTGAAAAACAGGCAAGGTCCTTAAGTGGTTAATGCATAATGCTAGATGCTAATAATTCCTGAGCTGACAGGCAGGGAGGAAGAGGGGGAGAGAAGACAGGGGGCACAGGAACAGACAAATACACATTACATGATAAGACCTACCCAAAAAATAAGCCCTACTGTGTCTTTTGTTGCCAAAATTAATATAAGAACCAGTCTAATTTTCGGGGAAACGTGGTACATAGTTACATTGGTCCAAGCTGGACCAATGTAACTATGTAAATATATACTTTACCTCTAATTCATCTTTAAGGACCCTGTTAAAGTGGTTGTACATCCTGTACAACCACTTTTACCTACAGGTAAGTCTAGATGAGGTCTTACCTGTAGGTGCTCAAAATATCTAAACCTCCACGGTTTAGGAGATATTTACAACAATGACGGGCGCCGATTTCTAAATCGAGCTGTTTCTAAAGGAGGTCATGCCGTTTCTGGCGGCTCCCGCATCTCCGGCCAATCACAGCGCCGGAGCCACGATACCGGGAAGTAACCCCCGGGAGAGATGTAAGCTGTCGGAGCGGTGTAGGAGGGCATCTGCGGGGGCTTCGATCTGAGGTGAGTATTACATAATGAGCCAGTATGCTATGCATACTAGCTCATTATGCCTTTGTCTTGCAGTTGTTGTTTTTTTTGTTGGAAAAGTGGGTTTAAAACCACTCAGCAGGAAGAAGGGATAATCTCTCCAAAGTGAGGAAATTCCCTATCAGACAATTGTTGATAAAGCAGTTGTTCCTTTTGGAAGAGTTGTCATCCTCCTCACCTTCTGTTCCCGTGACAACTCAAAAATTTTGGAATTCCCTTCACTGTACTGAAGGCAATGGTTACCAGGTTAAGGAAAGCGAGTGAATCTCCCTAGTGGGGACACATTTAGCAGAAAAAAAAACGTACAGTGAGTATAACACTTACATCCTATACAAAGCTAAAAGAAAGCTTTGGCTTTATATAGTCTTTAACTACTCAAGGATTTTGAACCAAAGGCCTCGTACACACGACCGAGAAACTCGACGGGCGAAACACATCGTTTTGCTCGTTGAGTTCCTTGTTAGGCTGTCGAGGATCTCGGCAAACCAAATTTCTCCATTGCCGTCGAGGAAAAAGAAGACATGCTCTCTTTTTGGCTCGACGAGATCCTCGACAGTTTCCTTGTCGAAAAATGTACACACGACCGCAAACTGTCAAATCGGACAGGAATCGTGTGAACACCCATGCGATCCAATTCCAGTGCGGACCAAAAAAAGGATCTTGCACCACTTTGGTCGAATACAGTTTGTTTGGCTGAATTTGCATCGCACAGACATCGCATGTAATGTGCACAGCAATGCGGTGTGAATCACATGCAATGTCTGTATACCCAGACATGTGTGAACCCAGCCTTGAGGACACATCCATTACCTCTCCCCCTGCCTCTGCTCCCCTCGCTGCTATAATCAACAATTACTGGCTACCAAAATGACAGTCGGCAATTACTTTGTATTACAAAGCTGGAACATCTGTCAAAATACAGCTGCTCCTGTGTAAAATGACACTTGCAGACATTATAAAAAAAATATATAAAACATATATAAAAAATATAAGGGATCAAGGTATTGTTTAATTGTATTTACTATTTTATTCAAGGTGTGACCTTTGATCTGTATATGATTTCTGTTCAATAAATCTTACAAGTTGAAGAAAAATAGTTACTAAACTCACAACAGAAAAAATCAGTATGTATATCAGCCATTTAACCACAAGGGAACCCTTAAAATATTTTTCAGGGAACCCCTGATAAAACCCATTAATTGGAGGTCAGTGGGAACAATGCCCCTTACTTTGGTGGTTAGTGAGAAGAATGCCTTTTTTTACAGCGGTGGTAAGAATGGCCCCCTTACAGAAAGCTATAAAGATCATTTGTATCATACCACTGGCTCCTCCAAGTGGCATTGCCTGAGAACTATGTAGGCACCATCAAGCAGGAGGTAAATTAGCCAGAGGTCAAGGAACCCCTAGACACCTCTGGAGGAGGTTTACACACACAAATCCCCATGCTGGTGCTCGTGCACGGCGGTGATTGTACCTGCCGGCCACGCGCATCGGGTCCTATGGTGGCCAAAAATGGCTACCTGTACGGGATTTGGCCCAGGAGAGCCATTGTGCCGCAGTACATAGGCGTCTGCCTGGGCACACCCTAATCACCCTATGCAGCACAGATTTCCCCTGCTGATATTTCAACAAAGCCCCACAATGGGGCTCCTAAAAAAATTGTAAACAATAATACGAAAATAAATACGTCTACTGCCCTACTAACACTGTCTATGTTTTAATACATTTTAAATGTTTTTTATATTTATTTATAAGAGTGTATGTATGCATTACACATACATACATACATACACACACGCGTGTTTGGGGTGCACACCCTTATGCAATAGGCTGCGCACACCTATGCCGCAGTATATCTGCGTGACACAGTTGGCAACTGGTTAAGCATGTTAAGCGCTTGGGTGTTTCAATGTGTTCATTAAATTGGCCAGAACACTAATTTATCCTGCCTATTGAAATGAAAAAACTTTCAAGCGATAAACATGCCTAGTACTTAGGCAAGTTTATCCACGTTTAGGCATGTCAGTCATTTTTTGTGCCATAACGCTCCCCTCTGAAACGCACAATATGTTTTTTTTCTACCTCTAATCTCCCGTAAATGCCTATGTGTGTGTAGCGCCCTCTTACTTTCAGTATGGGCACTACGCTAAAGTTAGTGGGCAATGGGAGAGTTACTTTGCTCCCATTCACAATTTATTTAAATTGGGACTTCTGTCATTCCAGAAATGTCCTCTGGGTCAATCTGTACTCCATGGATGCAGTACCATCCCTGGCCAGCAGTTGGCACTAGAGGGGTCCTGGCAGAGCAAGTTTTCCCCAGCAGCCAATTAGAGGAGTTTCTCCCTCGCGTGGCATGCTGGGGAAGGGTATATCTGTGACGGGTGTCATGTGTTCTAAAATCTTTGCGGGGTCCCAGTTCCAGGTGCGGCATCCACCTTCAGGGCGCGCGCATCCATGGACCCCGCCACCGCGGCCCACCTGGCCAAAATTGCAGGCTGCACAGAACCTCATCCGGAGGTAAAAGGGGACCCCAGTGACTTACTGGGTTCCCGGTTCTATTGAGAGGATCCCAGGCTGGGTGCCATTCGATTGGGGGGTCGGCTTGAGGAGAACCCGGAGGCAGGTTGTCCAACAGGGCTTGAACGAACCTATCGGGGATCTGGTGACCGGAATGCTGACAGGTATGCTTTGCTGTCATCCGGTGACCTATGTAGAAATCTACTGGGAGGATTCGCTCCATTCGACCATTTAGCTCACTTAAAGTAATTGGCCTGTGGCAGAGGCCCTAGAGCCAGGTCTGTGAAAGGGGTCTGTCCGGGGGCACTTCACCCACTCCGGCTAAAGTGGCGACGAACCGCAATCTGATACTATTGAGAGCAGGACTGCTCTGTTCATATCCAGGCCTGATACAGCAAGGTTCTCCCTTTCTCTTCATCAGCCTTTCTTTTCCTAATTGATGTTGATGTTGGCCTGGAAATAAAGCATTGGAAAAACCTTTAATCACTGTCTGGACATTCGCTCACTGCCTTGTTTCTACAACTGCACCCCTAGACAACACCAAGGTAACTTAATATGCCGATCCCAACAACAAATCAGCGGCTCCTTCGGGGGTAGCGCTACATGTGCATGAACACATGGGCTAAACAGGCATTTTTGAGCTCAAGGGTGCATGAATCCTAAAGCTATTTATTGTTTACACAAATGGTAAAAAAAATATTAATTATTTTTTTCATCTTTTTTGTTTTTTTAGATTTATTATCTTGATTAAGGACAGTGGAAATCCCCTTCTTCAAGTGACTGCTTTATGCAGGGATTGATAAAAACCAGGCCCAGTTTTCTAAAGAAAAAGGAAATGAGTAAGAATACACCAATACAGCACCTTTGTATTACATGCATGTGTGGACATGCATGCAGACTGAATCAGTGGAGTGATTTTGTAAAAAAAAACACTAATTTCAATGTCAGACAAAATCCCCCTCACTGAGCTGTTTACTGGGGATTTATTGGGGATTTTGGGGGGTCTGTCTAGAGTAGTATAGTTTCATTTCATTTTAGGAACAAAGTAAAATAATGAAGCTAATAAAGAGTTATTTTTGGCAGAATGGGTTGAGTTGAAAGAAGCTCCTGTAACTCTCAGGAGACATTTAAGTTTCACAGCACCTCTAAAAAAACATCAAAACAACCCTACTGTTGCCTTCCTCTTTTACTCCCAAGCATTTTACCAAAATTTGAACATTTGCTGAATTTGTCCCAATTTCCATAGACATTTTGGGGAAATATTTTTTCTAACTCCCAATTTTTTCTAACCCCTTACCTAAGATACAGTAGACTGATATTCATTGAATACGGTATAGTCCCAGTTTGCAATGTATGTGAAATATCCAAATAATTGTGTTTTTCTATACTCTGTTCCAGTAAGGTTTACTACGCAGCACACCAACATTTTAATAGAAAATAAACTGTAATATGCCAAACACAATAATTGCTCACTAACAATATGAATATTCAGCATGTGCACTTTTCATGCGCCAGTGTATCTGTACAAACCTTAGTAAACAAGCTCATTAAATTAAGTTTTGTTAAAAAAAAGGCCTTTGCAAATTGACAAATTTTCTCAAAAGCTAACATACAGGGGATTAGTTTATACCAGCAAAGTGTTCTAATAATGTGCACGTATTGGATATTTTGCATGAAATTAATATACTGTTTTTCCCCTGACGATTATGAAAACTGCTAAAACTGGGTTGCCTGTCTTTAACTTTTACCTGACGTACACAAAATGAAGCTGTATTTGAAGGAATAGGTCAAACTGCAGGGCAGATTGCAGTGAGAGCACATGGCTGTAAAGCTGGATACACATGTTACAATCTAACTGTACAAACAATGTACAATCTTGTTTAGATTTACTAACAACTGTGCAGTGCCATTGCCTACCTATACAATCAAAAAATGAAAATTGAAGCTCCGTACTACTGCTAAAGGTTCCAGATAAAACTTTATTCTAGTAAGGGTCAGGGGGCAATCCACAGAGTAGACCAGTGGCGGTTCGTCCATAGAGGGCGCTGGAGCGCCGCCCCCTCTGGCTCTCACCGCCACTGAGTCAAATAACATAGATTCATGCATTGCACGAATCTATGTTATTTTCGCCGCTGCAGCTGTTATTCAGATGGTCGGCGCTCAATTTCCGGCCATCTGAATAACGCCAGCTGGTTGGCTGTAGGGAAATGTCTATCAAAGCCAGCGGCTCTGATAGGCTTTCCCAATACAGCCCGGAAGCTTATTCTCGGAGCGCACAGACTGTACGCCCCTTGAATAAGATGACAGGCGTCTCAGCCAATCAGGTTGGCCGGTTCTGGCTACCAGTAACCTGATTGGCTGAGACGCCTGTCAGTCATCGAGGGCGGGAGAAGACATCGTGGGACGTGGATGCCTAAAACCAGTAAGGTAAGTGCCGGGCGGAGGGGGAAGAAAGCAATTTACAGGGCACAGTGGGGACAATTGGCACAGTGGTGACCATTAAAGGGCACAGTGGTGACAATGTATGGCACAGTGGCTGCGTTTAATGGCATGGCACAGTGGTGACAATGCATGGCACAGTGGTGACAATGGATGGCACAGTAGCTGCGTTTAATGGCATGGCACAGTGGTGACAATGGATGGCACAGTGACTGCGTTTAATGGCATGGCACAGTGGTGACAATGTATGGCACAGTGGCTGCGTTTAATGGCATGGCACAGTGGTGACAATGCATGGCACAGTGGTGACAATGGATGGCACAGTAGCTGCGTTTAATGGCATGGCACAGTGGTGACAATGGATGGCACAGTGACTGCGTTTAATGGCATGGCACAGTGGTGCGAATTGATGGCACAGTGACTGCATTTGACGGCATGGCACAGTGACTGCGTTTAATGGCATGGCACAGTGGTGCGAATTGATGGCACAGTGGCTGCATTTGATGGCATGGCACAGTGGGGCAAATTGATGGCACAGTGGCTGCGTTTGATGGCATGTAACAGTGGCTGCGTTTGATGGCATGTAACAGTGGCTGCGTTTGGGCACAGTGAGACTGCAATTTTTTTTTCCTTTGCGCCCCCCCAAAAATTTTGAGCACCAGCCGCCACTGGAGTAGACAACATGTTTCAGGGGTCCGAAAAGAAAACACCCCCCTTAAGATAGTAGACAATGTATATAAACTAGATGTTAACTGGACCAATAATAGATTCTATGCCCAGGTACTGTCAGCAGCTGGGTTGGCATTTTGTTTAAAACATGTTTAAATATTACACATTAAAAGCTAATAAAACTAGAGAGATCCTCTTGGGTGTGGAAGCTGTTTGGCTGAGAAACAGATCACCTACATCGACAGCATTACATTAGGATTGGATAGCAAAACCAATAAGATAACCTATTGGGTCTAGCGCTATTTTTCCACTTTCCTTAATTTCCTAAACAATCAGTCGGTTTGGGGTTGATTTCTAACTTCAGCTTGTTCAAAGAAATGGAAGCTGATGGTTTCTATGCAGAGCGGGACCAGATTTTGCACTCTCCAGTTTTTCTAAATCAACCCCTTTATGTCTAGTGAGGTAGGTCATTGCACTACATAGTAGTTGGTAAAGCAATTGTACAATTAGACTGCAACAAGTGTGGTTAGTACAAAAATATGAACTTCAATCTCTTAGTAAATGACCGCAAAGTATTAATAAAATCCTTCCATGAAGCAAACTAGACCCTCCAATGTAAAAACATAACAGTCCCTATTGACAGTTCAAATCGGAAGCTGTCTTATATCTAATTCAAACATTTCTGTTAAGGGCTAGAAAAAAAGGCAATACTTTATGTTTAAAGGAAATTATGAGGCTTGGGTGGACTTTAATGGCACCGTAGGAAAAACTGATAATCAGTCAGAGATATAGTGTAAAATAATTGTATTACAAAAGATAGAAAAAATTGATGTACAATAAAATAAAAATTATTTTAGTGTGACAACCATGCAACAGCTCATTACAGGGCATACCCCACTTTTAAGTACACAATGGGGTTTATTTACTAAAGCTGGAACGTGCAAAATCAGGCTCGCTTTTGCATATAAACCAATGAGCTTCCAGATTCTATTACCAGGCTTAATTGAACAAGCTGGGATTAGAAGCTCATTGGTTTATATGCAGAAGTCAGCCTGATTTTGCGCTTTCCAGCTTTAGTAAATAAACCCCATTGCTATTACCGATGAAATATCCACTTATCAACAATACAAGATACAGATGCTCTACATGTTTCGTGTTTTTATTCCACAGAATCCACTTCCTCAGGAGAATTTTGCATACCCCTTGACAAATTTATATATGTATCTAGCTCCTGAGGAAGCGGATTCTACGGAATAAAAACGCGAAACATGTGGAGCATCTGTAGCTTGTATTGTTGATGAGTGGATATTTCATTGGTAACAATAGAATGTCTATAATGAGCTATTGCATGATTGTCACACTAAAATAATTTTTATTTTATTGTACATCAATTTTTTCTATCTTTTGTAATAAAAATAATTTTACACTATATCTCTGACTGATTATCAGTTTTTCCTACGGTGCCATTAAAGTCCACCCAAGCCTCTTTCTTTCATACAGAGAAAGTTGAGTAAAGAGTTGTCCATTACCGAAGACTCCAAAAAAGCCCAGTCTACCTTCCTGCACCATTTTTAATTTATTGTACATCAATTTTTTCTATCTTTTGTAATAAAAAATATTTTAGACTATATCTCTGACTGATTATCAGTTTTTCCTACGGTGCCATTAAAGTCCACCCAAGCCTCTTTCTTTCATACAATATTTTGATGGGACGAAGGCACCAATTTTCTTATATTTATAGCACTTCTACATATTATACAGAAAATAACAGAACTAAAGATGAAAACTAAAACTTGCATCATATTGAATGCAGCTGATAAGTGGGGCTGTTTTGTAGCAAATTGGTCCTTCCGATTCCATAGACATTGGAATAAAGGAATCTTTAATTTGCCTAAACTAGGTAGTTATGTCTTTGCCAATAACTATGCAGTGATTTTCCTTAATTACATAAACTTGTGCCTACTTACTTACCAACAGTCCATATACAGGGCGAAGTGTTTGTGGTCACATCTTGTAAATCTTGACAAGAGTGATTCCTCTGTTCCATGCTACAATTTTCTTCAGAAGTAAACTGACACCAAGGCTTCAGTATTTCCTCAATTGAATGAGACAAAAATGGTTTTGGCCTCTTCTTGCAGTCTGAGAAGGCACTGAGATCCATAATTTGTGTTCCACAAAAATAAGATCCGAAAACAATAGTTTTAATGAAAGTTGAGTAAAGAGTTGTCCAATACCGAAGACTCCAAAAAAGCCCAGTCTACCTTCCTGCACCAAAGATATTTGGCAGCAAGATGAAGATGTTCTTCAAACAACACTTTTATTTCAAAAAAAGATTCAAATCCAATTTGGAAGTTTTTAAAAGAAATCTGTAGATCCAAATCAAGTGAGGTTTATTCCAGATAATGCCCAAGTGAAGTTTAGATCTGTGTTAGCAGATATTTTGTTCATAATAGTTTTCCCATGAGAATTTCTGGGTGATAAAAGAGAAGTAGTCGCCTTCTTTACTGTTCTAGAACTGACCACGACAACGACAATAGAGAAAGTCTGGAATTTGTGTTGAATGAGCCTCTGAAGTTCTTTGGGATCTTGCAGAATATTTTTCAGTTCCAAACTAGTCACCCAAATATTTTTGTTATGTTTTTGAAAGATTTGAAATCGTTATGGAAAGAAAAAAAAAAAAACATTCTTGTTTGGTCCTAAGTTTCAATAATTTTTTTTTTCATCTGCATATGCTGAAAGGCATATTTCATGTAACCAATAATTTTCTTCTTCTCTAAAAACAATGTTTTTTTCCTTTTATTTTTTAAAATCTATTTATACTCCTTATCAGTCCTCTCTCTGTACTTGCTGCCTATTTTTATTGTGCTTCACTCATGCAATGATTTTGTTTTATGTTCTGTTGCTAAGTTTATACTTTTATTATATTTATATGCTTGTGTTTTGTGTTGTGTTAGGTCAGTTTTTCTTGTCTGTAGTCCTAGATAAGTCCCTTTTGTGAAATGATTTTAAATTCTTTCTGTAACAGTTACTTTTGCTCTTTATCTATTTGTGTTTGTGATTTTGCCTGCTATGCCTATTGGCTCTTTTCCCCAGCCTGTCTCTATTTCTCCTTTAAGTTATATGGGGTTTCTTCATTCAGTTTTTTACCCTCTCTACGCTTCTAGTTTTGCAATTTTGTCAGTCCGTATACCTGTAGCTGGTCCTTTTTTCATTAGTCTTTGTCTGATTCCTCCATACTCTGTCTCCTCCAGCTGTGCCAATGTATCTCTTTGTGTTTCCTTATCTCCTACAATTTTATTGACAAACCCCTCCTTATTTGCTTATTGCTAGGACTATCTTGTGCAGTTATAATCCTTACTACAGCCAGAGATTACTTTGTAACTAGAATGTGTAGAGATTGCCTTGTAACTAGAATGTGTATATCCATTATATTATTAACCCTGGCTGTAACCGTCTGCTCTTGAAAGATATCAGTGCAAAATCCATTTTAAAAGAAGTAATTCTTTATTATTAAAGCTGAACAGGCAGGTGGAAAAAAAAGAAAAAGAAAAAAGTAATGCATTTATAAAAAAAAAAATCTTTCAAATAGATGCAAACCGAGTGACATTGCAAAAACACATAAATTGATTACAAATTAATTAAAAATTATTGTTATTTTTAATGGAATACTTGTTTTCATCCATTGTTACACCTCAGTGCTCCTGATCTCCTCAGGCCTCGTATACACGACCAAGTTTCTCGGCAAAAACCAGCAAGAAACTTGCTGGGAGATATTTTTTTGCCGAGGAAACCGGTCGTGTGTACATTTTCGTCGAGGAAACTGTCGAGAAACTCAACGAGCCAAAAAGAGAGCAAGTTCTCTATTTCCTCGATGGGAATGGAGAAACTTGCCTTGCCGAGTTCCTCGACAGCCTAACAAGGAACTCGACAAGGAAAACGATGTGTTTCGCCCGACGAGTTCCTCGGTCGTGTGTACGAGGCTTCACAGCCACTTCCTGTCTATACAAGCTACAAAAATGTGTGTTTCATGCATTTTTGATGCTTTTTCAATGCATTTTGGGTGCATTTTCTGGATTCCTGACTCATAGCAAGCACCTGTGAGGCTTGGACATGTGACTCAAAAAAACAGACACCAAACACCACAGGTGCGCATTTGACGGGTTTTCCATTAATTTCAATAGGAAGGCGCATTTTTGGTGCACTTTTTAAACATGCACCAAAAATTCAGCATGAGGGACTTTTAAAAATGCAGCGCACCCACAGTGCACTGGTGTAAAGAGTTCCTTAGGATTTAAAGGGATACATTTTTCATGCCTTTTTGTTCTGCTTTCTTAACACCAAAAGCACATCAAAAACGGAACAGTGTGAAAAAGCCCTTATGACATTTTAATTTCTAGAACACTTAATGAAAACCCTTCCACCCTTTGGTAAAAACATATGAATTGGATTACACAGCCCTAGATAGGCAGAGCAATTTTTTTGAACTCAACATGTACAGTACTGTGATTGTGCTGCTCTCCCTGCCTGTAGCTAAACTACAGACTTGTATAATAAATACATCTATTTTTCAATCTGGCTTCAGCAGTCAAATTGTTACTGACACCCATGAGGTTTCCTCTACACTGTTATGTATACACTGGGGGTTATTTAAATCTGATGCAAATCTGCATAGAAACCAGCTTCCAGGTTTTATTGCCAAAGCTTAATTGAACAAGCAGAAGTAAGAAGCTGATTGGTTACCATGCGCAACCAGAATCTGAGTGCACCAGTTTTAGTAAATCTCCCCCTGTATGTCTAGTGAGAACTCTGAGGTATATCTAGTCTATGAAATGGTGATATCCTTCTTTTCTTTTATTTTCTATTATGTCTTATTACGCTCTGTGCTATGGGGAAATTAAGATCCCTTTCTTTAAGAATTATGCATGTAACTACTATTTTATACCTTATGTTCTTATTGTGATCCTCTGTTTGTACCTATTTTAATTTTAAATCACTATTTTAACAAAACAATAAGCCACCCAGTGGCTAAGTAGCTGCTAGGATGGCTTGTACATAAAGGCCAATTGCCTCCTAAAAAAAAAAGCTGCAAGCATCATCCCAGTATAACCACTTACATTTATGTGGTTTGGCAGCAAGTGCTTAAATGTATTTTAAATGCAATTTATACAAAGACCTGAATTTTTACTGGATTTCTTCTTCCAGTATTCTCTTGAACAGCAGCCAATCAGGTGTTCACATGTGCTGACAAGAAACATGCTGACAGGTGGACAAAGCAGAGAGATGAGACTATTGATGCTCTTGCACTGTCAAATTACAGGTTGAGGTGGGGAGGTGACCTAGCTATGCTGCTTAAAGTGTTACTAAACCCAGGACCCTGCATTCACTATATCTGGTCTCCCACGCTACACAGAACATGGAAATGCAATTATTTTAGTAAATATAAATTGCTAAATACCTTTAAACATCAGCCATATATAGTAGTCTTGAGACTTCTATCAGTGTCTGGCCAAGCACTGGTTAAAGCTTGTAAGAGGAGTTTTCATTCTCTTCTGGCTGTTCTATGAGTCTGCATGACCCCTGACTTTCTGTCTGGACAGTGCTGATTGGTCCTGTGCTGATTACTTGCACCCACAAAAAAAATCTCCAAGGCCTCGTACACACGACCGAGTTTCTCTGCAAAAACCAGCAAGAAACTTGCTGTTTTTTTTTTTTTTTTCGAGGAAACTGGTCGTGTGTACACTTTTCGACGAGGAAACTGTCGAGGATCTCGTTGAGCCAAAAAGAAAGCATGTCTTCTTTTTCCTCGACGAGCAAAATGATGTGTTTCGCCCGTCGAGTTTCTCGGTCGTGTGTACGAGGCCTAACAATACACACCAAACTGAGCATGTGCAGAGTGCCTCCAAGGCTTTGTACTATAAGCGGATAGATTGGGGACAGTAAAATAAGGGGAGGATCAGAGAAGACAGGATCAAACAGACTTTTTACACAATGCAGAGGAATAGCCCCTTAGGTTCCACCGTGTAACAAGCATTCTTTACTGCATATACAGACTGATTTTACTGTTAGAAAGAATGTTAAAGGGTAACTCCACTTTTGTGAAAAAAAAAATAGCAAAAATAATAATAATAATATAGCGTGTACAATTGCGATACAAGTCACATTGAAATTAAATGTTATTAACCACTTAAGGACTGCCTCCTGCACATATACGTCGGCAGAATGGCACGGCTGGGCACAGGCACGTACAGGTACGTCGCCTTTAAGAGCCCAGCCATGGGTCGCACGCACTCGCCGCCTGCGGGTGCACGCGACCCGGTCTGAAGCTCCGTGACCGTGGACCCGATCGCCGCCGGTGTCCCGCGATCGGTCACAGGAGCTGAAGAATAGGGAGAGTAAACACACCTTCCCCGTTCTTCACAGTGGCACTGTCATTGATCGTCTGTTCCCTGATATAGGGAAAGACGATCAATGACGTCACACATCCAGCCCTGCCCCCCTACAGTTAGAAACACATATGAGGTCACACTTAACCCCTACAGCGCCCCCTAGTTGTTAACTCCTAAACTGCAATTTTCATTTTCACAGTAATCAGTGCATTTTTATAGCACTTTTTGCTGTGAAAATGACAATGGTCCCAAAAATGTGTCAAAATTGTCCGATGTGTCCGCCATAATGTCGCAGTCACGAAAAAATCGCTGATCGCCGCCATCAGTAGTAAAAAATTAATTATTAATAAAAATGCCATAAAACTATCCCCTATTTTGTAAACGCTATAAATTTTGCGCAAACCAATCGATAAACGCTTATTGCGTTTTTTTTAACAAAAATAGGTAGAAGAATACGTATCGGCCTAAACTGAGGAAAAAAAATGTTTTTTATATATTTTTTGGGGGTATTTATTATAGCAAAAAGTAAAAACTATTGCATTTTTTTTCAAAATTGACGCTCTATTTTTGTTTATAGCGCAAAAAATAAAAATCGCAGAGGTGATAAAATACCACCAAAAGAAAGCTCTATTTGTGGGAAAAAAAGGACGCCAATTTTGTTTGGGAGCCACGTCGCACGACCGCGCAATTGTAAGTAAAAGCGACGCAGTGTCGATTCGCAAAAAGGGGCAAGATCCTTAACCTGCATATTGGTCTGGAACACTAAAGGTTCGTTTTTTTATTAGACCAATTGATTGCTGTAAGCTAGAGCATTTAAATATCACTTACCTCGTTTTTCCTTTTGACCTCCAAAATACAGTAATCCAGGTTTGAAAATGCCATTTCCTGTCTCTCCTCTTCTTGCTTTCCACCAGCATCTGAGCCGTTTTGCATGGTGGAAAGCAGAATGTGCTCACCCCCTCCCTATGACTACAGCCCTGCGTGAAGATGCTCTCTTATCCCTCACAGGCATGGAGGCTAAGTCTAATGGGAACTGTAGTTCCCATTAGGCCGTGATGTAGCAAGAATGAATGTGCACCGCAAACCAGGAAGTCAGTGAGAATAATGATTCAGGAGTGACGGAGGTGAGAAAAACAGCTCCATTTCAACAGGTATCAAACTAGTTATAATGCAAAACATTACTTTTTACTTTATCAGCTACTGTCAGACTTTTATTTAAGAGGAAAATATTTTTGTCTTTACAACCCCTTTAAGTGGTTAAAAATGACCTTTCCCTTTCAATCTGTAGCCGCTGCAATTTTCTATAAATGCAACATGGAGTTGTTTTGTACAGAGAATGTGTACTGACCACTCCCAAGAAATATAATTTCCTGCTTGTGTGATTGGCTTGTGTGATAACGATTTTACGCTATGTGGAGCCTTTTTTTGTTCTGGGATGCCCTTATTTTATCGAGGACTGATGTAGGAACCGTAGGAGGATATAAGATGTTACTGTTGTCAGTTTAGTAACACTTTAACTGCAGCAGAGAAAAGTCAGGATATGTGTTTTAACTGTTAGCTAGCTGTTTTCCTGGAGTTTAGCTAAAAAAAATAAAATTCTGTTTCAAACAAGCCATATAACATGCAAAAAAATGTCCTTTAACCACTTCCATACAGGGCACTTACGCACCTTCCTGCCCAAGCCAATTTTCACCTTTTTAGCACTGTCGCACTTTGAATGACAATTGCGCGGTCATGCTACACTGTACCCAAATCATTTTTTTTATCATTTTGTTCCCACAAATAGAGCTTTCTTTTGGTGGTATTTGATCACCTCTGCGATTTTTATTTCTTGCGCAACAACTAAAAAAAGACCGAAAATTTTGAAAAAAATTAATTTTTTTTCCTGTTTTTTTGTGTGAATAAGTATATTTTCTTCTTCGATTATGGGCACTGATATGGCGGCACTGATGGGCACTGATAGGCGGCACTGGTGGGCATTCAGGCTGCACTGATGGGCACTCATAGGCGGCACTGGGCACTCATGGGCGACACTGATGGGCACTCATGGGTGGCACTGATGGGTACTTATGGGTGGCACAGATGGGCACTGATAGGTGGGCACTGGGCATGGATGGGCACTGAGGGGTGGCACTGATGGACACTGAGGGGTGGCACTGAGGGCAATGCTGGGCATCACTTGTTTATCCCAGTGCCCATGTTGCGAGTCACTGCCCATTTGTGGGCACTGATTGGCATCTTTCTAATTTTTTTATTTTTTTTACTGCCCCCTTCCCTGGTGGTCCAGTGTGGGCTTCCCTGGTGGTCCAGTGTGGGCATCCGGGGGGGGGGGGGGGGCTGCGCCCCCCCTGTCAGCGCGAACCAGCGTGAACCCCCCCTGTCAGGAGAGCCGCCGATCGGCTCCCCTCTACTCGCATCTGTCAGACGCGAGTGAGGAAGAGCCATCAACGGTTCTTCCTGTTTACATTGTGATCAGCCATGATTGGACACGGCTGATCACGTGGTAAAGAGCCTCTGCCGGAGGCTCTTTACCGAGATCGGATCGGACCCCCACGGGCGCGCGCCGGCATGAAATCCTGCAGGACGTCAATAGACATCCAGTCAGGATTTCACAACCACTTCCCGGACGTCAATTGTATATTGACCGGGCGGGAAGTGGTTAAAGTGGAGGTCCACCCTAAAAAAAAAAATTACACCAAAAACTTACCAAAAATTGCGGTTGCAATGCGGATCTTTCTAATCTGCCTTATCCTAGTCCGCGGCAAGTCTTCTTCTTTGTCCTTCTAGCGTTGTCTTCTGGGGAATGGGGCGCGTTGCCTTATGGGAACTGAGTGTATGCCAGAGAGCAGCTGCCCATTCCCAAAGCGCTGCGAGACTCACACATCCGCAGTAGGAACCGGGCAGTGAACCTGCAAAGCTCCACTGCCTGTTTCCCTTAGTGAGAATGGCTGGGCCGGGACCTGCCACGATCGAGGAATCGGCCTCGGGGGGCCGACATTGCGGGCGCCTAGGACAGGTAAGTGTCCTTACTAAAAGTCAGCAGCTACAGTGTTTGTAGCTGCTGACTTTAAAAAAAATTGCGGGTGGAACCCTGCTTTAAATTTCTATTTTCTATAAACACAAATCTATCTTTGGAAAAAAAAAAACACACATTGATGAGGTTATCTTTAACCGAACACATGTACTTAAATATTTAGAAAATCCTTAAAAGAATATACATTCCATTGGGCATCTCTTTGAACTTCTGATCGGCCTATTAACATGGGCACCATAGAACAAAATAAACAGACAGATATCTGAGCAGAAGCTTGGCATGCAATGTAATTTCTTAATTCCGCAATTAATCACTATATAAACTCCTTAATTAACCAAGCTTATTAATCACACTTTACATAACATAACGTGTGGAAGAGCCTGGCCGAGCAAGCAACCTTGAATCAGCGGATTTAATACGGAATGTCTTTTTTTTCAGATTTGTAATTGTGTTTGAAGAAGACCAAGGCTACTTTGAAATCAAGACAATCTGTCGTGGTCTACAGAATGCAGCAAAGGCTCATGGGAGCCGGGATTAGCATGCATTTTGCTCAGCAAAGTTTGGACTTGTAAGATAAGACTAGATCATAAACATTTTCCAACCATTGTTTTTCTCTCAGTATCTTCTTTTCAAGATGTCCCGCTGAATGCTTTGACTGCTAGAGAAGAGATCCCCTTTGAACGTAGGCTGAAAGCTCGTCCCTTTCATAGAACATTGCGACTCAAAAAGAAAGCAGCCTTTTGTTGGTTAGCAAATAACCCTTTTTTTTTGCTGTGACTGTCTCATATTAACCACATTTTATCATCAAGTGCCACAAGATGGTAAAAGAAGCAAAAGGAGAGATGGAAACTTTCTAAGAGACTTCTTTGAAATGGCCGCTGATGTGTGTTTCTCTTTCACCAATAGAATACATGTCCATCACATAATTTTACAGCATCTCTGTAAAGCAAGCACTCTGTATATAGATCCCCTATATACAGCAAATAAAATCTAATACTATACCATACCGCCCAACTTTTTGAGATGGGAATGAGGGACACCTATCAGCAAAAGTATGCAGGCATAGGACACACCCCTTACCACGCCCCCTTAAAGGAGAATTGTACAAAAAAAACAAGATTGGTTAAACCCACGAGTGCTTTCTTTACCACAATAACTCCTTTATTTTGCTTTTTGGAATTTACAAATGCACCAATTTAGTATTTGGATGAAACGTTTAGCACTGGAAAACACTTTTTGATAGATAAAAGTGTATTTGATATACATCTATATAGATCAGACCAAAATGAGGGACAAATGAGGAGGAATGAGGGACATTGCTCCAAATCAGGGTCAGTCCCTCGAAATCAGGGACAGTTGGGTACTATGCTACACAGTATTTGATCCCAAAAAAATAAGCACATTGGGCCATATTCTGAGTAAAGTTACGATGGAGTATCTCAGGATACTCCATCGTATCTCTCTTTTTTGGCCAGTGTATCTATGCGAGTGATTCTTAGAATCATTTTCGCATAGATACACTGAAGATCCGACATGTGTAAGTCACTTACAGTAGGTACACGCGATATTGTGTCAATCTCGCTCCCTTTCTCGGCGAGATTGAGCACCTACGAGCCCCATCGCGGGAGCCAGCGCCGAGCTGGCTTGCCGCGATAGAGACAAAGCCGTCATAGAAGCGACTTGGATTCCCGCCAATTCTACACGTGTGCGGCGTTTGTTATGAATCCTGAGGGGGAAGTCCCTGCCGGATTTTAAATAAAAATCCGGCATGGGTTCCCCCCTCAGGAGCATACCGGGCCCTTAGGTCTGTTATGGGTTGTAAGGAGAGCCCCCCTACACCGAAAAAACGGTGTAGGGGGTCCCCCTACAATCCATACCAGACCCGTATCCAAAGCACGCTACCCGGCCGGCCAGGAAAGGAGTGGGGACGAGTGAGCTCCCCCCCTCCTGAGCCGTACCAGGCTGCATGCCCTCAACATGGGGGGGTTGGGTGCTCTGGGGCAGGGGGGCGCACTGTGGCCCCCCCACCTCAGAGCACCCTGTCCCCATGTTGATGAGGACAGGGCCCCTTCCCGACAACCCTGGCCGTTGGTTGTCGGGGTATGCGGGCGGGAGGCTTATCGGAATCTGGGAGCCCCCTTTAATAAGGGGGCCCCCAGATACCGGCCCCCCACCCTAAGTGAATGGATATGGGGTACATCGTACCCCTACCCATTCACCTGGAGGAAAAATGTCAAAGTTAATAAACACACCACACAAGGGTTTTTAAAATAATTTATTTTTCTGCTCCGGAGGCTCCCCCTGTCTTCTTTATTAGCTCTTCTACCAGGGGGAGCTTCTTCTTTGACGTCTTCGGGTGGGTGGGGGCCGCCGTCTGGTTCTCTTCCACCGCCGGGGGGGTCGCTTTTAAAAAAGCCCCCACCCCCGGCGGGTTTCCTCCGGCGTCTTCGGCGGGGGGGGCTTCTTCTTCCGCTATCCCGACGGGTCTTCTCCGCTATCCGGGGGGTCTTCTCAACTCTCCGGGGGTCTCCTTCTATGTTCGCCGCTCTCCGCTGTTGACTCGGCGCACCCCGGTTCTTCCTCCAGCTCTCCGGTGCCTTCTCCTTCAACGCTGAACGTCTATCTTCTTCTTCCGTGCTGTGACGTATTCTTCTTCTTCCGGGCTGTGACGTCATCTTCTTCACTTCTCCAGATGTTGACACGCCGGCTCTTCTCGCTGAAATGGCCGGTGCGCTGCTTTCATCGGACCTATATAGGCCTCACAGTCCCATCATGCTCTGTACCTACCCATGTGATACCTACCCACGTGGGTAGGTATCACATGGGTAGGTACAGAGCATGATGGGACTGTGAGGCCTATATAGGTCCGATGAAAGCAGCGCACCTGCCATTTCAGCGAGAAGAGCCGGCGTGTCAACATCGGGAGAAGAGAAGAAGAGAAGACGTCACAGCACAGCAGCCTGAAGGGAGAAGTAGAAGTCGTCACAGAACAGCGGAAGAAGAGGAGAAGACGTCACAGAACAGCGGAAGAAGGAGAAGGCACCGGACAGCGGGAGGAAGAACCGGGGTGCGCCGAGTCAAGAGCGGAGAGCGGCGAACATAGAAGAAGACCCCCCGGAGCGGAGAAGATGTCACAGAAGACCCCGGAGAGCAGGAGAAGACCCCCGGAAATCGGAAGAAGAAGCTCCCCCTGGTAAAAGAGCTAAAGAAGACAGGGGGAGCCTCCGGAGCAGACTAATAAAATATTTTAATACCCTGTGTTTTTTATTTGTGTTTTTACCACTTTTCCTCCAGGTGAATGGGTAGGGGTACGATGTACCTCATATCCATTCACTTAGGGTGGGGGGCCGGTATCTGGGGGCCCCCTTATTAAAGTGGGCTCCCAGATTCCGATAAGTCTCCCGCCCGCATACCCCGACAACCAACGGCCAGGGTTGTCGGGAAGGGGCCCTGTCCTCATCAACATGGGGACAGGGTGCTCTGGGGTGGGGGGGCCGCAGTGCGCCCCCCTGCCCCAGAGCTCCCAACCCCCCCATGTTGAGGGCATGCAGCCTGGTACGGCTCAGGAGGGGGGGGGGCGCTCGCTCGTCCCCACTCTTTTCCTGACCGGCCGGGTAGCGTGCTTTGGATACGGGTCTGGTATGGATTGTAGGGGGACCCCCTACGCCGTTTTTTCGGCGTAGGGGGGCTCTCCTTACAACCCATAACAGACCTAAGGGCCCGATATGCTCCTGAGGGGGGAACCCATGCCGAATTTTTATTTAAAATCCGGTGGGGACTTCCCCCTCAGGATTCATAACAAACGCCGCACACGTGTAGAATTGGCGGGAATCCAAGTCAGATCTCCCGTCGCTTCTATGACGCGCACGTTGGAATGTGCTGTCACTATTCCAGTGAGTGCGAGATGTCGGCGAGATCTCGGCACCATGTCGCCGAGAATCAGCGCGATGCTGTCATGCTAAAAACACAATATCACAAACACCTACTGTACACTGTCAGATCTTAAATGTAATTACTCCGCCGGCCGCTAGGTGGCGTTTACGTTCAGGTCTCATTTGTTTATGCAAATGAGCCTGATACGCCGATTCCCGAACGAATTCGCGTCGCGTAACCGTCGCTTACGTCGTTTGCGTATGCGTAAGGTTACTCCTGCTATATGAGGGGTAACCTTACGCCAGTCCCACGTAGGCCATGTTAAGTATGGCGTCGGGTCCGCGTCGTGTTTTCCCGTCGGGTACGTCGTTTTACTAAGTCGTTCTTGAATACGACTTTACGTCAATGACGCACACGTCGGGGTCATTGACGTTTTACGCCGAGAACTGGAGCATGCGCACTGGGCTATTTTAAGGCCGGCGCATGCGCAGTTCGTTAGAATCGGGGGCGTGCTTAATTTAAATAGAAGCCGCCCCCTTGGAGATACGCGGGGATACGCCGGGCCAAATACACTCCGCCGCCCCAAACTACGGAGCAAGTGTTTGGGGAATACAGCACTTGCTCCTGTAGGTTGGGGCGGCGGAGTGTAAATGGCTTACGCACCGCCCGCCGGATATCTACAAGAATATGGCCCCCTGTTAGTAACTGCCCTGACCAGATTGTGATGTTAAAAGTCACAGCAGCATTTAAATGAAAGGGGGTTCAGGGGATAGCTGTACCAGAGTGCGAGCTTTCGGTTTAATAGTAATGACACCACAGCTGAGAAACTTAGTGCCAAAATATTCTAGATTCACCTTTCTAACTTTCTTCAAAAGAAGCTCAGGTAAGATGGGTATCACAGATTTCAAGGCCGCATGCCAGACCGTCAATCCAACTCAGACTGCTTCCTCTGTCATGGACAGGACCTCATTAGGTTGTGAGATTATCACTTCTCCACTGGGGTGAAAAATGAATGATTCCCATCAAACAAAGTCACCAAGTCTAAATAGCTGTATCCCCAGGTTCTTTTCACGTTGCCCCTTCTTTCCGCACCTCAACCGACTTTGCCACTATGACAGGACCACCAGGGCTTTTTCCAGGACCTTCAGAACTCCTATTTTCAGAATCCCTGCTAGGATTTCCAGAATTCCTGCCACTGCTTCCAATACCGCTGGCAGAATCCCTGCCAGGACTTCCAGTGTCCCTGCTGGTCCTTCTAATGGCGCTTGCAGAATCCCTGCTAGGATTTCCAGTACCCCTGACAGTACTAATGGTACTCGCAGAATTATTGTGAGCATTTCTAAAGGTGGTCACACCGTCATCACTAATATTTCCAATATTATTTGCAGAATCCTTGAAGGGACTTTAAGTCCTCCCTTAACAATGCTGCTGGGTATTGTAATAGGATGTATAAATTATTTAAGTATCAATTTACTTTTCTATATGTGTTTTGACATAGTTAGCTTAACTGACAGTTTGCATAGACACACCCTACTACTGCTAGTCATTGTGGTTAAAGCGGAGGTTCACCCTAAAAACATGTATATACCATTACATTCAGCATACTTCCGACATGTACAGTATGCTGTTTGTTTTTTGTTTTTTTGCTGTACATACTGTATTATTGTTCTTTTCCACCCGGCTTCCGGGTTCTCACTCCTGCGGGAGTAGGCGTTCCTATGCAGCTGCGCAATGTCACCTGGGACTTAGCCCACATGATTGACGTGCTTTAAAAAAAAACTCCCCCCGGCGGATAAGGCACGTCACGAGTTTCCGAAAATAGCTGAACTGGGAGTCGGCTCTATACGGCGCCTGCGCACAGACTAGGAGCCGTGTAGAGCTGACTGCGCAGGCGCCGTATAGAGCCGACTCCCAGTTCGGCTATTTTCGGAACTTGTGATGCGTCTTATCCGTCGGCGTTTTTATCAAGCACGTCAATCATGTGGGCTAAGTCCCAGGTGACATTGCGCCGCTGCACAGGAACGCCTACTCCCGCGGGAGTGAGAACCCGGAAGCCGGGTGGAAAAGAACAATAATACGGTATGTACAGCGAAAAAAACAAAACAAACAGCATACTGTACATGTCGGAAGTATGCTGAATGTAATGGTATATACATGTTTTTAGGGTGAACCTCCGCTTTAAGCCTATTCATGGAGCAGCCTGGTTGTATAAGCAAAGTCATCTTTTAGCCCTTGTTAAACTAAATTCAGCAAGTTTAAATCATGATAAGAACACGCCCTTAACACGGACGAATCAGCTTCCCAGTTGCAATCAGCTGATTGCAAGCTGTGAAAGCTTCCCATAGGCAGCTGCTTCTGCAGTCAGTGATATAGCAGCTCCTACCACAGCTATGCCACCTACATCAGAACCCAAGGTACCCCTTTCCAATCACAGCCCAGTGGAGCACAGTCAGTTTAGGGTGCTAGTGTAGTGCTTGCCTCCTACTTTTCTTTGCACCCAAGGACATACTCTGATGAGCAGATCTAAGTGGGTACTGGTATTTCTCTTTTGCTAGGGGGCCTCAAGCCTCAGCATTTCTGCTTATGGAGCCAGGAAAAGGGGCCCTGACATCTGTCTCCTCTCTGTTTGAGTTACTGGCTGAACTTTATGATGGCCCGTCTGTCCATTCTCTGTAATCTACGTCAGGCATAATATGTCTCTTCTGTAATAATATTCCTTCCGGCTCACAATTTTTATGTTACGGCCACAGCTGCATGTTAAAGACTAACTAGACTCTGAAAGCTGTGCTCAAAAAAGCCAGGCAGAGAGCAAAGGACTAGTTACCAGTGGTCTCCTTGCAGCTTATCTTCCCCCATCACTGACTTATCCTGTCTTGCTCTGCACTGTCTTTGTATAGAAATGGCCATCTTGATAGAGGCAGAGTTTTGCTACCCCAGGTCAGAGTTGCAGCAAGGAGAACAGTAAACAGCAGTAATACAATCACCACTTCATCTCCGGAAGGTTTACCCCCCTTCCTGACCAGGCAATTTTTTTGCGATACAGCACTGCGTTGCTTTGACTGACAATTGCACGGTCGTGCAGCACTGTACCCAAATAAAATGTATGTCCTTTTTTCTCACAAATAGAGCTTTCTTTTGGTAGTATTTGATCACTCTGCGGTTTTTATTTATTGCACTAGAAACAGAGAATGACTGACAATTTTGAAAAAAATAAACACAATATTGTTTTACTTTCTGCTATAAAACACATCCAATAAAGAAATTTAAAATAATCAAATTTCTTTATCAATTTAGGCCAATATGTATTCTGTTACATATTTTTGGTAAATAAAATTCCAATAAGAGTATATTGATTGGTTTGCGGGGGGGGGGGGGGTGTCCCTTCTCTCCAATCATCTCTCAGAGCTCTCCTAACTAAGCTCTAAGCTAAGCAGTGTAATTTCTGCTCTCCACCCCCTTTTTTCTGAACTCTTAGAGAAGCTTTAAAATTCAGCACTTTGAACAGATGAAGAGAAGAAAGGGCTACAGATAGACAGGTACAACTTATGTACGAGGATATTTTTCATCTCTGTGTATCATCTGAGACCAGACACTTCACTGGGTATATGTAAGGGTTTACAACCACTTTAACCGCTTAACGACCGCCGCATGTACATATACGTCGGCAAAATGGCACGGACAGGCAGAACGACGTGCACGCACGTCGCTGCCTTTCCGCGGGTCCGATCGGGACCCCCCCAGTACATGCGGCGGTCGGTAAGCCTCAGGGAGCGATCCGGGATGAGGGAGCGGCTATTTGTTTCTAGCAGCTTCCCGTGCTTCTCTGTGGCGGCTGCATCGATCGTGTCATCGCTTTTATAGGGAGACTCGATCGATGACGTCAGACCTACAGCCACACCCCCCTACAGTTGTAAACACACACTAGGTGAAGCATAACTCCTTCAGCGCCCCCTGTGGTTAACTCCCAAACGGCAACTGTCATTTTCACAATAAACAATGCAATTTAAATGCATTTTTTGCTGTGAAAATGACAATGGTCCCAAAAATGTGTCAAAATTGTCTGAAGTGTTCGCCATAATGTCGCAGTCACGAAAAAAAAATCGCTGATCGCCGCCATTAGTAGTAAAAAAAAAAAAAAAAAAATTTAGATGCAATAAAACTATCCCCTATTTTATAAAAGCTATAAATTTTGCGCAAACCAATCGATAAACGCTTATTGCGATTTTTTTTACCAAAAATAGGTAGAAGAATACGTATCGGCCTAAACTGAGGGAACAAAAATGTTATATATGTTTTTGGGGGATATTTATTATAGCAAAAAGTAAAAATATTGAATTTTTTTCAAAATTGTCGCTCTATTTTTGTTTATAACGCAAAAAATAAAAACCGCAGAGGTGATCAAATACCACCAAAAGAAAGCTCTATTTGTGGGAAAAAAAGGACGTCAATTTTGTTTGGGAGCCCAATTGTCAGTTAAAGCGACACAGTGCCGAATCGCAAAACCTGGCCTGGGCATTTAGCTGCCTAAAGGTCCGGGGCTTAAGTGGTTAAGGTACTTCTTAGGCAGAAAAAACAATAGCGTTTTTTTTGTTTTTGTAGAAGGGCTGAAGTGTTAGAACTTATAGCAGATGTTATTGCTGACTGTGACTCGATTAGAGAGGTTTTCCAATGCTTATGCCCACTGCTTATATCCTACAAAAAAAAAGGTTTGGGTTGGAGTAATGATGTCAATGAGTGATGTATGGTGAGCGACACTGGCAGTTAAGGGGTTAACTGGCAAACATTTACTGTCTCGCCATATGCCTTAACATGCAAAGCATAGCATATGAATTTAGTGTTTTTCTATATACCTTAATTCCTCACAACTTGCGCGCTCGCAGTTATCTGCCACCTCAGCTATCTCCGGCTCACTTTCAATTAACTCCCTGCTCCATGGCTCATTTGCTGCTCATTCTGTGAATAATTAAGAAAGGAATTTTTAATAACTGTATAGAAGCTAATTCATTTATTGAGCTCCGTCCTTCTCCCTTGCAGCACTTCAGGCCGTGCCTGTGCCGCCCTGTAAGGACACCAGGGGGAGCTGTGCCCCAAGACACATTCTGTTAGCTTTGCTGATGCAAAGCCATTGTGATGAGCAATAGCTATTTTTAAGGAGGCCAAGCGCGCCAAACATTACCTGTCTCTTTAACCTCTTCTCTGATGCACACCTCCTTCCTCATATTGGGCAGCCTTAACTGCGCCATTCGTTAAACAGCTGCTTACTTTTGGCTTGCATGCTGATGTTGCTGCGTCACTTGTCTACATCTGTTGCTATTAAGGGTCTCACCTTTTCAAGAAAAAAATACTGACTTTATGATCTCTTTCCTATTAAAAGTTTGGCAGCATGACCAATTTTTGCTGGTCAGGCTGATAAAATACCGACCAGTTGGATACTCTGGTTACCATGCTTAATGAATGATCATTGGCTGGGTGTAAGGTTTATGAGAACAGACAATGGGGCTGTGGCTACTCTGGGCTGCGGATTTAAACCCCAGGGGCTCCATAGCTATGCGCCTTACTCAGTGTTGTACTTGTGTCTGCTTGCCAAGTGAAATTAATGCCTATTAAGCTACAGGCAGTGTTACTTCCCAGACTACAGACAGTGATCATGCATTAAGCTGTGCAGTGCCATAGATCATGCCTTATGTTCAGTGGCAGATGGTGTTTTTTTGTTTGGAGGGCGGCAAACAACCCCCCCGCTGTCTGCCGGCACTTACCTTATCGGTGGCGGGGATCGGCGGGCACACCAGGGATCAGCGAGCACGCAGCGCGGGGATCGGCGGGCACATCGGGCAGAGGATCAGGCTGGTGCGGGCACCAGGGAAGTGGGTGACAGACCCGTGCTTCCTGATTGGCGGAGAGGCAATTCAGTGTTAGAAAAGAAAATATTTATTTTCTTTTCTAACACACCTGGGTGGGCTTCGAGCGCAATGCTCTGCGCTCCGAGTCCACCCTATTTTGAAGTTTATTAGAGCCTATGGCGCTAATCAGGTGCTTAAAAAAAAAAAAAACGCCGCTGTAATTCAGGAGCCCGGCAACCTCAAAAGGGCCGGATGCCTGAATAGGGGGTGGTCGCGGCGGTCTGGATAGATTCATGCTATAGAGATAGAGGGGGCGGCGCCCGTGCACCCTTAATGGCTGGGCCACCTCTGCTTATGTTTCAACAGAAACTTCTGTTACCGGAATGTGAAGTTTTACTCTACTATATGCTGTGTGTACAGGACAACAGAGGGCACCATGAAACAGCATAGCTTAAGCAGGCGAATGACACCTATAAGGTAGGAAGGTTTAAATACCTTTTAAGCGATAACTATACAAATCTATTCATGGACTACTTTAGATTTTTGTGGATACTGGAGAAGTTAAATCATCAGACAGTCTCTTCTATCCCAGGGACTCTACTGGTGAGATCACTGCGATGCGTTCCTGGTCTGTACAACTGCGAGGGACTCCAACCATCCCTGCTTCATTATGAAAGGGCTGCTAATGCACCTCAATGAACCAATAAACATATACTGTATGTCATTTTTTTTCCAATGCTCCACAGGACAGTGCATTGTGGTGTTCTGCCATATTTCAGTTAAAAAGCTTGTGGTAGGCTCTAAGGGTTAGTTCATATTGGGATCACACAGCTACATGTGCCTGCTTCTCGTGTGGTGCAATTCTCCAGCCCATTCATTTGAATGGGCTGCAAACAGCACCAGAATGCAGAAAAAGTAATACATTTTTGTGGCTGCAAAACACTGCCTTTGGGGTGTCTTTAACATTACATTGGCACCCACATGCATTATGCAAGGGCAGTGCGTTTGAACACGGTGCAGGAAATGCGCATGGAGCACTCCTTTTTTGCACTGCGTTCTATTGTGAAACCAGCCCTAAGGATGCATTTACACCTGCGAATGCATTCTAACTGCAATTTTAAGTGATAATCCCAGCGGAGGTTCCCGCAATTAGCTGTGAGAGGTAGATCCCATTGAAAGCAATGTGAGGCTGCCAGCTCCCGCAGCTAATTGCGCCCACTTGCATGTAATCACTCATGTGGCAATCACATGCGAGTGATAACAGACTGCCTGCATGTAGGGCTGATCTTTCTCATGTAATCGCTGTATGAGCAATTACATGCAAGTGGGCATGTTTAGCTAGGGAGCTGGCAGCCTCCCATTTCAATGTGGCTGCCTCTTGCAGCTAATCATGGGAACTGTATTTTTTGCACATAATCACCGGACGGGGGCATTCAAAAATACTGCAATGCCAGTAGGATCCCCATGTACATGTTTGTCACTGCTTGATGGTCATGCATGTTGAACTTGGGAAATGGCTAGTAATAGCAGTAACTTACCACACTTCCACCTTCCCTGAAGATTTCAGATAATCACAATGAGATACAGGTTTACCAAAGATGCAAATTAAAATGTCAGAGCGTTTGTGAAGGCTGTGTGCTGATTGGCAGCTGATATTAAGCTCTTGAAGACATAGGAAGTGGGTGCAACATTTTTCCAAGACTCACAGGTTGGCGTATACATGTCCTGACCAGAGGGGAACAGTTAGCATTTTTCCACATGTCAGAGATTGACATTGTAATGTTCAGAGAAATCAGAGGCCAGTGACATGCAGTCATTACATTTAGACCCGTAGTCCATAATAATTTCTCAGGTCACATTCATGATTTAAATAGTGACAAAAACCTAAAGCCGAACTCTAGGCAAACAGCTAAATACACAGAAAAAATACACATAGCTTTTTTCCCTGTCATGGGTATTCCTATTCATCCAGTTCTGAGATTTGCACAGTTCCACTACACACAAAGCTCTATTTGCAGGGCAGAAGACCCCAAACAGCTTCCAATCCCTGCAACACACTTCAGTGATGGGGAGTCTTCTCCTGACCAGCTTCCTTAGGTAGCGTTCTCCAGCAAATTTCTTTCAGGCCAGGCTTGATAACAACTGCTCTTCAGTAACACAGACTACCTCCCGGGGCATAGGCCCCAGAAGAGAGAGAGTTATGAACAGACCCTCCCAAACCTTTATCTTCTCCCAAATCACACCTTCTAGGTCTACCTCTCAGGGATTGGTCAGATAGATATTCATAACCCAGTGACTAACCCTCCTGCTCAAGCTTCTTCCAGAGGCAGGCAGGAGTAATCAGCCACCAGGCTTAGGATAGACATGATTAGACCTAGAAAACGAATTTCTGCTCAGCTTGATAGTGAGACAGAGGGGAAAGGTTAACCTGTTTCACGCACTTTCGACTGAGCTCTGCCTCTCTCTCTCTCTTTCCGTGCAGATTATAAAAGGGGGGAGGGCTCTTCCTATTCAGACAGTCTGCTTGGGAGAGAAGACACAGACAGGACACAGCATGTAATCTCCAGCTATATCACAGTGCAACTATAGCTACCAGAGAGAGACTTGCCTGCTGTAACAGGACTGGTGAACGGAGTGCCAGGGAGGTTAATGAACTCTCTATAGGTCTTTCGATCAGCAGAAAAAGTAGGAGGTGGATTAACCTTGGGTTCTGGGGGAAGCCAAGGTAAATTTGGGGTAAGGGCAACCAAATCTTGCAAAGCCTGGTTTTCTGCTTGTAGATTTTGTAATGTGTGAGCGAGAGCATCTACCCTCTGAGTAAGGGTAAGGGTGACAACTTGGTTTGCAAGCTCCGCTGGGTTCATTTTAAGGTTCTATAATTCTGTAACAGCACTGGTAAACGGAGTGAACCTCAACTGCGGTTAGCAAGGATTTCAATGCGATTCTCTATGTGACAACTCAGTATTAGGCCCCAGGCATCACTCCTCGCAACAGGAGTTTGGGGGATCTATACATCATCTCTGTGTCACATATAGAAAGACGTTGAGCTACTAAGCATGGACGCATTACAACGTGCGACCAGAGCTTATCGCTTAAAATTATAGGTCAAGGACAATATCCCAATACACCACTACATGCAGGTGATTATCAGTAAGGGACCCCAGGCGTCTCTTTTTGCAACAGGAGTCTGGGGGTTCTCTACATCATATTACCTTGGCATGTAGAGATGTATTAGGCCACTAGGGGAGATGCTATGAAATAGCATCAACCCCCAGCATAGAAAAGTGAGAGCGAACATGTTCAAACAATTAGGACAAGGCCTCTGAGGATTTGTACTTATTTAGAACTCGTAGTAATAGAAGTTGTAGTGACAACTGTTACTTGCATATGCAGGTACTTTAGTTGAGTAATAGTACTTGCGTATGAGAGGCAATATAGCTCAGGTAATTATTGTAACATACTTGAGGTGAATATTGTAGATATAGTATTGGTTACATTTGAGAGAGGCAATATAGCTCAGGTAATTAGAGTAGCATACATGAGCTAAATATTGCTATAATGAATTAGAGGTAGCTGTCCATTTTAGGTACTGCCTTGCAATAAGCTTTAGCACAATACTATCTCCCAGAAGATATAGTAATATCCACATGGTATTTATACTACTACAATTGTAATAGATGAAACATTAGCATTTTATCTTCCTATAGAACTACAAGTGAAGGAATGACCACTTATCTGTTTGTAGGTATCTATGCAGGAGATGGAATGTCCATGGTGCAAGAAGTTCAAGGCATGAAGGTAGTTCCCAGCAATGCAGTTGTTGTAGGAATTCTTAGCAGTTAAGTAGTAGTTGATTCCTGGAGCAGTGTTCCGGCAAAGGGAGCAAAGGCAGTCTTAGCAGTAAAGTAGTAGTTGTTTCCTGGAGCGGTGTTCTGGCAAAGGGAGCAAAAGCAGCTACATGTGTAAGGTAGCTGAGCTACATCTGAGAGGCTACGGCTGACAGGCTAGGCCTGACAGGCTACGGCTGACAATAATAGAACGCCAGCTGTATCTCCATTGAATGCCTTTATAGGCAGGAGATCAACTGCAGTGCATTGCACTGAATTCAAAGAGGGCGCCGTGTGCGGCGCACTTCCGCGTTCCATGCTGGAACGCAGAGCGGTGGCGGGCGATGACGTCATCGCGCGAGCGCCATATGCGTTCCAGCATGGAACGCATTACGGCACTGAAATCGCCTGTAATAGTAAAGGGAGCAGGTGCGCAGAGTGCCTGTTACACCTGCCTCTAGAAACCTTCCACATGTAGGGTAATTTATGGGACCTGCGTTTCTCCCTGAAAAAAAAAAGGCTCTGGAGATCTGCCACTGTGGACTCTGATGTGTATGGACTCTTGCCTGTGCAGCTATGCTGGGGCAGCCACAAGCCTGAGTTAGGGAATAATTTAGGGAAAAGACTGTGCACTTTGTTTTGTTACTGTTAAGCTGAGAGTTTCCAGTAAAGCTTTTGAAACTTTTTCATGCTTGGTCTGAGGTTACTTAACAGGGTACATGGCGGTAATGGCGTATGTAAGAACATGGCCTGTAATGCACACACATAGTGGGAAGTGGTGACATGCTGTTGCTAGGGGCAACAAGTACAAGAAAAGGATGATATGACAGCCAGACAGCGGGAGAGCAGTACCGGCAGGGGTGACAGGTCTCATGCATAGTGAAGAAAGCGGTCTGTGCCCCAGCAAATGGGACCAGACCCACATAGTGGAGACCCTATTGACCCAGCAGCATGGTACGGGAGAGAAAAATGTTAATTATGCATGATCATGGGGTCCGTGCTGGTGCCTGGTGGGTTCCCATTCTGTCACTGGGAGATAGGTGGCAGAGTCAAGCTGGACTAGTGGAACTGGACACTGCTCTGTGGTGTCTCCTTCAAAATGTCACATCCTGAACAGGTGTATGCATTGTGGGACCTGGAGGCACCTGTATGACAGCTTCAGGTTATGATACAGAGACCCTGGGGTGTACAGCTCGCTTCTAAATTGGGGTACTGCCATAATGTTGATGTCACATGAACGTGGCCCTGCCTGATCTTGGATTTTAGCAAAAGCACACACCAGAGAGTTTGAAGGATGGAGAAGAGTTAGAGAGATGGGGATCTTGCTTCTATAAAAGAGTGAGGATCCCCACCACCATTTAGTTATTTAGCCTAATAAAGAAGTGCAGCGCTCTTTACTATGCTATTAGCGGCAATGCAGGCAAATTCTTGTTTTTGTCTCATGCTAAAATGAGACTTTGAGTCTGGGTCAAAAGTCTACTGCATTTCAGGGCTGGATGACTCACACAGGCAGGTCTCTGATGTCTCCCTCCAGTTCTGGAAAGTTGGAGAACGTTCTACAAACTGGAGGGGGCATGCTGTGTATGGCTTGCAGGGTTGAGGGGTGTGCTGTGTACAGTGTGCAGGGTTGAGGGGGTGCACTGTGTATGAAGTGCAGGGTTGAGGGGTACACTGTGCACAGAGTTCAGGGTTGAGGGGTGCCTGTGTAAATCCCCCCCCCCCCCAAATACAATGCTCTCAGCCCCAGCTGCCTGTCTGTATGGATTCCTTATCCTCTTTCTCCTGGCCAGGGGTTTCCTCCAGTCTTGGGGTGGTGCAGGGTCAGAGTGCCGGGGCCTGCATAGCAGCACACTGACAGGCAGGACTCTGGAGAAGCAGCGGTGAAAGTCTGGGCTGTGGGGCGGGCTAAGAAGACGGACGGAGCTAGCGGAGATCCTGGTGTGTTGGGACTTGGGAGTGTAATGGAGAGGATGCCTCGCCTGCCCTCCTCCTTCCTCCTGCTTTCCGCAGGCCACATCTTCTCTCCAATCCCTGGTATCCTAGATAGTCTTCATTTCAGTCACTGGTGTCACCGCTGGACCCAGGCACTCTGCAACAACAGGTCTTCTATTTCTTAGTGAAGAGCTCTCACTCTCTTAGACTGCACAGAGCAGTCCCTCTAAATGTTGCGCCCAGGGCATTGCCCCCCCACACTATGCCACTGGTGTGAAAAAGCCCAAGTGTCTGGCTGCAGGATAGACAGAGTTAGGCCCAGGAAAGACTTGCTACAAATATAAGCACATTTTGGGGTTTTCCAGCTATTATACAAGGACTTACTGATAAGAGAAAATAACCTTTTTTTCTGTTGTTTTATACACACCAGGTCTGCCATTTATTTGGGTGGTCAGAGAATCAACAGCTTTTAAAATCCACCAGGGACAAGTTCTGTCACTGCAACGGGTGAAATGCCATGCACGATTGGGACCGGAAGCTGTATTCTCCATTTAAATTGATAGGATGGACATTTGATCCCTGAATAAAGTGGCCCCCTGTTTATGAGACACGTACGCTTTAACCTCCCTGTTGATTAATCTGCATCTTGATGTGTAGAGGTGACCTGACCCTGGATCAGCAATGACATAATGATGCAATCCCAGTCTTCCAGTAATTAATGGCAGATCATTAGCTAATGGCTGCAAGTTTGTAATTGTAACGTTATTATGGATGATACAAAAGAAGGGTACTTATATGAATATGGATAAAGAAGCATCACAATGATTAATCAATACTGGAGCTTCATGTGCTGTGCATTGCTGCTAGGTTGGGGATCAATCCTCCTGTGTGGCACTAGGACTATTCTACAGCCTGTGCTGGGGCTTATCAATGATCTGCAGACATTTGAATTAAATGTAGATGTAGCACTAGGGGTTGCTGATATCCGGGTTTTTACAGCTACATAGCCAGACACATAACGTTTCCTTCATTGTCTCAAACACAGAAAGTCCTTGGCTTGTTTTTTGTTGTTCAATGGGGTAGGGTATTATGGCATGCCAAACTTAAAATAATGTCCAGAAAACAGAACAAGGGACAACTTCCTCCCTATTTACAAAGAATCCTCTTCTTCCGTCCTTCTGCACACACTTGGTTCCTCCTGCTGATCACTCTAGGGTAATTAACAACAGGGACATGCAGTCAGGGAAGGCAGGTCTCACCTGCCATCAGGGCCGGACTTACCATTGGGCTTGACTGGGCTCAAGCCCATGGGCCCCGCCCAATAGGGGGCCCCGGATGGCAACCCCCTCTAAAAAAAAAAATTCCTGATGGCGGCCCTGCGCATACCTCCCAACACGTACAGATTCTGTGGGACTTTCCCGCACAGACAGTTTCTTCCCGCAGTCCCGCGAAAGGGTTAATTTTCCCGCACTGCAAGAGGATGCAGCATGGAAGCAGGAGGAACTGGAGCGGTGTGTGGAGGACTGTGGCTGCTGAAGGGAAGAAAGCCGACAGCCGGGCTAATGATAGTCTGTGGCCCCGGCTGTTGGCACAGGTGAGAGGCACACTCAACAACTGCAAAACCCCCCCCCCCCCCGAAGCGGAGTGTGGATGTCTGCTGAATTCGCCCCCCCCCCCCCCCGCTCAACAACTTTAATGCACACCCCCCCCGCTCAACAACTATGATTTCCCCCCCTCGCTCAACATCTTCGATCCCCCCCAATTCTCTGCTCCAGGGGGCCCCTTCAACACTCAAGCCCAGGGCCCCCCACCACCCTAAGTCCTGCCCTGCCTGCCACCTATGGTTCTAAGTGGGCCTGTTTGCGTCAAAAGAAAATGCACAGCTCCCTCAGTTTTTTACTCTTCACTGAGATACCGGTTATCTAGAGATAGATGCCATATCACATCCCTGGAACTTTCAGCTGGCCTATGCCTCACCCCCTTTCCAGCTAAGCCTGGTTCTCCACCATTCTACAAATGGCAGTCAAACCGTTCTGGCAGCTTCCCCTTAAACAGCATTTACTACTTTAATGCCCAGTATATTACCCAGATATAGCCAGGCTAAGCCTCACCGCCTAGTACAGTAATGGTGAACCTTGGCACCCCAGATGTTTTGGAACTACATTTCCCATGACGCTGAACTACACTGCAGAGTGCATGAACATCATGGGAAAGGTTCGCCATCACTGGCCTAGTATCTGAGGAGCAGCTATTATTGAACAAAGGATTGTCAGAACCTCTAGTAAGCACTGTACTCTCAAGTAGGAAGAAAATTACTAGAGCCTTTTTACGCTAAAGCTACAATACTTGGTGTCGTTCGACAAACTGAACCTTGGAAGACCTGTGTCAGTTTTGGAATTCCTACAAAGTGTCGCAAACAAAGGTCTTGCAATTAGCACTCTTAAGGTGCAAGTGGTTGCCCTGAGAGTATACCAATTTCTTCAGTATCTTTGGTTGCAAGATTTTTAAGGCACTTGCTAGATCCAGACCAGCTTTTACTAAACATTTTCCTAGGTGGGATCTGTCAGTAGTTTTGCAAGCCTTCACAAAGGAACCTTTTGAACCAATGCAAACTATTTTGTTAAGAGATCTAACTCTCAAGTGTTTATAGTTGCGATTACATCTGCAAGAGGAATCAGTGTACTGCATGCTCTATCAGTAAAATAACCTTTTTTGTCAGTTTACCCATATAGGATTATACTAAAAACAGATCCAGGGTTTTTCCCAAAAGTAGCGTTAATTCATAAACTGTCACAGGAAATTATCCTGCCAACTTTTTGTTCAAACCCTTCAGGGAAAAGGGAGTCTATTTCACAACTTGGATGTCAGAAGAATTCTGTTGCGTTACCTGGAAGTAACAAAAGACTTTAGGTCTTCAGACTCTTTGTTCTTTTTTCTGGCAACAAGAAGGGCCTGATGGCATCAAAGGGGTCAATTGCTAGATGGCTAAGATCAGCTATTTTGGAAACTTACTCCCAGATGGGTTTGTCTCCCCTGCTGGGAATTCGAGCATACTCTACTAGAGCTCTGGCCACTACATGGGCAAATAAATTGGTAAGGCGGCTACGTGGTCAAGTTACTTAACGTTTGTCTGTAATTACAGACTGGATCTTCTGTCAGCAGGTGATCAGGCATTTGGCAGAAAGGTCCTGCAGGCTGCTGTCCTTCCCTAGTTGGTAAGTCTTGTCTGTCCTCTCAGGTGCTGTCCTTAAAGACGTTTAGAGAAAATTCAAATTATGGCCTGTCTTATATCCAGACGCTATTGTTACATTGGCCAAAACTGGTGCACTTAGAATCTGGTTGAGCTGTGCATAGCAGCCAACCAGCTTCTAACCTCAGCTTGTTCAATTAAAGTGGTTGTTAACCCACTTTTAAAAACCCCTCCCATTCTCTCTGTACTATAATAATAAGTTTCCCTGTGCCTGTGTAATGTACACAATCTGCCGATCTGTACATATGCTAGTCAGCTCCCTTCTCTCTCAGCTCACAGTTCCAATGGGCGGGGCTGAGATCTCCTGCTGACGTCAGCTGGGGAGGAGGAAGAGAGGGGAGAGAGAGCCGATGTGAACACCGTCAATCAGCTGAGTGCTGGGAGACGTGGTACAGATTGGCAGATTTTTTACATTACACAGGGACACTTGTTATTATGGTACAGAGGGGATTACAGCATTTAGCTGCAGATATGAGAGCAGCAGCGGGAGGGAGGAGGGGTGGAGCCGGCAATGGTATGAGCAGACAGAGAGGGGAGGGGGTTGATGAGGACAGATATGACACAGGAGAGCAGGGCAGCGTATGACAGAGGCATGTTTTCTTATTCTGGTGTCAGGGCTCAGCAGCCCTGATATATCAGAATCAGCGTACTGGGGGAAGGGTATAGCCAGGCAGGATCAGACAGGTATTTCAGGTGTTACAAGGGGCCAAATTGCACAGGACAAGCACTGTGCTGCATAACATGCTTTAAAGCAGGGATCTGCAATTAGCGGACCTCCAGCTGTTGCAAAACTACAAGTCCCATCATGATTCTCCCTTTGGGTGCCATGCTTGTGGCTTTCAGAGTCTTGCTATGCCTCATGGGAGTTGTAGTTCTGCAACAGCTGGAGGTCCGCTTATTGCATATCCCTGCTTTAAAGGAACAGGATCCTTTTTTTTGGGGGTTACCAAAAGGCTTTAAGCTTTGGTGATAAAACCTGGAAGCTGATTGGTTTTAATGAAGAAATGTGACTGATTTTGCACTCCCCATTTAAAAAAAAAAGGAAACAGAAAAAGTTTGCAACTCACTGCTGCCGAAAATTGACAGTAAGTAACTGTCGCTTTAATAAATTAAAACAGGATAAGCACCTGATGACTTTCCTCCTTAGAACTCTGAACATATGGAGCTATCCCACGCAATTCACATTAAACAGCTTAAGAAAAAAAAAAAAATCTACAGCGTTTCACAGCTAGCGATCTGGCTCTGCCAATGCGTTAATTAAATATATTTTTTTCCTTATTACAAATAAACAAAAAAATCTGATGGAGAATTAAAAAGGCTATTGTATTGTGTCAATTTTTTCACGATACTGTGTGTACAGCTATCACTTACGAGATTCTTTGTAATTTATCAGTTTAATGGTGCAGTTTGAGAGCCTGGAGCGCTAACTAGAAAGAAATAAAACTCTTAAAAATGTTTTTCCTCTGCCTCCCTTTAAAATTTGTGTTGTAAAGATTAAATCCCTAGGCGGGGAAAAATAAATCATTATTCTCCCTGTGGACAAAGCAGTATCAATTTTTATTCCTATCCTCCAACCGGAGATGTATGAGAAATATATACAAGTGCATTTAATAGAAAAGCCCAGCCGATCTTTCAGTTTAAATCAGCAAAATACATTTCAGGTGCATCAAAACAAAATGTGCACAAAGTCTCACAGTTCGTTCTCTTTAAAAAGCACAGTATGAGTAGAAAAGCCTGTCCCCTGCCAGCATGCTTTTTTCTGTGTGGAAGCAGAGATCTCCCTGCAGAGGTCTGACATGCCTGTTGATGAGTCAGAATTATAGCTCTGCAATCAGCAAAGCTCATGCTCCCTGCTTATTACATAGTTCTAGCAGAGGGTGTGCTGGACCTCATCAGAGTGACCACTGCTTTCAAACAGAGAGCAAGGATCCATCTCTGCAGCATGCTGGTAGAGGACAGGTATTTGTACTCAGGCTGTGGCTGCTTTCGAAAGATAATGATCTGTAAGACGTTGCACACCTTTCGTTTTGGCCTACACTACCTGGAATGTATTTAGATGATTTAAAGTGACTCTAAAAAATGATATTCAAGTATATATTCTTAACCCCCCTGGCGGTATCCCCGAGCGTGACTCGGGGTTGATTTTTTCTGCTATAATCGGTATCCCCGAGTCACGCTCGGGGTAGATATGCAGAGCCTGCAGCGTGCGCTGGCTTACCTTGTCCTGGATTCAGCGATGTCACCGCGCTGTGTGAGCGAGCGGGTCCTTGCTCGATTCACACGGCGTCCTCCTGTGCCGCCGATCTCCGTTCCCTGCGACGTTACGACACACGGGAGCGGAGATCGGCGCCAAATTCAAAAAGGTAAACAAACACAATACACACAGTATACTGTAATCTTATAGATTACAGTACTGTATGTAAAAAAACACACCCCCCATGTCCCTAGTGGTCTGCCCAGTGTCCTGCATGTACTTTTATATAATAAAAACCTTTTTTTCTCCCTGCAAACTGTAGATACTCCATAGCAACCAAAAGTGTCCCTTTATGTCAAAAATGGTTTTAGATCAGCTAAAAAACAGCGATAATAAATTATAATCACTTGCAGAATTGTGCGATAGCGATTTGTGGGGAACATCGTCATAAAAAAAAAAAAATAATGACAGCAACAATTCTGCAACTGAGCAAATTTCAGTGATTTTGAGTTGATTACATTATTGAATAATTTTTATTAGAATTATATTATTATTTGTTATAATTATTTATTATATTATAATTTATAATTTTGTTTTAAAAAAAATGTCATACCCGGGATGCCTATTAGATTCTTGTTTGGTCAGATTTAAGCGAGTTATTCCTAAGAATTGCAGGCCTACAGTACAAATCACCAAATTTCCTTGCAAATAATTGTACCGCTTTTGGTACGTAATTCCAGACAGAATCATACCGCCAGGGAGGTTAACGTAAAAGAGTAGCTTCTATTGCTCTTTTCCAAATCTCCAAATTCCTTTTTTTGGCTGCTGTGATTTGACTTCCTGTTAGAAGGTGGCTACATTTGCTCTCTATGGTACCACTGTAAGTAGAAATGTAGCCATCCCCTCTTGAATGAGGTGGACTAGGAACTATAGACTATTGTATACAGATTGTCATAAAAGCTCCCTCAACTGGTCACCTGTATATCAAGCATGGTGATTGGCATTTCTGTTTAGATTCCCATTAACTGCTCAGATAAACTAATTCAAGCTTATATCCATTCCATTGTTTTCAGCCAATCAGATTTGACCAATAGAGTAAGGTGACCAGATTTTTAAAATGAAATCCGGGGACATATTTTTTCTTTACTAGTAATGGCAACAATCAGCGACTCTCTGCCCGTCGCCGCCCGCCTCACAGCCTCTCAAGTCTTACTCTTTGGGCCCTGGCTACTACTGGATGGGGAGCGGAGGAAGATCACTCCACCAGGGAAGGCAAGGAGATAGGCAGGTGGCTGGCCAGGATTTGAGCCAAGGCAGAAGAACATGCGAGCGAAGCTGAATGGGCATGTGCCCAAAACTGAAGAAATATTCCCTCTGCTCCGACCAGCACATGATCATCAGAAAGGGGCACAGATAATGGGAAAAATACAACCCCACTATGCTAGTAGGCACGGCGGAGCGGGGGGGGGGGTGTAATTCAATTTTTTTTATTTTAATTCTGCACTGACTGTCTTTGAAATTGCCCCTGCCCCCTATTAAATCCAATCTGGGGACAAAACCAGGGACAGACTTGGTCCGGGGACAGTGTCCTCAATCAGGGGACTGTCCCCTGAAACTGGGGATGTCTGGTCACCCTACAATAGAGGTTGATTTGCTACAGGAAAATAGGGCGTTCATTTTACATGAAAATTTTCCCTTTGCTTGGTAAAAGGGGTAAAGCTCTGCTGACCTTTGTGAAAGGAAAAATACAGTATTTATAAAACAATATATATTACATGTGATTGGGTATTCTATGCAAAATGAATTTTGACCACACTCCCTGAGCTATGTGAAAATTCCCTTGCTAACGTGAATATTTGCCTTTAGTAAATCAACTTCATAGACATGCCATGAAACAAAGGAGCAGCAATGCACAAAAAGTGCTAAAGTTCATATTTACTTGACAATTTAATTAGAATTTTGACCAGATTTAAAAAAAGAATTTTGTACAAAACCACTGTACTTTATCTTTACCGTGAGCGATGGGGAGCTGTCCAGTGCTGAATCTGTGCAATTAAATTACATTAAAGAAACATTGGGTTGATTTACTAAAAGTAAATAGATTGTGCACTTTGCAACCAGAGCTTAGCAAATGAGGAGAAGGTCTGTTGACTTCCATCATGTGCAATTAAAAATTCTATTTTTTTATTTTTTCTACATGTGATTGGGTATTCTTTGAAAAGTGAAGCTTTACCTTATCTACTGAGCTCAGTAACAACTGCACCTGAAAAGTGCACCATATATTTGCCTTTAGTAAATCAACCCCATTGTGGGATCTGTGCAAAACCCTTGGTCATGGTTTGACCAGCTAGGTGCAAGTCCCTAACTCAAATCTGATTTCCTAACATAAATAGCACCTGTGGATGTTTGATACAATGTAAGGGAAACTGCTTCCCAATTCACATCTACAGTGGGCTGCACCCTTAAAGGGGTTGTAAAGGTTAGTTATTTATTTTCTAAATTGGTTCCTTTAAGCTAGTGCATTGTTGGTTCACTTACCTTTTCCTTCAATTTCCCTTCTAAATGTTTTTTTCTTTGTCTGAATTTCTCACTTCCTGTTCCTCCTCAGTAAGCTTGCCCCCATCATCCCAGCCGTTCTGGCTGGGGGTTAGTCAGCGTGCTCGCTCCCTCCCTTGGGACTACATCCTTGCGGGGAGATGCTGGGGCAGATTCAGATAGAGATACGACGGCGTATCTCCTGATACGCCGTCGTATCTCTGAGTTCCGTCGGTCAGATCTATGCGCCTGATTCATAGAATCAGGTTCCGCATAGCTCTCCCTAAGATTCGACAGGTGTAAATGACTTACACTGTCGGATCTTAGGCTGCAATTCCAGGCCGGCCGCTAGGTGGCGTTTCGTTTTTTTTACGTGACGAATATGCAAATGAGGATTTCCGCCGATTCAGAAACGAACGACCGCCCGGCGCATTTTTTTTACGTTGTTTGCGTTCGGCTTTTTCCGGCGTATATTTACCCCTGCTATATGCGGCGTATCCTATGTTAAGTATGGCCGTCGTTCCCGGGTCGAATTTTTAATTTTTTACATCGTTTGCGTAAGTCGTTCGCGAATACGGATGGACGTAATTTACGTTCACGTCGAAACCAATGACGTCCTAGTGACGTCATTTGGAGCAATGCACGCTGGGAAATTTAGCGGACGGCGCATGCGCAGTTCGTTCGGCGCGGGGACGCGCCTGATTTAAATGTTACACACCCCCTATCCACGGAATTTGAATTCCGCCGGGGGATTTACGATACGCCGACGCAACTTTAGAGGCAAGTGCTTTCTGAATAAAGCACTTGCCTCAAAAACTTGCGGCGGCGTAACGTAAATCAGATAGGTTACACGGATCTAAAGATCCGCTGACCTATCTGAATCTGGCCCGCTGTGTTCACAGCATCTCCCCACAGGGATGTAGTCCCAAGGGAGGGGGCGAGCACGCTGACTAACCCCCAGCCAGAACGGCTGGGATGATGGGGGCAAGCTTAATACTGAGGAGAAACAGGAAGTGAGAAATTCAGACAAAGAAAAACAATTATTTAGAAGGGAAATTGAAGGAAAAGGTAAGTGAACTAACAATGCACTAGCTCAAAGGAACCAATTAAAAAAAAAACCTTTACCCCTTTAAAGCAGAACTTCAGTAATTTTTTCACCTTTCCATATCTCTGCCCTTGTTGTTTTAACTTTGGATAAAAAAAAAATATTTTCTTTTTTACTAGTAAATACCTTATACAGCCCACTTCCTGTTTCTGGTCTGGTAAAAAGCCTAGGATTATGACATCATGCACACCTCTCTCTCGAGTTTGCCAGGAAAGGAGGGGGGGGGGGTGAGTCACAAGAGGACCAATGAGGGCTGCATAGCGGGAGGTGTGCCTCGGTGGGGTTGATTTACTAAAGGCAAATAGACTGCAAAAGTACAGTTGCTCCAGAGCTTAGTAAATGAGGTAAAGCTTCACTTAGGAAAGAATACCCAATCACGTGCAAGGAAAATAAAAGGTAAAACGGCATTTTTGCTTTCACATGATTGGATGATGAAAGTCAGCAGAGCTTCTGCTCATTTACTGTACTAAGCTCTGGAAGAACTGCACTTTGCAAAGTGCACAGTCTATTTTCCTTTAGTAAATCAACCCCTGTGTGTCTGTGTAAATCCAGGAAGTGAACAGGCAGCAGCTTCAGCTGCCCACTGTTAAAATGGTTGCAGTCAGACTCAGTGGAGGGAGATTTCTGCAGCATATTTGTCAAGTACAGAATCACAGTATATATAAAATACTATGCATAATGGTTGGAGGGAAGCTTCAGAATGGCAAAGATGTTTTTATTACAGATTATGTGAGCAGACTGCAGTTCCTCTTTAATGCACAAAAGATGTAGGTGGTGTGAATGGGCCGCTTGGAAAGACGCATGCGCAAGTAAAAATGCTTGTGAATTTCTAGTGTTTGAAAAGTTACCATTCTTGACAAATTTGGTGGTACTACACCAGCTGAGAGTAGTGCTTGATTAGACAATTAATATATGCACGGCACATTTATGCATGCATTATTGCTGCATAGTGCTTCAATCCATGCATGTATAACCCTACTACTTCGGTGTTTGACTACTGGGGAAATCTTAGGCTCCATACATATCTGAGCGTTCCCTGAACATGCACAAAAGCACATGTCTTTGTGCCATAGGTGTGCGCAGCCTATTGAATTAGGGTGTGCACTCCAAAGCCCAAACACACACTACCGATCACTCGCAGTGTTCATTCAGAAAAGAAAGGGGCCGGTAAATTACATATTTACCGGCCCCTTCCCCACTCCTAAAACATCCCAGTAGCAACAGCCAATAGGAGAGGAGGGAAGCTGCCAGCTTTGCGGGGGGTAAGATGGGAGCCAGGGTAGTAGGGGGAATATGTGCTGCACAGGGTGATTAGGATGTGCCTGGGCACACCTGGCACAAACTGTGCGCACGCCTATGCTTTGTGCACATTCACAGAACTTGCAAAAGACATGCATTGGCGCTTGCGATGCCATTAATTTTTAATGGCACCCAAGCACGGCAAGCAGACGTGTGTTTTTGCGCAAAAATGTACGTCAAAAGCGCAGTTAAAATGTGTGCAAAGTATAATGCCCAAAAGGGTACAAAGGTTTTTTGCCATGTTTGTCACATGTAGGGCATCCAACTCAAATGAATGAGCTGCCCTATGCATGTAGTGTGCAAAAGCCCTGAAAAAACTTTAAAAAAGTGAATTTTCACAATACGAAAGGTGTGAATCTAGCCTAAAGCCCTGTACACACGATCGGATATCTGATGGAATCTAATCCGATGGATTTTTTTGTCGGATATCCGATGAAGCTGACTTTCATCAGTCTTGCCTACACACCACCGGTTAAAAATCCAATCGTGTCCAACGCGGTGATGTAAAACACAACGACGTGCTGAGAAAAATGAAGTTCGATGCTTCCGAGCATGCGTCGACTTGATTCTGAGCATGCGTGGATTTTTGACCGATGGACTTCCCCTAGTTTTTTTCTATCGTTTTTTTAACCATAGGAAAAATGTAAAACAGGTTCTATTTTTTTTCACCGATGGAAAAAAAAAAACGAATGGGCTCACACACGATCGGTTCGTCCGATGAAAACGGTCCATCGATCCGTTTTCATCAGACAAACCGATCGTGTGTACAGGGCTTTACAGTGAATTATGGGATTTGAACACAAATTTACCCGCACATTTTTTTTTTTTTGCTGTCAGACCTACTTAGCTATGATATGTCGAGGAAGGTGTAAAATTCTAATTTCTGTACATATACCTGGTAATTAGAGTCATAGGATCATAGGGATGGAGTTTTTTTCTAACAGTATTAGGGACATATCCTCATTTTAGGTATAATCAGTGGCTGTCACTGTTCTTATTTAAACCATATCTATAATGTATGATCTTCAAAGGATTCCTACATTATCATGTAATACCGGTGCAAGGCTGCAAGTGTCCTCTACAATAATCAATGTAAAAAATCTTTACAGAAAAGCAAAGGACACTAAAGTCCTGTAAAAATACAGCAGGGATTTATTAAAGTTAATTTATGACATCTCTTTGATCTGTGGAAAGGAAACTTTACTTTCTTACAAAATCAATTTTCTTAAAGCGGGGGTTCCGCGGGTTATCAATTTTTTTTTTATATATTATTTTTGCGCTCCTACCTTTAGCACCCCTGCAGCAGTGTGTCCCACTCCTTTAGCCGCCGTAGTCTGTATTCTCGAGGAAACGATATTTTATAAAAACGAGCGATGTGCGTTTCCATTTTAACTGCGGGCACTGTGAAGCCCACAGGGTAGTCTTCCGGGATACGCCGTCAACACTACACGCTTGCTCAGTCACGTGACCCGCGAGATATCGCGGGATTAGAGCACAGCGCGTCTCCTGGGATTCTCAGCACTCACTCCCAGGAGACATGGCATAGCGCTGATCGGGGGAAAAGGATCATACACGCCCACTCCCCGCGGGGAATTTTGATTGACAGGACACAGACGGCAGCAGTACAAAGGTAACAATGGCGATTAAAAAAAAAAAAAACGTTGATTATTTCTTGTCTATGGCTAGTAGTTGACTTCATCCAAAGTGACAATTTAGGGTGAACCTCCGCTTTAATGTCTTTTTTTTCCCTCTTTTTAAGAAACAAAGCTTAGGAGTGAAAATCAAACAGGAAAAGAGAAAGTTTTCCAAGTCTGGCGGCTCTATGCTTCTAAATGACCCGCAAGAGTCTTTGTATGTAGTGGAGGGCAAGCGCAACGCGGCAATGTCATCACCTTGATACGAGGTGTTTATTTGATAAAGGCTCATTTTCCCGTTTTGATTAATTAAACGCTCTAATGGTGCTCGAAAACTATATTAAGACGTGTAATAAGCGCCGTGCGAATGCGTTCAGACGCCATTAACCATCTTGATGAGATGTTTTGGAAGATGTTACAATAAGTGCTGTCTAATTAACTGACTATTCATCAAAGCTGAACAGCTAAGCTGACACACAGTTTGTCCTGATTAACAAAGTGCTGGGAACCCTCTAGTCCTTGGTCTACAATTCTGATGTCTCTTTAGTTTTTGTTTTATATTTTTCAAAGAATAGAACTTTATTGCCGCGTACACACGATCAAACCGATGAGAACGATCTGATGGACCGTTTTCATCGGACCAAACCGATCGTGTGTGGGCCCCATCGGTTAATTATCCATAGGTTTAAAAAAAAGCAATCTTGTTTTAAGTTTAGCCGATGGATTCCTAACCGATAGAAAAAAAATTATCGTTTGTAGGTACGTCCATCGGTTAAAAATCCACGCATGCTCAGAATCAAGTCAACGCATGCTTGGAAGCATTGAACTTTGTTTTTTTCAGCACGTTGTTGTGTTTTACGTCACCGCGTTCTGACACGATCGATTTTTTAACCGATGGTGTGTAGGCACGACTGGCCATCAGTCAGCTTCATCGGTTAACCAATGACACGGTCCATCAGACCGTTTTCATCAGATGGATCGATCGTGTGTACAGGGCTTTAGTGTTTAGATTTTTTAAACTTTGGTTTATTCCAAAAGAAGGAGGAGTTACTATATGTTGCTCAACCTTCCATTGGCTCCAAGTGCTCCTGAGTGTAGCAAATTGAGAAGAACCTGTAATAAATACTTATTCAGGCGATGCTCTTATTTGTTGAGATTGTCACCTCGTCTTGTGGCTTCTGGTGGCCTCCTGGCAGCATGGACAATAGAGACAGAGGGGCAGATTCACATACATTTAGATAGGCGCAGCGTATCAGAGATACGCTACGCCGCTGTAACTTACTTTTTCATTCTTTGAATCCACAAAGAATTTGCGCCGTAAGTTAAGGCGGCGTAGAGTATCTCTCGGCGCGTAATTCAAATCGGCGGGTAGGGGGCGTGATTCATTTAAATGAAGTGCGTCCCGGCGCCGAATGAACTGCACATGCTCCGTTTCAAAATTTCCCGCCGTGCATTGCGCGAAATGACGTCGCAACAACGTCATTTTTTTTAACTTAGACGTGAATTACGTCCATCCCTATTCACGGACGACTTACGAAAAAAAAAAAATTCAAATTTCGACGCGGGAACGACGGCCATACTTAACATGGCAAGTCTATCTATACGCCGCAAAATAGCAGCTTTAACTATACACCGGAAAAAGCCGACTAGAGACGACGTAAGAGAATGCGACGGCCGCACGTACGTTCGTGGATCGTCGGAAAAAGCTAATTTGCATACCCAACGCGGAAAACGACGCAAACTCCACCCAGCGGACGCCGAAGTATTGCATCTACGATCCGAAGGCGTACGAAGCCGTACGCCTGTCGGATCTAACCCATCTTGGTTTGAGGATTTCAAACTAAAGATACGACGCGGGTAATTTTAAAGTACGCCGGCGTACTCGCTATGAGGATCTGGCCCAGAGTTTCCATATGGGATCCCTATTCTGAGGAGGTGGCTAATTATGCCAAAAGCATACTTTAGAACCTGGTAGCTTTTAAAGAGTATCTATAGCCCAAACCTTTTTTATTTCAGTTTTAAAGTAATACTAAACAGGGATTTATTTACATTATCCCTTCTCTTTATGTATGCGGATGATGGCACTATATTTATTTTAGTTATAAAAAGTACCTGTTTTCATAATCGGTATACAGCTGTCATGTGACCCATATCTTTCCCAGCCCATCTGTTGGGAAATGTCTGCGGGAAGAGCTTCTAGTCCTGTGCTGCTGGTCACATGTTAAAAAAAAAAACAGCCATTGAAAAACATAGAAAAAATATATAATTAATATCAATTTTCTTTTTTAAATCATCATGCAATAGTGTATTTGAACTCAAATCATTATTTTTGTGCAGAAACTGTGAAGGAATGTGATGAGCATAATGATAACCAGAAAATGCCTATTCTAATCTCTATGTATCTTTTCTATACTATACATTCTATATTACTTTTGTATGTACACAACTGCTTTAATTTTTCCATACTCAAGAAAGCCTCTAATAACACCCCCTCCCACCGAGTCAAGGATGGCTGAAGATAAAGATGGCGCTTGCCTCTTGTACCCACACATGCTCAAGATTGCGGAAGTGAAGAGAGACTAGAGGACAATCAAGCTTTGACCATCAGGTTTTTGTATTCTTCTTGTATTTCAGCCAATCAAATGTGCTTTTTAGACTCACATTAACATAATAGTGACGTATCGTGCGGTTTGTAAAAATAGCCTGGCACTGCTTGTAATAAAAATATAGATAAGGAAGTAGTTGAACTGAACAGATGTGTCGTTGAGTTACTCCCATAGTGCACGCAAATCTACACTTTACAATTTGGAACATCAGTAGAAATCCATTTGAACCCCTTTGAGGTTCAGAACCCTCACAAAACATGGTGTGGGCTGTCTAGAGGGAAGTTCTGCCAAACACAACCTGTTTTACGTCCTCCTGTGTCTAACGTTTGTACGTACATCCAAAAAGAAGGTACAGCGCTGATGTGAATGAATTAAATTATGAATAAACCAAATAAATTGTGAAAAATAATCTGTGACTTGATGAACAAAACAAATTAATTATATGGTGAAAAATTCCTAAAAATGTCCAGAAGTGAAAGAGTAAATATGCTGATCCTCCACCAATCAATGATTGAATATAGGTGATAAAATAGCAAATGTAAATCAGTGAAAAAAAGTCCAATGGTAAAACCAAACGAGATTCTTAATCTTCCACCAAGAGAAAACACCCGTGTGATGGTATTCCAATCTGCTTACCAGATTCACTGACCGTTAGTGCGGTCAGATAGAGCCCAGAGATCTTTTAAAGTCCTCTCAAGTGGACTATATAACAGCAGGTTACACAGATCGGATCATCTACTGCTCCAAAACTCCAGATAAAATGAGGATGCGCTCTCAAGGCCCCCTTTATCCAGACAGTGTTCCTGCTTGTCCGCCTATCACACAGGAAGAGGAGGAGGAGGAGGATTGTGTCAGCATGGAGGTGGAGCCTAGCACTCAGCATCAGCAGCAGTCTTCAAGGCTTGAAGACTGCTGCTGATGCTGAGTGCTAGGCTCCACCTCCATGCTGACACAATCCTCATTTTATCTGGAGTTTTGGAGCAGTAGATGATCCGATCTGTGTAACCTGCTGTTATATAGTCCACTTGAGAGGACTTTAAAAGATCTCTGGGCTCTATCTGACCGCACTAACGGTCAGTGAATCTGGTAAGCAGATTGGAATACCATCACACGGGTGTTTTCTCTTGGTGGAAGATTAAGAATCTCGTTTGGTTTTACCATTGGACTTTTTTTCACTGATTTACATTTGCTATTTTATCACCTATATTCAATCATTGATTGGTGGAGGATCAGCATATTTACTCTTTCACTTCTGGACATTTTTAGGAATTTTTCACCATATAATTAATTTGTTTTCACAAACAACAAAAAAACGCGCTAATATCCCCCCCCGCCCTCCAGTCCCCGGCAGCAGCTGGCGTGCGAAAACACAATAGAAAATAAACAAAAGAAAAGAAAAAGCCGCGCCACAAAAGTCAATTGAATCACACTCAATAAAGATGTGATGGGTCCGTGGCTGATCAGATGACACACATATGTTCACAGATATTATGATACAGTCCTTGTAATGGTCGATCCTACGTTCCACACCACCCAGTGACACATATGCATATGGTGACCCTCCACCAGAAAATGGAAAGCCGCTTACCAGAAGGCAAGCGGTTTGAGGCAGGTGGCTATAGCCCAGCCCAGGCCTTTAATCCTCAGATTTTCACCAGGAAGCTCTCCGTCCCCTGAGCGTGATGTCTCAGCACCACCATGGAAATATAAATAAAAAAAGACAGGCGCACATAGCGTGACTCTGTAACGTACACTTTTATTTAAAAAAAGGGTAAAATAATACTCACAAACGAGCGTGTTAAAAACAGCATAAAGGTAAATTGCCGGCCGGCATACAGGAGCCCTACTCCTTGTCGTGGTGACGTCACTGCGTGATCCTTCCCAGACGCGTTTCGTCGCTATTGGACGTTGTCAATGGGGGTAGGGCCAAGCAGTACCTCACCACCTATATATAGACCCACCGCCTATTGTGAACAGCTGTCTATGAGTCCAGGTGCGCCATCTTTAATGTGGTATACCTTGCCCATACTTGGACCGCACTTAGTGCGTCCATACAAAAGAGAAAAAAAGGAGAGAAAACCTTTACAAAATTAAACGTTAAAATTACCCACCTCCATAACGGAGCTGCCCATCTCGGGCGGGGGCACACTTACGGTCACTACGACGGAGGGGCCTATAGGAGCTGGAAGAAGGAAGGCTGAATGTCTGGCACCGGACATTCCCTCCAATTTCGTTCGCTCACCTCACCACCGCCATCTAGCGTATGCAGGGGAGTTGGTTTCCCTCACGCGAAAACATGATATATAGAAATGCACTCTCTCACCGCAATCCTACCAGCTACTCAAGCCACATGTAAGATCTGGGGAGTCATGTACATTAATGGACCTAATTCTTCTGGAGATTTATCCATAAAAGAACAATTCAAAATTATTATTATTATATTTAACCCATAATAGTGGAGCTAGTGTAAATATTGAAAACTCTCCGTGCACAATATGAACTTTATGCTACTTTATTTGTGAAAAACAAATAAATTATAGAAGGCGTCCATGAAATGTTGGCTTTTCGCCACGCTTCAATATTCACCGACCACAATGTGAATGTGAAATATATATAAAAAGGGAAAATTATGTGACTAAAAAATGTGGCTACAAAAAATTGACTTTTGTGTATACGGGGACTATTGTCCCTGAAGTGCATAGATCAAAGCAACCTGAACATATGATCTATCTATTATTAATTAATCACCAAAATGTATATTATTCCTTGTCAAAGCAGATTATATACATGTGCAAATATAACTATCTATATATATATAAATATTAAATTTGAAAAAATTATATATGAAAAAATGTATTGAGAGGTGAAAAATCAAAAAAATTTAGAAAAAATTATATTTTGAAAAAATAAATAAATAAATAAATAGAGACAAATACCAATTGAATGATATTACTTCACAGAAGCGCTTATCAAAGAAAAAGTTTTGCCAATCCCACCCTCATGACAGCCGATCACATTAGGCTTACACTAGGCGTTGTTAATAAAGGCGTTGACATCTGTTTCTATATTCAAGCCGAAAGGAGTATAAGTTTTGAGGCGAAAAATCCACCCCATTTCCATCTGTGAAATTTCACGTACCAGATTCCCTCCTCTCCAGTGGGGCTTATATTTATCAATCCCTAGGAACAGTGTGTTAGAGGGATCCTTTTTGTGTTTGAGCCGGTAATGGTTTGAAACAGAATGGTTTTTGAACCCCGAAAGTATGTTTGTAATGTGTTCATTGACACGTATTTGAAACGCCCGTTTGGTACGGCCTACGTATTGAAGGCCACACGGGCATTGTATCAAATAGACCACGCCTGAGGCGCAAGTCACGCAGGGTCCAATCTTAAAGGTCTTCCCAGTTGCTGTGGAGGTGAAAGACCTAACACATCTTTGTCTGTTTGAATTAAGAGTACAAACTCGACATCGGCCACACCTATAGTAGCCCTTTAGTTGATCGAAAATAAAACCCGATCCCCTAAGGGGAGGGTCAATGACATTACTAGAGATCTTGGTCCTCAGAGGTTGGACCCCCCTGAAGATCACCCTGGGTTTCAGAGGCAAGATGTCCTTTAGGTGTGGGTCACTCATGGCGATGTGCCAATGTTTATTGACAAGGTGAGTTATGGCCATATGCTGGATGGAATAGGTGGTAATGAAGGGTACCCCTACGGGAAAATTGTCTCCCTCTCTAACCTCCCTATCCCGTAACAGATCCTTCCTATCTAATGCCGCGACCTGATCACGGACTATTTGCAGGGATTTATGACAATACCCCTTCTCTAGAAACCGTTCGGTCAAAACTTTAGCCTGAGTGTGAAAATCCTCAAGGTCAGAACAATTGCGTCTCACCCTAAGGTACTGGCTTTTAGGAACTCCCTTGAGCCACGGTGCATGGTGGCAACTATCTAAGGGTATGACCGCATTCCTATCAGTGCTCTTGAAATAAGTCGAGGTCACAAGTTTACCATCCTTAGCCTGAATGGTTAAGTCAAGGTAATGCACACTAGTCTGACTTGCCTCGAATTTCAGTTTTATCCCTCTATCGTTGGTATTGAGGTTCCCAATAAAGTCAACCATGTCACCATGTTCACCGGCTCATAGGAGGAGGATGTCATCAATATATCTCGCCCAAAGGACAATATGGGGAGTCCCCTCGAGATGGATGACATCCTCCTCCCATTTGGCCATGAACAGGTTGGCCAAACTCGGAGCGTACTTGGCTCCCATTGCCACCCCTGTGTTTTGTTTATAGAAGCAGTTTTCAAACCAAAAGTAGTTTGAGTCTGCCGCAAATTTTAACAGGGACATGATGAAATCTACCTGCTCTGGCTGTAGGCCAGAGTCTCTATCAAGGTACAGCTTAACTGCTTCAAAACCAAGGGCATGGGGTATGATCGTATATAATGATGTTACATCTATAGTGGCCATCCATAGATTGGGTGTAACTGGTAGATCAGAGATAATATTCATAATATGCTTGGAGTCCCTCACATACGATGGAATTTTCTTAACTAAAGGTTGCAAATAAAGATCAATATATCTGCCCACCCGGGACGTAATGGAATCTATACCACTTACTATAGGGCGTCCCGGGGGGCAGACGGGATCCTTATGCAACTTAGGGAGATAGTACATAGTGGGAGTACGGGGAGCTCGAGGTATGAGAAAAAGTTTCTCTTTAGTTGATAATATACCTTTGAACACACCCCTCTCCACTAGTTTCTCCAATTCTCTTTTATAGCGGTTCTTGGGGTCACTTGGTAGGATGGAATAAGTATTAACATCATCTACTATGTTGTGCATTTCTCTCAGGTAATCTACCCTATCGAGAATCACAATCCCGCCCCCCTTATCCGCTGGCCTGATTACCAGGTCCTTATTCATACAGAGAGAATCTAACCCTTCTTGCAAATTTTTATTTAATCTTGCCTTTTTGATCTCAATCGACTCCAAATCTCTAATAAGGACATCCCTGAAGGTTTTCAGGGATGGTGCCAGTCCCCCCGGAGGGTTAAATAAAGAGGCGTTCGCTAGGCCAGAGTGCACATAATTGTTAATAGATGATTGATTAGAGGATGACACTCCCATCATGTAACGTTTAATATTGATTTTTCTAATAAATTTGTGGATGTCCATGTAAGTGCCGAACTTATTTAGACTTTGGGGGGGTGCATATTTTAATCCTTTGTCTAGCAATAATTTCTCGGAATCACTCAAGACCTTAGAGCTTAGGTTAAAAATACCCTGCCCAGTTATATTTTGGGACGTTTGAACTGTCCTGTGGCGCCTCCCCCCTCTGTTCCCTCTCCTCTTTCTCCTAATCTCTTGGTGCCCTGCCCGGCCCTGCGAAAACCCCAATTCGGGCAGTCATTGGGTCTCAGGACAGGGACACTCTGAGATGGCGGAGGGGGTGGCGCATACCACTCCCCTCCATTGGAGGTAGAGTACTGAGATAGTTCGGGTGCTGAATACCCTTCAGGACCCACCTTATCCCTAAGAGGGAAAAAGGAATTGGATGTGGGAACATTGTAATCCCATCCTGAACCCGACTCAGGGTGAAGGTAGGACGGTGAGGAATATTCATCATCCCCCGCTAATCTCCAATTATTACCAGCGGGGGTGGTGTTCCCATTGTTTGGGACACCCCATCCCCTCACCCTAGGTTCATGGGGATACATATGATATCCCTGATTTGGGTAATAACTCCCCATATTGGGAGGTGGTCCATAGCCCAAGCCCCCTCGGGGTTGGTTCCCTTGAAACCCGGGACCATTATGAGATCTGGGTGGTCCCACAAACCGTGCATTGTCTTTCAAGGGGGGGGTCCCCTGGGGGCACCTCTACCTCTTCTAGGGGAGGGCCTAGATGCATGCCCTCCCAACCTATTGGCAGGATTACGGCTCTGGGTCAATGGTACCTGCGGGTTAGCACCCCCTAGATTACCCGCCATTTGCCCAGATACTTCCATTTCGGTGGTATTCTGTTTGGAAAGTTCTTCCAAAATTTTTTTCTGCCAATTGAACACTAGGTTATTTTGATAGTCCTCCAGGTCCCTATTAAATTTATTTTTCTTCTTATTCTTTTGGTCTCGGTCCTCCTTTTCAAGGAGACTCAGAAGAGTGAGGGATTTTTCTTTATACTCTTGTCCTTCTTTAAAGGGATCCAATTTGGTTTTAATACTTTTAATCTCTTCATCTAGCCGGGTAAGTTTAGTAGTCTTCCTGTCTGTGAGGAACCTCAGAAAGGAGACTCCAGCTTGATTAAAATATTTAAACCACTCCTCGAGGTCAATATCCCCTTTTTGAGGGGAGACCTCCCACCTTAGGCTCCGTGGAACCATCCCCAACTTAATGTATGATTCCAAGTACGCCATATCCCATTTAGTATGATTCTCTGAGACAAATAAATTTTTCAGCCGAGTAAACAAACCCCCCAAGTCGCCCTCATCCTCTTTGTAGGATTCAAATACTCCTTCAGTATTTAACGTTTGCTTAGCTCTGAACTCAAAAATATCCATGACGATCCCCTTATAGATTAAACTATAGACAATAAGCAGCGGTAGTACTATCAGAAACAGCAATCACAAACAACAAAAAACCGCGCTAATATCCCCCCCGCCCTCCAGTCCCCGGCAGCAGCTGGCGTGCGAAAACACAATAGAAAATAAACAAAAGAAAAGAAAAAGCCGCGCCACAAAAGTCAATTGAATCACACTCAATAAAGATGTGATGGGTCCGTGGCTGATCAGATGACACACATATGTTCACAGATATTATGATACAGTCCTTGTAATGGTCGATCCTACGTTCCACACCACCCAGTGACACATATGCATATGGTGACCCTCCACCAGAAAGTGGAAAGCCGCTTACCAGAAGGCAAGCGGTTTGAGGCAGGTGGCTATAGCCCAGCCCAGGCCTTTAATCCTCAGATTTTCACCAGGAAGCTCTCCGTCCCCTGAGCGTGATGTCTCAGCACCACCATGGAAATATAAATAAAAAAAGACAGGCGCACATAGCGTGACTCTGTAACGTACACTTTTATTTTAAAAAAGGGTAAAATAATACTCACAAACGAGCGTGTTAAAAACAGCATAAAGGTAAATTGCCGGCCGGCATACAGGAGCCCTACTCCTTGTCGTGGTGACGTCACTGCGTGATCCTTCCCAGACGCGTTTCGTCGCTATTGGACATTGTCAATGGGGGTAGGGCCAATCAGTACCTCACCACCTATATATAGACCCACCGCCTATTGTGAACGGCTGTCTATGAGTCCAGGTGCGCCATCTTTAATGTGGTATACCTTGCCCATACTTGGACCATACAAAAGAGAAAAAAAGGAGAGAAAACCTTTACAAAATTAAACGTTAAAATTACCCACCTCCATAACGGAGCTGCCCATCTCGGGCGGGGGCACACTTACGGTCACTACGACGGAGGGGCCTATAGGAGCTGGAAGAAGGAAGGCTGAATGTCTGGCACCGGACATTCCCTCCAATTTCGTTCGCTCACCTCACCACCGCCATCTAGCGTATGCAGGGGAGTTGGTTTCCCTCACGCGAAAACATGATATATAGAAATGCACTCTCTCACCGCAATCCTACCAGCTACTCAAGCCACATGTAAGATCTGGGGAGTCATGTACATTAATGGACCTAATTCTTCTGGAGATTTATCCATAAAAGAACAATTCAAAATTATTATTATTATATTTAACCCATAATAGTGGAGCTAGTGTAAATATTGAAAACTCTCCGTGCACAATATGAACTTTATGCTACTTTATTTGTGAAAAACAAATAAATTATAGACGGCGTCCATGAAATGTTGGCTTTTCGCCACGCTTCAATATTCACCGACCACAATGTGAATGTGAAATATATATAAAAAGGGAAAATTATGTGACTAAAAAATGTGGCTACAAAAAATTGACTTTTGTGTATACGGGGACTATTGTCCCTGAAGTGGAACGTAGGATCGACCATTACAAGGACTGTATCATAATATCTGTGAACATATGTGTGTCATCTGATCAGCCACGGACCCATCACATCTTTATTGAGTGTGATTCAATTGACTTTTGTGGCGCGGCTTTTTCTTTTCTTTTGTTTATTTTCTATTGTGTTTTCGCACGCCAGCTGCTGCCGGGGACTGGAGGGCGGGGGGGATATTAGCGCGGTTTTTTGTTGTTTGTGATTGCTGTTTCTGATAGTACTACCGCTGCTTATTGTCTATAGTTTAATCTATAAGGGGATCGTCATGGATATTTTTGAGTTCAGAGCTAAGCAAACGTTAAATACTGAAGGAGTATTTGAATCCTACAAAGAGGATGAGGGCGACTTGGGGGGTTTGTTTACTCGGCTGAAAAATGTATTTGTCTCAGAGAATCATACTAAATGGGATATGGCGTACTTGGAATCATACATTAAGTTGGGGATGGTTCCAAGGAGCCTAAGGTGGGAGGTCTCCCCTCAAAAAGGGGATATTGACCTCGAGGAGTGGTTTAAATATTTTAATCAAGCTGGAGTCTCCTTTCTGAGGTTCCTCACAGACAGGAAGACTACTAAACTTACCCGGCTAGATGAAGAGATTAAAAGTATTAAAACCAAATTGGATCCCTTTAAAGAAGGACAAGAGTATAAAGAAAAATCCCTCACTCTTCTGAGTCTCCTTGAAAAGGAGGACCGAGACCAAAAGAATAAGAAGAAAAATAAATTTAATAGGGACCTGGAGGACTATCAAAATAACCTAGTGTTCAATTGGCAGAAAAAATTTTTGGAAGAACTTTCCAAACAGAATACCACCGAAATGGAAGTATCTGGGCAAATGGCGGGTAATCTAGGGGGTGCTAACCCGCAGGTACCATTGACCCAGAGCCGTAATCCTGCCAATAGGTTGGGAGGGCATGCATCTAGGCCCTCCCCTAGAAGAGGTAGAGGTGCCCCCAGGGGACCCCCCCCTTGAAAGACAATGCACGGTTTGTGGGACCACCCAGATCTCATAATGGTCCCGGGTTTCAAGGGAACCAACCCCGAGGGGGCTTGGGCTATGGACCACCTCCCAATATGGGGAGTTATTACCCAAATCAGGGATATCATATGTATCCCCATGAACCTAGGGTGAGGGGATGGGGTGTCCCAAACAATGGGAACACCACCCCCGCTGGTAATAATTGGAGATTAGCGGGGGATGATGAATATTCCTCACCGTCCTACCTTCACCCTGAGTCGGGTTCAGGATGGGATTACAATGTTCCCACATCCAATTCCTTTTTCCCTCTTAGGGATAAGGTGGGTCCTGAAGGGTATTCAGCACCCGAACTATCTCAGTACTCTACCTCCAATGGAGGGGAGTGGTATGCGCCACCCCCTCCGCCATCTCAGAGTGTCCCTGTCCTGAGACCCAATGACTGCCCGAATTGGGGTTTTCGCAGGGCCGGGCAGGGCACCAAGAGATTAGGAGAAAGAGGAGAGGGAACAGAGGGGGGAGGCGCCACAGGACAGTTCAAACGTCCCAAAATATAACTGGGCAGGGTATTTTTAACCTAAGCTCTAAGGTCTTGAGTGATTCCGAGAAATTATTGCTAGACAAAGGATTAAAATATGCACCCCCCCAAAGTCTCAATAAGTTCGGCACTTACATGGACATCCACAAATTTATTAGAAAAATCAATATTAAACGTTACATGATGGGAGTGTCATCCTCTAATCAATCATCTATTAACAATTATGTGCACTCTGGCCTAGCGAACGCCTCTTTATTTAACCCTCCGGGGGGACTGGCACCATCCCTGAAAACCTTCAGGGATGTCCTTATTAGAGATTTGGAGTCGATTGAGATCAAAAAGGCAAGATTAAATAAAAATTTGCAAGAAGGGTTAGATTCTCTCTGTATGAATAAGGACCTGGTAATCAGGCCAGCGGATAAGGGGGGCGGGATTGTGATTCTCGATAGGGTAGATTACCTGAGAGAAATGCACAACATAGTAGATGATGTTAATACTTATTCCATCCTACCAAGTGACCCCAAGAACCGCTATAAAAGAGAATTGGAGAAACTAGTGGAGAGGGGTGTGTTCAAAGGTATATTATCAACTAAAGAGAAACTTTTTCTCATACCTCGAGCTCCCCGTACTCCCACTATGTACTATCTCCCTAAGTTGCATAAGGATCCCGTCTGCCCCCCGGGACGCCCTATAGTAAGTGGTATAGATTCCATTACGTCCCGGGTGGGCAGATACATTGATCTTTATTTGCAACCTTTAGTTAAGAAAATTCCATCGTATGTGAGGGACTCCAAGCATATTATGAATATTATCTCTGATCTACCAGTTACACCCAATCTATGGATGGCCACTATAGATGTAACATCATTATATACGATCATACCCCATGCCCTTGGTTTTGAAGCAGTTAAGCTGTACCTTGATAGAGACTCTGGCCTACAGCCAGAGCAGGTAGATTTCATCATGTCCCTGTTAAAATTTGCGGCAGACTCAAACTACTTTTGGTTTGAAAACTGCTTCTATAAACAAAACACAGGGGTGGTCGATGGGAGCCAAGTACGCTCCGAGTTTGGCCAACCTGTTCATGGCCAAATGGGAGGAGGATGTCATCCATCTCGAGGGGACTCCCCATATTGTCCTTTGGGCGAGATATATTGATGACATCCTCCTCCTATGGGCCGGTGAACATGGTGACATGGTTGACTTTATTGGGAACCTCAATACCAACGATAGAGGGATAAAACTGAAATTCGAGGCAAGTCAGACTAGTGTGCATTACCTTGACTTAACCATTCAGGCTAAGGATGGTAAACTTGTGACCTCGACTTATTTCAAGAGCACTGATAGGAATGCGGTCATACCCTTAGATAGTTGCCACCATGCACCGTGGCTCAAGGGAGTTCCTAAAAGCCAGTACCTTAGGGTGAGACGCAATTGTTCTGACCTTGAGGATTTTCACACTCAGGCTAAAGTTTTGACCGAACGGTTTCTAGAGAAGGGGTATTGTCATAAATCCCTGCAAATAGTCCGTGATCAGGTCGCGGCATTAGATAGGAAGGATCTGTTATGGGATAGGGAGGTTAGAGAGGGAGACAATTTTCCCGTAGGGGTGCCCTTCATTACCACCTATTCCATCCAGCATAGGGCCATAACTCACCTTGTCAATAAACATTGGCACATCGCCATGAGTGACCCACACCTAAAGGACATCTTGCCTCTGAAACCCAGGGTGATCTTCAGGGGGGTCCAACCTCTGAGGACCAAGATCTCTAGTAATGTCATTGACCCTCCCCTTAGGGGATCGGGTTTTATTTTCGATCAACTAAAGGGCTACTATAGGTGTGGCCGATGTCGAGTTTGTACTCTTAATTCAAACAGACAAAGATGTGTTAGGTCTTTCACCTCCACAGCAACTGGGAAGACCTTTAAGATTGGACCCTGCGTGACTTGCGCCTCCTTAGGCGTGGTCTATTTGATACAATGCCCGTGCGGCCTTCAATACATAGGCCGTACCAAACGGGCGTTTCAAATACGTGTCAATGAACACATTACAAACATACTTTCGGGGTTAAAAAACCATTCTGTTTCAAACCATTACCGGCTCAAACACAAAAAGGATCCCTCTAACACACTGTTCCTAGGGATTGATAAATATAAGCCCCACTGGAGAGGAGGGAATCTGGTACGTGAAATTTCACAGATGGAAATGGGGTGGATTTTTCGCCTCAAAACTTATACTCCTTTCGGCTTGAATATAGAAACAGATGTCAACGCCTTTATTAACAACGCCTAGTGTAAGCCTAATGTGATCGGCTGTCATGAGGGTGGGATTGGCAAAACTTTTTCTATGATAAGCGCTTCTGTGAAGTAATATCATTCAATTGGTATTTGTCTCTATTTATTTATTTATTTATTTTTTCAAAATATAATTTTTTCTAAATTTTTTTGATTTTTCACCTCTCTATATATTTTTTCATATATAATTTTTTCAAATTTAATATTTATATATATATATATATAGATAGTTATATTTGCACATGTATATAATCTGCTTTGACAAGGAATAATATACATTTTGGTGATTAATTAATAATAGATAGATCATATGTTCAGGTTGCTTTGATCTATGCACTTCAGGGACAATAGTCCCCGTATACACAAAAGTCAATTTTTTGTAGCCACATTTTTTAGTCACATAATTTTCCCTTTTTATATATATTTCACATTCACATTGTGGTCGGTGAATATTGAAGCGTGGCGAAAAGCCAACATTTCATGGACGCCGTCTATAATTTATTTGTTTTTCACAAATAAAGTAGCATAAAGTTCATATTGTGCACGGAGAGTTTTCAATATTTACACTAGCTCCACTATTATGGGTTAAATATAATAATAATAATTTTGAATTTTTCTTTTATGGATAAATCTCCAGAAGAATTAGGTCCATTAATGTACATGACTCCCCAGATCTTACATGTGGCTTGAGTAGCTGGTAGGATTGCGGTGAGAGAGTGCATTTCTATATATCATGTTTTCGCGTGAGGGAAACCAACTCCCCTGCATACGCTAGATGGCGGTGGTGAGGTGAGCGAACGAAATTGGAGGGAATGTCCGGTGCCAGACATTCAGCCTTCCTTCTTCCAGCTCCTATAGGCCCCTCCGTCGTAGTGACCGTAAGTGTGCCCCCGCCCGAGATGGGCAGCTCCGTTATGGAGGTGGGTAATTTTAACGTTTAATTTTGTAAAGGTTTTCTCTCCTTTTTTTCTCTTTTGTATGGACGCACTAAGTGCGGTCCAAGTATGGGCAAGGTATACCACATTAAAGATGGCGCACCTGGACTCATAGACAGCCGTTCACAATAGGCGGTGGGTCTATATATAGGTGGTGAGGTACTGCTTGGCCCTACCCCCATTGACAACGTCCAATAGCGACGAAACGCATCTGGGAAGGATCACACAGTGACGTCACCACGACAAGGAGTAGGGCTCCTGTATGCCGGCCGGCAATTTACCTTTATGCTGTTTTTAACACGCTCGTTTGTGAGTATTATTTTACCCTTTTTTAAAATAAAAGTGTACGTTACAGAGTCACGCTATGTGCGCCTGTCTTTTTTTATTTATATTTCCATGGTGGTGCTGAGACATCACGCTCAGGGGACGGAGAGCTTCCTGGTGAAAATCTGAGGATTAAAGGCCTGGGCTGGGCTATAGCCACCTGCCTCAAACCGCTTGCCTTCTGGTAAGCGGCTTTCCATTTTCTGGTGGAGGGTCACCATATGCATATGTGTCACTGGGTGGTGTGGAACGTAGGATCGACCATTACAAGGACTGTATCATAATATCTGTGAACATATGTGTGTCATCTGATCAGCCACGGACCCATCACATCTTTATTGAGTGTGATTCAATTGACTTTTGTGGCGCGGCTTTTTCTTTTCTTTTGTTTAATTAATTTGTTTTGTTCATCAAGTCACAGATTATTTTTCACAATTTATTTGGTTTATTCATAATTTAATTCATTCACATCAGCGCTGTACCTTCTTTTTGGATGTACGTTTTATTTTGCTTTGGGTATTTTGAGCAATAGGTACCAGCTGCTTTTGTCACTCATCATCATTTTTTATTATCACGTATTAGCGCAGTGTTTTCCTTTGGTTTTTCCTTAGGAATTTTTACATAACGTTTGTACGTGCTTAGAATTACAGGGAGGTGAAGCTTCCATCAATCAACAGGTCATTGTGTTTAGCTGTTTAATGGGCATGGAGGAGGAGGGTGTGAGCTGTCATTTACCACTGTGTATATGCCCACATAACTCTATAATCAACTGACTACATCTATTGTATGAATTTGTGATTCTTCCATCTCTTCTGCGGTTTCTTAATCATTATCCCACCAGATCACCAGTCATCGGGGGCAGCTATGACAAGAGGAAGCAAAACTCTGCCTTTACCAAACTGGCTGAACACAGAGACACAGTATGGAACAAGGCATGGTAAATCAATAGAGGGGAAAGATCAGCTGCAGGGGGCCACATGCAATGCTGATTTATAGGCCATTTTGCTCTGCATGCCTTATGTGGGCACGGTATCCACCACTAAATGGTGGCTTAGTAACTTTGTCCTGACTTTAGGTTTGCTTTAAAGTGCATTTTCCCCTCAGGAAAGGTGTAGACACTTTCTATGAGATAATACCTCATTTTATGATACATACAGTTATTTCATATTTATTTATGCTGCATTTTTCTCCTTTTCTCAATTTCGGCATTTTAAATTGTACCATTTTGCTTGTCTTCCTTCTCCCTATGCCACCCCCTCTCAAATCTCTTCCTTAATAGAGGCCCCTGTGCGCGTGCTGCTATTTTAAGCCTGGCGGTGTTCCTGTGCTATCAATAATCCCTTGTCTATCCTTCTCTCCTTCCCCGCGAGTGAGGACGAGCTTGTTCTAACCCAGCAAAGATCCTGGCTGTCTTCATGATTGAAGTATTTGTGAGCGCTGCATGGTTCTTCGGCAGACTCCTTCTGTTACAAGCTCCTGATTACCCTGTGAAGCCCTCCAGACTTTTCTTACTGGTGTCTTTTATGAGCGTATTCGCAATCAGGAACATTGTTCAGTGCCTGGGACTGGTTCCATGTTCGCAGAATACTTCAGGCGTGGCAACCATGATGGCTCAGGAGCTTTGTCCTTCTGCAGGATAGTTATATGACTTCATTAAACCAGCTCAATGTCTGACATAACAGAGAATTATGGGAAATAATACAAAGGTAGCAAACATGATAATTCAGCTATCTCAGTGGTTCCCAACCTTTTCTATGCGCCACATCCCTAAGAAATGTTTTGTTAATGTTCACACCCCCTAAAAAGTAATATCACATTTAAGGATAAAGAAGTCTATATTAGAATTTTTGAACCACATGCAATATTGGGAGCTGCACAAACTTAAACTTACAAAACTAATTTCCAAATGTAGGAATATGCAATCATGATCCATTTTTTAATAACAAACTTAACCTGGCCATACACGGTTCGTATTTCGAAAGAATTTTCTTTCGAAAATCGGATCAAAGAATTTTCGTACAAATTTGACACCGTTAGTGGGCTGCAGCAACAGCCGATTTTCGTACGGCAATCAAATTTGAGGATTTTTTTTAAAAAAAATAATGATTTTCTAATCAGTGATGGGAGAATCATGCGAGAAATGTAATAGAAAAAAAATTGCGCATGTGCAAAAAAAGAATATTACCGGAGAGAAAAGAATATTCCTGGCCACGAAAATTATTTTCTGTAGCAACATGAAGGCTTGGTCGGCCGAATTTCGAAAATCAATGGTGGCATCATTGGATCACAAAAAAAAACGAACTTTCTGATTTTGAAAAGAAAATTTGTTCGAAATTCGACTGTGTATAGCCTGCTTTACTGAGTAATGACCCGTGACTCCTCACTAAGGGAAAAAAAACACTATTTGTTGCAACCAGTGCAATTCAATTTTGCACTCCTGGGAGGGCAGGGTACCTCAGGTTGGGAATCCTCAAGCTATCTATTATTCTGTAAGGTAGTTTTATGACCATCTCCATTACTGTAATAATGATGGATTATGGGAATGGATGTCAATGTAAGAACTATGACTGGTCAAATCACTAATTCTTGGCACTGACGAAGACTTGGCCTTAGTAGATCTCAACACATTAGAGCTTGTCTTAGGCATCAGGGGCCAAATCCTCAGCCAGGCTGCGTAACTTAACTTTTTCCATTTAAGTTACACCGCCGCAAATTTCTCAAGTTAGTGCCCGATCCACAAAGCACTTACCTGGGAATTTGCAGCGGTGTAACCTAAATTCCGCCAGCGCAAGGCGTTCCTCTTCTCCAGGGGGCGATTACCATTTAAATGAGGCGCGCTCCCGCGCCGGCCGTACTGCGCATGCTCGTGACGTCATTTTCCCGACGTGCATAGTGCGAAATTACGTTACGTCAGGCTTTGTGGATTGCGATGGGACAATAAAGTTGCGTCGGGTAAAAAAAAAGATACGGCGCCAAAAAAAAAATTTAAATTTAAAAAAATCGCGTCGTGAGCAAGAAAGGTCTGTTTTTACAAGGTGTAAACAGTTTACACCTTGTAAAAGCAGCCCTAATTTTGCGTTTGCAAAATTAAACTTACGGAGAAAAAACGAAGCTGCAAAGCTTCATGGATCTCCGTAAGTCCTAATTTGCATACCCGAGGCGGCATTTCTACGCAAAATGCCCCCAGCGGCGGATGCGGTACTGCATCCTAAGATCCGGCAGTGTAATTCAATTACACATGCCGGATCTTCGTCCTAACTATGGGAAACTGATTCTGTGGATCAGTTTCATAGTTAGGACCAGGGATACGACGGAGTAACAGCAGTTACTCCGTCGTATCTTTTTTGAGGATTTGGCCCCAGGTGCCTAAAAGGTAGGTGGAGTTTTTAAAGGGGTATGTTCTTGGTTAAAGATGAATGCCAGACAAAATTCTAAATATACATATGAAACAGATGAAAGGGACCTGCCAAAAAAATTGTATTTCTATCCTTTCAGTTCTGAGATTTTCACAGCTTTGATACAGCACAGCCGACTCTTGTTGGGCATAAGACATGATTTTTCTCTGATGCAGTTAGGTAACTCCAACTCCAGCCTTATGATTAGACTAAAGAAGTAGACTAAAGCCGCGTACACGCGATCAGTCCATCCGATGAGAACGGTCTGATGGACCGTTTTCATCGGTTAACCGATGAAGCTGACTGATGGTCCGTCACGCCTACACACCATCGGTTAAAAAACCGATCGTGTCAGAACGCGGTGACGTAAAACACAACGACGTGCTGAAAAAACTAAGTTCAATGCTTCCAAGCATGCGTTGACTTGATTCTGAGCATGCATGGATTTTTAACTGAGGGTTGTGCCTACTAACGATCGGTTTTGACCTATCGGTTAGGAATCTATCGGTTAAATTTAAAGCAAGTTGGCTTTTTTTTAACCGATGGTTAAATAACCTATGGACCCACACACGATCGGTTTTGACTGATGAAAACGGTCCATCAGACCGTTGTCCTCTGTTTAACCTATCGTGTGTACGCGGCCTTAGGATATCATCTCTCTGTCACTTTGCTCTCTTTTCCTATCAGCATGTTCCTTGTTAACAGGCAACCCAGTTCAATTATATAATAATTAATACAGAGATTCATTATTTGCATAATGTATATTTGCCTGGAGGTAAGCTTTAAGACAGGGATCAAGGATGAAGCCTCGTACACACGACCGAGGAACTCGACGGGCGAAACACATTGTTTTCCTCGTTGAGTTCCTTGTTAGGCTGTGGAGGAACTCAACAAGACAAGTTTCTCCATTCCCGTCGAGGAAATAGAGAACTTGCTCTCTTTTTGGCTCGTACACACGACCGGTTTCCTCGGCAAAAAAATATCTCCCAGCAAGTTTCTTGTGTGTACGAGGTCTGAGGCCCCGTACACACGTCCGAGAAACTCGACGGGCAAAACACATCGTTTTGCTCGTCGAGTTCCTTGTGAAGCCACCGAGGATCTCGGCGAGCCAAGTTTCCTCGTTGACTAACGAGGAAATAGAGAACATGTTCTCTATTTGGCTCGACGAGTTCCTCGTCGGTTTCCTCGACCAAATGTGTACACACGACCGGGTTTCTCGTCAGAATACGGCTCCGATCGAGTTTCTGGCTGAATTCTGCTGAGAAACTCGGTTGTGTGTACGGGGCCTAAGAGGTTAAAGCAACCTACCTTACCATTAGCTAAAAAGATCCTTTAAAAAGCTTACCTGTAAAAGAACACTATATTCCGCTACCTGCACTGCTGAACACCACTCCAATCCAGAGAAACGGCCCCCCAATTCTGCAGGGAAATCAACACTTCCATTAATGTTGATTTCCACATTCCTCTGAACCTCTGCTCAATGTGAAGGTATTGAAAGTTTATTTAGAAGTGGGATCATTACTGTTGTTCTTACCTTTCAAATATTTCAATAAAAAAATATTGTGCCGAAAGTTTAATTAGAAGAGTTACAAAGTAAATGTAAAGATGAGAAAACAGAGAAATTAACACGTATTGAGATCCTTTGGAAATGCCAGGTAAATGCAGGAGAGCTCCAGCCCTCCTCTGGTCCTCCTCCAGACCCTTACTTTCTGCTTTCAAGCAATGCATCCAGCTTCTTCCCAGCAGCAGCATAATGAAAGGGGGTACACTGTGATGTAAGAGAGAGTGGGGGACTCAACTACTGATGGTGGGGTGGCTCTTGACATCTAATGTAAGGGAAGGGGATGAGCTGGAAATCTAATCTTACAGATACAACCTGCCCTTTTGAGGGTAATCATAATGCTGATGCGGCCCAAGATGAACTTGAGTTTGACACCACGGCTCTAGATTCTCAAATGCCTCACTGTAGAACAAAGAGATTTAGGGGTTGCTTTACTAAAAGGAAAATGACTGTGCAGTTGCTCCAGAGCTTAGTAAATGAGCAGAAACTGCAAGCAAAAATGCTGTTTAATTTTAATTTTCCTTGCACATGATTGGGTACTAGAGCTGCACAATTCTGGATAAAATTAGAATCTTGATTTTATTTGCTTAGATTAAAGATCACGATTCTCAGAGTAATATAATCTTTCACATTATATCACAAAATTTGGCTAACTTTACAATTTTTTTTTTAATTCATTGAAAAGTATTTTTTCCCCAAAAACTGTGTTTGAAAGACCGCTGCACAAATACAGTGTGACATAAAATGCAATGACCGCCATTTTATTCTTCGGGTCTCTGCTAATATATATATATATATATATATATATATATATATATATATATATATATATATATATATATGTCAGAGTGTGTCAGACGTGTCAGAAAAGTTTATCCCTTTGATACAAAAGAACCAAATGATACAATGTTTCTTGTTTATCTCAGCGCTGAGCAATGTTGTGATGAACTTTGCTTGCTTTTTTTTCCCTTACATCTCTGAGCAGAGCACTTGTTACATGAATCGTGGAAATGCCGGATTAAGATTGTGAGGGGGGTTGAATCGAGATCGTGATTTTTTTAATGATTAATTGTGCAGCTCTATTGGGTACTGTTTGCAAAGTGAAGCCTTACCTCATTTACTAAGCTTTGGCGCAACTGCGTTTGATGAGGGTAAATGCACTTTGCAAAGTATACAGTCTATTTGCCTTTAGTAAATCAACTCCTAAAGCCTCGTACATGCGATCAGATTATCCACGTAGTTTCATGTTGGCCAACAATTCTTTGCCGTTTGTATTCAATACAAGTTCCTGGTCAACGCCCTTCGAACAAAAGTCCTATGCTTTGTTCGATGAAAATACGATCGTGTGCACGAGGCTTAACTGTCTCCATATTGTACAACAAGACATTTCAAGAATCCCAGCCATCCTTTCTAAAAACTTTTTTCTGCAAAGTCAAGCGAATCTGTTATTTTATAAAGAACCTAAGATTGGCATATAAGCACTCAGTAAGGTCATTGAACTACTTTCTGACCACCCACAATACTTTTACTCTGCATGGGTGGCACAGACAGGCTAGATCACATACATGCACATCATCCAGCCTGTTCCCGGGCTAGGGGCATGCAGTGTGCCCCTCCATTGATGACTGTGTCCACCAGACACAGCAGATTGGCGATCCCGCTACCGGTCCCGGTACACAGTGTCCTCAAAGCTGTTTTTGATTTGTGTTTCTTAAGTTGTGATTGTCCCACAGTTATAACATGACACCTGGGCCAATCACAGCACCCTGTACTATGTGATTAGCTGTAGCCAATCACAGATCACTAGTTATCACAGCTGTTATGAATGTAACCCATTCATGACAGTAGAAAACATTGCTGTTGCAATGATTATCATTGTAACAGCAATCAAAGTGTTAGAAAAAATAAGATTTTTTTTTTAAATAAACACATATTGTTTTATTTATTTTTTACATACTGTCACCAGTCAGGGCCCCTGATCACCACCACACCAGTCATATGATGACGCTGTACTGCACTGGTTACAGTAAGTAAAAATTGTGAATAAAAATGTATTACATTTCAAGAATTGTGACAACAAATTTAAACTTAAAAAATGCATTTTAGGGGCCTCAAGAATGGATAAGTTGTCAGTACATCAGAAATTATAAATTTTTAAATACATATACCATAGTTTGTAGAAGATACAACTTTCACACAAACCAATCAATATACAGTTATTGGGATTTTCTTTTACCAAAGACATGTAGCAGAATACATTTTGACCTACATTTATTAAACAATTGGATTTCATTGAATATGTGTAAAGAAAATAGAATAGAATAGAATTTTTTTTCAAAATGTTCGGTCTTTTTCCGTTTATATCGAATTTTTTTTTTTAGAAAAACCAGTGGTGATCAAATACCACCGAAAGAAAGGTCTATTTGTGTGAAGAAAATAATAAAAAATGTAATTTGCGTACAGCGTTGCATGACCGCGCAATTGCCAGTTAAAGTAGCACAGTCCTGAAGAGCAAAAAATGCCCTGGTCATAAAAGGGGTTAAACTTGGTAAAACATATAATAATATTTTTTTTCTTTATCAATGTACCTGAATGCATTACATGATATAGGAATATTTATATATATATATAAAAAATGTAGACACTTTCAAACATATTTAAATATAAGTGGTCTTATAGTTTTCTTTTAATATTTCAACTTTTCAAGTTCTAATAAAAGCAAAATGAGAACAAAATCATCCCCTTGAAGTGTTGCTGCCCCAGGCCTGGGCCTGCATAGCCTTTCCATTGATCTGTCAGTGATTCTTCATGTAATGCATTCAACAAGCAACGTGAAAAAAAAAGATTCTGCATTTATTTTCTAGTGGAACAGTTAAAAAAGCAGGCGGTTCGGAATTATGGAAGCGACACACAGCTTTACAGTTTCATTAGCCGCAGAAGCAATGTCATATGGGCCTCTTTATTTTTTTTGAAATGGAAAATAGTTTTTCTACGTCCTCCGGGCAAGACTTGGCAGATCTGCAAAGACTTCATCTCCCTTACATCCAATAAATGGAGTATCACTTCAACAATGATTTCAAGAATAAGGACAAAAATGCAGCAAATTAGACTCGCCTTCAAAATATTGAAGATTTTATGTATTTCTGTTTGGCAGTAATAGTGTTCTAATTGAACTGTTAACGCTTGCAGAACTGCAGAGCTTAGGGAACAGGATTTGTCTTCTAAAATAGATGTGTTTGCAGGGAGATGACACAGTTTCCTTTCTTCTGAACGTTTCATAAAATAAATTACAAAGGACCAAAAAAATAGCTATGTCATTTAAAGAGATATTGCCATCAACTTCAAAAAGCACAGGAAGAAACATAGAAAAATTAAGTTATTTTAACCACTTCATTACTAGGCACTTAAACCCCCTTCGTGCCCAGACCATTTTTCAGCTTTCAGCGCTGACGCATTTTGAATGACAATTGCGCTGTCATACAACTCTGTACCCAAATTATATTTGCCAGTGGAGGGATTGACAGAGAGGAGAAGCAGAGACAGAGCGGTTGGTAAGGTGGATGAGTCTGGCAGCAGCATTCGTGATGGACTGAAGGGGGGGCAGAGTATGCAGCGGTAAGCCAATGAGAAGGGAGTTGCAGTAATCGAGGCAAGAGATGACCAGGGAGTGAATTAGGAGCTTTGTTGTGTCATTGGTTAGAAAGGGGCGTATTTTGGAGATGTTGCGGAGGTTGAGACGGCAAGACAGTGACAGTGATTGGACGTGGGGCTTGAAGGAGAGTTCAGAGTCCAGGACTACTCCTAGGACCTTGGCATGTGGGGATGGGCTTATGGTTGTGCTATCAATTTTGACAGCGAGATCAGGGGAAGAGGCACGTGGGGGAGGAAAAATGATAAGTTCAGTTTTGGATAGGTTGAGTTTGAGGAAGTGGTGTGACATCCAAACTGATATATCTGATAGTAAATTAGTGATGCATGAGGAGAATGAAGGGGCGAGTTGAGGGGCAGAGAAATAGATTTGAGTGTCGTCGGCATAGAGATGGTATTGAAAGCTGTGGGAGGCTATAAGCTGACCCAGGGAGGAGGTGTAGATAGAAAATAGGATATATATTGATTGTTATAATAATATCCCATTTAAAAAAAAAAAAAAAAAAATTCCCTCAGTTTAGGCCGATATCTATTCTTCTACATATTTTTGTTAAAAAAATTGCAATAAGCGTATATTGATTGGTTTGCGCAAAAGTTATAGCGCCTACAAAATAGGGGATAGATTTATGATTTTTTTTTTTTTAGCTAGTAATGGCGGCGATCTGCAATTTTTTTGTCAGGCCTGCGATATTGCGGCGGACGTATCGGACACTTTTGACACAATTTTGGGACCATTCACATTTATACAGCGACCAGTGCTATAAAAATGCACTAATTACTGTATAAATGTGACTGGCAGTGAAGGGGTTAACACTAGGGGGTGAGGAAGGGGTTAAATGTGTATCCTGGGTGTGTTCTAACTGTGTGGGGGAGGGGACTGACTGGGGGAGGTGACCGATGCTGTGTCCCTATGTACAAGGGACACAGCATCGGTCTCCTCTCTCCCTGACAGGACGTGGAGCTCTGTGTTTACACACAGAGCTCCATGTCCCTGCTGTCACCGCCGATCGCGGGTATCTGGCGGACATCGCGGCCGCCAGGCACACGCATCGGCTTCCCAGCGATGCGCCGGGCACGTCGTTTCCCCGCTGCGCGCCCCCAGCGGTGCGCACAGGGAATGTCAACAACAGGACGTCCAAAGACATCCACTCTGCACTTCAGAGCCGCGCTGTGGACGTCTTTCGTCCATAGCGCGGATCCCAAGTGGTTAAATGCATCTGCAGTGTTTTTCCTTTCTAAAAATATTTTTTTTATGCACTAGAAATATGCAATTGAACTTGCTAGAAAATATTAATGCTCCAAATACAGTACATTTTTCAGCTGAGACCCTTCCCCCCCTCCTTGCACATCATAGCCCTTTCCCTTTTCTGGCAATGTTTAATTACTCTCGGTGCTGGCCCAGCTCCTCTGCCTCTCCCCTTACCTCAGTAGATAACCCTTTTGTAGCTGCTTGGGATGGAGTGAAAAGGAATACTATAAGAGTGTCACTTGAGTGACAGTTCTTCAGTGGGCAAACTTACAAAATCAGCAGGGGATCAAATATTTTTTTCCCTCACTGTATCTTTCAGCATTGATGGTGCCTTTCCAGCTGCCCATTCCATACGCACTAATGCACCCCCATGTACCATCAGAGATGCAGGCTTTTTGAACTGAGTGCTGATAACAAGCTCTTAAAGGAGTTGTAAAGGAAACATTATTTTTTGCTGAAATGACTGTTTACAGGGTATAGAGACATAATAGTTAACTGATTCCTTTTAAAAATGATTAAAAATAGATAAAAATCAATCATATAATGTGCCTGCACTTTCAGTTTAGTTTTTCATCTAGTTTCATGCTTGTGTGAAGGACAGAGACACAGAGCCAATACAGGGCAGTGTTTGTTTTTAAAACCAAAGTGATTGGTTCTGAGGGGTTTTAGACACACAGTAATCACACCTTCTTGATTAAAGACCACAGACAGAAGCTCCCAATACTTTTTTCATAAGGAAACAGACAAGCAGGAAGTGTGCAGAACAGAGAAGGATTACAGCAAAAACGAACAATGAGGACATGAAACCAGGACTGCATTAGGGTAAAGGAAGCTATTTAGCTAAAAAAAAATCCTTTAGTGACCCTTTAAGTCCGGAGGATGCGACACCCATGGTTGCCAAAAAGATTGTAAAATTTTGAGTCACTTTTCCACTTTGCAACAGACCATTTTAAATGATCTTTGGCTCAGAGAAGACCACAGCGTTTCTGAATCATGTTCAGATATGGCTTCTTATGGTGACATGTGAGAAATGTATTCATGCAATATGATAAGCTACTAAAAGATATTGCTATCTCTGCAATAAGAGAAGAATGGGGTAAATCATTCAGCTGTACAATTTTATCAAAACTGATGCAGTGCTCAGAATGATGCAGAGTACAACACCTGCTGTAGTAAACACAATGGGGTTTATTTACTAAAGGCAAATCCACTTTGCACTACAAGTGCACTTGGAAGTGCAATCGCTGTAGATTCGAGGGGAACAGGAAAGGAAAACAAAAAACAGCATTTTTGCTTGTACATGATTGGATGATAAAATCAGCAGAACTTCCCCTCATTTCAGATCTTTCCCTCAGATCTACAGCGACTTTCAAATCAGTGCAGTGAACTTGTAGTGCAGAGTGGATTTGCCTTTATTAAATAACCCCCATAATAAAACAGTTTTGAAACTTAGCATTTTTTTTTTCAACCTCACTTTCCAAAAAGTCGTGATGCTGTTTAAAATCTACATAGAACCAGAATGCAATGATGTATTTTTCGGGGAAGGTCTTGCATATTTCAGCAGGACAATGCTATTCGCATACTGCATCTATAGCAACAGCATGGCTTTGTAGTAGAAGAGTTCAGGAGCCTAACTGGCCTGCCTGCAGTCCAGACCTTTCACCAAATGAAAATATTTGGCACGCCATGAACCGAAAAATACTACAAAGAACACCCAGAACTGTCGAACAGTTGGAATCCTTTATCAGTAAAGAATGGGACAACATTCCTCCCCCAAAGCTCCAGCATCTGGCATTTCCCAGGCAAATAACAAAGTGTTGTTAAAAGAAGAGGGGATGCTCAATTATGGTAAACATGGTCCTGTTCCAACTTTTTTGAGGCATGTTGCTGCCATGAATTTTAAAATTACCTTATTTTTCTTAAAATGGTATATTTTCTCATTTTAAACATTTGATATGTTTTTTATTTTCTATTGTGAATAAAACATAGGTTGTGAGATTTTCAAATCATTACATTCTCCCTTTTTATTAAGCTGAAACAATGCCTTTAGCCTGCTGCAGGCAGGAGGAAGCTTTTCCTTAGGCCTCTTCCACACGACCGAAGAACTCGTCGTAAATTAAACATCGTTTTCCTCGACGAGTTCCTTGTTAGGCTTGTCGAGAATCCTGACAAGCTTTCTTTGCGTACACACTGTCAAGACAAAATCTCGTCGTTCTCAAACGCAGTGACGTACAACACGTACGACGGCACTATAAAGGGGAAGTTCGATTCCACTGGCGCCACCCTTGGGGCTGCTTTTGCTAATCTCATATTACTGCGTGTTAAGTTAAAGTTTGGTGAGAGACGATTCGCGCTTTTCAGTCTTTTACAGTGTGACGAATGTGCTATCTCCATTACGAACGCTACTTTTACCGAAGGGGCGCTCCCATCTCATACTTTATTCTGAGCATGCGCGGGTTTCTAAGCATACACACGAACGTGTTTCTCGTCGTAAACCAGCCCGACGAGAAACACGACGAGGAAATTGAGACTCCCGACGAGGAAAAAGAGAACTTGTTCTCTTTTTTTCTCGTCGAGTTCCATGACAGTTTTCTCGATGAAAAACATACACACAACCATTTTCCTTGGCAAAAAAGCTCTGCCACCAAGTTTCTTGATGGATTCTGTCGAGGAAAACGGTCGTGTGTACGAGGCCTGAGTCTCTTTTCCCCCAGTGATCAGACTGCAACCTTATGACTTTGTAGCAAGTCTTGAGGTGAGGCTGCTGCAAGAGTTGAGTCAGACTTTTTTGAACACAAGAACTTTGTGGATAAGGATCTCGCGCCAATAATTAAATATAATTTTTTATAAATGAATTGAGTGTATAAGCTGCTCCCCAAAAATTCAGAATCTGAATACAAGTGAAAAACAAAGACAGGGGGCGCTCGTGAACCAGTTAATAAATTAATGGTGAAATAAATAAACAAAAAATATCCCAAAATAGTTCTAAAAAAATTCACAATCAAATCTCAAATATGTACAATGTATGACATCCATACCAATAGGGATGTTAAATCAAAAAGTACAGTGGTGCAATTATCACATGCATGAACTTAATACATAAAAAAGAAGAAAGTAAAAAAGTGTCCATAAAAAGCTTGGTATAGAGTGTTCAAAGATTCCTTGCAATCCGCACTGTGCATGCAATAAAGCAGAGAGGGTTTCCACCTTCACCGATACAAGACACCAAATAGTGCATATAAGGATGGCTCCTTACCACAAATTGTTGACCTTTCTCATTAGAAAGAGGTCAAAAAAAGCTTGTTGTCACCATAGACAGATATGCAACACCTGAAGTTTCCTTTGGATCAGCTTGTTAGAGCGTCATAAGGCATAATGAAAAAGAGAGAGATACCGCCATGGCATAATAATGTTTTATTTAAAATGAAAACAAACACAGTGCCGAGTGGCTCCTTACTTTGGATGGTGCCCTCGTCCCGGCACTGAGGCTATAGGCTTAAAGGTCAGATGGATCAGGTAGAGATGCGTCCGTGCTGGGGAGGCTACAGCGTGCGCTCCACCTCTCACTGCTGAGAAACCAGCTGGACCGGAAGGTGCTGTGCGTGTTCACGTACCGCCTCGACGTACGTTTCAATTTGTCGTCATCAGGAAGCGTGACAACAAGAACTGCACAGAGACCAGGATTTACATGTTTGTGTCAACTTTGAGCTGACATCTCCATCCAGGAAGTAAATGCTGGATGGATGATGATTTAGAGAGCTCTTAACTTCCTGTGGAGAACACAGTGCCTCTGCTGCACCAAAATTCACCCCTACCCAGTTCTCCACTGCTGGTCTATTGATCCCTTTTTTGTTATGGAGAGATGAGGTGGAGAAGTTACGTAGTCCGGCAAAATAGGACCTGACAATACTGCTTGGGATTTTAGAGCAGTAGAGGCAATGTTGTCACCTCACATTGGAAGTTGATTTCTGGTAGATTAAAATATGTTTTTCCTGACCTTGCAGAAGTTTTAAAGAGATAAAACACATGGTGATGTGCATGTATCAGCTATAGATTAAATCTTTTTTTCTGTTGTTTTATTTTTTTTAACCAGACATAGAATTTCAACCAATCTGTACATCCAATGCCTAAAAAATAAAGTACAAAGTTAAGATAACTCAATTTTCAGTTCCTTTAAAGGAAAGAGACTGAAGATCTTGCATGATAGGTCCTGGAAACCACCCAGGGGAAGTGTCCTTCTCATTTTGTCATCTCCCTCCTAATTGCATAGCTCGAAGCCAGAGCGAGGAGGGAACAGAAGACTCTCAGCGATGCGAGAGAGCAGGAGGGGTGAGGGACCAGGGAGAAGGAGAGCTTGCATCTAGCAGATCTGTACAAGGTGATTTTCCTATACCATTATGCTTTCATCCTGAGCCTTCTTATTAAAGCAATTTGTCCTGGCTTGTGATGACTATGAGGTTGGGTAGGCCGGTAATAAGCAGCGTTGTACTTATACCATGCAGATGCCATAATCAGACATGTCAAAATGCCTTTGAGCTTTGTTTAACTGACCTTCCTCATGTAGCATTATTGCGTCAGAACTCAGGGGGGCTGTTTCTGGAGACAGGACCACAACTGCCCGCCTGATTAGCCTGCAGTATTTATAGAACTGGTTGATGCACATATTGCAGAGGATCCATAATGACAGATGCAGATGACAAGTTCAATTGCATGGAATGTTAACTTCGACAAAGAGCACTGCAGGTCTCCATATAGCTTGCTCCAATGAATTTTGCATCCCAGCTGGCTGATTGTAGGCAGCAACCAACGCCTGAAGCAGACTTTATGTACCCCTGGTCACCCTGGCACACTTTTTTAAAAGCTAATTGAAACCTTATGATGTAAGTGAAGGAATCTGGAAAATTGGACCACAGCCTGCCTGTCCTACAGTCCAAGACCCCATCATCCCTTTATCTGAGCGCTAATCAACAGCCCTCTTGCTATGTAAGCAGAGCATTGATGATAAGTGCAATGTTTGGGGGAGTGGGGGTGTTAGCATGTCAGACCCCAGGAAAGCCAGACTACTGTGCTGTGTAATGCCCTGTGCACATGAGCGGAATTTCCGTCGGAAAAAGGAATTCCACTCAAGCTTGGCTTGCATACACACGGTCACACAACGGATTTTCCAATAGGATTTTTTTCTGTCTGAAAATAGAGAACCTGGTCTCTATCGAAGTCTGTCGGAAATTCCAACAGAAAAAGTCCAATGGGGCACGGTCGTAATATCTGTCTAAATGCTCCCATTGGAAAATCCAATCGTGTATATGCGGCATAAGAAATCCACAGTCTGCCTCTCCAGATTGCTGCAGCTCAGGGTGTTTAAACCTTGCCAGCCTAACACATTTTGATGGTTCATTTGGACTTAAAGGGGTTGTAAAGGTACATTTTTTTTCCTAAATATTATTAATTCCTTTACATTAGTGCAGTCCTCCTTCACTTACCTCATCCTTCGATTTTCCTGTTCTTCTGTCTGTAACTCCACACAGTAATGCAAGGCTTTCTCCCTGGTGTGGAGTGTCGTGCTCGCCCCCTCCCTTGGACTACAGGAGAGTCACCTCCCTCACCTGTGCTCCTGGGAAATGTGAGTCATCATTTCCCAGGAGTCTGTGGGCAGTACTGTGAGCAAAAATCACGTTATTCCTGACAGGAAATGATGCCATATAAGGCTGATCACATCTATGTTGCGATAACAACAGGGTGGTGCCTTCCTCCGTCGCCGCCCATTGTTATGGCAACTTTCTATACAATCGGCACTACCAGCATGCACCTTTCCATCACAAATCCAGAAATAGGTATCGATTGTGGGCCACATGCCCACAAGCATCATGGCAATGGCCAGAAGAGGATTTACTAAATTTGTGAGTATAAAATAAATATATTATCAACATCCACTAGCAAACATATAAAATCGTTCTTTATGTTAATAATGCACTATGCTCGGATACCTGAATTTTTTTTTTAATAATGTGGCCGGAGCTCCGATTTAAGTTACCCCTATAGGCCAGTGCATAGTACTTCAGGAAAAGGGGGCAGTAAAGGACAGCATTTAACCACTTCAATACCCGCCCATTGTCATTTGACGTCCACAGATGGGATCTTCCATCCAAAGTTTGGCGCCATTCCATGAGTGTGCGCATAATTAAAGCGTGACATGTTGGGTATCCATTTACTTGGTGTAACATAATCTTTCACATAATACAAAAAAATTGGGCTAACTTTACTGTTTTGTTATTTTTTTAATTCATGAAACATTTTTTTTTCCAAAAAAAGGGTGTTTGAAAAATTATTGCGCAAATACCGTGCAAGATAAAACGTTGCAATGACCATCGTTTTATTCCCTAGGGTGTCTGCTAAAAAAACATATATAATGTTTGGGGGTTCTGCATAATTTTCTAGCAAAAGAATGATGATTTTTACATGTAGGAGAGAAGTGCCAGAATAGGCCTGGTATGGAGGTGGTATAAAAGCCTGGTATTGAAGTGGTTAATTAACTTACACTTTTATATCTTTGCCTTGTCTTCCCCACTGGTCAGTCCCAGCTTCTCCTGGCATTTTGTAAAATAAGGTCTGGCCGGAAGGGAATCTTATTGACATAGTTGACCAGCTTGAATATGTGTTGCAATATATGCAGATCAAGAATTTCTATTTTCCTGCCAAGTTTACGTAAAGATGTACAGCAGCAAGTTGGCTAAAAAGCGTATAATTGCTAAAGCATAGAGTGTCATAAACTAAACTATATCTGTGCACCACAAACTGCAAACACCATTTAAGTCAGGACTTCCCCCTAGTCCATTACCAGGCCCTTTGGGTCTGGTATGAATATTAAGGGGAATCCCGAACCCCCCAAAAAAAAGCATGGGGGTCCCCCCCAAATTCTATATCAGGCCCTTCAGGTCTGGTATGGATTTTTAGGGGAACCCCGCACCAAAATAAAAAATAAAATGACGTGGGGTCCCCCCCAAAACTCCATACCAGACCCTTATCTGAGCACGCAACCTGGCAGGCCGCAGGAAAAGAGGGGGGGCGAGAGAGCGCCCCCCCCCTCCTGAACCATACCAGACCACATGCCCTCAACATGGGGAGGATGTCCCCATGCTGATCGGGACAAGGGCCTAATCCCCACAACCCTTGCACGGTGGTTGTGGGGGTCTGCGGGCTGGGGGGATTATCGGAATCTGGAAGCCTCCTTTAACAAAGGGGACCCCCAAACGCCGCCCCCCCATGTGAATTGGTAATGGGATACATTGTACCCCTATCATTTCACCCAACAAAGTGCCAAAAAAGGTAAAAAAAAACACACACAGCTTGGGACAAGTCCTTTAATAGTAATTAAAAAAAAAATTCCAGCACTGTAAATCCTTCTATGACCCGGACCCGCCAATACGAACAATACAGCCTCCTCCGAGGCTCCCGGAGGAATGACGCACTACCCGTCTGACATTTCTTATATAACCGAGGGCGAGGCCACCCGTGACATGGACGGGTGGCCCGGCCCCCTGTGACGCAACAGGGGTTTCTGGTGGTTTCCCGTGGTGTCACGGATGACCCCGCCCCCTCTTACGCATCACGGGGGATTCCTGTGATGCGTCAGGCAGGGGCGGGGTCACCCGTGACAGCACTGGAAACCCTGTTGAGTCACAGGGGGGTGGGGCCACCCATCCACACACACCCTGCCCGCAGTTATATAAGAAATGTCAGACAGGTAGCGCGTCATCCGTCCAGGAGCCTAGCTGTGTGTGTGTGTTTTTTTTACCCTTTTTGTCACTTTTTTGGGGTAAAATGGTAGGGGTACAGTGTAACCCGTTACCAATTCACATAGGGGGGCCGGCATCTGGGGCTTCCAGATTTCAATTAGCCCCCTGCCCGCAGACCCCCACAACCACCGGGCAAGGGTTGTGGGGATGAGGCCCTTGTCCCCATCAACATGGGGACATCCTCCCCATGTTGAGGGCATGTGGCCTGGTACGGTTCAGGAGGGAGGGCGCGCTCTTGCCCCCCCTCTTTTCCTGCAGTCTGCCAGGTTGCGTGCTCGGATAGGGGTCTGATATGGATTTTTGGGGGAACCCCATGCAATTTTTTTTATTAATTTTGGTGTGGGGTTCCCTTTAAAATACATACCAGACCTGAAGGGCCTGATATGGAATTTGGGGGGGACCCCACCCTTTTTTTTTGCCGTTTTTTTCAATGACTTTGATCTGCATTGCCGGGACCCAACAATTCATGAATAGCCGCGAGTAGTTTTAAATGAGTTTTTTTCCTTTAGAAATGACATTTTGTGCAGGGACAGTTCTAAACACGGGAAACATGTGCTACAGGCATACTATAGACAGCCCCCAGGTACGAAATTTAAAGGAATATTTCACTTTTATTGTTTCACTTTAAGCATTCTTAAAATCACTGATCCCAAAAAACAGCCATTTTTAAAACTTTTTTTTTTGCATTGATACAAAATATTTTAATAAAAGTGAGTATAAAATAATTAATGAATGTGTAAAATTGCAAAATACATGTGTGCCATTATTTATGGAATACTACCCTTTTAGTCTTGTTCAATCCTAACCACTTTAGCTCCTGAAAGTTTTGACCACCCCCCCCCTTCATGACCAGGTCATTTTTGTGAAACAGCACTGCTTTCATTTAATTGACAGACAAATGCGCGGTCGTGCGACGCTGTACTCAAGTAAAAATTATGTTATTTTTTTCCCCACAAATTTTGCAATATAAACAAAAAAAGACCAACAATTTTGTTAAAGAAAACAATAATTTTTACTTTCTTCTATAAAAAAGATGCCAATTCAGGCCAATTTGTATTCTACTACATATTTTTGGTAAAAACAAAATCCCAATAAGCGTATAGTGATTGGTTTGCACAAAATGTATCACGTCTACAAAATAGAGGATAGATTTACTGCATTTTTTTTATATTTTACTAGTAATGGCGGTGATCATTGATTTTTAACAGGACTGCGACATTGCAGCGAACAGATCGGACACCTAACTGACACAAGGCGGTCTGCCTTGTTTACAACTACAGACCGCTGTTCTATCTCTGTGGGGAGCGATCGCGGGTGGCCGGCGGACATCGCTTCCACCAGGCTCACTGATTGGCTCCCCCTCTGGCCAATCAGCGCGCGCACCCTTGTCTGGCTATTGCATGAAATGGCATACAGGTACACCTTATTTTCTGGCAGTGCCCCTCCTGAGACTAGACTCTGTATCCACCCCTGTGTTCACACTGCTTCATAACACTGTTTCTTTGCTTCCCAGAGCTGTGCGATTTATGCCACTTAGTTGCGTGATATCACACTACAATGCACAGAAATGCATGTAATGGCACAAAAACGCACCACACTGCAACACACCTCTCAGATCCAACACTTAGATCAGAAGAAGCATGCCTTTGAAAAAAAAAGAAAGAACTAGATACTGGGAAGCATGAAGCCTGGGCATCTCTGGACCTGCCCTGTGTACTGATATTACAGGATGCATATTGATTACACCATTTGTCTCTGTCTTGAGAATTCAATAAACATTTACAATTCTAACCTGCAATTCACTTTTTTTTCGAAATTTCGAAGTCAATAATGATCGATAATTAATGAATCATTAATGAATTATAAAGTTCAAATAAGAATCAGCCAATGTGTCTAGCATGAGTTAGCCTATTGATATATGTAAGCAAGTTAAAGCGGAGGTTCACCCTAATAACATTTATATCTGACTAACTTCCTTATACTTGTAACAAGTACAGTCAGCAATTTTTTTTTTTTAGGCTGTACGTACCTTGTAATCTATCTTTGCAACCCGGCTTCCGGGTAGTTCTCCCCGAGCTGTTTTGCATGGTGGAAAGCAGAATGTGCTCACCGCCTCCCTATGACTACAGCCCTGCGTGAAGATGCTCTCTCATCCCTCATAAGCATGGAGGCTAAGCCTAATGGGAACTATAGTTCCCATTCGACCGTGATGTAGCAAGAATGAATGCGCACCGCAAACCAGGAAATCAGTGAGAATAACAATTCAGGAGTGCTGGAGGTGAATAAAACAGCTCGATTTCAACAGGTATCAAACTAGTTATAATGCAAAACATTACTTTTTACTTTATCAGCTACTGTCAGACTTTAATTTAAGAGGAAAATATTTTTGTCTTTACAACCCCCTTTAAAGTGGTTGTTAAGAACTCCTGTGTTATATTAAAAAAGATGCCGATCAGTAACGTATATCAGAGCGCCGCCTGGCGCTCACGTGACTCCTCAGCTCTCGCCTCTCCAAGGCTCACAGCTATAGCGGGAGGGGCAAGAACTCCAGCTTACGTCAGCCAGAGAGGAGAGAGTCAAGGATTCACCTGAACTCCGGGAGACACTCTGATATAAGGTACAGATCGGCATCTTTTTTATATAACACAGGCACTGGGGCACATAATGTTATTTTACAGAGGGGATTGTATTTTTATAGTGTAGTTATGATAGCATCGGGAGGGGAGGGCTGGGGAGTGGATGGAGCTGACAGTCAGGGAGGGGAGGGGGAGAGCAGATGATGGAGGCACCTAAATTGACCACAGTGTCAGGGCTCAGCAGCCATGATAAACCATGGTCAGTTTACAGGGGGAGAGGGCAGAACCAGGTGAGATCAGCCAGGTATTTCAGGTGATACAAAGGACCAAATTACACAGGACAAGCACTGTGCTGGTATTCATGCTTTAAGGGAACAGGATCTGTTTTTTTTAGGGTAACAAACACTTATCTACTTATATTACTCCCTCCCTGGTTTGTCCTTTTACCGCTCATTAAAATGCCTGTGATATTTTTTAAATAAAACCTATTATCATTACTTTTTAAACCAACAAATGTCACCCTGGGTCGCTGTGTTTCTCTGGCAGACTGTATTTGCATACCTAGGTAACACCCACATGTGATGCTGAAACTCTATGATTGAAATAACTGAAATCCAATGAATTAAAGGGGTGGGACAACCAGGGTGGGTAGGTGACGCTGGATGTCCTCCGGTAATGAAATGAGGTGGGCTCTATCTGATTTGCTTCAGCTTCTTATGCTTAGTATGAGGCCCCGTACACACGACCGAGGAACTCGACGTGCCAAACACATCGAGTTCCTCGTCAAGTTCAGTGTGGAAGCTGCCTAGGAACTCGGCGGGCCTACTTTTCCCATTGACTAACGAGAAAATAGAGAACATGTTCTCTTTTCGGCCCGACGAGTTCCTCGTCGGCTTCCTCGCTGAAAAGTGTACACACGACCGAGTTTCTCGCCAGAATCCAGCTCCGACCGAGTTTCTGGCTGAATTCTGCCGAGAAACTCGGTCGTGTGTACGGGGCCTGAGAAGCTCACAGTGTGCAGTGAAATCAGAGTAAGTAATCTCAGTACAGGAGAGGAGCTTGTAAAACTGTGCCAGACTGAAGGGAAGACTGGAGTTCACCTTTAAAAAGGTGAGCTTTCATAACTCCTTAGATCCCTTCTTCTAACTTATGTGAGCTGATAAATGGTGTAATTTAAACTTCAAACCTTAATATATATCCAGAGGCAAGTACAGAAGGTCAAAGATGCAGAGTTTATTTACTTTGCTGCTGTAAATATGCAACATTCTTCTCACCCATAGTATTTTACAATACTGTATATTCATACCTAAAGTGTATATAGAGCCAAAACCTTTTTTTGTTTTTTGACAGAATGTAAGACTAGAATACCCGACAGGCTTTTATTGCTGTCAGACAGCTGGGAAGATTCATCCTTTCTGTTTTATCTGCTGACCATTGGTTCTGGAAAAAAATAATAATCATAATTTATGAGTTGTCACAGGAACATGAGGTAAGGGGAAATCTTCCAAAGGGCACACCTGCTCTGGTGACAGCTGTCTAAGAAAGAGTTTCCTCTTACTTTGGAGAGATGTCCTCTTACTGATGTGCCTCTGCAACAGGAAATTAAGGGAAATTTCCCCAATGGTAAACAGATAGCACAAAAATAAAAGGTCCGCTAATTAAATAATAGCCCACCCCACAACATTAGACTTGAAAGCTGTCTTAAAGTGTTAATAACAAAACAAAACATTACCCCTGTTAGAGCCGGTTCACACAGGGGCTACTCGTCAGGCGACTTAGTCACCTGACAAGTCGCGTTCCGTTCTGTACTATGGAACTGTTCTAATAGGAGCGACTCAAGTCGCTCCGACTTAGAAAAAGGTTCCTGTACGACTTTGGACGACCTCAGGGCGACTTGCATTGACTTCAATACAGAAGTCATTTTGCAAGTCGACTCTGAAGCCGTGTGCAGATTGCCTTGCCGAGTCGCTCGGCAAGTCGTGCTGTCCCTGTGTGATCCGGCATATGGCATATTGTGCTAATGTACACCACATTCTAACACATTATGACACATTTACCAGTAAAATAAATCCATCCAGTCGCGCTCTGTCACTGCTGACAGGTCTTCCATCTTCACTTAGGTTCGCAGGCTCCAGCCATTTGGATGAACGAGCCATGATGTTGTCACTCCCGCACATGGGCAGGGGAGTCAGGGCCACGGCACAACACTCTGGAAAGATGGCACATTCAGAGCGCAGTGGGCATGTGCTGGTGACGTCACTGGCTGCAGAAAATGATGCACATTTAGGAGATATTCTTCATTGTAAGCTTACCTGTAGGTACAAGTGACCAAGTGGTGTTTACTGCCGCTTTAACCACTTGCCGACTGCTGCACGCCAATATACGTCAGCAGAATGGCAGCGGTAGGCAAATGGGTTTACCTGTACGTCCCCTTTAAAATTGCGCGCGCTTGCCGCAATCCCTGTGACCTGCAGACTCTATGTCCCCCGGTGTCCCGTGATCGGGTCACGGAGAGGCAGAACAGGGGGGGTGCCAGTGTAAACAAGGCATTTTCCTGTTCTGCCTAGTGACAAGACACTGATCGTCTGCTCCCTGTGATCGTGAGTAACGATCAGTGTCGTGTCACATGTAGCCCAGCCCCCACACAGTTAGAATCACTCCCTAGGACACACTTAACCCCTTCCTCATCCCCTAGGGGTTAACCCCTAGGCGGCGAGGAAGTACCCAGTGAAAGAAATATAAAAATATTAAAGTAAACATCAAAATTTCTTAATTTCAGCAAGTCCACAGTAAAAAAAAGAAAAATATATAATATAAATGTCCTATAAAGTGATTTTTTTTTTCCACTGTGGAATTTTTGATTTTTTGATGTTTACTTCAATATTTTTGTATTTCTTTCAATGTGCACTTGCTTGACAAGTATTTAATTTATATATTTATAATTTTTTTGCCGTTTTATTCTCTGTTTGGGAATTCAAGTTGCTCCAACATTCGCTTGCGCATTGCTCACGGCATTTATATAATTTTTTTCTCTGAGTGAGTGAGTGAGCGAGCGAGTGAGTGAGTGAGTGAGCGCTGCATTTGTTTATTTTTAATATTTTACACACAGATTATGGAAGTGTGAATATGCTTAGGCTTTGGATTGGTTCGCTTAATGTTTAAAAAATGTTTTGGACATTCTTCATTGGTAGCTCGCAAGACATCTATCTATACACATTGTTTAGCCCTTACCATCCATAAATCTTTATCTGCTGTTGAAAGATGGGCTAACCGGTTGGTATAGGTTACGGTGCACCCTTGTTTCTTCTTTTATAAGCCATTAGAAGAGACAATCTGGTTGAATGCAATGCCGTATCTAGAGAGCAAGCTGCAGGTGGTTATAAAGAAGATGAGATGCGCGGGCAGAGGTAGGAAGAAAGCCTGGGGGATGAAAAGGATACAGGCAATCGGTGCTATCTAAGGTTATTAGCTTTCATTGAGTTATGGTTTAAACATTGAGAGAGACACGACAAAGTGATGACACCAAAACCTTTCCCAGGAGGCGATAATTTCCTGCTAGACAAGACTTTCCTTCCTGTCTCAGCACCTCTGTCTCTTATTTGTCTGCAGCAGGTATACCTTGTATTATGTCCCCATGTCTCTTTGATTGGAACATCGAAGATTCTGCTCCATGCCCAGGGGCTTTTTATTATTTTTGCACTAAATGCAGTGGTGCTGAAACAGGGGTTACTAAGGTAACAGCAGCCATCGAAACATAACATTGTGCTTATAGGTTTACACTGATACATAAACATATACTGCCAGCTTACTATCATATATACAATTGCATCTCATTACACTGAGTTCTAAGCAGATATAAAATACATAAGTTAAAGATGAACTAAAGTCTAAAATAAAAAAAATAAAAAACTGTGAGCAGGCAGGCTCTGTATTACAGAAGAGACATGCAGTGCCTCTGCTGCAATAAAATAAACGTATCTGTCTGCTCACAGTCTTCTATAGATTGTAAACTGTGCTGTGAATGCGCAGCTCAGTTTAAATTTCAGCACAGCGCCTGTGTGCCGGGCTGACTGCACTCCGGCACATGTGAGGAGGAGTGACGTCATCCCATACTGGCCAATCAAGGTGACCGAAGACCGGCACCTGGAAAAAGCAGGGGAGAAGATGCTGGAGCCAGCGAGGAAACTTGTGGGCCTTAGACAACTAAAACAGAGGTAAGTATTGCGGAATTTAAAGAGAAAGTAAACCCTCTAAAACATTTCTTTTAAAAAAAACTCTGCAAGAGAAAGGCATAATGAGCTGGGATGCATAGCATCCTAGCTCATTATGAATTACTTATATGAGATTGAAGCCCCCAAAGCGACTCTCGTTCCTCTCCTCCGCTGCTGCCATGATACCTGGGTGACTTCCTGGTATCGCGGCTCCGGCGCTGTGATTGGCCAGAGCCACAATGATGTCACTGATCGCCTTCACTAACGGCACGCTCAGTGCACCTGCGCCATTGTCTACGGTGCGTATGCGCCGTAGACATCGGTGCAGTCTTTTCTGCAAATATCTCCTAAACCGTGTAGGTTTAGGAGTAGTGTTGCTCACGAATATTCGTATTGCGAATATTCGGCTCGAATATGGCATATTCGAGTATTCGCGATATATTTTGAATTTCGCGGTGAATATTCGCTATTCCGAATATTCAAATTTTTTCAATTTTATTTTTAGAACAGATCACATCCTAGAGATCTCCATCGACGTCTAAAAGCATTGCTGGTATGATTAGTGACCTTGGGCCGAGTAGCTGAAGCAATCATTTTATCTTGCCGAAAAATCGCAATGCGATTATTCGGCAATCGGAATATCGCGCGATTATTTTCTCCGCCCTTCTTTTGCATCAGAGCCAATCAGAGTGCTCCTACCGCAGTTGTCGAAATTCCGCAATAGATATCGCATTTTGCGAAATTTCGATAAAATATCACGAATATTCTGAGCCAATCAGAGGGCTCCTACCGCAGTTGTCGAAATTCCGCAATAAATATCGCATTCGCATTTTGCGAAATTTCGATAAAATATCACGAATATTCTGAGCCAATCAGAGTGCTCCTACCGCAGTTGTCGAAATTTCGCAATTATTTTCGCATTCGCAATAGCGAAATTTCGCAAACATTTCATTTCGATAAAATATCACAAATATTCGAATTTAGCGAATATTTCTCGAATATTCGGCTATATATTCGTGATATATCGCGAAATCGAATATGGCGTATTCTACTCAACACTATGTAGGAGATATTTGTTGCACCTACAGGTAAGCATTAATCTATGCTTACCTGCAGGTTAAAGTGGTCTGTAAGGGTTTACAACCACTTTAATTTCACTTTAATGCAGCTCTGTATTCATTATTAAAAGAGAAGTGTAGAAATAATAATAATTAAAAAAAAAACAGTTATATTATGTTTCTGCCAGCTCTACACAGGAACTGAGCGATCAAAGACAGCTGATCGTTAAGTTCTCAGGTCCGCTCTGTGCTCTGCTCTCCAGTGCTCACTGGAGCGCTGGTCTGGGGGCGGGAATGGCTGGCTCAGTCTCTCAGCAGCACACTGAGAGGCTGAGCCAGCTGCCAGTCAGTCACCTGGGCAGATTCCGACATTTTTGTTGGGATTCCTGTGGAGCCTGGACAGCAGACAACAACGGACTTTAGCCCACTATCGGCTGAATCTGGCTTATAGGAGGGCACAAAAAAAGTGCATTCCTGTGACCCACAGAAGAAGTAGGGACAAAAGACCTTTGGACATACTTCTTTAAATCTTTATAGCTGAACTGCATGCAAACAGCGAAATACACAGATAAAATACATACACAGGAGCTGTCTTACCTGCCAAAGGATTTGTGTTTTAGTCCATCCACATACCACCTAAACCTGGACAGTATGGTCATTTGCTGACTTGACTTGATCCCTTCCATTCAGACCCCCCCCCCTCCCATCCAACTAGTACCTTTTTGGCCATTTAAACACAGAGGGGTTGATTTAATGAAGGCAACTAGACTGTGCACTTTGCAAAGTGAAGTCGCACTCTTGAAATAGAATAACAAAGTTTCGAACCAGGCAGGACTTCAACAATGCAGTTTTATTAACAACCGGTAACATACAGGTTTATGTTCAAGGTATTACAAGATACAGATCTAATTTATATAATTTCTTACAATGCAAGCATATTAGATATTAGTATTATTATCCTGTAACCAAATTGAAACAATAGTTAATTGTTCTCACCATGAACCAGAATGTGTCTTTTCTGCCAATTCTTGGAAACCCGTTACCTGATGGGGACCAGATGGTCGACCAGCTCGACCAAGTTTGTGAGGGAAGTTCACCTGAGACCACACTCTGGAACAATGTAAGAAGTTTTGGACAGATATTTGCCTACTGGTTCTGACCGCGTGCCACCCGTGCTATAGGGCTGCATGGACAAGCCGTCAGCCTGATAGACGCCTATCTGACTTGTCTGACTAACAAATGTAAAACTGGCATTTATATACCCTCACAGCCTCATCTAAGCCATCTCTCCTAGATGTGATTGGTTGCTACGATCTACGTCAATGTCCTACAACCAAACAAACTTAATTATTCCTAGAATTCCTAAAGTGATTTATAACTGGTTTTGTCCAATTAAAAACACCTGTGTAGATAGAGACAGTCTGGCACCCAGCTATGTTAGCCACAACTTAAAGGATGACAGATTTATGACTTTCAGAGAATGAACTGTCAATAACCCCACCTTATCTGTTATGTCTTACTAATTCTATGTGTATGTATTTATTAATTTGGTTTCATAAAAGGTACTGTATTATTTACATTATATATAATATATATATATATACATATACACATCATACACACACACCGCTAATTACTTTATCCAATATTGTCTAATTATTAATATATCTTATGCAATGTATTTTAAGTTTTGATGATGCATAATAGACCCTGCCAACCAACTTGATTAATGTTCTGTATGTAACTTTCCAAACCACCTGTATTTTCTCCTTGAAGACTATCTTATCTGATCATGCTATGACTTAACTGCTGTCAAAATGTTTCTTCTCTAATTAGATGAACTTAAAATGAACTGTCTCATGCACTTTCACCTAGTTAGCTTATGACTGTCTTAAAAATACATTCTGTATTTTTATAGAATAACATAGTGTACATTAATACAGATTTAATAACTATTTACGATTGAATAATAATATTGATAAGATCACTACTATAGAATAATAATAATAATAATAATAATAATAATAATAATATGGATAGTAATATGAATAATAATTATATTATCAGTAAAACATATGCAAATCAATATAAATAATATGAAATAATAATATGAAATACATTGGCTAATATGAGATTCTTCAACACTCTGCAAGACAGTGCGATTGCTCCAGATATTAGTAAATGAGGTAAAGCTTCATTTTGCAAAAATGACCCAATCAGATGCAAGGAAAAAAAAGAAGAAAATGCATTTTTTGCTTGCACATGATTGGATAATAGAAGTCAGCAGAGCTTCTGCTAATTTATTAGACTCTGGAGCAACTGCGAGTGCAACTGCACTTTGCAAAGTGCACAGTCTATTTGCACTTAAAAAATCCACCGCAGAATGCCAGCACAGTTAGTTGTTGCTAAAACCAGCTGCTGAAATGTTATTAATTTATTTGGACAACATACCATTTTTCAGTAAGTAGAATATCCACATGTTCTGTTCTCTGCTCCTTTAATAACATCTCCAGCATTCACATCAATTTCTATTTGAACTTTTCAGGATTAACAGTCACTACCTCACTACCTCACATTCTGACTCCACATCTCAACAAGGTAAACACATCAATAGATTTCATCATTTAATTTTTTGCCATCATTCTTCCCCCTATTATCCACCATTAACTTTGCATTACATTGTAAATTCTAGCCCTAGTGTTTTATTGCTTTTACACATTTTTTAAATGTGATTTACTTCACCATAATTTTAAATGGCAGATTCTATCATTATTATTTTAAATGTCATAAGTCGCTATGGTTACAAATTTTATGGTGCTTTGATTTTGCAATAAAATACAGTATATATTTACTAACCACAATTCTAATATTTCTAAAAGTTCTGGTAATATTTTTTACAGTGTCTTCTGTATAGTTATATGGATGTATCTCTTCCCATGTGTCTATACAGTATATATGTGTTTGTAGGCAGGTGCCTAAAATGTTACTAAATGTTACTAAGGGGGTTAATGTTTGGTGACTTGGGTTAAGACTGGGTTCACACTATTGTGGGTGTAGGAATGCATCTAAATTGCAGTTGTTCCCGGCACCCCCTAGGCCAGTGATGGCGAACCTCGGCACCCTAAATATGTTTTGGAACTACATTTCCCATGATTCTCATGCACTCTACAGTGTAGTTGAGCATCATGGGAAATGTAGTTCCAAAACATCTGGGGTGCCAAGGTTCGCCATCACTGCCCTAGGCACTCGCAGTCAAAACGTGCTGCTCTTTAGCAGAAGCATTGGAGCGCCATTAATTCTTAATGGGACCACCAGGCATCTGAAAATGCAGCTGTTTTTGGTTGCCCTGCATGTAAGTTTTGGAAAAAGGATCGGTAATATTTTCCTTGTGTTTTTTATTTATTTTATTAAATTACATTTAATAAAGTTTTAAATTACAAAAAAAAACATAACAAAGAAAAAAGAAGGGCACAAAAAACAAGGCGTAGGCACTGCATAGATACTAGGAGGCAATCATTAAAAAGTGTTACTAAACCCACAACAGTAAAATACAATACAATAAAAAACAATACGAGCGATAAGAGCTCGCTTGTATCGTTTTGGAGAGATTCCTTCAAGATCCAGATGGGCAACCACTATGCAAAGTTAAATCGGGCCGCTTTTACTGTGCATGGACAGAGCCACTGTTTGTAGCAGTTGTGTTTTACAACCAGGTACCCTGAATGAAATTAACCCTTGCTGATCCTGGTGTGATGATGAAAGTCTAATTAAGAGGAATTTGTATTCAAGGCTCTGGTTATTCTACATTCTGGTCAGTGTGAACCCCAGAGGGGGAGTGTGACCCAATTTTGCAGTGAAGACTGGGAACTGGTGTAGGGTGCACTATAAATCCAATCCTAGAAGCACTTACCACCCTAGAACTGTGATCCTGTTATCAGGGCCGATCCTAGGGTCACAGGCGCCTGGGTGCAGAAATATTTCTGTCGCCCCCATATGGGTGTGGTCATTTTACTAACCCCTCCCCTTTACAAATGTTTCTATGGCAATGACTTAACCACAGAGATGCTCCCCCACAAAGTCTCCATTACCCTGGGATCCTTACATGATCTCTTAACCCCCCTGACGGTAAACCCGAGCGTGACTCGGGGTTGGTTTTTCATGTTAGGATCGGTAACCCCGAGTCACGCTCGGGCTGGACGGGCTTACCTTTCGCTGGATCCACAGGCTTGGTTTACTTACCTTGTCCCTGGATCCAGCGATGCCACCCCGCTGTGTGAGCGAGCGGGACCTCCTCGCTCGATTCACAGTCCCCGTTTGCCGCCGATCTCCGTTCCCTGCGACGTTACGACGCACGAGGGCAGAGAACGGCGCCAAATTCAAAAAAGTAAACAAACACTTTACATACAGTATACTGTAATCTTATAGATTACAGTACTGTATGTAAAAAATACACACCCCCCTTGTCCCTAGTGGTCTGCCCAGTGCCCTGCATGTACTTTTATATAATAAAAAATGTCATTTCTGCCTAAAAACTGTAGATTGTCCAAAAGTGTCCCTTTATGTCAAAAATGGTTTTAGATCAGCTAGAAAACAGCGATAATAAATTATAATCACTTGCAGAAATGTGCGATAGCGATTTGCGGGGAAATTCGTCATAAAAAAATAAAAATAATGACAGCGACAATTCTGCAACTGCAAATTTCAGTGATTTTGAGTTGATTACATTATTGAATAATTTTTATTATAATTATATTATTATTTGTTATAATTATTTATAATTATTTATTATATTATAATTTATAATTTTGTTTTAAAAAAAAAAATCATACCCGGGATGCCTACAAGACTCTTGCTTGGTCAGATTTAAGTGAGTTATTTCTAAAAATTACAGCCTACAGCAGATCGGCCCTGCCTGTTATACCTTTTTTGGACTATTTTTCTCATTATCATTTTATGTGGAGTTGGACTTCATCCAATATTAGCGCTGTTTTATCAATTGGACCTTGGTTCTATGTGCTTGATACTTTTTATATGCTTTTTATAGATGATATTTTCATTTATTTTTAAACAGCTGCTGCCTTATATATTTATTATATATCTCATATATTTTAATATCATTTGGGTATTAATTAATTAATTTATTATTATTTTTTTCCCTGTTTGATATATATTTACTAGTGGAGTCTTATAGACAGTTAATTTATTTTCTTTGGCGCCGAGAAGTGTACTGTGGGCCTCTTATCTTTGTGCACCTTCTTTTGTTAGTAAAATCACTGTGTATATGCAGTAAAGAATGCTTGTTATACTCACTGTAGTACCTAAGGGGTTAATCCTATGCACTGTGTGAAAATGTTTGATCTTGTCTTCTCTGATCCCCTTCTTCCATAGTCCCCAATCCATCTGCTGATAGAACAAAGCCTTGGGGACAAGCTGCACATGCTCAGTTTGGTGTTAATTGCTAGAGAGTTTTTTTTTTCTTGGTAGAGTGCATGTGATCAGCGCAGGGTCAATCAGCACTGTCCAAACAGAGGGTCAGGGGTCCTGTAGTCTCATACAACAATCAGGGTTGAATGAAAACTGCTTCTACAAGCTTTAACCAGACACTGATAAAAGTCACACGACTACTATATATTGATGCTGATAAGAAAGGGTATTTAGCTGTTTAGATTTACTAAAACTATTGCATTTACATGTTCTGTGGGAAACCAGATATAGTGAATGCAGGGTCTTGTGTTTAATAACACTTTAACACACAGATTCAGAAAGCTTAGAAACAGCTAGAGATAGTTGGGAAAGTAGAACAATGGCGGGACTATAGCGGTGCATACAATAATAAAGCAAAATAAAGCAATAATATAAATTTTAATAATTTATTAAAAAAGAACAGAATAGCATCAGGCTACATAGCACACTATAGACCCAACAAGGGCCCACTAGGCACATCAATAACCTGATCGATAATACAGTGTTAATTTAAAAATTCCCGTAACAGACAGCCAATACTGTGAGAAAGATCGCAACCAGGTTGGCAAACCCTATATATTTCGCCCGGTCAGGCTTCTTCAGGGGTGTGGTTGAGATCAGGGTTTAGATTCTGCTGGTCCGTAGTGGGAGTAAAAAGACAACAGGGTGCATGTACGCCCTGATTCCATCACATGCCTGAAGAATCAGGCCGGATGAGCACAAGTTGACAGCCACAAGGATATCTTTAGGCAGGAAAAAATGGGGAGCTGCCGCAGATGGAGGTCACACATTCCCCAACCATCGGAGAGGCAAAGGGGGCGGCACCAAGGACAGAGTGACCAGAGTGCTTAAATAAGCATATATATCATCTGTGGAGGGATCCACCTACACTTGAGGCAAATGGCTCACCAGATCTATGAGAAGCTGGCCAAACAGTGTCAGCAGCATAGGTTGGCTCCACAGGAGTGTACAGCACACTGTTCAGTGTGCTGTACACTCCTGTGGAGCCAACCTATGCTGCTGACACTGTTTGGCCAGCTTCTCATAGATCTGGTGAGCCATTTGCCTCAAGTGTAGGTGGATCCCTCCACAGATGATATATATGCTTATTTAAGCACTCTGGTCACTCTGTCCTTGGTGCCGCCCCCTTTGCCTCTCCGATGGTTGGGGAATGTGTGACCTCCATCTGCGGCAGCTCCCCATTTTTTCCTGCCTAAAGATATCCTTGTGACTGTCAACTTGTGCTCATCCGGCCTGATTCTTCAGGCATGTGATGGAATCAGGGCGTACATGCACCCTGTTGTCTTTTTACTCCCACTACGGACCAGCAGAATCTAAACCCTGATCTCAACCACACCCCTGAAGAAGCCTGACCGGGCGAAATATATAGGGTTTGCCAACCTGGTTGCGATCTTTCTCACAGTATTGGCTGTCTGTTACGGGAATTTTTAAATTAACACTGTATTATCGATCAGGTTATTGATGTGCCTAGTGGGCCCTTGTTGGGTCTATAGTGTGCTATGTAGCCTGATGCTATTCTGTTCTTTTTTAATAAATTATTAAAATTTATATTATTGCTTTATTTTGCTTTATTATTGTATGCACCGCTATAGTCCCGCCATTGTTCTACTTTCCCATATATAAATTTGGGATGAGGTGCTTTTGTTGATACAAAAATTTTCTCAGTCTAGACCAGCCAGATCCTATCCTCTTTTCCAAATAGCTAGAGATAGTTGACCAATCTGTATAAATCCAAGTGTGTGTCATAATGGCATTACAAGACTTTGAGTGGTAACCAGAATGCAAAAAAGAAGATCAATAGTACAGGCAGAACACGAGTGTTAGCACATTGGTTCATGTACAATACAACTCCTATTAATTATAAAATAGTATAGCAACAAACAGTTCAATCAGGAACCTAAGAACCAAAGAAAAAGAAGGACGTCCTACTAACTAAATCCAGGGGGGAGTAGGTATATAGATAAATCATTAAAGCTTGGCTAGGCGAGTGTAAAAATATAAAACAAACAAAACTCCAGGGTTGCTCAATGTCTTTTTCCTGTTTCTGGCAGGTACAGTAGCCCATTCAAATGAATGGACTGTTGTGCCTGCACAAATGTGGAACACAGGACCCACAATAGTGTGAACCTAGCCAGTGCTAACCTAGCTAACAGTGTGCACTGTGGTGTGCCTTCCTCTGCACGTGTCACTTCCTGTGCCTTGGGAGAGGATATTTACGGGGGGAGGTCGGGCCTCATGGTCTTGAGAAGTGAGCAGTGAGGACAGTCTGATCAAAGATGTGAACTGAAGGGTATCGGTGGAGTGGCCCCATAGCAGGACCCTGGTATGGGTTGTAGGGAACACAGCTGGTCTATTAATTGACACCACTGAAAAGCAAAGCAGTACAGCACCTATAACAAGGGAGAAGGACAATGTCATGTATGTTTCAGATGTTGCACTATATCGTGTTGCTATGGAAACTACTAAGGACTGTGGGCTAGATTCACAAAGAGTTACGCCGGCGTATTAGTAGTCGGAATCTAAGCCGTCGTATGTTTAAGTGTATGCTCAAACTGAGATACACTTAAACCTAGCTAAGATAGAACGGCCTGCGCCGTCGTATCTTAGGGTGGAATATTTCCGCTGGCCGCTAGGTGGCGCTTCCGTTGAGTTTGGCGTAGAATATGCAAATGACTAGATACGCGATTCACAAACGTACGCTTGCCCGTCGCAGTAAAGATACGCCATTTCCGTAAGAGGTACGCCGGCGTAAAGATAAAGCTGCCTCCTGGGTGGCCTAGTCAATGTTAAGTATGGCAGTCGTTCCCGCATTGAAATTTGAAAAATGTACGTTGTTTGCGTAAGTCGTCCGTGAATGGGGCTGGACGTAATTTACGTTCACGTCAAAACCAATACATCCTTGCGGCCTACTTTGAAGCAATGCACACTGGGATATGTCCACGGACGGCGCATGCTCCGTTCGTAAAAAACGTCAATCACGTCGGGTCACGAGAAATTTACATAAAACACGCCCCCTCATCCTCATTTGAATTAGGCGCGCCTAGGCTGGCCCATTTACGCTACGCCGCCATAACTTAGGAGGCAAGTGCTTTGTGAATATAGCACTTGTCTCTCTGACTTACGGCGGCGTAGCGTAAATACGGTACGCTACGCCGCCTCAAAGATGCGCCCATCTACCTGAATCTAGCTATGTATGTCTAGCTCAATTTACTCTGTTTAACCGATTAGTGTTAAAATAAGAGGTCCAAAACTTCGAAGTTACATACACCCAGCTTCAGCAGCAAGGGCCAAATCCACAAAGCAGATGCACCGACTTAACTCGAGATTTCTAATTTTACTCCGCGCGTATCTTTGCGCCCGATCCTCAAAACGAGATACGCCTTAAAATCCGGATTTTCCGTCCTACCTAAAATAATTACACCGGCGCATCCTCGGACGCAAATTACGCTAGTCACGCCGCTGTTTTTGATAGGCAAAGTTGCAAATGGGTGAGATAGGGCGATCCAAATAATTAAGTGTGTGCGCCGTAGATTACGCCCTGTGCGCACCTGTTAGTTTCCCTGCGCAAATTTACACGTTATAAAAGCAGCCCTAATTTTACACATGCTGTGTAAAGGTCTGCTGAAGCAACAGCATTGAGGAAGAGCTGAGCACACATATTTGCTGGACTTCAATCTGTCTGCCAACATGCCCGGGCCATCCATGATCCTAACGGCACTCGCTACTTTAGAGGCGCAAAGAAGGAGGAGGGCACAGAGGAGGAGGGCACAGGAGAGGGTATACCGCCCACGCCGAGATCTCTTTGGCATGCCTGCTTCTGAGGTCTATGGCAACTTCCGTTTTAACCGGGAAGCCATCCTTGAATTAACCCGAATCCTGCAGGATGACCTCACCACCCCAACACAACAATCCCATGCCCTGCCACCTCTCATCAAAGTAATGGCAACACTGCAGTTTCTTGCCACTGGGTCTTTCCAACGCACATGTGGAGGTCTGGCTGGGATGGCACAATCCTCCATGAGCAGGTGTGTCCATCAAGTAGTCTCTGCAATACTGAGACGCATGGCCAATCAATTTCAAAAACCCACCCAGGAGGACCAGCGATTGCAAACCATGACGGACTTTTACTACATTGCCCGATTCCCACGGACCATCGGGGCCATTGATTGTACCCATGTGGCACTACAGCCCCCCCATGAGACAGAGCACCTGTTCCGAAATCGGAAGCACTGGCATTCCATAAATGTCCAGGTAATCGTAGATGCCCATGGCCTCATCTGGCACGTCTGTGCAAAATTCCCTGGATCCTGTCATGACAGCTATATATTCCGGCAGACCAAAATCTCCAGAGATTTGGAACTGAACCTGTATGGAGACAGCTGGCTGATTGGTGAGTGACATGGGTGTCAGGTATGTCCCCCCCCATGATGCAGACATCACAAGGGGCACATGCATGACTAACATCCTCCTGTCTTTTCCCTTCCAGGTGGCTACTCAGATCATTGATCTTTTTCTGGATGCCAGCGGGGGTCCTCGTCTCCCCCCCCCCCCGCCACATTTATCTGATCTGTAATTTTTTTGTATATCTTCCTCCTTTGGCCCGGGGAGGTGTTCCGGCTCTCAGGCCCATGTAAATATCGCCCACATTGGATGATATACCTGGCAAGGATTTGCTTCTCCACATGTGTAAAATTAAGCTTCCTGCGCTTGGGAGCCATCACAGACACCACTCAGCAACAAGAAAACTCACAGGACAAACAAAAATACACACACAACAAACAAACAAAAATACACACACAACAAACAAACAAAAATACACACACAACAAACAAACAAAAATCAAAACACACAAGCAGACAGCTACTACAAAGTCAAAAACAAACACACAAAAAACAAACACAAAATCCAAGCAGAAAAAAAAAAAAAAAACACTTAGCAGAAACAATCAAACAAAAAATACACTTATCAGAAACAAACAACAACTACTATCTAATGCTCCTACAAAACTTCTCTATCACACACAACTCACCAACAAACACTGACAAACGTTCAGAGCAGAAGCAACTTGCTCTAGGAAGGGAACACAGGGAAATACTTTTGCAAGGGAAGTGTGTTTGACTGGGGCTATTTAAACACAGGGCGATCCTCAAACTAAGTATGCTTGGCCTTTTACCTATCTCACTGATTGCGCCGAGCAAAGTTCTGCACATGCCCAGTGAGCAGCAGATTCGTGCGCGGATGCGCAGTACGGCCGGCCCTTCATTTGCATGGGGTCACGGCTCATTACAATGAAGCACGCCCACTTCCTTCCCACTTGCAATAACCCCGCCTTACGCCTCGGAATTTAAGTTACGTAAGCGTATTTTGTGCGCAAATGCGCTGTGGATACGGCACTTACGACACCAACTTAGGGCGCCGTAACTTAAATGACATAAGTTTTGAAAAACTTAATTTCCGCCGCTAGCTGTGGATTTGGCCCCAAGTCTTTAGGGAGACTGTACACACTCTAGGCTCGTACTGACCGCTGTGATTGTGGTCACAGCTTCTGGTAAGGAGACTGCATTATTGGCACTTGGGCGTTCCCCTTGGTGGAAGGAGTGTGTTTTCTGGCTTTTTCACAAAGTTTATATATACAAAGAATTTCCTGGATCCATACACATTTAGCTGTGATTGATTGGGACTTTTGCACTATATATTGGATTGTCACCTTCACCCATTTAAATAGCTTATATTTATTTTATTGTTATTTTATACATGCTTGTTTTTTGAGCACTGTTATTCACATATGTATTTTCCTGTACATATAAGTTATTTGTCTTCAAATCTTTTCACCGAAGTTTTGGACATTATCAATTTATTGGTTTAGCGCTGTACCTCTTATTTTAACACATTTCCAATTTTGTATCCACAATTCTTTGGTACTGGCAGCAATTTTCTTAAGCACTATTTATAGTTCAGCGCAGTGTTTTTTCCCCCAAAATTTGTTTTGGTTTGTTTTTCTATTAACCGGTTAGTGACCACCCAATGTAGATACAGTATACTGTATACTGCGGCAGGGCGGCAGCTCTGTGCCAGATCACATACCTAGTATGTGATCTGACACTTCTGGTCTGGTGGAAGCGATGTCCTCCGAGACCCGCTGATCTTTTGCGAGAAAGGCAAAAGGACAGTCTTCCTATGTAAACAAGGCAGACCACCGTTCTGTGAGAGGCAAATATGCTGATCCTGTGTTCCTGCTGAGCAGGAACACGGATCTATAAATTCCCTCAGTCAAAGCACCTCCCCACAGTTAGTAATCACTCCCAGGGAACACATTTAACCCTTTTATTGCCCCTGATGTTAACCCCTTTCCTGACAGTGTCATTAGTACAGTAACAGTGCATTTTGTGTAATGATTCTGTTAAAAAACGAGTAAATACCTATTAAATTCCTTCATCTATATCACCTCTGGCGTTCTAGTTTCTGTTCTCTCATTCACGTCCTGGTTTGCGGCGCTCGTTCATGTAAGAACTACAACTTCTGAGCAAAAACAAACAATGAGGAAGTGAAAAGAGGAATGTTTGCAGGTAAAGGATGCTTATTATGAACATTTTTTTTTCCCTTTACAACCCCTTTAAAGCTCTGAAGTGGGAGAGATCGTGGAGGATGACAGAGGTTCCGTAGGCACCAAGTGCTAGGCTACTCCTACTGAGTGGCTGGGTCCCTATCTTTGGGCCCACTGTGGAACAAAAATCTCCTAGGAACCACAGTGTGCGAGGCCTCATGAAATAGGTGCAGTGGCTCCCCTCTTTGGTGGAGCATGGTGAGATGTACAGTGTGAGAATAGCTGGTGAAGGGAAATCAATGCTCAACACTATTCCATTCTAATTGACTGTAGTTGGTGCTGTGAAATTGTATTCTGTTTATCAAATGATTATTTACATTTTAATTTCTTCTTCTGCCATGTTGTAACCCTGATGAAGGGGGCAACATCTGCTCACAGAAATGCGTTGGCTCCCAGTTAATGTTTGGAATAAAAGCTAATTTCATACGGAAAGATTCTGGTGTGATGCTCCAGTTCAAGATCCAAAAATGTTGCCTTTAGACCCATTTCACACTGGAGAGTTTTGCAAGCGCTATAGCGTTAAAAATAGCGCCTGCAAACAGCCCTTAAACAGCTTTTACATTCACTTCAGTGTGAAAGACCGAGGGCTTTCACACTGGAGCAGTGCGCTAGCAGGACGGTAAAAAAAGTCCTGCTAGTCGCATCTTTGGAGCAGTGAAGAAGCGGTGTGTTTACCACTCCTCCACCGCTCCTGCACATTGAAATCAATGGGACAGCGCGGCTATACTGCCTGCAATGTGCTGCTTCTTCAGCGCATTGTGGGCAGTTTTATCCCTTTCTCGGCTGCTAGCGGGGGTTAAAAGTGCCCGTTAGTGGCCAAAATGCGCCGCAAATCTGCCCATAGCCTCGGCGGTAAAAATAGTGGCGTGAGTGAGAAAGGGATCTTAGAATCCAAGGTTATTATGGTCATCCCTTGGTGTACTGAAGCTGATCTAGATCAGTGGTCTCCAAACTGCGGCCCAGGGGCCGGATGCGGCCCTTTGCTTGCCTTTTTCTGTCCCTTAAGGCAATTTTCCCTGCACTGATACAAGGCACTATTCCTCAGACTGGCACAAACAGTCGGGCATAAGTCCTGCCACTGATACCAGTGAAGGGTCACTATTCCTTCCTCTGATACCAATGATGGAACATTGTTTACTCACATCGATACCATTTTATACTTCCACTGGCCACATTCCTGTCCCCCAAATGTCTGAAGCGGCACGTTCCCAACACAAAGAGACATACGCAAATATGCGACCCCACGAAAAAAAAAGACCAGACCAGTGGGGTTGCATATTTGCGTACAGTTGGCATGAAGGGGTTAATAGGCTGCCTACTCACCACCATTGGCCTAAAATTAAAGCTGCACTCAGGGGCGGACTGACAACTCATGGGGCCTCTGGGCAATAGAAGATTATGGGGCCCCCGGGCTTACAGATGGCCACCAAGCCAGGAGGTAGTACAGAGGCGGGGCAGCTAAAATCTCGGGATTTTCACATCAAAAGCATGTCGGTTTTGGACATATCAGGGACAGATGTAAAAAAAACACAGATTTTTACATACTGTCCCTGGTTTTACTGAGCCTGGCAACCCTGATGGGGCCCCCTAGTGGCATGGGGCCCTCGGGCAGTGCCCGAGAGCCTCAATGGTCAGTCCGCCCCTGGCTGCACTACTGATGCAACACACCACTGACTACTGACGCAGCATGCCCCAATGCACTATAGTGCGTCACTATACACTGTGATGCGCTGCAATGCAGGTTCTTTAGGGATAAACTTCTGTAAGGCTTTGGGGTGCCATTCAAAATTAGAGGCACCGCAACACACCGTGCCATGCAAGGCAATGGATTAAATGGGGATTTGAATGTTTCTCAGGCGATACAACCTAGAAGAGGTTGGGAACACAGATTGAGAGGCATGGTCCAGGAGGTAACAGACAAAAGCCAAGGGGAACACAATCTGCTGACAATACAGAGGGAAGAGAAAGTGCTTGGAAATACACAGAACCCAGGACCGCATCCAAGCAGACCCTTATAGCCGTGGTTTTACATCTCCTAACGCATCCAAAAATCTTTAGGCAGCACTTGCCGTACGCTTAGCTCATTCATCACAGATGAGGTCTTAGCCGAGCGCAGTGAAAACCACAACATTAAATCGTTGTAATTTTTGGACCCCGTCCTGCAGCGTTTAATTGCCTGCTCTGCCACCGTACAGATAATGCCGGTGCAGTTTGCAACAAGATCTGCTGTGCTGTTTGAGGCTTAATTTTTAGAGGATTTTGCAGAGGATCCAATTAATTGGCAAACCAAATTAATTAAAACTGATGAAGTTCTATTCATCCATTATTTATAATCCCGTTACAGCCTGGAAGATGAAGGGGTATTAAGCTGTGTGTTTGTAAGAATATTTATTTCCTTGATTACAGAAGGCTCAGGCTAACCCTTTCTTTGCCAGATAACAATTTACATCGTTCCGCTAAGGTGACACGGTGCGCACTTTACATCATTTTCATAAACTAGCTTATGTAAATACGTTTTATTAGCATTCACAGATAAATATGTATGCTTTGCGCAGATTAGTAATCAGGGTGTAAACTAGCAGTTTGTTTTTTTCCCTAAAGAGACCCTGTTGCCAGGCCATTCATTTCAATAATAATCTTCTCATACAATTCTACATACATTTACCAACTTTTATGCATATTATTTACCTGTAAAAGCCTCATCCAAAAGGCCAGAGACAAGTCCACAAACATCATCACACTACTGGAGAGCAACACTAATAAAACAACTTTGTGGGTCCAGCACAATCTTTCAATCTTCATAAGTGTCTTGGATATAGGGTTGCCACCGCATCCCTTCAAAACAGAGGCGGACTGACCATTCGGGAACTTGGGCACTGCCCGAGGGCCCCATGGCACTAGGGGGCCCCATCAGGGTTGCCAGCCTCAGTAAAACCAGGGACAGACAGTATGTTAAAATCTGTTAGGTAGATTCAGAAAGAGTTAGGCCGGCTTATCAGTAGATAAGCCGACCTAACTCAGAATCTACGCCGACTTATGTTTAAGTGTATTCTCAATCAGAGATACACTTAAACATATCTAAGATACGACGGCTTGCGCCGTCCTATCTTAGGTTGCAATATTTTTGCTGGCCGCTAGGTGGCGCTTCCATTGTGGTCGGCGTAGAATATGTAAATTAGTAGATACGCCGATTCACGAACGTATGCCCGGCCGACGCAGTACATTTACGCCGTTTACGTTAGAGAAAGGCCGGGTAAAGTTAGAGCTAGGCCCTAGTTGGAATAGTAATGTTAAGTATGGCCGCCGTTCCCGCGTCGAAATTCAAATTTTTTACATCGTTTGCGTAAGTCGTCCGTGAATAGGGATTTACGTCGTTTACATCCACGTCGAAATCAATAGGCCCGTGCGGCGTACTTAGCCGCAATGCACACTGGGAAATGTAGGCGCCCGGGGCATGCGCAGTTAAAAAAAAAACATCAAAAACGGAAGGTCAAGCCCCATTGACATAAAACACGCCCCCTTACACACATTTGAATTAGGCGCCCTTACGCCCGCCAGCTTTAGGCTACGCCGCCGTAACTTAGCAGGCAAGTACATTGTGAATCATGTACTTGCCTAGCTAACTTACGGCGGCGTAGCCTAAACACGCTAAGCTACGCCGCCGTAAGTTTAAACCATTCTCTGTGAATCTAGCTATGTGTTTTTCATAAAAAAATCCTAAGATTATAGCTGCCCCGCCTCTCCAGCACCTTTTAAGTGTGTGTATGTGTATTCTGTGTGTATGTATACTGTGTGTGTATACTGTATGTGTGTATACTGTGTGTGTATATTGTGTGTATACTGTGTATGTATACTGTATGTGTGTGTGTATAATGTGTGGCCCCATAATCTATTGCCTGGGGGCCTCATAATCTCCTATTGCCTGGGGGCCCCATAATCTTCTATTGCCCGGGGGGGTCCATAATCTCCTATTGCCTGGGGGGCCCATAATCTCCTATTGCCTGGGGGCCCCATAATCTTCTATTGCCCGGGGGCTCCATAATCTGCAGTCCGCCCCTGCTTTAAAACCAAACACATATGAGTTACACAGGTTCTGTGGCTGATTAAGGAAGTAAATAAACTCACTTAATGCCGCGTATACACGATCGGAATTTCCGACAAGAAATGTTCGATGTGAGCTCGGAATCATTGAACTTAATTTTTCTCGTCTCGTCATAGTGTTGTACGTCACCGCATTCGTGACGTTTGGAATATACAGGTACAGGTTACTTACCTTGTCCCCTGCATCCTGCGATGTCTCCCCGCTGTGTGTACGAGCTGCCGTGTCTCCGCCATGTCTCGCTCGATTCACACTGCCAAACTCTGTTCCCTGCGAGCGTTGCGACGCACGGGGACGGAGCTCGGCGCCAAATTTAAAAAGTGAAAAACACATTATAGATATAGTATACTGTAATCTTACAGATTACAGTACTGTATCAAATAGTTTCACATCCCCTTTGTCCCTAGTGGTCTGCCCAGTGTCCTGCATGCAGTTTTATATTATAAAGACTGTTCTTTCTGCCTGGAATCTTGAGATTGTCCATAGCAACCAAAAAGTGTCCCTTTACATCAAAAGTGGTTTTAGAACAGCTAGAAATTAGCGATAATAAATTAGAATCACTTGCAGAATAGAGCGATAGTGATTTGACAGCGACAATTCTGCAACTGAGCAAATTTCTGTATTTTTGATTGAATTACATTATTGAATATTTTTTATTATTATTTGTTATAATTATTTATAGTTATTTATTATATTATAATTAATGATTTTTTGTTTCAAACTTTATTATACCCGCCCCGGGATTTCTACTGGACTCTTGTTTGGACGGATTTAAGTGAGTTATTTCTAAGAATTACAGACCTACAATAAAAAAACGCCAAATTTCCATGCAAAACATTGTACTGCTTTCAGCATCAAAAATCTGACATAATCATGCCGCCAGGGAAGTTAAAGCGGGGGTTCACCCTAAAAAAAAATTCTAACATTACAATGATCTGACCTGTGACACGGACATCATGCTGGTGTTTTTTTTTTTTTTTCGTACATACCGTTTTATCTGTATTTTCTCCCCGGATTTCCCACGGGAGTGGGCGTTCCTATTCACAGGGTAAGTGATTGACCTTCTTCTGACCGGCGCATACAGCGCGTCACGACTTGCCGAAAAAAACGGAACGTCGGATCGGCTCTATACGGCGCTATACGGCGTCTTTCGGCAAGTCGTGGCGCGCTGTATGCGCCGGTCGGAAGAACGTCAATCACTTACCCTGTGAATAGGAACGCCCACTCTCGCGGGGAATCCGGGGAGAAAATACAGATAAAACTGGCTCTGTCCTTACCGCTGCACTGAATGGCACTCTTTTAACCACTTCAGCCCGGAAGAATTTACCCCCTTCCTGACCAAAACACGTTTTGTGATTCAGCTCAGAAACAATGGTGCGCATTTTGGTTTTTATCCTGCCTAAAACACATCGGGGAGTTATTTACTAAAACTTCATGGTGCAAAATCTGGCGCAGCTCTGCATAGAAACCAACCAGCTTCCGGTTTTATTGTCAAAACTTATTTGAACAGGCTGAAGTTAGAAGCTGATTGGCTACCATGCACAGCTTCACCAGATTCTGAGTGCTCTAGTTTTAGTAAACCCCCCATTGACACTAACTGATACTAAATAAAAAATGTAAATACTACCCAAAATATGCTGGCCGTGGCTTTATTTTTAGCTGCGCTTTACCGCCAATTTCCCGGCACTATTCGGCCGCTAGCGGGCAGTTTTACCCCCGCTAGCAGCCGAGAAAGGGTTAAAACCGCCCGCAATGCGCCTCTGCAGAGGCTCATTGCCGGCGGTAAAGCCACGCTGTCCCATTAATTTCAATGGGCGGGAGCAGTATACACACCGCTCCAAAGATGCGGCTGGCAGGACTTTTTTTCCTGTCCTGCTAGTGCACCACTCCAAAGCCCTCTGGCTTTCACACTGGAGAAACAGCAGCAGCTGTTTAGGGTCGGTTTGCAGGCGCTATTTGTAGCACAATAGCACCTGCAAACCGCTCCAGTGTGAAAGGGGTCTAACACTAACCTTGGCAAGTCTGTTATTGTTTTCTTTATTTTTTTATTCTTTATTTTGAATTTTTATTTGAATTTTTTATGTTTATTTTACACACTGGTTTGTTTACATTTTCCTCTCCTGCAAGGAGAGGAAGATACACTGGGGCAGATTCAGATAGAGATACAACGGCATATCTCCTGATACGCCGTCGTATCTCTAAGATCCGATGGTCGGATCTATGCGACTGATTCATAGAATCATTTACGCATAGATCTCCCTAAGATCCGCCAGGTGTAAGTGACTTACACCGTCGGATCTTAGGCTGCAATCTCCCAGTGGCCGCTAGGTGGCGTTTCGTGTTTTACTCGCAACGAATATGCAAATGAGGAGATCCGCCGATTCAGAAACGAACGCCCGCCCGTCGTTTTTTTTTTACGTCGTTTGCGTTCGCCTTTTTCTGGCGGATAGTTACCCCTGCTATATGCGGCGTATGCTATGTTAAGTATGGCCGTTGTTCACGAGCCAAGTTTTAAATTTTCACGTGGTTTGCGTAAGTCGTTCGCGAATACGGATGGACGTAATTTACGTTCACGCCGAAACCAATGACGTCCTAGCGACGTCATTTGGAGCAATGCACGCTGGGAAATTTAGCCATCGGCGCGGGGACGCGCCTGATTTAAATACTACACTCCCCCTAGCCGCGAAATTTGAATTCCGCCGGGGGATTTACGATCTGCCGGCGCAACTTTCGAGGCAAGTGCTTTATGAATACAGCACTTGCCTCAAAAACTTGCGCTGGCGGATCGTAAATAAGATAGATTACACGGATCTAAAGATCCGCTGATCTAAAGATCCGCTGATCTATCTGAATCTGCCCCACTGTATCTTCCTCTTTATTCAGAAGAGAAAGTAAACAGAGGGGCGGGCTCACCGTGTCTGATCATTGTGATAGCCAATCAGAGGATAATGCAGTGATCAAGTGACTTGGAACTAAAGGGACCGATCACTAGTAGGAGACCTGGGGCTCTCGGTGAGCGCCCAGTTTCTGTGCTGGAAGCACGCTGCGAGGCACACTCCTAGCACAAAGAGAGATACACATATATGCGGCCACACAAAAAAAGACCACTTCCGTGAGGCCGCATATGTGTGTGCGGTCAGCAGCAAGGGATTAAACTAAAAGACTGAGAACATCTTGTGGCAGAAATAATTACTGCTGGAGACAGGTTCAGATTGAGTACTGCAACAAAATACTTTATTCTATTTTATTTTTTCTGGGCTGGTTTTTCTGTTTTATTGCCACTGGGGAGACCTTCTCACTTTTAGTGTGGTCACCAGGACAGGAAGTAAATAAAAATCTCTCTAACAGGGACACATACAGCAGTAAAAAGCTGGGTGTGCGAAGAAGAAAGTATCAAAATCTGATTGTATAAAAGGTCAGATTCATGCCTCGTACAAACGACCGTTTTTCCCGGCAGGAAAACTGCCATGAGAGCTTTTGGCCAGGAATCCTGGCCGTGTGTATGCTCCATCGCAGTTTTCCTGATAGGAAAACTGCGGGGAAAAAAAGAGAACATGTTTTATTTTTTCCCGTCTGACTTTTTCCCTTTGGGAAAACCGGTCGTGTGTATGCTTTTCCGTGGGGAAAAACGTGCATGCTCAGAATCAAGTATGAGAAGGGAGCTCTCGTTCTGGTAAAACTAGCGTTCGGAATGGACATAGCACATTCATCACGCTGTAACGGACTGAAAAGCGCGAATCGTCTCTCAGCAAACTTTTACTAACACGAGGATCAGCAAAAGCAGCCCAAAGGGTGGCACCGTTTGAATGGAACTTCCTCTTTATAGTCCCGTCGTACGTGGTGTACGTCACTGTGCTTTGGACGGGCGGTATTTGGCCTGAACGTGTGTATGCAAGGCAGGCTTGAGAGGAATCCGGTCGGGAAAAAAACTTTGTTTTTTTCCGGCCGTGAAAAACGGTAATGTGTACAGGGCATCAGTCTTGTTCAGACTCTTATATCAATAAAAGCCATCACATTTTGTTAGTTTAAGACGTAGGAGTTTAAACAATTTTTAATCTGGACTTTATATTTTCTGCTTTTGCCACTTTCCTCCATGCACATCGAGTGCTTACGCAAGCAAACAACTAACTTTTGTCCACCATTCTTGAGAGAACTTCCCAAGGACAATGTTTCTCTCTACACTACGTAGAGTGGAACGTTAGTCCGAAAATTAAAGGGTCACTAAAGGAAAACATTTTTTTAGCTGAAATGACTGTTTACAGGGCATAGAGACATAATAGTTAACTGATTCCTTTTAAAAATGATTAAAAATTGATAAAAAAACAATCATATAATGTACCTGCAGTGTAGTTTCGTTTTTGCTGTTGTTTGCTGGTTCTCTGATGTACAGAGAGCCACTAGAGGGCAGTCAGCCAATAGAGAGCAGTGATACTTTGTCTAAAACTCCTCAGCACCAATCCAGTTTCATTTTACACACAGTAATCACACCTCCTTGATTAGTGACCACAGTGAGAAATCTCCCAGTACTGTGGTTATCAGGAAACAGGCAACCAGGAAGTGTCCAAAACAGAGAGGATTTACAGCAACATCAAAGCAAAAACGAACAACGAGGACATGAAACCAGGACTGCAGCAAGGTAAAGGAAGCTATTTAGCTAAAAAAAAAAATTCCTTTAGTGACCCTTTAAGTCCTGCTAGATCACTTCAGGCTTTTCACAGGTATAGCCATGTAAAACATTAACAATAAGTGCCTATACCAGGGGCAGACTGACAACTCCTGTGGCCCCCGGGCAATTGGAGATTATAGGGCCCCCAGGCAATAGGAGATTATGGGGCCTACAGGCAATAGGCGATTATGGGGCCCACAGGCAATAGATTATGGGGCCACACATTATACATACACAGTGTGCACACACAGTATACATACACAGTGTGCACACACAGTATACATACACACAAAATACATACAAACATACACACACTGAAAAGGTACTGGAGAGGCGGGGCAGCTATAATCTTGTGATTTTTAGACCAAAAGGATGTCGGTAATAGTGTTGCTCACGAATATTCGCATTGCGAATATTCGACTCGAATATAGCATATTCGAGAAATCGCGCTATATTTCGAATTTCGCGGTGAATATTCGCAATTCCGAATATTCGAATTTTTTCAATTTTATTTTTAAAACAGATCACATCCTATCGACGTCTAAAAGCATTGCTGGTATGATTAGAGACCCTGGGCCGAGTAGCTAAGCTGAGGCGATCCTTTTATGTTGCCAAATTGAAAAAAAAAAAATTGCGATTTTTCGCTATTGCGAATGCGAAAATGATTGCGAATTTTCGATAACTGTGGTAGGAGAATTCTGATTGTCTCTGATGCAAAAGGGGGGGGCTTTGTGTATGTGTATGTTATGAATATTTGTATGTTTGATATTATTATTTTTTGTAAGAAGGAAAAAATTGCGCATACCTTAAAAAGGGGAGAATACAGCAGCAACTCAAAAATGTTATACAACATAAATTAATACAAGACAGAAAATGGAGTCGCTCTACAAGAATAAAAAATATGTCTAGTGACAAGACATGTGGGCAAATTATAAAATAAGCAAGCGCAAATAACTTGTGAAATACACAGTGAAACAAATATATAAAGAAATATAGTCCCAATAATAGAAAAATAATCTTTCATAAAAATGTCTTTGATATGTGAAGTGAAAAAAAGTCCAAAGCATGCAGCATGAACGTGTTCAATCTTCAAGGTGTTTGATTGACAAATGGCTGTGACAGATGGATAGAGTAAAGAATCACCACCAATGCAAAACACTTTTTATTTTCTATTGTAAAATATCACGAATATTCTGAGCCAATCAGAGTGCTCCTTCCGCATTTGCCGAATATTCGCAATTATTTTGTATTGTAAAATATCAAGAATATTCTGAGCCAATCAGAGTGCTCCTTCTGCATTTGCCGAATATTCGCAATTATTTTGTATTGTAGAATATCAAGAATATTCTGAGCCAATCAGAGTGCTCCTTCTGCATTTGCCGAATATTCGCAATTATTTTGTATTGTAGAATATCAAGAATATTCTGAGCCAATCAGAGTGCTCCTTCCGCATTTGCCGAATATTCGCAATTATTTTGTATTGTAAAATATCACGAATATTCTGAGCCAATCAGAGTGCTCCTACAGCATTTGTCGAAATTGCGCAATAAATATCGCATTCGCATGTTGCGATATTTCGATAAAATATCACGAATATTCTGAGCCAATCAGAGTGCTCCTACAGCATTTGTCGAAATTGCGCAATAAATATCGCATTCGCATGTTGCGATATTTCGATAAAATATCACGAATATTCTGAGCCAATCAGAGTGCTCCTACCGCAGTTATCAAAAAATCGCAATTATTTTCGCATTCGCAATAGCGAAAAATCGCAATCATTTAATTTCGATAAAATATCACGAATATTCGAATTTAGCGAATATATCTCGAATATTCGAATATATATTCGAGATATATCGCGAAATCGAATATGGCATATTCTGCTCAACACTAGTCGGTAAGGGACATTTCAGGGGCAGATGGAAAAAAACACAGATTTTTACATACTGTCCCTGGTTTTACTGAGGCTGGCAACCCTGATGGGGACCCCCGGGTGCCCGAATGGTCAGTCCGCCCCTGGCCTATACTGTTTAAAATTCAGTAATGCAGTCTCACCCTGCTCTGCACATGTCCAGTTGCTCTCCATTTTTTGGCATTGTTCTGAAAATCAGAGTCACTAGAGGCCGATCTGCTGACAGCCTACAGATTTACTGCTGCTCAGGGGCTCTGGGCTTCAGCAAAATGGCAGCCTCTGGCAAGAAGAAACAGGAGAAATACTGGAGGCAATTTACAGCACACACTAATTTTGGTAGCATAATTATTATTGTGGAATGCAGTGGCAGTGTGTCCATAAGGGTGTACGGGCATCACCCCCTCTCTCCAGCCACCCCTCCCCTATGACGAATGGATAGATTCATGCATTGCATGAATCTATCCATGGCTGCCGCTACCAACCCCTATTAAGGCGCCAGACCCCTTTTCAGGTGCCGGGCGCCTGAATTACAGTGGCGGGGGGTGTTTTTGAAGCACCTGATTAGAGCCATAGGTTCTAATAGGCGTAAAAAAAGGTGACCTGCGAGCGCCATGCTTGGCGTTGGGCTTTAAACAAATGGTGTGTTGTGGCGTTTTATATTTTACTTTAACGCTCAACTCCAGTCAAATCTCTTTCTTTTATTTGTAGACATTGTAGGAAACGGTGTCAGATTTTATTGCGGTCTTCATTGTATCCCAATCACTAAACACTGATGTTGCATTATCACTTCTAATATTTGAACGACATAACTGTGTGATTTCCTTAGCCGGTGTGTGAATTGCTGTAGGTTGCATTTTATGAAAATGAATAAATGATCTGATTAATTTCCTTGAAGGACGCACGCTGGACTTCCATTCAAGACTTTTGCCCCTCTATAAAGAGCAATTATGGTATATTCTCATTGCCGTAATTAGTGTCAGAGGACATTGTGAGAAGAATAAAACTTATTAGAAACATTTGGCTTTAAGCCGATAAAGAAAGCTGGCAAGCCTAGCAGATAACTAATATTCTCAGGGCTTCAGTTTTTTGTGGTTTTCGAATACACTGATGTAGAACCTCTGTACCTTTTGTTTCTGTAGGAACTGCTTTTTAAAAAGTATTAAAATGTAAAGATCAGAAATGGTTTATTTCTAGTTAAAATGCTAGATATTAATGTTTTCCAATGTTTATGAAAATTAAAGTGGAGGTTCACCCAAAAAGTAAATTTTTAACATTAGATTGAGGCTCGTTTTGTCTAGGGGAATCGGGTGTTTTTTTTAAAATCAAAGCCGTACTTACCGTTTTAGAGATAGATCTTCTCCGCCGCTTCCGGGTATGGGCTGCGGGACTGGGCGTTCCTATTTGATTGACAGGCTTCCGACGGTCGCATACATCGCGTCACGATTTTCCGAAAGTAGCCGAACGTCGGTGCGCAGGCGCCGTATAGAGCCGCACCGACGTTCGGCTTCTTTAGGCTACTCGTGACGCGATGTATGCGCCTGTCGGAAGACTGTCAATCAAATAGGAACAGCCAGTCCCGAAGACCATACCCGGAAGCGGCGGAGAAGATCTATCTCTAAAACGGGTGCGATGATTAGGGTGTGCCTAGGCACATCTGGCACACTCTGTGCACGTGCCAATGTGGTAAGGTCTATAGCAAGTGTTAGTGCAAGGTTAAGTGTAGTGTAGGGTGACCAGACATCCCCAGTTTCTGGGGACAGTCCCCGGATTGAGGACACTGTCCCCGCACCAAGTCTGTCCCCGGTTTTGACCCCAGATTGGATTTTAACAGGGGCTGGGGCAATTTCAAAGACAGTCAGTGCAGAATGAAAAAAAAGAAATCTGAATTGCACACCCCCATTTTTGCCACTCCTACTAGCTTAGGGGTGTATTTTTTGTTTTGGGTGCATGCCCATTCAGCTCCGCTCTCACGTTCTTCTGCCTTGGCTCAAGTCCCGGCTAGCCGCCTGCCTGCTTATCTCCTTGCCTTCTCTGGCGGAGTGATCTTCCTCCGCACCCCACCCAGTAGTAGCCAGGAGCCCAGAAAGTAAGACTTGACAGGCTGTGAGGCGGGCGGCGGCGGGCGATGTCCCCGGATTTCATTTTAAAAATCTGGTCACCTTAGTGTAGGGGGAGAGTGTAGGCATTAAGGGCTAGGTTAATTGTTAGGTCTGCTAAACAGTAAGGGATTTGTCATAGGTTAAACAGAATATTGTTTTAGTTTTTGCCTGTTTTCAGTAGCAGAGGCCCTGACTTTAGCATTATTGCTACTTACTGCATGTAGCAAGGGTGTGCCACATGCCAAACACAAGCCAATAAAATCTAGAACATATCTGCCTGGCAATAGAAGCATAATGTTCAATCAATTGCAGTGAAATAGATTTTGTTAGTAATATTAAAATTTAGCATTGTGGGAATCAGGGTGTACCGTGTATATTGTGGGTGCTGTGGCAGTATTTAGCACCTGCAATGCATAAGACAGTCATTATGAATATTTATTACCTTAGTGATGTTACTGGGTCTTCATACCTCCCAACATTTTGAGATTGGAATGAGGGACACCTACTAACAAATGTATGTAGGCATAGGACACACCCCCTGCCACACCCCCTTAAAGGAGAATTAACCAAAAAAAGGTTAATTAAATCCACCAGGGCTTTTTCCCCCCACTACTATTCCTTTATATTGGCTTTTAAAATGTACAAATGCAGTAATTTAGGAATTGGATGAAAGGTTTAGCACTGGGAAATACTTTTTGAAAGATAAATAGTGCATTTTATATAAACTATATAGATCAGACCAAAATGAGGAACAAATGAGGAGGAATGAGGGACAGAGGGACATTGCTCCAAATCAGGGACAGTCCCTCAAAATCAGGGACAGTTGGGAGCTATGGGTTTTGCCAGACTAACTGCACACTGGCACTGCTCTGAACCACACAGGCTGTAGATTTTCACAGGTCCTCTTGCATTTCATAGTGTCTGCTCGTTTTTAATTCTTGGTTTGAGAAAACTGCGCAAAGGCTTTTCAAAACCAATACATTTCCCCTTTCACAGAGATCTACAAAGCCCCAGGATGTATACTTCTGCAGAACAAAACAGAACACATTAAATAAAATGAAATGAAGTAGCAAGCAAAAAATAATTCCATGATTTAATTCAGGCTCTCTGGGCAAGGAGAACATCTGGATACACACTGAGAATTGTTCTGTGTGCTGAAAGCCTGCTTGTTTTTCTTGTCTTTCATTTTGGAAATGTAAAAAAAAAAGTTGTTTCGCTTAATAAGAAATGTTCCCCTTAGTGCTGCTTGTGCTGTGGAAATAATTGGTGATCATTTCTATGATTAATGGCTTTGAGTTAAAAAACTTGGTGGCGGAGGGAGTTTTTTTTTATAGTGCATCATTCATGGGTGAACGCAGTGGGAGGAGTTATTTACAACTGTGATAGTGACTGTAAGTTTACAGGTCTGCATGAATATGTTACAATATATCAAAATATAATTTTTCTTCAAAGTCATTTATCATCACGTTGTTCTTGAGCTCTTGTTCCATGACTTTGCCTAGGCTGAGATGATGTAATGAGTCTGCTGTAGGCAGGAGAAAACATTTACTCATTCTCCTAGTCTCCAATGATCAAACTGCAATGTTGTAACTTTGTCCAATGTGAAGTTATGTAACGAGCTTAATGATAAATTAGAAAATGTCTATTCTCTATGCATCTTTATTATAATATAAAGTCTATATTGCTTTTTCATGTATACCACTGCTATAATCCTTCCTTACTCAAATCAGCCCCTAATAATACCCCTCCCATTGAGAACACTGTAGAAGACCAAAGATGGCGGATGCCCCCCTCTCCCCCACATCTTTAGGAATGAGGAAGTGAAGACACATCAGAGGGACAGACGAAGATCGACATCCCATTTTTGTACTCTTCTTGTATCTCAGCCAATTAGATGAGCTTTCTAGTTTACATTAACATAATAGTGACGTATCATGCTGTATGTAGAAGTTTGTATTGCCTGCAATAAAGAAGAGATAACAGTATAGTTCAACTGAGATGGTTGTGTCAGTGAGTTATTCCTAGCCGTGCACGCTGTTATCTAAACTTTAGATTTGAAACAGCAGTAGAATCTGTCAGAACATTTGGGGTCAAAAGAATACGTATAAGATCGCACATTTTATATGTTTCATAGTGTTCCATATTCATATTATGTTTAGCAGAAAAGATGCCATTTTTGTGTCTTGAGTTGAGTCACAGTTCAAAACCTGTGAATAAGGCTGTGTTACCAGAAGGTTTTTTTTGTCTCACAGGGGGGTGTATAAACCTTGTCTGTGCCATCTCCCAGGTCATATTTATTTTGGGTTTGACACTTATAAGATAAGAGAATGATAACATAGTATTGTCTTTGTATAGTGAGGCCTGGGGGCTCACCCACTAATAAGCTATCGTATTATCCAATCTTAAATAGTATTGTTTCTTTGTAATGCCTTAACAATATACGTGTATTAGTAATTCATATATTATAACTCGTTAAGCACATATATAGTATTATCCTTACAAATGTGAGATGACTTGGCATTGAGAATCTATATCTGAGAAGCAAAAGGTTTTGCCTTGTGAAAGGTACTTCAAAGGTTTTCACTAGTCTTAAGAATTAAACAGATGTATGAGCTAATGATATATAAACATTCCCAACCCACAATTCACTAAGAACGCCAAGATGTCTGACAATTGTTTTACATACAGGACAATTTATGATGGTGCTATACCAAGATAAAGTCAGGGGGGTCATAAATCCTGATTAACTCTGAATAACTCTAAAATTAGGAATTATTCCTTAGACACCCCTGCCCCCTACAGGTTAATATCGGCATGGTTCAAGATGATCACCCACCAAACCATATTGTCATGTGACATCGCCAGTCATGTGATAGGGAAATACACACCCACTTCTTTGGAGAGATAAACGTGATTACACAAGACAGGAGGGGATCTGAAAAAGCTTGATGGGAGAGAGATGGCTTGATCTGAAAAAGCTCGTGGGAGAGAGATGGCAAGGCTGATGGGAGATGATCTCTGGAGGACTGATGGCTGGAATCTGCTCTGATCTCTGAAGGAAGCTGGAAGGCAGAGAGTGACCGCAAACATGTAAGGGGTTCACAGAAATCCTTCATAAGGATTCTCACTTCTCAATACAGGAAGAGCTCTTACATACTGGTAAAGTATAATCTTACATCCTCTATGCAATAGGTAGTTTAAACAGATACCAACTGGGGCCACTCTATTATCTTAGCAAGTGCTAATTGTATCTGGAAGATTTTTAACTGCAGCATAAGATCCTTCAGAGGCAATTAAAGAAGTAACGCATAGCCGTACTGTATATAGACACTTGTTACATATATCGATCACAATATCATTGTGAGTCCTAGTGAATGGCCTAATGTTGGGATATGTTTAAACAGGTGATGCATTAGAGATAGCCTGTGTGTTAAAAAGACATTCTTGGTCAAATTACCAAGAATTGTCCACAGGACATCTTGTCTTTGAGTTTTAAGAAGCAGTAGCAAGAGATCTGTTTGATATTGAGAAGAAATAACACAAGGTCAAATTACAAGCCACCAAGTTTTTAAGTACGCCAGGATGATTTAAAAGGGAGCTATGAATATACCTTTTCATATAATGTACATATCATCTGAACATTCAAGCGTCATTTATCTCTATTGTAGAAGCATATCAATTAATTGTTGTAATACGAATTGTACCTGATTTTAGTTTTTGCACTATATCTTTAGTTAATAAATATATATATTTTAAATATTCATTTGTATTACTTGTCCTCAAAATAGCACGGATAAAATAATTTTGATATCTTGCATGGTAGGAAAAGTGTATATCTCCCAAAGATTTACATATTTCCATAAATACAATAATATTTTATAGTTCAGAATAAACATTCTGACGGTATATGTAGGCTCTATGCCGAGATACGTCAATGGTTCTGACAAATCCATATTAACCCCTTTGTGGTTAACCAAACTATCTCACCAAAACGTTTCTGCTGCAGGCAGGAGAACATATACAGGCTCCATTCACACTAGACTGTGTTGCAAATTTGAGTGCGACTTTGATCCAACTTTACACTCTCTGGATCAAAGTCGCATTAAAGTAGTGCAGACACTTTTTCAAATTTGCTGTGACTTTATGTAACACCGATTTGAACAGGTATCATTGAAAAGAATGGGCTGTGACTTGTCATGCCACTTTGATGCCCAAAGTGGCATGATAAGTTGCACAAGTGTGAATGGAGCATTACTCTAATAATCAGACCGCAATGTTGTAGCTTTTTTACCAAGTAACAAGGTGAATACGGCCAAAGACCTCACAGGCACCAAGATTTACCAAAATTTGCATTATTGTGTCATCTTTGAGCCAGCTTCTCAACCCAAGAAGTAGATGGTGACCCTGAATGAGGCATGAATAAAAATGGTGCTATTAGTACTATTATCCCTGTAAGAAGTAATAAATACCTGAAAGTGTTACACCAACACATTACTTAGCGTGCTTCACTTAACACCGGCCACTTTATTAGGTACACCTTACTGGTACCGGGTTGGACCCACTTTTGCCTTCAGAACTGCCCTAATTCTTCACGTAGATTCAGCAAGGTGTTGGAATTATTTCTCAGAGATTTTGGTCCATAGTGACATAGTAGCATCACGCAGTTGCTGCAGATTTGTTGGCTGCTCATACATGATGCAAATCTCTCATTCCACCACTTCCCAAAGTTGCTTTATTGGATTGAGATCTGATGACTGTGGAGATCACTGGAGTACAGTGACCTCATTGTCATGTTCAAAAAAACAGTGATAAGACGATTTGAGCTTTGTGACATGGTACATTATCCTGATGGAAGTAGCCATAAGAAGATGGGTACACTGTAGTCATAAAGGGATGGATATGGTCAGCAACAATACTCAGGTATGTTGTGGTGTTTAACCGATGCTAAATTGGTACTAAGGGGCAAAAAGTGGGCCAAGTAAATATCTCCCAAACCACTACCACTTCCAACTATTGATACAAGGCCGGGTGGATCCATGCTTTCATGTTTCACGTTTATGCCAAATTCTGACCCTACCTTATAAAATCAAGACTCAGACCAGGCAACGTTTTTCCAATTTTCTATTGTCCAATTTTGGTGAGCCTGTGCAAATTGTAGCCTCAGTTTGCTGCTCTTAACTGACAGGAGTGGCAGTAATTTCACAGTAAATAGATAAATAATCAATTATTATGCTATAACATATAGCATAATAATATATGATTTAGCTTAAATATAACAGTACCTTTTCAACAGTAGCAGATTCTCATTCTCCCTCTTAACTGTGTGAGAAAAACATGGAATTGTGGGTAAATCTTATACCCATAAACCCATGTTTTTTCCTTGTAGTTAAGAGGGCTGGGCTGGAAGGGAACATTTGTCTTTTAGAAACATACCCCTTCTTTGACACTGTAGTGAGAGGCGTGCCTCCACTGCAGCATTTTTATTTGACAGCTGGGGCTAATGGTACTTTACCATTGGTCCAAGACTCCAAGCTCTCCATTGAGCTCAGTGCCTCTGACAAGAAGTGAGAGGCACTGTGAGCTCAAACTCTCAGTCTGCTGCAGAGTGTGCCAGCTTGTATTTAAACTGGCCGCTCTGTATGTAGCTTCTGACAGGCTGCGGAAGGAGCCCCGTATCTCCGGAACCATAGGTTATAGGAGCACCATATTGGTGGGGTAGGCCTTAGGCTACCTACCCCCTAAATTTGGGGTCTCTGTAACCTCAGGTCACCGAGCTATGACCCTCTAAGCTCTTATTTTTTTATTTTTTTATGTTCATGACAGGTGAGGTTCTGCCTGATGTAGTAAATTTAATTAGGCTTCCCTATCCGGAGGATGTTTGTGAAGGGTGCTTTACAGCAAATCTTGTAATATGAGATTTAAAATATCTTCTGCATTGATATATATTTGTGATCAATTGAGATACCAAATGACTATACTGTAAATTGACAGCTACTATTATGTCGCTGTGTTTTTATTGGATTTTCTTTATTAACAAAATATAGAGCTTTTGATGAGATAAAAAGTTGTTATATTTTGGTGATGCACTTTCAACCAAAGTCCCATGGGTATCTGTTTTTTATCCTCTAGTTTATATACAGGGTGGGCCATTTATATGGATACACCTTAATAAAATGGGAACGGTTGGTGATATTAACTTCCTGTTTGTGGCACATTAGTATATGTGAGGGGGGGAAACTTTTCAAGATGAGTGGTGACCATGGCGGCCATTTTGAAGTCGGCCATTTTGAATTTAACTTTTGTTTTTTCAATAGGAAGAGGGTCATGTGACACATCAAACTTATTGGGAATTTCACAAGAAAAACAATGTGTTTTAACGTAACATTATTCTTTCATTAGTTATTTACAAGTTTCTGACCACTTATAAAATGTGTTTAATGTGCTCACCAGTGACATGCGGCGAGTGCTACAGGAAGGACAGCCACTGATGTTTCTTCATTAGACCCCTTTCACACTGGATACGCCTATAGCGGAGCTTTAAAATTGCGGTAAAATCGCGGTGTTTTACCGCAATTTTAAGGCGTATCCAGTACTAAAGGGGTCTAATGAAGAAACATCAGTGGCTGTCCTAGCTTCATTCAGCAAGAGCCCACAGCGTAGCACTCGCCGCATGTCACTGGAGAGCACATTGAACACATTTTATAAGTGGTCAGAAACTTGTAAATAACTCATGAAAGAATAAAGTTACGTTAAAAACCAAGCACATCATTGTTTTTCTTGTGAAATTTTCAATAAGTTTGATGTGTCACATGACCCTCTTCCTATTGAAAAAATAAAAGTTAAATTCAAAATGTCCGACTTCAAAATGGCCGCCATGGTCACCACCCATCTTGAAAAGTTTCCCCCCTCACATATACTAATGTGCCACAAACAGGAAGTTAATATCACCAACCATTCCCATTTTATTAAGGTGTATCCATATAAATGGCCCACCCTGTACAAGGATGGTGGTATATCACTTTATGTATCAACTTCAATAATTTGTGATCCCTGAAAATTTTTCTTATGCACACACGATCGTTTTTAATGACATTTAAAAAAAACGTCATTTTTTACAACCCGAAAAACGGTCGTGTGTACGCGGCATTACCTTTCCACGAGAGCCAGTCCAAAACCGTTTTGCATAAACCAGTTTGCCGTTCATAATGCACCATGTGGAGATTTCAGCAAAGTAATCTGGACAGATTTGCTGCAGATCTCAGGAGTATCGGCCTCGGTAAAGCAGCTCCTAAATAATAGAAGTTTTCTCTGAGACAAAATAACATTATTATGTGCAAAAGCAGCCTGCAGCTATTCTTTGTTTTCCTTCTCAGAGAGACGGCTCTAAACAAACGAAAAGGGGCAGAAATCAGCAAGATATGTTCAGCACGGAACACGCTCTGCAATGACAAGAGGTGATGGAGTTGGCTGAGGAATATCTGATTCCTATCAGTCACCCCTGTGTGCTCAGCATGCCATCTGTATTTTTCTTTATCTTCTCTCCAAAAACAAATATAGCAGTGATATTGTCTATTAAAGGGGTTTTCCATTAAAATGAAGACCCTTTCCATTTATGATATTTCCCTTATTCTCTGTCATCCTGTTGTTCACACTGGGGGAAAAAATGGACCTAGGAACTATGGTGGTGGGGGGATTGTGAAAATAAATGTAGTTTGTGCAGTGCTGCCCCTGAATAGAGGGTGGGCGTGTATGTGGGCAGGCGCAGTTAGCCTTTTCACCTATAGTTGGTCTAGTACCATTATTGCATGGGAAGGGGATTCTTCTAAGGGTAAACTATTGTGATTTGATCACAGGTATCTTATTTATATTCCATTTCCAGATCAGTGACCAGACCTGCACCTGTAGTTCTCCTACAAATTGTATCCATCTTCCCCATATTGGCACTATATCCACTGGAGCATTTGCATTTTGCAGAGCAGAGTAGGAACTAGCCAGAGAGGGATTATATAGGCCAGCTAAAACATGCAATGCAATGTATGTAAACTAAAAATCTTATTATTTTTCTGTGCAAGGTTTGCTAGAAAGTGTATATAGCAGTGTGCAGAGAGTTCATTCAGAATTTGTTAACATGTGACCACACCCCTTTAGCTAAGGTGACCAGATTTTTTAAATGAAATCCGGGGACATATTTTTCCTTTACTAGTAATGGCAACAATCAGCGACTCACTTCCCGTCGCCGCCCGCCTCACAGCCTCTCAAGTCTTACTCTTCGGGCCCCGGCTACTACCGAATGGGGAGCGGAGGAAGATCACTCTGCCAGGGAAGGCAAGGAGATAGGCAAGTGGCTGGCCAGGATTTGAGCCAAGGCAGAAGAACATGTGGGCAAAGCTAAATGGGCATGTGCCCGAAATTGAAGAACTATTCCCTCCACTCCGACCAGCACATGATCATCAGAAAGGGGCACAGATAATGGGAAAAATACAACCCCACTATGCTAGTAGGCACGGGGGAGCGGGGGGGGGGGGGTGTAATTCTATTTTTTTTATTTTAATTCTGCACTGATTGTCTTTGAAATTGCCCCTGCCCCATTTTAAATCCAATCTGGGGACAAAATCAGGGACAGACTTGGTCCGGGCACAGTGTCCTCAATCAGGGGACTGTCCCCTGAAACTGGGGATGTCTGGTCACCCTACCTTTAGCACCTAATGTTTTTTTTAATATATATAAACTAATGGGATTTGAGCACAGGTATAACTTATTTATATTGAAAGGGAATTGGTCTCTTGGGCCCGGATTCACGTAGAGCGACATATATTTGTGCGGGCGTAGCGCATCTCATATGCGCTACGCCGACGTAACACAGAGAGGCAAGAACAGTATTCACAAAGCACTTGCTCCTTACGTTGCGCTGGCGTAGCGTAAATTGGTCGGCGTAAGCCCGCCTAATTCAAAGTAGGAAGGAAGTGGGCGTGATACATTAAAATGAAGCGTGACCCCATGCAAATGAGGGGCCGAACGAACGGCGCATGCGCCGTCCTGTGGACACTTCCCAGTATGCATGCTCAGAATCACGTCGGAACGAACGCCTAAGATACGTCGAATCACTGAACGTAACCTACGCCCAGCCCTATTCACGTAGTACTGCGTAAACAACGTAAAATACAACGGCTGTTCCGACGTCCATACCTTTGCATGGGTTGCGCCACCTATATGTGGAATAACTTTACGCCGGACGTACGCCTTACGTAAACGGCGTAGATTACAGTGACGGGCGCAAGTACGTTCGTGAATCGGCGTATCTAGGTCATTTACATATTCAACGCGTAAATCAATGTAATCGCCCCCTGCGGCCAGCGTAAATATGCGCCCAAGATACGACGGCGTAGGAAACCAAATTTCAGGCGTATCTTACTTACAGAATCAGGCGCAGAGATACGACGGCGTATCCGTGCACTTACGCGGCGTATCAGTAGATACGTCGGCGTAAGTGCTTTCAGAATCCGGGCCCTGGTGTCTAACTGAGAGATTATGTTATATATATGTGGCTATCTTGGGTGAAGAAAACGTTTAATTATAGGACCATATGTCATTTTGACACATTTCTGGTGAAAATGTGGTAGGCAGAGGAACCCGCTCCTGGGGGACAGTGTTTAGCACAAGGACAGGTTCCAGATGATGAGGGATAGCTCAGGGAAAGGTCCTTCTTTATACCAGTAAGAAACACTCTTCGAGGCAACAGGAACTAGCAGTCATCTAACCAAATCTGTGTTCGTCCCCAGGATCAAAGAACTTCTTGTGCCCTGGTGGCCGAGAACACACAATGGCCAATGTGTCAAAGGTCCCTAGTTGGGGACTAAAGGATCAAATGACAAATTGATCTGTGGGTAAGAACTGCAGAGGTATTTCTGCTCTGATGCTCTGGATCTCTGAGTCTTCAAATCTCAGCAGAGGCATAGGCCCGGATTCACAAAGACTTACGCCGACGTAAATTTCAGTGTTTTTGATTTGATTACATTATTGAATCATTTTTATTATTATTATATTATTTTTGCAGGGCTTTTTTTTCTCAAACAATAGGTGCTGGAACTCAACCATGATCCCCCAAATCCCCTGTCCCCCCCACACACCCTCCAACTCACATCAAATAGTGGGTGTGGTCAGATTTCACAAATAGTAGAAGGGTCTTAAAGGGGCATTAAATACCAGGATTTTATTACATACAGAGTGCAGAGTTCAGGGGGCTTACACACAGAGTGCAGAGCTGTCACTTGTAAACACAGAAACCAGGCTTACAAGTGATTGTGGTGAGCGGGCACCAGGCCCGGACTGGCCATAGGGCACACCGGGCATATGCCCGGTGGGCCGCGGCAGCCGGCCACATGTCAATTGTGTGCCTGATTTTGCAGCTGCTTGAGCCGGCCCTGCTCACCCGCTGACGGCCTCTCCGTGGCCGGCTCTGCGGGAAGAGCCGCATCCATGTCCTTCTGGCAGGGGTCCCCATCCCTTATCAAAAGGCTGCGTCATCTGGTCTGCTCCGTGAGTCTGGGCCGCTCAGCCGGCCTCACCACGGGCAGCTCCGCGGCCGTCTGACTGACCATTCAGCTGAGCTCAGGGGGGGCGGAAGTGAAGAGGTCAGGTGACCATGAAGAGGGAGAAGCTGCCTGGAGGAGTTCCCTGCTGCCTGATGTCGGAAATGTGCATCTGGAGCGCGGTGAGTAGAATGTGGAAAACTTTGTGGGAGGAGAGTCTTGCCTTGGAGGGGAGTTGAATGTGGAGCTCTGACTGTACTGGAATCTGGGGGGGGGGGGGAGGAGAGCACCCACCTCACCCTCTGCACCCACCCATCTCACCCTCTGCACCCACCCACCTCACCCTCTGCACCCACCTCACCCATCTCACCCTCTGCACCCACCCACCTCACCCTCTGCACCCACCTCACCCTCTGCACCCACCTCACCCATCTCACCCTCTGCACCCACCCATCTCACCCTCTGCACCCACCCACCTCACCCTCTGCACCCACCTCACCCTCTGCACCCACCTCACCCTCTGCACCCACCTCACCCATCTCACCCTCTGCACCCACCCACCCACCTCACCCTCTGCACCCACCTCACCCTCTGCACCCACCTCACCCATCTCACCCTCTGCACCCACCCATCTCACCCTCTGCACCCACCCCACCCATCTCACCCTCTGCACCCACCCATCTCACCCTCTGCACCCACCCACCTCACCCTCTGCACCCACCTCACCCTCTGCACCCACCTCACCCATCTCACCCTCTGCACCCACCCACCCACCTCACCCTCTGCACCCACCTCACCCTCTGCACCCACCTCACCCATCTCACCCTCTGCACCCACCCATCTCACCCTCTGCACCCACCCCACCCATCTCACCCTCCCCACCCATCTCACCCTCTGCACCCACCCCACCCATCTCACCCTCTGCACCCACCCCACCCATCTCACCCTCTGCACCCACCTCACCCTCTGCACTCTGCACCCATCCCACCCTCTGCACCCACCCCACCCATCTCACCCTCTGCACCCACCTCACCCTCTGCACCCATCTCACCCTCTGCACCCACCCCACCCTCTGCACCCATCCCACCCATCTCACCCTCTGCACCCATCCCACCCATCTCACCCTCTGCACCCACCCCACCCATCTCACCCTCTGCACCCACCCCACCCATCTCACCCTCTGCACCCACCCCACCCTCTGCACTCTGCACCCATCCCACCCTCTGCACCCACCCCACCCACCTCACCCTCTGCACCCATCCCACCCATCCCACCCTCTGCACCCACCCATCTCACCCTCTGCACCCACCCATCTCACCCTCTGCACCCACCCCACCCACCTCACCCTCTGCACCCACCTCACCCTCTGCACTCTGCACCCATCCCACCCTCTGCACCCACCCCACCCATCTCACCCTCTGCACCCACCTCACCCTCTGCACCCATCTCACCCTCTGCACCCATCCCACCCTCTGCACCCACCCCACCCATCACACCCTCTGCACCCATCCCACCCTCTGCACCCACCCCACCCATCTCACCCTCTGCACCCACCTCACCCTCTGCACTCTGCACCCATCCCACCCTCTGCACCCATCCCACCCATCTCACCCTCTGCACCCACCCCACCCATCTCACCCTCTGCACCCATCTCACCCTCTGCACCCACCCCACCCTCTGCACCCATCCCACCCATCTCACCCTCTGCACCCATCCCACCCATCTCACCCTCTGCACCCACCCCACCCATCTCACCCTCTGCACCCACCCCACCCATCTCGCACTCTGCACCCATCCCACCCTCTGCACTCTGCACCCATCCCACCCTCTGCACCCACCCCACCCACCTCACCCTCTGCACCCACCTCACCCTCTGCACCCATCCCACCCATCTCACCCTCTGCACCCACCCATCTCACCCTCTGCACCCACCCATCTCACCCTCTGCACCCACCCCACCCTCTGCACCCACCTCACCCTCTGCACTCTGCACCCATCCCACCCTCTGCACCCATCCCACCCTCTGCACCCACCCCACCCATCTCACCCTCTGCACCCATCTCACCCTCTGCACCCATCCCACCCTCTGCACCCACCCCACCCATCTCACCCTCTGCACCCATCCCACCCTCTGCACCCACCCCACCCATCTCACCCTCTGCACCCACCTCACCCTCTGCATTCTGCACCCATCCCACCCATCTCACCCTCTACACCCACCCCACCCATCTCACCCTCTGCACCCACCCCACCCATCTCACCCTCTGCACCCACCTCACCCTCTGCACCCACCCATCTCACCCTCTGCACTCTTCACCCATCCCACCCATCTCACCCTCTGCACCCACCCCACCCTCTGCACCCACCTCACCCTCTGCACTCTGCACCCATCCCACCCTCTGCACCCACCCCACCCATCTCACCCTCTGCACCCACCTCACGCTCTGCACTCTGCACCCATCCCACCCATCTCACCCTCTGCACCCACACCACCCATCTCACCCTCTGCACCCACCTCGCCCTCTGCACTCTGCACCCACCTCGCCCTCTGCACCCATCCCACCCACCTCACCCTCTGCACCCACTCCACCCACCTCACCCTCTGCACCCACCCCACCCATCTCACCCTCTGCACCCACCTCACCCTCTGCACCCACCCCACCCATCTCACCCTCTGCACCCACCTCACCCTCTGCACTCTGCACCCACCCATCTCACCCTCTGCACCCACCTCACCCTCTGCACTCTGCACCCATCTCACCCTCTGCACCCATCTCACCCTCTACACCCACCCCACCCTCTGCACCCACCCCACCCTCTGCACCCACCCCACCCATCTCACCCTCTGCACCCACCTCACCCTCTGCACCCACCCCACCCATCTCATCCTCTGCACCCACCCCACCCTCTGCACCCACCTCACCCTCTGCACCCTGCACCCACCCCACCCTCTGCACCCACCTCACCCTCTGCACCCTGCACCCACCTCACCCTCTGCACCCACCCCACCCTCTGCACCCACCTCAGCCACCCCCTGCACCCTGCACCCACCCCACCCTCTGCACCCACCTCACCCTGTTGCACCCTGCAACCACCTCACCCTCTGCACTCACCTCACCCTCTGCACCCACCTCACCCTCTGCACCCACCCCACCCATCTCATCCTCTGCACCCACCTCACCCTCTGCACCCACCCCACCCTCTGCACCCACCTCACCCTCTGCACCCTGCACCCACCCCACCCTCTGCACCCACCTCACCCTCTGCACCCTGCACCCACCTCACCCTCTGCACCCACCCCACCCTCTGCACCCACCTCAGCCACCCCCTGCACCCTGCACCCACCCCACCCTCTGCACCCACCTCACCCTGTTGCACCCTGCAACCACCTCACCCTCTGCACTCACCTCACCCTCTGCACCCACCTCACCCTCTGCACCCACCTCACCCTCTGCACCCTGCACACTCTGCACCCACCTGACCCTCTTCACCCTGCACCCACCTCACACTCTGCATCCACCTCACCCTCTGCACCCACCTCACCCTCTGCACCCTGCACCCACCTCACCCTCTGCACTCACCTTACCATCTGCACCCACCCCACCCTCTGCACCCTGCATCCACCCCACCCTCTGCACCCACCTTACCCCCTGCACCCACCCCACCCCCTGCACCCACCACACCCTCTGCATTCACCCCACCCTCTGCACCCACCTCACCCTGTTGCACCCTGCAACCACCTCACCCTCTGCACCCACCGCACCCTGCACCCACCTCACCCTGCACCCACCTAACCCTCTGCACCCTGCACCCACCTCACCTTCTGCACTCTGCACCCACCTCACTCTCTGCACCCTGCACCCACCTCACCCACTTTTGATGAAATAACAAACATGTCATGCTTTCCTGATTTATATTTAAAAAAAATGGGCTGCTCAGCCTAAAATGCCCGGGCCTATTTTTTGTCCCAGTCCGGGCCTGGCGGGCACCAAAGGGTCTGAGACAGAGGTGGTGGAACTGAGATCCACCAAGTTCCCCCTGAAAAAAAGTCCTGATTATTTGTTATAGTTATTTAAAGTTATTTATTATATTATAATTTATGATTATATATCAGACAGGAGGCTCATATCTTATGCATTAATCTTCCTTTATTAATGCTCACAGCAGAATGTATTTCTAAAACTTCAATGTAAAAAAAAAAAACTTCTCAAAACAACTACCACCCCCAGCAGTCCATATAGTCTCTAACCACGCCCCTACGGAGACCTCCATAAAAGGGGACTGCTTGTGGTGGTTCCTCCTCTTTCTTTCTGCTCGCAGCACAGATAAGATAAGTATTTGGTTTTCTGATAAGCAGTTCTATAACAAAGCAGTTCAGGGATTTTTCCCCCCTATGCTTTTCTTTGACTATAGCTACTCTTTAGAACTCAGTACTTATTATACTCTACTTATATATATATATATATATATCTTTATTTTCCTCTCTGATATTTTTCCCTTATTTACTCCTATATATATTTTGTCATTATTCTATGCACTTGTTTGTATTGCGCTGTGTTCCGCGCTGTGGATCGGGGGGATATCTCCCCCACTCCTCATCGATTGTTATTGTGTATTTCTTCCACACTGTCCTACACCTTACCCGACCGCTGCCATTCTGAAGGAGGTACCTTCTTCCTCCGCTCTACGCGCGCGTACGGGGGGCGGGGCTTCCGTTTCTCGCCCACCGACCAATCAGCGCCCAGCGGACGAAGTCTCGCGAGACTTCGTTCCCGGGTCGCTGGGGATCTCAAGCTCCTCTCCCCTCCGTCGCCATTCGGCGCCTACGGAAGGGAGGATAGGACGGAGCCTACAGTGAGAGACCCACATAGGTATTAACATCCAGAACGGATCAGCCAGTGACCCTCACAGCTAACTTAAATTACCTTGTAATACCCATACACCCGGAACATTTGTTCCATAGGGCACTATCCTTACCTAATCATTTTAAAAGATTATTGGCATACCCTCAACACAGTACAGTTGCCCTGACATCACTGTGCAAATATAGCCATGTCAGAAATTAACCCAGTAAATCCCAATGGGGATATAAATCCCACAGGCACCTCTCATACCCTGAGTGCCTCTCAATTGCAGGACATTATTCATATGTCCATTCAGGCTGCCCTGGCCTCCACCACCCCACCCGCTTGGACTTTACAGTCCACTAATAATCCATCATTACCACCCCAAAACGGTGAACCACCCAATAAGAAGGGAAAATCCTCACACAAGAGGAAGCACACTCTGGTGGTGCATGACTCCCCGGCAGGGGAAGTAAATAGTTTGCATCAGGTAGCCCCCACCACGGTCTGCCAACCCCAGCATCAATCCGAGACTTCACGACCCCTGGACCCCAGGGAGACTCAAAAGGGGTATAGAGCCACTAGAAGGGCTAAACCGGATTCATTCAATGATTCCTCGGAGGAAGATTCGGCTGATCCCTCTGAGGGATCGGACGTCTCAGATTCCGAATCATATATAGAAGATGCTGGGGCCACAGCGCCTGACACAGCCGCCAATCCTGCCACACAGGATCAGGTCCTCCTGGACGCCCTTGGGGAACCCTTTTTCCACCCGGACGCAATCACCCATCCGCGTTCGGGGGAATGGACACCCCTGCCACATGTGGCACAATACGTGGAATTGTGGGCCAGGAAGTCCTTAGACAGGACTGCCCGTAACAAATTGAGGGCTGAATGTCCTAGACCCTCCATACCCAAAAAGGTGGTAGCCACCCCGGAGGTGGATCCGGTCCTAACCAAATACCTCCTAAAGACGGGGAAATTCCAAAAGAAAGGTATTGAACGTTCTTTCCGCTCAATACAGGACCGCGTTCTGGACCTCATGGGTCCACTTACAAAAATCCTCAACCTGTCCGAGCAGGCTGCAGCTTCTGGACAACCAGTTGATCTCCCGCAACTGAGGGGTTGGGCACAAAGAGCCCTATGCCTGGCCGGCACTGCCAACACGGCATGCTCCGTGGAACGGCGCAGATCTATCCTCATGCGCTTAGATCCCCAGCTTTCACATCTGGCGGAATCCGAACCCGGCCCGTCGGCTGAGGGTATGCTCTTTGGTGACATGGTCATTAAGACCAGCCTAGACAAGGCCCAGAACTCATTAAGGAGAACAGGAACCAATAAGGTTTTCAACAGGGCCGGCAGAAGTAGAGGCCGTTCTGCCGGCCGTGCCACCTTCTATAGGCCACAGGGTAGAACCCCTAATCAGTATCACTACCAGGCTCCATCCTACGCCGCCCCGGTGGCTCAACCGGCACCCTTTTTTCCTCCCCGAGGCAGACCCTGGCGCGGACGCGGGGGACGCGGTTACCCTCGATCCCGACCTCCTACTGGTGAGTATGCCTTACACCACACTCGATCATTTTCCTGTAGGGGGCCGTCTGAGATTTTTTACCCACGCCTGGTCTGCGATTACGGCAGACGCGTGGATTTTAAACTCAGTAGGGGGGTTCGTGATAGACATACTAACCCCACCACCTCTCAACACCATCCCTCCCCCCATCCAATTTACAAAACGAAACAGCCTTCTCATAGACAAGGAGATACAAGACCTGACTACCAAACAGGCAATTGTAGAAGTGGACCCTTCTTCCCCAGGTTTCATGAGCAACCTATTCCTAGTGCACAAAAAAGGGGGAGGTTACCGTCCAGTAATCAACCTCAGGGGCCTAAATCAATACGTCCAATACCGACACTTCAAGATGGAGGGAATTCACTTCCTTCGGGACCTTCTCCATCCTGGAGACTGGCTCGTGAAAATAGATCTAAAGGACGCATACCTTACGGTCCCCATAAACCCAGAATCCCAACATCTGCTGAGATTCCCATGGAAGGGCAGGATATGGCAATTTACTTGCCTCCCATTCGGCCTGTCGTCCGCCCCGTGGTGTTTCACCAAAATAATGAAACCAGTGGTGGCAGCTCTGAGGAGCAGGGGAGTACGTCTGATTATCTATCTCGACGACATCTCATCATGGCCTATTCCAAGAACCAAGCTCTTCTCCACATGTCCTGGACAATATCCCTTATACAGAGATTGGGCTTTGTGATCAATCACGACAAGTCAGTTTTAATCCCATCCCAACAGATGGAATTTTTAGGGTTTACGGTGGACACTGTTCTATCCACCCTCAGTCTTCCCAAGACCAAACTCGCTCTTATCCGCAAAGAAATTCGATCAGCGCTACGCAGAGGATACCTTTCCCTCCGTACGCTAGCACGCCTAGTGGGCCTGCTTGCGGCCTCTATCCAAGCCATTTTTCCGGCCCCATTGCACTACAGAGCCCTTCAGAGGCTCAAAATTATGCACCTGCGACAGGGCCTCAGGTACTCGGACGAGATCCCTCTTTGCCAAGAAACCACCGAGGAACTACGATGGTGGCTTCACCATGCCGTCGAGTGGAACGGCAGAACCATCTTCAACCCCAGCCCGGACGTCGTCATAGAGTCGGACGCCAGTCGCCTGGGCTGGGGCGCCCGGTGCGGCGCAGCCTCCACAGGGGGAACTTGGTCCCCTGCGGAGACTTCTCTGCATATCAATGCACTAGAACTGTTGGCAGCCCTGTTCGCTGTCAAGAGTTTCTTGCCTCATACTCCCATGCTGTATTCTTTTTCGCATGGACAATGTGGCGGCGGTGCAGTATGTCAACCGCCTGGGAGGCACCAAGTCCAGAACTTTGGCGTATATTGCAAAAGATTTCTGGCATTTTTGTCTAAACCACGGCATTACCCCTATAGCGGAATACATCCCGGGAGTCTGCAACTCGGTAGCCAATTGGAACTCCCGGGAATTTTCGCGACTCCAGCGACTGGAGACTGGATCGGTCGATGTTTCTTCTCTTGCAGAAGCTTTGGGGACCGCTATCCTTCGATCTCTTCGCCTCCCGACTCAATCATCAACTGCCTCGCTTCTTCAGCTGGAGGCCGGACCCGGAGGCTTATGCGGTGGACGCTCTCCGCCAACCTTGGCTGGAGGGAACACACTACGCATTTCCCCCCTTCCAATTAATCTCCAGACTTCTCCTACGGATATCCAACCTGGGAGCAAGTGTGGTTCTGATTACACCGTGGTGGCCGACCCAACCATGGTTCCCACTACTACTGGAGATGGCTGTAGACTTTCCCAGACTGCTTCCGCAGTTCCCTTACCTTCTCACCGGTCCGAACGTGGAGCTTCACCCCCTGATTCAGGAGGACAACCTTCCGCTTCTCGCATGGTTAGTCTCGGGATCCCAACTCCTCATAGAATCCTTTCGGAATCAGCTCAGAATCTCCTCGCCCTGGCCTGGGCCCCCGGGACTAGATCGGCATATCGATCAGCCTGGAAACGATGGGTCCGTTGGTGTGATCAACGACAGGCTGATCCTGTACAGGCCCCTATACCATTAGTGGTCAACTACCTGGCGGATTCGTTCGAATCCGGTAGGTCGTATAGCTCTATCAACATCTATCGGTCAGCGATCTCGGCATACCACTGTCCCGTAGATTCCTTGCCTATTGGCAGACATCCACTAGTGTGTCGTCTGCTGAGAGGGGCAAAGTTTCAACATCCCCCTAGGCCTAGATACCAAGCGACCTGGGATGTTTCCAAGGTACTTGATATGTTCGCCAATTGGGGGGACAACGCGGATCTCTCACTGAGACTTTTATCTATAAAACTGACGGTCCTTCTTTGTCTGATTTCCGTCAAGAGAGTGTCCGATGTTAGGGCTCTAGATGTCTCCAGGCGCCAATTCTCGCCGCAAGGGGTTGAATTTTCCATTGTACGTAGAACAAAAACCGGCATTACCTCGGTCTTTTACCCCTCATTCCCGGATCATCCACTCCTCTGTGTAGTCCGTTGCCTACAGGCGTATGAATCCCGGACCTCTGTTTTACGTCCCGCGGACTCTTCCCAACTTCTTGTGTTCTATGTTAAACCTCACCTCCCTGTCTCGTCTGCCTCGCTGGCACGCTGGGTGAGAACCGCCATGGAGATGGCGGGGATTGACGTTACCCTGTTCGGTGCCCACTCCACCAGGGGTGCTATGGCTACCAAAGTGCTCGTTTCAGGAGGCTCGCTCTCCGATCTCTTGAGAGCAGTGGATTGGTCTTCGGAAAACACGTTCAGGATCATATCTCACTATCAGTCATCTCTTAGATTACTATGCACTGTGTTTGTTTTGTTTATATGCTTGTTACAGATAGCTTTGAACTTGCATAAGATATGAGCCTCCTGTCTGATATATAATTTGAGATTTTCCTAGCTTGTGACGGAAAATATTGATTATATGAAGACAGGAGGCGAGTATCTTCCCTCCCTACCCTCCCTATTACGATTGTTTTCTTCTTCTTCACAGGCTACTGAACCTCGAGGTGCGTCTGTCCGACGGACTCTCCGGTTTGGAGGATGAGGGAATTCCGCCTACAGGCTGATATACAGTTACTACTTTGAGATCCCCTGTTGGGATCGCTCGTTCCTGGATCCCTGTTGGATCACGGTCAGTGATTAGCTTTCCCCCAGGAAGCTGAAGCTGTTGGACGTCGACCGGCTGGTCTGGACTCCAAGGTTGCACTTCTACCCTCCGTTTGGTATTGTTTCTTCCTCTAGACATCATCGCATCAAGAAAGAGGAGGAACCACCACAAGCAGTCCCCTTTTATGGAGGTCTCCGTAGGGGCGTGGTTAGAGACTATATGGACTGCTGGGGGTGGTAGTTGTTTTGAGAAGTTTTTTTTTTTTTACATTGAAGTTTTAGAAATACATTCTGCTGTGAGCATTAATAAAGGAAGATTAATGCATAAGATACTCGCCTCCTGTCTTCATATAATCAATATTTTCCGTCACAAGCTAGGAAAATCTCAAATTTTGTGTTTCAAACTTTATAATACCGGGATGTCTACTAGACTCGTTTGGACAGATTTAAGCAAGTTATTCCTAAGAATTACAGGCCTACAATATAAAACGCCAAATTTGCATGCAAAATAATTGTACCGCTTTCAGCACCTAAAATCTGAAATAATCATACTGCCAGGGAGGTTAATGGCCGTGTGTTGAGTTATTTGTAGGGGACAGAAAATGTACACTGTTATACACATTATACAAAAATGTGAGGGGTGTACTCACTTTTGTGATATTATATATATATATATATATATATATATATATATATATATATATATATATATATATACACACACAGTATCTCACAAAAGTGAGTACACCCTCACATTTTTGTAAATATTTTATAATATTTTTTTTATGTGACAACACTGAAGAAATGTCCAAATTGGGTGTCAATATTTTGTGTGGCCACCATTATTTTCCAGCACTGCCTTAATCCTCTTGGGCATGGAGTTCACCAGAGATTCATAGGTTGCCACTGGAGTCCTCTTCCACTCCTTCATGATGACATCACAGAGCTGGTGGATGTTAGAGACCTTGCGCTCCTCCACCTTCCGTTTGAGGGTGTCCCACAGATGCTCAATAGTTTTTAGGTCTGGAGACATGCTTGGCCAGCCCATCACCTTTACCCTCAGCTTCTTTAGCAAGGCAGTAGTCGTCTTGGAGGTGTGTTTGTGGTCGTTATCATGTTGGAATACCGCCCTGCGGCCCAGTCTCCGAAGAGAGGGGATCATGCTCTGTCAGTATGTCACAGTACATGTTGGCATTCATGGTTCCCTCAATGACTTTTGTGAGATTTTGTGATGTGTATTCAATATATATATATATATATATATATATATATATATATATATATATATATATATATATATATATATATATATACAGTATATATATATATATATATATATATATATATATATATATATATATATATATATATATATATATATGGCTTTTTTTCAGCAGGAATGTGGGGGAACGCAGTTCCAGCACCTCCAGAACTGATTGGCAAGGTGTGCTAGGGTGTGCTGGAGGGTCCATTGATGCTGGGATCTATTTTTGCGGAGGAAGGGGGCCTATTATTGCTGGGGAGATCTTCTGTTGCTCATGGGGATTCTATTGTTGCTGGGAGGTCAATCGTTCCTGGGAGGCAGGGGTTTTTGTTGCTGGTTGCTGGAGGGTCTATTGATGCTGGCTGCTGGGGAATATATTTTTTGCTAGAGAGGATTTATATTTGCAGGGGGGGTCTATTGTTTCTGGTGGGGGGGAATCTATTTTTCCTGGGGGTGAGTCTTATGTTGCAGGGAGTCAATTGTTGGTTTTCTGATGCCAGCTGTTGGGGGTCCATTGTTGCTGGGGTGTATCTATTGTTGCTAGATCTATTTTACTGCTTTTTTTGTTATTAACAAATTCCATACAAAATACTTTGCACCACAAAATAATACTTGGTTCTGTATTCTATAAAAGGGGTGGTACTGGGAGGTGGGTAAGGGGTGAGACCAAGGAACGGTGCTCAGAGGTGGGTAGGGGGTGGAGTAAAGTGCCAAATCAGAAGGGAGGAGTTCCTGCACCTACTCCCTGAGAAAAAAAGCCCTGTATATCTATATATATATATATTTGAAGAAACATGAATTATATTTTATATGATATATATATATATATTTTATCTACCAATGATATATCTCAATTATGACTGACAACACTGCCTTTCTAAGGCCGCGTACACACGACCGGTCCATCCGATGAGAATGGTCCGACGGACCGTTTTCATTGGTTCACCGCTGAAGCGGCCTAATGGTCTGATGTGCGTACACACCATCAGTTCAAAATCCGATCGGGTCAGAACACGGTGACGTAAAACACAACGACGTGCTGAAAAAAACGAAGTTCAATGCTTCCAAGCATGCGTCGACTTGATTCTGAGCATGCGCAGGTTTTGAACCGATGCTTTTGTGTACTAACCATCGGTTTGGACCTATCGGTCAGCGGTCCATCGGTTCGATTTTAAAGAAAGTTCTCTAAGACCGATGGGGCATACACACGGACGATTTGGACCGATGAAACTGAACTTCAGTCCGTTTTCATCGGTTTGATCGTGTGTACGTGGCCTAAGACATCAGTAGAACACTGTGGGGTTATTTACTAAAACTGGAAAGAGCAAAATCTGGGGCAACTCTGCATAGCAATCAATCAGCATCCAAGTTGTATTGCCAAAGCTTAAAGGGTCACTGAAGGAAAAAACATTTTTTGCTGAAATGACTGTTTATTGGGTATAGAGACATAAAAGTTAACTGATTGCTTTTAAAAATTATTAAAAATTGAATTTAATCTATCATATAATGTGCCTCAGTTTCACTTTCGGTTTTAAAGGTACATACATGAAGTTCCGGGTGAGAGGTGAGTCGGGAAGACTCACAGAACAAAAACAAACAAATCCAGGGCAGTGTTTTGTTTTTAAAATGAATCTGATTGGTTCTGTTAAGTTTTAGACACACAATAATGACAGCTTAGACCTACAGTGAAAAGCTCCCAGTACGATGGTTATAAGGAAACAGGCAACCAGGAAGTGTGGAGATCACAGCAGAATTACAGCTACTTCAAAGCAAAAACGAACAATGAGGACATGAAACCAGTACTGCAGTAAGGTAAAGGAAGCTATTTAAAAAAAATTCCTTTAGTGACCCTTTAATTGAACAAGCTGAAGTGAGAAGCTGGTTGGCTACTATGCACAGCTGCCCCAGATTCTTTTGGTGCACCAGTTTTAGTAACTCTACCCCCATAGTCTCTTCTACGATATTCATAAATACAGTAAGATTTAATCAAATTGTTTTATAACACTAATATATACATGTTTACACAATGAATTCATTGCTATACAGTATATATGTTGCCCTACAGTGTATACCATCTTCACACTCCAAAACTGCCTCTGCATTTTCTCTCTATATGGCTCAGGTATGATACTTATTTAATATACATACACAGAAATTAGTAAATTAATCAACACTAATGTAGATATAGTTCATTTTATATAAACCTCCTGCTGCATATCATTATTGCCTTTATTCACAGGGCACTGTCCACCTTTGACCTGAGTGTCTCTAGCTGTCCTTTACCCTCCTGGGGTATACGGCGCTATTGAAATTTGATCCCTTATGTAATGATAGCATGCAGGGATAAGACCAGCCAGTTAGAATATTCAAGCAGGAAATTTCTGGGACACAGTCCTTTTTATGTTCTTTGATATTAATAATAGTTCTTTGGAATGTTCACCTGTGACACCACCACAACATACGTGAGTTTGTTCAAATATTTCAATATGTATATCTAGTTCATACCCATACTACATTGTTTATTGTTGTATATTTACCTTGACCCTTACTTTTGTAACAATTATGTCATAGATATATGATTGACCTCCTTATAGAACCCCTGAAGAAGGAAATACTGACACTCTGAAACGCGTCGGGTGAGGGAGGATCTCATTTGCTGTGTTTTGAATATGGTGACATTGTACGCAGATTTGTAATCATTCCATTTCCACTGTGTTTCATTTTTTAAAATACTATGTTTAATAAATTATACTTTTTTCTAAACAACAAACTTTCATATGTGTAACCGCTTCAATACAGGGCATTTTCACCCCCTTCCTGCCCAGACCAATTTTTTGTTTTCAGCACTGTGCAACGTGGCTCCCAAACAAAATTGATGTCCTTTTTTTCCCACAAATAGAGCTTTCGTTTGGTGGTATTTGATCACCTCTGCGGTTTTAATTTTTTGTGCTATAAACAAAAGAAGAGCGACAATTTTGAAAAAAACATAATATTTTTTACTGTTTGATTTAATAAATATCAAAAAAAAATGTTTAAAAACAATTTGTTTCCTCAGTTTAGGTCGATGTGTATTCTTCTACATATTTTTGGTAAAAAAAATCGCAATAAGCGCATATTGATTGGTTTGCGAAAAAGTTATAGCCTCTACAAAATAGAGGATAGATTTATTTATTTATTTTTTTACTAGTAATGGTGCCGATCTGCAATTTTTATTGTGACCGTGACATTGCGACAGACATATCGGACACTTTTGACAAATTTTTGAGACCATTCACATTTATACAGTGATTAGTGCTATAAAACTACACTGATTACTGTGTAAATGTGACTGGCAGGGAAGGGGTTAACAATAGGGGGCGCTGAAGGGGTTAAATATGTTCCCTAGGGAGTGATTCTAACTGTAGGGGGAGGGGACTCGCAAGGGGAGGAGACCGATCTGTGTACTGGGAACACACATGGGTCTCCTCTCCTCTGACAGGACATGGATCTGTGTGTTCACACACACAGATCCACGGTCCTGCTGTAATCACGGGCAATCACGGGTGCCTGGCGGACATCGCGGCTGCCGGGCATGCGAACATCGCGACCGCCAGGTACGCGCAACGGGTCCCAAGCGATGACGCGTGCACCCCCTAGACGGCCGGGAAGCTCAGGACGTCATATGACGTCCACCCAGGATGGGAGATCCCATCTGTGGACATCATTTCATTATGGGCGGGTAGGGAAGTGGTTAAGATTCACACAAGTGCCTTTAAAGTCCACCCTAGGGGTAAATTGTTGTTCAGATTTCTTGGATGTGGCACTACATGAGGATATAAACACTGATACAATTGTCCATGTCTATTTATGAGGTATTCTCTGCCTCCTGCCAGCCCATTACTGGGGATTGACTGAGGACTCGAAAATATGCATCGCAGCTCATCCTAACCCTAGCCCTTTAGTTATAGAAGATTCTCAAACCTTCTAGACCAGAGAGAGGCACCAGAGAGCTGCAAGGATGAGTCAACCAGCCCTGATCTTTAATAAACCCTGACCCAGATTCCATGGCTCAGTCTTCGTCTTGAGCCAAACTATATTTTACCTATAATAAGGGAGCTGCATATGACGTACAGTTTCAGTTCATTTTGAAATATTGGGGGGTGTTTAGCTCAGTATTAGATGCTATTTTTGTGCAGTGAGTCCACGTCTTTCCATCATTATTGTTAAGGGCCTGTTAGCCCACTTAAAAAAAAAAGGAAATACAACAACAACAAAAAAAAAAACTTGATTCCCATGCAGGGGTTTCAAATTCATTCAGCAAGCATAAATGAAAATATACCAAGCCATCTGGCTCTCTGGTCAGCTATACCCCTGCTCCCAACAGAGACTTTTGAATTTCCTCCAGCCCCCCTGGATTCACTGGCTTCTGTAGCTTTCTCGGTCTCCCAGACTTTCGTAGCTGGCCAGCCTTTCCCAGTCCTTGGGTATAGAATCCCCCTCAAATGGGATGCAGTCTCCAACAGGGGCGGACAGTTTTCCTGACAGGGATCTGCCTTCAAACAACATCCACTGCTCCAACTCTCACTTCCACCACATACTGCTCTCACCAGCCTATTGTTATAAAGGCTGTGTGCACCTGGGCACACACCCTGCTTGTTTTCCACAACACCTAGACACAGGGTTGGAGATCCCATCCCACCCAAGACTCTTAGGAATCTCCAAATTACAGAGTCCCATCCATTCTCCTCTCAAAATAATTGCTCTGTAGAATTGCACATGAAAACTCTGTGTCCATTTCCTAGCCATTTCCATAGTGACAGAGCCTCGCAGTGTCACAATTTATATTCAATATCATAAGTAAGCTCAGCTCATCCCAAGAGTATGTCGCAATCCTAGTACTTATAACCACATAAGCAATTTATTTATAACCATCAAAATACTAAGCATTAGAAATATCAAAATGTGTGGTGTATCAAACGGGGGGTGAAACTAGCCCTAGGCAATGCATTTCCTGGAATCAAGTATTGCTTCTTCAGGTGAACGGATGAGCTATATGATAATGTATTTGTAAGCATACTGGAAATTGCTGCAATCATATGTCTACTGGTCAAGTGCCAAGACCATTCAGGTGGATAATAGAAGTAGGAAAGCATCAGTGTTCTATGTATAGATTACCAATTTCTAGGTAAGAGCACATTTATGGACAAAGTAAGGATCATCCAAGGGTAATAAGGTAATAGGACAACTGTCATCTACCATAATGCCGCGTACACATGATCGAACATTCCGACAACAAAACCGCAGATTTTTTTCCGACGGATTGTTCGCTCAAACTTGTCTTGCATACATACGGTCAAACAAATGTTGTCGGAAATTCTGAACGTCAAGAACGCGGTCACTTACAACACTACGACGAGCCGAGAAAAATTAAGTTAAATGATTCCGAGCATGCGTCAAATTGATTCCGAGCATGTGTAGAATTTTTGTGCGTCAGAATCGGCTAAAGACGATCGGAATTTCTGACAAGAACTTTTGTTGTCGGAAAAATTGAGAACCAGCTCTCAAACATTTGTTGTCGGAAATTCCGACAGCAAATGTCCGATGGAGCATACACACGGTCGGATTTTCCGACAACAAGCTCACATCAAACATTTGCTTCGGAAATTCCGAATTGTGTGTACGCGGCATAAGTGTATGTAATTCAGAAAAGTAGTACCAGGGAGTTCCTCTGTGTATGGCAACAGCACCTGTAACCATTAGCTTGATAAAGACCATAGGTAATCAGATAAGCATGAATTATGTAATCCAGTGCAGACAGCAGCCTAAATATCTCCGTTAGTGGCAACAGTGGCATTGTCTCTTAAATTAGAATGTGGACCCCTGTTATAGTATATGCCCCCTGGCAGTAGCCAGAGTTATATAATTGTAATTAGATAAAAACTTATTGAACACAACCTGGTCCTGGACGATCATTTTCCCACTCAGAATATTGGTAGAAACATGAACGCAGTTCCTGAGTGGAGTCAGGCCAGAGATACTTTGTCAGGCCTTGGACTTATCTCTAGACTGCACCTCTGTGTGGATCTGTAGAACTCTTGATCTCAAAGCACAACACTGGAACTGCAGCATACTGGAAAAACAAAGCAGTTTGTGGTACAGTAGCAAAGTCTCTGGAACAGCTGCACTACTCACAGCAGCATGTGGCTTTCTTTCCTCTGGTCACAACAGCTAGCAGCTCTCAGCACAGCAGTACATAGTTTAGACTCCACAGGATAGCACAACAAGGCTCCTGCGATGGCCACATGGTTTATATACTCAGCTCCACCAGCTGTTGTTCATGGCAGTCTCTTTCCTGCTCCCGACAGCAAGACCACATCAGGCTTCAGTAGCAGCCGCTTGAATCCAGGCTCCCGACAGCCTCAAATTTTCAAACTCATATCCCGGCCTTCCTTTCTAGACCCTGTACCTGTTATACAGGCTGCAAAAACATATAAGGGGGGGGGGACCCTAAAATGCATTTAGATTCAAGATCGTGCATCTACAAGACCAACAAACAGTACAAAAAACAGATTATAGCGCACACATTCAAGAATGACATTTATTCTGCAACGCTAGTTAAAAACACCTGAACATGTTCAAAAAAATACAGGGGTTTGGTCACACTATCTGGTCAAATTATGCTAAGACAACTTACTGCGAAGAAGTACCCTAAATTAGTGGGTCCTACCCTAGTAATATGTGACAAAGTGGGGGTGCAATCAGCGCAAAAATTATATATATGTATATATATATATATATATATGTATATATATATATATATATATATATATATATATATATATATATATATATATATATATACAGTGATGAAAATAAGTATTTGAACACCCTGCTATTTTGCAAGTTCTCCCACTTGGAAATCATGGAGGGGTCTGAAATTGTTATCGTAGGTGCATGTCCACTGTGAGAGACATAATCAAAAAAAAAAAAATCCAGAAATCACAATGTATGATTTTTTTAACAATTTATTTGTATGATACAGCTGCAAATAAGTATTTGAACACCTGAGAAAATCAATGTTAATATTTGGTACAGTAGCCTTTGTTTGCAATTACAGAGGTCAAACGTTTCTTGTAGTTTTTCACCAGGTTTGCACACACTGGAGGAGGGATTTTGGCCCACTCCTCCACACAGATCTTCTCTAGATCAGTCAGGTTTCTGGGCTGTTGCTGAGAAACACAGAGTTTGAGCTCCCTCCAAAGATTCTCTATTGGGTTTAGGTCTGGAGACTGGCTAGGCCACGCCAGAACCTTGATATGCTTCTTACAGAGCCACTCCTTGGTCATCCTGGCTGTGTGCTTCGGGTCATTGTCATGTTGGAAGACCCAGCCTCGACCCATCTTCAAAGCTCTAACTGAGGGAAGGAGGTTGTTGCCCAAAATCTCGCAATACATGGCTCCGGTCATCCTCTCCTTAATACAGTGCAGTCGCCCTGTCCCATGTGCAGAAAAACACCCCCAAAGCATGATGCTACCACCCCCATGCTTCACAGTAGGGATGGTGTTCTTGGGATGGTACTCATTATTCTTCTTCCTCCAAACACGGTTAGTGGAATTATGACCAAAAAGTTCTATTTTGGTCTCATCTGACCACATTACTTTCTCCCATGACTCCTCTGGATCATCCAAATGGTCATTGGAAAACTTAAGACGGGCCTTGACATGTGCTGGTTTAAGCAGGGGAACCTTCCGTGCCATGCATGATTTCAAACCATGACGTCTTAGTGTATTACCAACAGTAACCTTGGAAACGGTGGTCCCAGCTCTTTTCAGGTCATTGACCAGCTCCTCCCGTGTAGTCCTGGGCTGATTTCTCACCTTTGTTAGGATCATTGAGACCCCACGAGGTGAGATTTTGCATGGAGCCCCAGTCCGAGGGAGATTGACAGTCATGTTTAGCTTCTTCCATTTTCTAATGATTGCTCCAACAGTGGACCTTTTTTCACCAAGCTGCTATGCAATTTCCCCGTAGCCCTTTCCAGCCTTGTGGAGGTGTACAATTTTGTCTCTAGTGTCTTTGGACAGCTCTTTGGTCTTGGCCATGTTAGTAGTTGGATTCTTACAGATTGTATGGGGGTGGACAGGTGTCTTTATGCAGCTAATGACCTCAAACAGGTGCATCTAATTTAGGATAATAAATGGAGTGGAGGTGGACATTTTAAAGGCAGACTAACAGGTCTTTGAGGGTCAGAATTCTAGCTGATAGACAGGTGTTCGAATACTTATTTGCAGCTGTATCATACAAATAAATAGTTAAAAAATCATAAATTGTGATTTCTGGAATTTTTTTTTTTGATTATGTCTCTCACAGTGGACATGCACCTACGATAACAATTTCAGACCCCTCCATGATTTCCAAGTGGGAGAACTTGCAAAATAGCAGGGTGTTCAAATACTTATTTTCCTCACTGTATATATATATATATATATACATATATATATATATATATATATATATATAGATCAAACTGTGTTTCTAAAATAATTACATAAATAAATAATATAAGAATGAAAAACAACTCCCAGGCCGTAATTCATAAGGATGCAAGCTGAACACAAAAAAAGGACATTCACAAAATCCCACAGTGATACTAAAATTGAAAAACAGTGCAGCGCAAACCAAAAAAAAATTATATTATATTGAATAATATAAAAAGATGAATAATAAGCTCATTAAAATAAAAATAAAAAGAAAGAATATAGTCCAAAACGAAGAAATAAAAAATCATGCGACCAAATTCATAAGAATCTCCACCACGTGTGTTGCAGTACACCAATGATTCAAACGTGATCCCTTCACCAGTGAAGATGGGTACTCTCACCTCAGCTTTTGACCCCTGTTTTACCAGAAGTTCAAATGGGCTTTTGGAATTCAGATATGGAAAACCAGGTAACACAGTGATGTTTAACTGATCCTCAAGATGACCAGGAAGCACAATGATTTTGAATCCTGAACTCAGCAGAAGCTCTTAGATGTTATTCTATATCTCTCTGCATGTTCCGGTTCATGTCATTGGTGGCCTTATTGAGGATTCAAAATCATTGTGCTTCCTGGTCATCTTGAGGATCAGTTAAACATCACTGTGTTACCCGGTTTTTCATATCTGAATTCCAAAAGCCCATTTGACCTTCTGGTAAAACAGGGGTCAAAACTGAGGTGAGAGTACCCATCTTCACTGGTGAAGGGATCACGTTTGAATCTTTGGTGTACTGCAACACACATGGTGGAGATTCTTATGAATTTGGTCGCATGATTTTTTATTTCTTCGTTTTGGACTATATTCTTTCTTTTTATTTTAATGAGCTTAATTTTCATCTTTTTATATTATTCAATATAATATAATTTTTTTTTTGGTTTGCGCTGCACTGTTTTTCATTTTTACTACCCTAGTAATAGAATGACAGATCCTGTGTCTCAACCATTGGAGCCAAACTCCTCTAAGTGGGAGGACTGAAGGGATTCCTCCTATGCACTGATGGCCACTAATAAGGAGGTTCTCCCACATAGGGGAGTTTGGCTCCAATGATTTTTGGCCCAAATTTATGAAGAAAAATTACTGTATTTATTGGCGTATAACACTCACTTTTTTACCCTGAAAATAGAGGGTAAACTGTGCCTGCGTGTTATACGCAGGGGGCTGTGGAATGTTTTTTTCCTGAAACTTCCCTCATAAAGTTAGGGTGCGTGGTATACGCCTGTGCGTGTTATACGCCGATAAATATGGTACTTCTTTGCAAAATTTTACAATAGGAACTAAAAACATTTTTTTTTACCCCAAATGTTCAAAAATGTTCATTTACATTGCAAAAAAAAAAAAAAAAACAGCGATGATTAAATACTACCAGAAGAAAGCACAATTTGTGAGAAAAAAATGATAACAATTTTGTTTGGGTACAGCGTAGCATCACTGAGTAATTGTCATTCAAAGTTTGAAGCCCCATACACACTATCAGCTTTCCTGCAGGTTTTTCTCTTCAGGTTTACCAAAACCATCTAATATGAGGTCAAACCTTAATGCCGCGTACACACCATCACTTTATGTGATGAAAAAAAATGACGTTTTTAAAAACGTCACTTTAATTGACCGTGTGTGGGGGAAAACGTCGTTTTATGTCTTGTAAAAAAGGACCAAAAAAAATTGAAGCATGCTTCAATTTTATGTGTCGTTTTTCAAAAGTGCACTTTTTACTTCACAGAAATTGACCGTGTGTAGCAAAAAACGTCGTTTTCTAAGAAGTTTTTTCATCCACGCATGCCCAGAAGCTACTTATGAAGCAAGCTTCAATGGTAAAACGTGGTGGAACGTAACCTCACTTTGCAAGATCATTGTGAGAAAACGATGGTGTGTAGGCAACTTCGTCTTTGAAAATTGAAGTTTCAAAAACGTCATTTTTTACTTCACAGAAAGTGTCGCTTTTTTTCATCACATAAAGTGATGGTGTGTATGCGGCATAAGAGGTTCAATTTGTATGCAATCAGGCAGGCCCTTCCACTAAATGGTTTTGGTAAACCTGAAGAGAAAAACCTGCAGGAAAACTGATAGGGGCAGATCCACAAAAGAATTACGCCGGCGTATCTATTGATACGCCGGCATAATTTTAAATTTCCCGCGTCGTATCTTTGTTTTGTATCTACAAAACAAGATACGACTGCATCTCGGGTCGATCCGACAGGCGTACATCTTAGTACGCTGTCAGATCTTAGGTGCATTTTTTCCGCCGGCCGCTAGGTGGCGTTTCCATCAAATTCCGCTTCGAGTATGCAAATTAGCTAGTTACGGCGATCCACGAACGTACGTCCGGCCGGCGCATTTCTTTACGTCGTTTGCGTTCGGTTTTTTCCGGCGTATAGATAAAGCTGCTATATGGTGGCGTACTCAATGTTAAGTATGGCCGTCGTTCCCGCGTCGAAATTTGAATTTTTTACATCGTTTGTGTAAGTCGTTCGCGAATAGGGATTTGCGTAGAATGACGTCACCGTCGTAAGCATTGGCTTGTTCCGGTTTAAATTCGAGCATGCGCACTGGGATACCCCCACAGACGGCGCATGCGCCTTTAAAAAAAAAAACGTTGTTTACGTCGGGTCACGACGTTATTACATAAAACACGCCCCCATCACATCGTTTTGAATTGCGCACCCTTACCCCGCAAAAGATACACTACGCCGCCGTAACTTACGGCGCGCATTCTTTGTGGATTTGAAAAAAAAAAAAAAGTTACGGCGGCATAGTATATCTTAGATACGCTACACCCGGCGGGAAGAAGCGCCGCGCTACGTGGATCTGCCCCTCAGTGTGTATGGGGCTTGAGAGCGCTGAAAGCCGAAAATTGGTCTGGGTAGGGAGGGTGTATAAATGCCCTGTATTGAAGTGATTAATAAGGGATTAAACAGTACTGACTGGCATATTCAAGGCTTTAGGTATCTTCTTACATCCTTCTCCATTACTTTGTTATGCAGGTCTTTTGACTGTTATTTTCTACCTTCCTCATGACTCAATGTCTAGCCTGCTTAGGTGAGAGCATCCAAGTGAGAGGTAACAAACTCATTGGGGTAGATTTACTAAAACTAGATGGTGCAAAATCTGGTGCAGCTGTGCAAGGTAGCCAATCAGCTTCTAACGTCAGCTTGTTCTATTAACCACTTACCGACCGCCGCACGCAGATGTACGTCGACACAATGGCACGGGCAGGCACATTGGCGTACCTGTATGTCCCTTTAAATTTGCCGCCCAGCAAAGGCAGAACAGGGGAATGCCTTTGTTAACAAGGCATTTCCCTATTATGCCTAGTGACACTGTCACTGATTGCCGTTCCTCGTGATCGGGAATGGTCATCGGTGACATGTCACGTGTAGCCAATCCCCCTAACAGTATTAAATTCCTCCCTAGTACTGACTTAACCCCTGCAGCGCCACCTAGTGGTTAACCCCTTCACTGCCAGTGTAATTTTTACAGTAATCAGTGCATTTTTATAGCATTGATTACTGTAAAAATGACAATGGTCCCAAAAATGTGTCAAAAGTGTCTGATGTGTCCGCCATTAAGTTGCAGTCACAATAAAAATCGCTTATCGCAGCCATTACTAGAAGAAAAAAAATATTAATAAAAATGCCATAAAACTACCCCCTATTTTGTAGCTGCTTTAACTTTTGCACAAACCAATCAATAAACACTTATTGTGATTTTTTTTTTACCAAAAATATGTAGAAGAATACGTATCGGCCTAAACTGAGGAACTAAACTGAGGAACTTTTTTAGATATTTTTGGGGGATATTTATTATAGTAAAAACGTAAAAATATCTATTTTTTTCAAAATTGTCGCATTGGTTTTGTTTTTAGTGCAAAAAATAAAAACCGCAGAGGTGATCAAATACCACCAAAAGAATTTTCTATTTGTGGGGAAAAAAGGACGTCAATTTTGTTTGGGAGTCACGTCGCACGAGCGCGCAATTGTCAGTTAAAGCGTCACAGTGCTGAATCGCAAAAAGTGGCCTGGTCTTTGACCAGCAAAATGGTCCGGGGCTGAAGTGGTTAAGATTGGACAATAAAACCTGGAAGCTGAATGGTTTCTTTGCAGAGCTGCACCAAATTATGAAAGCTCCAGTTTTAGTAAATCAACCCCATTGACTCATGAAATCACCAATTGTGTGCCACCTTCTGTGTTTGTACCAAAACCAAACATTCCAGGTGTGACGGTATTAGAATGATATCCCCGTCAAGCATTCCCTTCTCCCCATACAAGAACATCCCCTCCTGGAATCGCCATAATAAGCCACACATGAAATTCCTTTCTACCTCTAACACACATGGCTAGCAGGGAGCATTAAACTGAGACATATAGGCAAATGCATCACAATGGCCCCCCTTTTTCTCCCTGCTCCGGCAAACCCGGGTTGGACCTTTCCTGGTCCAGTAGGGTTGACGGGTTCAGAGCTTTTAGTCCGAGGTTAACTCCGTTTGGCGTAACTGACCTCCCTTGGCAACTGCTTCCGACTCAGGTATGCCACCGGGTCGTCAGATCACACGCCGGTCAGTCCCCAAGTCTTTGTGCGATCTGCAGAGTCACCAGAAGTCAGTGTGAAGACGGTGAATGGGTCTGTGCGCCGCCATCTAGGTGTCCCGCTATGGGAGGGGGCAGGTTATGGCTCTGAAGTGACAATCACAGGAGATTCATAAAAAGAAAAAGTTATATTTGTTGAAATGCTGTAGCACTGGTGCTCAGAGTTCGGGGGGGGGGGGGTCAGTGCCCCATAGGGTCAGCCACCCTCTGCTCCCTCCGCAGCCGCCGGTTCTCCTCTTTGAGCTTCTCCAGCTCCATCTCCAGTTCATGGAGCCTGGGGGGGTCAGCCTGCTGTGACCTCAGGTGGTTGTTCTCCTCCTCCATGCGGCTTATGCACTCCTCCAGCTCTATGTACTCACGGATCAGCTCCTGCTTGCTCATGTCCTGCAGGCTCTCCACGTGGTCCTTCATCATCAGGAACTGGGTGGTGGTGTAAGGGGCCACCGGTGGGCCCTTGGCGAACATCTCGGCCCGCATCTGGGACGCCCGCTGCGACTCCCTCTCCTCCAGTCGCTTCTTCTCCTCCCAGGTCAGCTTGTTATACGGCTTCCAGGACCTCTTTTTCTTGGGGGGTAGCCGGCGGTGCCTCTTTCTGCTGTCGCCCATGACCAGCTGACAATGGTGTTCCCTGTTGTCCGTAATACCAGATTGTACCGTGAGGACTTCGTAAATGGTGTCCAATGGTTCTTCCGGACCCAGCTCCTGGAGATCCCAAGCCGAGTCTACACAATGGGCTGCTGCTGGTGGGCGGTACCCAGGTTGAGACCAATTTGACCTGGTGTTGTCGTTCATGGGGCAATTCTGCTTGAAGTGACCCAGCTGTTTGCACCGGAAGCAGCAGTGTTCGTTGTCCTCCTGGCGTGGATAGCGAGGGCTAGATGTCACCGGTCTGTTAGGAGGTTGGTATCTAGCGGCTGGTGGGTGTGAGGGCACCGTTGGTCGTGGAGGTTGTACCCGTGGTGTGACCTGGTTTGTCTTGCGAGTATCCGCATATTCATCCGCCAACTTTGCGGCCTCTGGTAGAGTCATGGGCCTGCGATCTCTCACCCAATCTTTGACATCCGTCTGGATGTGATTGTAAAATTGCTCCAGGAGCATTAGTTGCAAAATGTCCTCTGCGGTGGTGGCCTGGCTGCTGTTAACCCAGTTAGAGGCCGACAGGGACAACTGGCATGCCCATTCCGCGTAAGAGTCTTTTGTGGTTTTGCGTGAGTCCCTGAACTTCTGTCGGTGGGACTCTGGGGTTACTGCATAACGAGCCAGGAGCGCTTCTTTAACCCTGGCGTAGCTATGGATATCCTGATCTGGCACGGTCCGGAAAGCATCAGAAGCTTTGCCTGACAGTTTGCCTGACAATATTGCAACCCACTCTCCTCTAGCTATTCGGTGCAGGTTACATTGTCTCTCAAAATCTGCCAGGTAGTTATCAATTTCACAGTCCTTTTCATCAAAAGCTTTAAAAGCGCTAAACGGAATCTTCCTTGCGTCTGCTGTGCTGTACTCACTGTTTGGAGAATGTGCGGCTGCTTGTTGGACTGCTGCCAGTTTTAATTGTAGCTCTGCGTTTACTAACAGGTCCATCACTTTCAGCACCACATCCGGCGTTGGGTTCGGACCGAACCAAGCTAGCTTCTCTCTCATTAGCTTGTTGGTTGAATCACTGGTCTCTCCATCTCTTGTACTGCTGGCGTTGCTGCAATCCCGTCCTCCTGGTCTAGCTCCATTAATTCTGCTATGATGACCCGCTTGGTTTTGTTGCTAGCAATCCTTCCACGAACTTCCAGTAGTTCTTCCAGTGTCTGCTTGGAATCCGGGTGTAAAGGGGAATAGAAGGGAAAATCCCGCTGCTGCCAACCATTTGTGACGGTATTAGAATGATATCCCCGTCAAGCATTCCCTTCTCCCCATACAAGAACATCCCCTCCTGGAATCGCCATAATAAGCCACACATGAAATTCCTTTCTACCTCTAACACACATGGCTAGCAGGGAGCATTAAACTGAGACATATAGGCAAATGCATCACACCAGGGTATGCAAACTTTTTTATCATGGCCATTTGGGTGATTTTTGTTATCATTATGATTTAAAAAGGATCCAAAAAACTATGTGGTAATAAATGGCTTCATGTGATCACTATTCGTAAAGTGGTTGTAAACCCTTTTTTTGGACTTCTAGCTATAGGTAAGACTAGAATAAGGCTTATGAGGGAGTGAGTATTACCGCGCTACCAAGAAGTGGGGGAAGGGGAAAAAGGAAGGGAGTACGGCTGCGGCACTGAAAGGTGTATCAGACCATAATAGATATAAAGAAAAGGGTAGTGCTGCGCTGTAAATAGGGAATGGGGTACACGTGTAGAGGAAGTGTAGCAAATCCTTATATGTAAAAAGATACAGTCTGACTAATGATCAAAATGACAATGTGAAAAAATATTGACATCAAAATTAACGTGCTACAGTGCAGCTAATCCAGCTGGCAAAAGTAGGGTAATAAAACGTGACAGTGCTAGTATCATACAGTGTAATACAATAATAATTGGTGTACTGTTAACCAATGGGGTGTACAGTGTGCATAACACAACACACAACAGTTACTAAAATAGGCTAAGTTAAATGTCCATGCAACAAAAAGCCTATAAGCATAATGAAGGAAAAATCCAAAAATAAAAGTGCAGGTGTAGATGTCAAAATAACCTGAAGAAAAGGTAGGTTTCCGGTGTTCTCTTCAAAATAAGTGAAGATGTCCCCTTACTGCTGTAAGGTAACAGCATATCAGCCCAAATACACTTTCTGGTCGTATCCGCGTAGGATGTTATCCGAATGGACTGTAATTGAAGAGATAGATCCCTCTTGGTAGTCACGTCCGAGAAATGACAATGACTCGCACCCAGGGAGATAAAGTGCCAATAGTGGAGTATTGTTTTAAAAAGGTTTATTAACAAAATAATACACTAGGGTACTCACATAGCTGTGATCAAATCAGGCATGTAAAATGAAAGAGTGCGTTTGCCGACGTCACCTCCGGTACCTCTTGGTGGACTCTTGGTTACACTCGTACGCGTATTCGTCACCTCTCGTGACTTCTTCAGGAGTAGTTAGAGGTAAAATGAAGGTGCTTTATTTAAAGTGGCTTATCAGTGGGGCTGGAAGTGAGGCAGTGAACTTGTTCCATATACAGGAAGTGGGGCGGTGGCCATTTTGTTGTGGCCTAATAGGTAAAGCAGGAAGATATATCTTCTGCCCCATAGGGCATCAATATGCGTTTTTTTACAGCGCTGGACAGCAGGGTGCAATCCGCATACCCTCTCTGTCCAGTACTGCAAGTAAAAAAACGGGATTTAGCTGCATCCTGTGTCTCTCACTAGTGAGAGTGTCACAGGAAGTATAGCAGCGGCCATTTTCTTGTAATCTCTGTGTTAACTCTCATTGACGTCCTGTGCCAGGGTAATGCAATGGGCCCAAACTTCATCTGCGGATAGGGCACTGGCCGTCTGTCTGGTCTCCACCAACAGGGACCAAAAACGAAATGCACAGCAGAAGCTTCGTTATGCTTATAGGCTTTTTGTTGCATGGACTTTTAACTTAGCCTATTTCAGTCACTGTTGTGTGTTGTGTTATGCACGCTGTACACCCCATTGGTTAACAGTACACCAATTATTATTGTATTACACTGTATGATACTAGCACTGTCACATTTTATTACCCTACTTTTGCCAGCTGGATTAGCTGCACTGTAGCACGTTAATTTTGATGTCAATATTTTTTCACATCTTGGGATTTTTAGGGACAGATTAAAAAAAAACACAGATTTTTACATACCGTCCCTGGTTTTACTGAGGCTGGCAACCCTGATAGGGCCCCCTAGTGGCACAGGGCCCTCGGGCAGTGCCCAAGTGCCCGATTGGTCAGTCTGCCCCTGGCAAAGACAAAGGTAAAAAACAGAAACAGAAACAAAAAACATGAACAAAAACCAAACCAGAAATATGTGCCAGTGGTAACGCTCAGGTAATATAAACAAAGAAAAAGCCGCGCCACAAAAACAGTCTATTAGTGTACACAGTCTGTGAGAGTGTAGTAAGTCCGTAATTGATGGAATGATGCTTGTATAATAATGAATAGGTTCGGATCAGTCCTGACAATGATGGCTCCTACAGTCCGCAACCCAGTGATGCAATATACAAAGTGACCATCCCCCGGAAAAGAAAAGGAAAGCCGCTTACCAGAAGGCAAGCAGTTAGGGCGGATGGCTATAACCCAGCCTAGGCCTTTAATCCTTGAAGTTTGCACCAGGAAGCCCTCCGTCCTCTGAGTATGATATTCTCAGCTCCACCGTATTTAAATGCAAACAAGAAAGAAAGCACACATAGCGTGATACTGGGACATAAATCCTAGCAATGGTACCTAAGGTCCACACCACCTAGTGACAACTTAGCATAAGTGACCCTCCACCAATAACAGAGGCCGCTTACCAGAAGGCAAACGGTTAAGGCGAATGGCTATGACCCAGCCTAGGCCTTTCTCCTTATAGTAGGGGGTCCTTCTTCCCCTCTGCGTGATGTCCTGGAAATGGTTAATTCATGCAGTCCACACCACCCCAGTGAACCTAATACATGGAGTGACCCTCCACCAACCAGAGAGGCCGCTTACCAGAAGACGAACGTTTCAGGCAGATGGCTATAACCCAGCCTAGGTCTTTAACTCCATGCGGTGGGAAGTCCTCCGTCCCCTAAGCGTAAAGTTTTCAACTCCCCCGTTTAAGGTGTTAAATGAAGAGAAAAACGCACATAGCGTAACTCTGAGACAGTACTTTTAATTAAAAAGGTAAAATGTACTCACAATATGAGCGGATAAAACAGGTGTAACAAAATATTGCCGGCCGGCATAACAGGAGCCCTACTCCTTGGCGTGACGTCACCACGCCAAGGAGTAGGGCTCCTGTTATGCCGGCCGGCAATATTTTGTTACACCTGTTTTATCCGCTCATATTGTGAGTACATTTTACCTTTTTAATTAAAAGTACTGTCTCAGGCCTCGTACACACGACAGAGAAACTCGACGTGCCAAGCCCGTCGAGTTCCTCGACGAGTTCCTTGTTGAACTTGTCGAGAAGCTCGGCAGGCTTGCTTTGCGTACACACGTAACATACCAAAATCTTGTCGTTCTCCGGCGCGATGACGCTCACGACGTATGACGCGACTATAAAGGGGAGGTTTGATTTTGTTGGCGCCACCCTTGGGGCTCCTTTTGCTGATTCCGTGTTTACGCGTGTTAGTAAAAGTTTGGTGAGTGACGATTCGTGCTTTTCAGTCTTTGTGCTTTCAGATTGATCTCTGCCGTTCAGTTTGTACTTGTGTGGGTCGTATCTAGGCAATCGAGACGTGCGGTCAGGTCGTATTGTTTTACATTGCGGTCCTGTCCCCGCGTTTTTCATTGTCAGGGTCGTTCTTCATAGGTCTTGCTGTTCTTCACTGCGGTCTGTTTAGTGCAATTCTGATTTGTCGTTCGTAACTAGCCTTGTAGCCATGTTGCAGGCACCTAGTCGTCGCCGACTTCGTGCTAAGCATCTTCTGTCTATAGGTCTGTTTGTTTATGACCTAGACAATGAGGAGTTCATGAACAGGAGGAGGACACGTTCATGGACCAAGAATTGGTTGCTCCGTAGGAACCAATTCTCTCACATGCCTTTGCTGCGGGAGCTTCAGGAAAATAATCCTGTTGATTACAGGAATTTCCTGAGGATGTCTGATCCCGTCTTTCAGCACCTGTTGGCTTTGGTGTCCCCCTATATTACCAGGCAGGACACCGTTATGCGGGAAGCCATCAGTGCTGAGCAGAGGCTAGTTGCCACCCTCCGTTATCTGGCAACTGGGAGAAGCCTTCAGGACTTAAAGTTCTCCACGGGCATCTCCCCCCAGGCTCTGGGCCTCATCATTCCTGACACCTGCTCTGCCATCATCCAGGTTCTGCAGGAGGAATATATGAGGGTAAGTTTGGTCCTTTAATATCAAATTTTATGTCTATAATGTATGCTAATGTCTTGTAGTTATCTCTTCCTTCCCTAATTACCATGTCTGGAATATGCTGTGAATGTCCCCTTTGCCCCCATGCATGATGTAAACTTTGATGCCCCTTTTTTGGCCTACATGCATATTTTCCATCACTTACCTCCCCAGCATGCTATCCTGGGCCCCAACCTACCTAGTCTAGTCACTTCCCAATGTATTGTGTTATATCCATTGTAATGTCCCCCCCCTCCCCTCCAAAATGTGTTGTAAAGTCTATGTTCACCAATATTTTTTTTTTTTTAATTTAAATTTTAGGACTCCCAAACTCATCTAGCCCTCCCCTCCAAAATGTGTTGTAAAGTCTATGTTCACCAATAATCAAAATTAATTTTTTTTAGTACTCCCAAACTCATCTAGCCCTCCCCCAAACTTGGGCATTGGCCCATCAGAGGGGGTGTTTAATGTGTTAATTGGCTAAATATATTTAGATATAATATGCTAGTTCCCAGAAATGTTATAATGCTTATAATGTCTTTGTATAATCTGCTTGCAAGGTTATGTGGCTAATTTTTTCTTTTTTTCTTCCCCAGCTTCCGTCCACACCACAGGAGTGGCAGTCTGTGGCTTTGGACTTCCAGACCCGATGGAACTTCCCCAACTGCGGGGGAGCCATCGACGGGAAGCACGTCCGCATCGTGCCTCCACCCCGTTCAGGATCCCAGTTCTTTAATTATAAGGGGTTCAACAGTATTGTGCTGATGGCGGTGGTGTCAGCACAGTATGAATTCCTTTTTGTGGATGTCGGGATGAATGGACGGGTATCGGATGGGGGAGCCTTCAGGCAGACGGAGTTCGCGCTTCGCCTTCAGGATGATGATCTGTCATTGCCACCGGATGACCAGAATGTAGAAGGCCTGCCATTTGTTTTCCTGGCTGATGAAGCGTTTGCCCTGGGACCCCATCTTATGAGGCCATACCCTCAGCGCACCCTCACCCCAGAGAGGAGTGTCTTTAATTTCCGGCTGGGCCGAGCACGTAGAGTGGTTGAGAACGCTTTCGGCATCATGGCCAGCCGGTTCCGCCTTTTCCTCACCTCTCTCCACATGGCGGAATATAAGTGGAATACTATTATTTTTGCCTGCTGCATTCTACACAATTTTTTGCGGAGACAATCTCCAAATTATATGGCCCTGGTTGGGCCCGAGGCACAACATTTGACCCCTGCAGAAACTTTGGCGGGCCTTGAAGCTGGCCACACAGGACTGCCCCCCCAGAGTGCCCGTGAAGTCCGGGACAAATACATGGACTATTTCATGGGTAGGGGGGCAATACCATCTCAATCAAATTTGCCATAATTGTAGCTTTCAAAAAAATAAATCCTAATCTTTTTTCTAAACTTGTTATGTCTTGCTTGTGTTGTTTGGAGTTCTTTACTAAGTGTAACTAAGTGTATTTTCATTATCAACTAGCAAACATTTCCCAGGTGACCCCCAAACCAAACACATATAAAATTTTACGTATTTTATGAAAAACACCACACACTTTTTTGAGGTTCAAAAGCTCTTTATTTTCTTAATTTATTTATTTTTATTTTTTCATAAATACCCTACAAAAATTTATGGTATATTTTCTCATACAATATACAATCATTTTTGTATTTTTTTTGGTGATTTTTCTCATACAATATACAATCATTTTTGTATTTTTGTGGGTGATTTTTCTCATACAATATACAATCATTTTTGTATTTTTTTTGGTCATTTTTCTCATACAATATACAATCATTTTTGTATTTTTGTGGGTGATTTTTCTCATACAATATACAATCATTTTTGTAATTTTTTTGGTCATTTTTCTCATACAATATACAATCATTTTTGTATTTTTGTGGGTGATTTTTCTCATACAATATACAATCATTTTTGTATTTTTTTTGGTCATTTTTCTCATACAATATACAATCATTTTTGTATTTTTGTGGGTGATTTTTCTCATACAATATACAATCATTTTTGTAATTTTTTTGGTCATTTTTCTCATACAATATACAATCATTTTTGTATTTTTGTGGGTGATTTTTCTCATACAATATACAATCATTTTTGTAATTTTTTTGGTCATTTTTCTCATACAATATACAATCATTTTTGTATTTTTGTGGGTGATTTTTCTCATACAATATACAATCATTTTTGTATTTTTTTTGGTCATTTTTCTCATACAATATACAATCATTTTTGTATTTTTGTGGGTGATTTTTCTCATACAATATACAATCATTTTTGTAATTTTTTTGGTCATTTTTCTCATACAATATACAATCATTTTTGTATTTTTGTGGGTGATTTTTCTCATACAATATACAATCATTTTTGTAATTTTTTTTTTTTTTTTTTTATTAAATAAAGTCTAAAATCTGGTTTTATTATTTTTTTGGTTTTTTTTTTATTAAATAAAGTATTAAATCTGGTTTTATTATTTTTTTGGTTTTTTTTTTATTAAATAAAGTATTAAATCTGGTTTTATTATTTTTTTGGTTTTTTTTTTATTAAATAAAGTCTAAAATCTGGTTTTATTATTTTTTTGGTTTTTTTTTTATTAAATAAACTTCAAAATCTGCTCTTTAAATTTTTATTTTGGTATTTTTTTAAGATTCAGACTCTCCCCAATACATCCAATAAATTTTTTAATTTAGTTTCCACCCTCCTTGCTCTTTCATTATTTTTTCTGTTGGCCAAATGTATCTCCTCCACCTCTTCTCTGCAGGCCCATATTTCCGAGATCAGCATCTGTTTTGTATGCCTGTCCAAGCCACCACCTGATCCTGAAATGTGGGACAAAACAATTTATTTAAATTAGGCAGGCCTACATCTACATTACCTGAAGCTGGGTTAGTTATATGTTACTTTACCTGATGTGGTGGCAGGCTGCGCATCATCACCATCCCTCGGGGGTGTGGCTTGCGTGCTGACTTGGTGCTCCCGTGTTGAAGCTTCATGACGCCCTACGAGAATGAAGAAAATGGAAACAGGATTTTTAGAGCTTATAGGCCTGAAAGAGGAATATGATTCACTTTATAAAATTTCTGGGACTATTGATGTTTAGAAAAACCCCTCAGGGCAAAACACAGGATTGAAGGCATTCACAAAGATCCTGACAAATCTTGTAGCTTTGGTCTACTTTTAAACATGTAAGCCAACAAAGTATACACTGGATCACCTCAGCTCTGTGTGAAGCCCAAAATGGGTTATTAAAGGGGACAACAATTATGCAAATGAGTCCACATGTGTCACCGACTGCTGAGCAGACTCTCCTTTTACTGTATATTTAATTATTAAAAAAAGATTTGTGGTTTTAATAGCACATCTACATAATTTTCACGATTGATCTCACCACAATTTTCAAAAAATGTCATAATTTGTAGGATTTAAAACACAATATTTAGTCGTTCCGAATGGACGTCCAGTTTGACGACAAATTATTGTGCCTAAAAAAATATTACAGTACAACCTGAAATAAAAAAAACATGGCGCGGAACAAATCTTACAAAATATATAACAAACTTACTTCTTCTAATCACTCTCCTGATCCTCTTCATTTGTTCCGGCTCCCGTTTTTTGAGGTCACACCACCTTTTCCGGATCTGCTCCTTGGACCTTTTCACTCCAAATTTGCGATGGAGACTCCTCCTCACCTTCTCCATTATTGCGGCCTTGACCTTGTTCGGGTACTTATATGGCCCATGCCTCCCATCGTAGTCCTCTGCTTTGAGGATGAGGACCATCTCCACCATTTCCTCAAAGGTCATGTTGGAGGCCTTACAACTGATTCGCCGTGCTGCCATATTCTCCAACATGTGCTTCCAACAAAAAAAAGATGGAAAAGGGGCGGGGAAAATACGATACCATGAACGTCAGGGGCGGGGAGACGTGCGTAAAGTCCCACATGCGCGTGTATAAAGGGCTACCACGTGAGTAAAAGGGGCGTTCACAGTTTGTGGAAGACGGCGGAGATAACGATCGGGTCAAAGACCGGTATGTAACTACATTTTACATGTTTTTCTTGATTGAATGATTTTGTGGCCTACATCTTAGGTTCAGAAATTACAACATAGCCAGTTTGAAATTTGAAGGTAATGGTCCGCTATAGTGCCGTCGTACGTAAACAACGCTTTGATTATGCATTTTGATCCAACTACTGTTGTGTGGGCAATCTCGGTTCTCATCAGGATGTCTTCTAAAAACAAGTCGGTTAAAACATGATGCAAATGGTCGCTTTTATGTCTTGACCAAACTATATCGGAGTGCTTTTATCTAACTAACGTTTCATACACAAATGAGGATGAGATCTGGCTTATTAGTTCGACACAACTGGTCATCTGGTTCCTAGGAACTGACCCAACATGATCTGCTGCCAATTCCACCTTGTCGTTTTTGCGACGGAAGATAAGGGGCGGGGGGGAAACATCAATTTTTTTTAAGCATGGGCGGATGTCGTGTGCGGAGTGTATATAAGGCTCGAACACATGTAGCGTCCATACGACCGGGTTGCGTAAGAAAGACGTTTGAACGACAAGCGTGTAGGTATGCTTCGAACTTGGGACAGCAGTGGCATATTCAGGAAAGACAGACATTTAAAGGAGCACTAAGCCAAAATTGTTTGGGGCAGAAATAACTAACTTTACATTATATCAGTCTTGATTTCATGTCCTCATTGTCCCTTTTTGCTTTTAAGCAGCTGTAATCATTTGCATAAATCATCACTTCCTGGTTCTGCTCCCTCTCAAATTTATCAGGGGAGCTTGTCACTGTGGTCTAAGCTGTGTGTCTAAAAATCAACCAAAACAATGCTACTAATTTTTGAAATTAAAATATGCCCTGCTTTTATTTTTTTTGGGTTCTGTGTGTCTCTTTACTTCACAGAAACAATAACTAAATTTAAAACCAAAAGTGAAACTAGAGGCACATTATATGTATGCACTTGTATGTCTCTAGACACTGTAAACAGTAATTTCCTCAAAAAATATAGTTATCCATTAGTGACCCTTTAAGGGCTAGCTTGTGAGAAAGAGTAATTGACTTTCTAGATTGTGTAGTGACATTATTTTTTTATCCTTGGTTTTGGACAGGAAAAGATGAATCGCTTTAACCAACCCGACTTCTTGGAGATCTTTATTGATAGGTGGCAAGAACTTCCTGTTCTGTGGGCCACCAAAGACCCCATCTCTCGAAATAGAGAATTGCGCAAAACTGCACTGGAGAGCCTGCTCCCACTTGTGCGGAGACAGGTGGGGTTTGATGTGACAACTGACCAGTTGGAGGTCAAAATTGGGACCTTGAGAGGCACCTACAGGAAGGCACGCAACAAGGTCTTGGCTTCGATGAGGTCTGGAGCTGGAGCAGGGCGGGTATTTCAACCCAAGTTGTGGTACTACAGCAAACTGAGCTTCCTGGATGAACACCTGGAGGTTAGGGAGTCACTTTCTAGCCTTCGCCCCAGAAGCCACAGAAGCTCCAGCCTTCCCTCCAGCCAACCTGCTGCTCCCTCTGCAGAAGAACCCTCTCAGCAGCCTTCCATCCTGGATGAAGATCCAGATTTGCCCAGCTGGAGCCAGGTATATAGTACTTTCAATGTGCAAATATGTGGTGTTCAAATGTTGTTAAAGAGATGTAAATTAAGATATTAAAGGTAAATAAAAATTAGATATAAAAGTGTTATTCCTAAAATTTGTCAGTATTGGCCATGAATTTTTGTGGTGTGATTGACCATAAAACATGGGTCAGAATGATTGGCTTAGCTAAGTCGTGACCAAAAAAAATGCAACAGTCAGGAGCTTAAATAAATAAACCAAAAATGTTAAAAAATAGTAAAACTTTACTTTTTTTCCATACACAGGACGAGACCAGGCAGCAGGAGGATCAGGAAAATGCCAGGCAGGAGGAGGACAGGGTGAGTGGCTTGGAGGAGGCTGCAGGCCCAAGTATCTTGGACGTGTTGGCAGGCCCAAGTATCAGTAACGTGGTGGCAGGCCCAAGTGGAGCGGATGAGGTGGCAGGCCCAAGTGGGTTGCACGAGGTTGCTGGGCCAAGCACGAGATGCCAGGTGTCTCCTCTTCGTCTGCGTCCGAGAAGGCAGGTGAGGGATACAAGGGTGCGTGACGCCTCACTAGCCCTCATTCGGGATGCCCATGCAACCCTGCAACAGCCTCCCACTGCTCAGGAGGGATTTGTCACAGTTGTTTTGGCCAAAATGTCAGAAATGACATTAGACCAACGCCTCCTCTTTGAGGGCCTCCTCATCACCCTGGCAAATCAGGGGGTGAGGGGTCTTCTCACAGAGGACACTGTGATTTGCCGCCATCCCCATCCTCACACACCACATAACTCCCAAGCTCCCCCACCTTCTTCTTCTTCTCATGCTCCTTCTCAAGCTCCCCCACCTTCTTCTTCTTCTTCTTCTTTTTCTCATGCTCCTTCTCAAGCTCCCCCACCTTCTTCTTCTCCTGCTCCTTCTCAAGCTCCCCCACCTTCTTCTTCTTCTCATGCTCCTTCTCAAGCTCCCCCACCTTCTTCTTCTCCTGCTCCTTCTCAAGCTCCCCCACCTTCTTCTTCCTCTTCTTCTCCTGCTCCTTCTGAACATTCTTCTTCCTCTTCTTCTCCTGCTCCATCTGAACATTCTTCTTCCTCTTCTTCTCCTGCTCCATCTGAACATTCTTCTTCCTCTTCTTCTCCTGCTCCATCTGAACATTCTTCTTCCTCTTCTTCTTCTACTACTCCTCCTCCTTCTACTGCTCCTCCTCCTTCTACTGCTCCTCCTCCTTCTACTCCTCCTCCTTCTACTCCTCCTCCTTCTACTGCTCCTCCTCCTTCTACTCCTCCTCCTTCTACTGCTCCTCCTCCTTCTACTCCTCCTTCTACTGCTCCTCCTCCTTCTACTCCTCCTCCTTCTACTGCTCCTCCTCCTTCTACTCCTCCTTCTACTGCTCCTCCTCCTTCTACTCCTCCTCCTTCTACTGCTCCTCCTCCTTCTACTGCTCCTCCTCCTCCTCCACCTCCTCCTCCACCACCGTCGGCTACTCATCCTCCACCACCTTCGTCTACTCCTCCTCCTGGCATGAGTACTACCCCTGTGGCACCACCTCCAGCCAGGCATAAGAGGAAGGCTGCTGAGAAGGCTGCAGAGAAGGTGAAAGAGCAGGCTGCAGGGAAGCCACCAAGGAAGGCCTTGAAGAAATCAAGAAAGTGACTCCCTTACTTCCATGTGGTGTACCAGAGTTCAGGCTGCTGTAGTACCACAACCTGGTGACATCTGCCTGCCCTGCTCCAGTTTCTGACCTCGGGGAGTCCAAGACCTTGATGCGTGACTTCCTGAATGATCCTCTCAAGTCCCCATTTTGGCCTCCAACTGATCACGAGTCACATCAGGCCACACCTGGCTGTGCACAAATGGCAGCAAGCTCTCCAGTGCTGACTTTTGCATATCAAATTTTTTTTGATTACCAAAATAAATGGTACATTTTTTTTTTACAGTTCATACTTGTCCTTGTATTTTTTTACATTTCAATTTTGCAAGTGAGAAGGCAGGTTCTTATTTTGTAAAAATTGGATATAAGGTGTAATTTGAAAGGGACACATGAGATAAGACAAAGCAATAAGGTTTCTATGGGGGGAACTTGACATTACAAAAAATAAAAGGATTATCATTTTTTAAAAATTAAAAAATAAGGTGATTAAAATCAGGATTTAAAACACACGACCAAAATAAGGTGACAATAAAAAAAAAAAAAAATATTGAGTCCAGTAAGAAAAAGGTTCCACCTAATTTTAAGGAACTCTGTGTGAATATCGTTAAAAAAAAATTATTATATTGCTGTTTTGTGCCCTTAGGAAAAATTGTGTAAAGCGCTGCAAATAAACGATTAAATAATGTTGGAAGCGACACGAATGTGCTATCTCCAATCCAAACGCTAGTTTTACCTATGTTGGTCTCCAGTGTCTAAGTTTTTGACAAGTTTCTTAGCATACACACGACCGAGTTTCTCGTTTAAAAAACAGCCCGATGAAGAACTCGTCGAGCCAAAATCCACTGCCATCGAGAAAATAGAGAACCTGCTCTCTATTTGCTCGACGAGTTCCTCGGCGGCTCCATCGGGCCAAAAATGTACACACGACCGAGTTTCTCGACAGAATCCGGCTCTTCACCGAGATTCTCGACGAATTCTGCCGAGAAACTCTGTCGTGTGTACGAGGCCTCAGAGTTACGCTATGTGCGTTTTTCTCTTCATTTAACACCTTAAACGGGGGAGTTGAAAACTTTACGCTTAGGCCCCATACTCACGAGCAAACATGTCTGCTGAAACTGGCCCGCAGGCCAGTTTCAGCAGACATGTTTGGTCGTGTGTGGGCGCGAGCGGGCCGAATTCCAGCAAACATTTGCCCGCCGGGCCTTTTCCCAGCAGACAAATATTCCTGGACTTGTTTTAAAACAGTCCGCTGGAATTCTGCCCGCTCGGACATGTACGGTCGTCAGTACAGACCTACCGTACATGTCCAGGCGCCCGCCGTCCCTCGCATGCGTCGAATGACTTCGACGCATGCGTGGAAGCATTTTAAAGGCGGGCCGCCCACGTCGCCGCGTCATTGTCGCGGCGACACCGCGTCATCGACGCGGCGACACCGCGGACACGCCCCGCGTATTGTTTACGCGCGGACTTCTGTACGATGGTGTGTACAACCATCGTACAGAAGCCCTCTGGCAGACATGTATGGTGAAAACGGTCCGACGGACCGCTTTCACCATACATGTTTGGTCGTGAGTACCCGGCCTTAGGGGACGGAGGACTTCCCACCGCAAGGAGTTAAAGACCTAGGCTGGGTTATAGCAATCTGCCTGAAACGTTCGTCTTCTGGTAAGCGGCCTCTCTGGTTGGTGGAGGGTCACTCCATGTATTAGGTTCACTGGGGTGGTGTGGACTGCATGAATTAACCATTTCCAGGACATCACGCAGAGGGGAAGAAGGACCCCCTACTATAAGGAGAAAGGCCTAGGCTGGGTCATAGCCATTCGCCTTAACCGTTTGCCTTCTGGTAAGCGGCCTCTGTTATTGGTGGAGGGTCACTTATGCTAAGTTGTCACTAGGTGGTGTGGACCTTAGGTACCATTGCTAGGATTTATGTCCCAGTATCACGCTATGTGTGCTTTCTTTCTTGTTTGCATTTAAATACGGTGGAGCTGAGAATATCATACTCAGAGGACGGAGGGCTTCCTGGTGCAAACTTCAAGGATTAAAGGCCTAGGCTGGGTTATAGCCATCCGCCCTAACTGCTTGCCTTCTGGTAAGCGGCTTTCCTTTTCTTTTCCGGGGGATGGTCACTTTGTATATTGCATCACTGGGTTGCGGACTGTAGGAGCCATCATTGTCAGGACTGATCCGAACCTATTCATTATTATACAAGCATCATTCCATCAATTACGGACTTACTACACTCTCACAGACTGTGTACACTAATAGACTGTTTTTGTGGCGCGGCTTTTTCTTTGTTTATATTTCCTTGTGATTCACACGCCAGCTGCTGCCTAGGGTCAGGGGTGGGGGGACATTAGCGCGGTTTTTGTTTTGGGTAACGCTCAGGTGAGTGAACAGAGGATACCAGTGTGTAAATATGTTTACCTTGGGTAATTAAAAGTGTAGTATAAAGTGCCAAAACTGGCACAATTGTACCCGCTTGTAAACTGGATTCAGGTAGAATATGAAAAATCTATCTGTGTAAAAAAAATGAATCACTAAGACGCATTTTTCACCTTAATGCATAGGATGCATTAAGGTGAAAAAACAGGAGGGCTTACAACCCCTTTAAGGACCAGAAGGATTTGCCCTCTTAATGACCAGGCCATCTTTTGCGATACGGCACTGCGTCGTTTTATCTGACAATTGCGAGGTCATGCGACGCTGTACCCAAACAAAATGTATGTCCTTTTTTTCCACAAATAGAGCTTTCTTTTGGTGGTATTTGATAGTGGCGTTTTTTTTTCTCACTATAAACAAAAAAAGCCTGACCATTTTGAAAAAAAAAAAAACAATATTTATTACTTTTGCTATAATAAATATCCCCCCAAAAATAAAAAAATGTCTTAGGCCGTTAGGCCGATATGTATTCTTCTACATATTTTTGGTAAAAAAATCACAATAAGCGTATATTTATTGGTTTGCGAAAAAGTTATAGCGTCTACAAAATAGGGAATAGATTTATGGCATTTTTATTATTATAATTTTTTTTTACTAGTAACGACGGTGATCAGCGATTTTTAGCAGGACTGCGACCAACATTGCAGCGGACAGATCGGACACTTTTGACACTTTTTTGGGGACCAATGACATTTATACAGCGATCAGTGCTAAAAATTGCCACTGATTACTGTATAAATGTCACTGGCAGGTGATTCTAACTGTGGGGGAAGTATAGTGAATGGAGGAGGAGACAGATCTCTGTTCCTAATCACTAGGAACAGATCTGTCTATCTTCCCCTGACAGAACGGGGATCTGTCTGTTTACATCGCAGCCACCAGCCACACGCCCCCGGCTCTGGCGCACACACCCTCTAGTGGTCTTAAAGCAACCGATGTACAATAACGGCGATTCGCCCAGGAGAACCAACCTGCCGCAGTTGCCGCAGTACAACTGCGGCAGCTGGTCTTTAACCACTTCCATACTGGGCACTTAAACACTCTCCTGACCAGACCAATTTTCAGCTTTCAGGGCTCTCACATTTTGAATGACAATTACTCAGTCATGCAACACTGTACCCAAATGATTTTTTTGTCCTTTTTTTCCCACAAATAGAGCTTTCTTTTGGTGGTATTTGATCACCTCTGTGTTTTTTATTTTTTGCGCTATTAATGAAAAAAGACCGAAAATTTAGAAAAAATATGTTTTTTTCTTAGTTTCTGTGATAAAATTTTGCAAAATATTAATTTTTCTTCATAAATTTTGGCCACAATTTATACTGCTACATGTCTTTGATAAAAATAACCCAAATTTTTTGGAAATTATTTGGTCTGTGTGAAAGTTTTAGAGTCTACAAGCTATAGTGCAAATCATAATAAATTATCACATCTGATCACACCTGATGTTTTGAAGGCCTATCTCATTTCTTGAGACCCTAACAAGCCAGGAAAGTACAAATGCCCCCCAAATAACCCCTTTTTGGAAAGTAGACATCCCAAGGTATTTAGTAAGAGGCATGGTGAGTTATTTGAAGTTGTAATTTTTTTCCCAAAACACTTTGCAAAATTAAGATTTTTATTTTTTATTTAAAAAATTTCTCAAAAGTGTCATTGTAATAGCTTATTTCTCTCACATGGCATGTGCATACCACAAATGACACCCCGAAATACATTCTGCTACTCCTCCTGAGTAAAACGATACCCCATGTGTGAGACTTTTTCACTGCCTGGCCACATACAGATGCCCAACATGCATGGAGCGCCATCAGGGGTTTTAGGAGCATAAATTGCACATCTAACTAGTTGACAACCTATTACAATTTAGAAGGCCCTGGAACACCAGGACAATGGAATTACCCACAAAATGACCCCATTTTGGAAAGCTAACACCCTAACGTATAATCTATGAGGCATAATGAGTCTTTTGAACGGTTCATTTTTTTCCAGAAGTTTTTGGAATATGTGGAAAAAAAATGAAAACGCATTTTTTTTACACAAAGTTGTCCATTGATAAGATATTTCCAACACATAGCATGTACACAGCAAAAATGACACCCCAAAATACATTCTGCTATTCCTCCTGAGTAAAACGATACCCCATGTGTGAGACTTTTTCACTGCCTGGCCACATACAGATGCCCAACATGCAGGGAGCGCCATCAGGGGTTTTAGGAGCATAAATTGCACATCAAACTAGTTGACAACCTATTACACGTTTGAAGGCCCTGGAACACCAGGACAATGGAATTACCCACAAAATGACCCCATTTTGGAATGCTAACACCCCAACGTATAATCTATGAGGCATAATGAGTCTTTTGAACGGTTCATTTTTTTCCAGAAGTTTTTGGAATATGTGGAAAAAAAATGAAAACGCATTTTTTTTACACAAAGTTGTCCATTGATAAGATATTTCCAACACATAGCATGTACATAGCAAAAATGACACCCCAAAATACATTCTGCTATTCCTCCTGAGTAAAACGATACCCCATGTGTGAGACTTTTTCACTGCCTGGCCACATACAGATGCCCAACATGCAGGGAGCGCCATCAGGGGTTTTAGGAGCATAAATTGCACATCTAACTAGTTGACAACCTATTACAGGTTTGAAGGCCCTGGAACACCAGGACAATGGAATTACCCACAAAATGACCCCATTTTGGAAAGCTAACACCCCAACGTATAATCTATAAGGCATAATGAGTCTTTTGAACGGTTCATTTTTTTCCAGAAGTTTTTGGAATATGTGGAAAAAAAATGAAAACGCATTTTTTTTACACAAAGTTGTCCATTGATAAGATATTTCCAACACATAGCATGTACATAGCAAAAATGACACCCCAAAATACATTCTGCTATTCCTCCTGAGTAAAACGATACCCCATGTGTGAGACTTTTTCACTGCCTGGCCACATACAGATGCCCAACATGCAGGGAGCGCCATCAGGGGTTTTAGGAGCATAAATTGCACATCTAACTAGTTGACAACCTATTACACGTTTGAAGGCCCTGGAACACCAGGACAATGGAATTACCCACAAAATGACCCCATTTTGGAAAGCTAACACCCCAACGTATAATCTATGAGGCATAATGAGTCTTTTGAACGGTTCATTTTTTTCCAGAATTTTTTGGAATATGTGAAAAAAAAATGAAATCGCATATTTTTTACACAAAGTTGTCCATTGATAAGATATTTCCAACACATAGCATGTACATAGCAAAAATGACACCCCAAAATACATTCTGCTACTCCTCCTGAGTAAAACGATACCCCATGTGTGAGACTTCTACACAGCCTGACCACATATAGAGATCCAACATGCAAGGAACACCGTCAGGTGTTCCAGAGACACATAGCATGCACATACCAAGAATTACACCCCAAAATACATTATGCTGAGCAAAGCGTAAACAAAAGATTACCTTGGTAATAGTAGCGCAGTTCTACACAGCAGGATAGCACTGGTCCAGGCAGCAGGCAGGGACTGGTCAGCAACGTCCAGGCAGGGATACTGCAGGTGGTCAGTTCATGCAACAGGCAGAGGCATGATGGCATAGGTCCTACAGGCAGCAGGAGGGCCTCGTTCAGGACAGAATGGGGACAGGGGTAGAGGCTTCTCCCACCCAAATCTCTTTGAAGCCTCCGGGCAACCAGACCCTAATCTAGCATGAGAAAACAAAAAAGTTTTCTTCATCCAGAAAAACTTTTCTGGCGCCCCTCACATATGTGAGACCCCTGTGTTGAATCCCACTAGTCCAGTAGCAGGGTACAAGATCAGTCCAAGAGGCAGGCAAAAGGCATGGTCAAACAGTCCGAGGTCAGTTCCAGATCAGGCAGAGGCAGTACAGAATCGTTAGGCAGAAGAATGGTCGAAAAACAGTCCAGGGTCAATTCCAAATCGGGCAGCGGTATTACAAAATCATTAGGCAGAATACTTTATACTTTAGTTTAGTATGGTAACGTTTGAAACAGTCAATTATACAGAGGCCTGGTTGTGAAGGACACTCTGCACAATAATAAACTGTGTCCCGTCTGACTCCTACACTGGCACACACTCTACATTTTTTTTGAGCTCGTCGGCCTGATGCTGTGGGAGGGACCTTATCCGGGAAGTGCCGTTCGGAGAGCCGACTTAGAACATCTGATCGGATGTGTTGGGGCAGGTCGTCCGGGAATATCAGGGTAGTGGTAATTTCCTCCAGGTAACCAAGGAAGGGTAGGGGGTTTTGGGTGGATTTGCGGTAAATAATATGGGAGTTGTAGACGGCCAAATGAAAAAAATAAATTGCTACTTTCTTGTACCAATGGTACGTGCGTCTTGTGGGTAGATATGGTTCCATCATTTGATCATTTAGGTCGACTCCCCCCATGAACAAATTGTAGTCCTGAATGCAGGTGGGTTTTTGGATGGTGGTGCCACGCCTTCTGCGGGTTTCTACAAAGGAATCGTTGTGGATGGACGACAACATGTACACGTCTCTTCTGTCCCTCCACTTCACTGCCAGAACCTCCTTGTTGCGCAGACTCGCCGATTCCCCTTTCTTCAGCTTTGCATTCACAAGGCTTTGAGGAAAGCCTTTCCGGTTCTTTCTGGCGGTGCCACATGCTGGCGTCTTCTTTCGGTGCAGGTTGTGGAACAGAGGAAGAGACGTGTAGAAGTTGTCCACGTACAGGTGGTATCCTTTATCCAGGAGGGGGGTGATAAGTTGCCAGACAACTTTTGCACTTGATCCCAAGTAGTCTGGGCAATCGGGGGGATTCAGCTGGGTGTCCTTCCCTTCGTACACCAAAAAGGAATACAAGTACCCTGTGGCTCGTTCACATAACTTGTACATCTTCACCCCATAGCGGGCTCTTTTGCTTGGAATGAACTGTTTGATCTTAAGTCGGCCACAAAATTTTACTAGGGACTCGTCGACACAAATGTGTTGTTCCGGGGTATATATTTGGGGGAATAATTCTGAAAAATAATCTAATAAGGGGCGAATTTTGAAAAGCCTATCAAAATTTGGGTCATTTCGGGGAAGGCACTGGGTGTTATCATTGAAGTGGAGGAACCTCAGGATCGTGAAATATCGGTTTCGGGGCATTGATGCAGAAAAGACGGGCATATGATAAATGGGGCGTTTGGACCAAAATGAATGTTTTTCGTTTTTTGGGTTGAGTCCCATACAAAAGGTGAGGCCTAAAAAACTGTTAGATCTCTCCAATTGTAGGGACGGGCATAGGACGATGTGGGGTTGTTGGTGATAAACTGTTGGGCATATAGGTTGCACTGGGCCACAACGCTAGAAAGCAGTTCCTCAGTAAAAAATAAATTGAAAAAATGTATTGGGGAAAAATTGTCCGTGTTTACCTGGACTCCTGGCTGGGCAGTAAAAGGGGGAATGTTGGCTTCTCCGGAATTTGGAGGAAGCCACAAGGGGTACTGAAGGGCATAGGGAAGGCTTGCATGGGTCCTTGGCCTTTGCTGCCGAGGTACTGCAGTGCTGGTGGATGGCACGACGGGGCTGGTGGATGGCATGACGGGGCTGGTGGATGGCATGACGGGGCTGGTGGATGGCATGACGGGGCTGGTGGATGGCATGACGGTGCTGGTGGATGGCACTGCCTCACCAGAGCGCCTTCTTTTGGCGGGCTGATTATCTTCCTCCTCTGAGCCTGTATCGGTTCCACTGCTGTAGACTGGCTCGTAGTCTACATCCACATCCGAATCCAGCTGTGAATCGGAAGACGAGAGCTCCCCGTTGCTCTCGTCACTTGCGGCAATAATTGCAAATGCCTGCTCGGTGGAATAGAGACGCTTAGACATTGTTGCTGGCGACTTCACACAGATGTGTGGCACAGATGTGCACTGAGGCGACACAGATGGGCAGAGATGGATACTGAGGTGGCAGAGATGGGTACTGAGGTGGCAGAGATGGGTACTGAGGTGGCAGAGATGGGGTGGAATAGATGTGCACTGATGAGGCGGCACAGATGTGCACTGATTGATTGCACAGATGTGCACTGATGAGACGGCACAGATGTGCGATGATTGATTGCACAGATGTGCACTGATGAGGCGGCACAAATGGGCACTGATGAGGCGGCTCAGATGGCACTAATGTGGCGAAACAGGTGGGCACTGAGATGGGTACTGATGTGCACCGATGAGGCGGCACAGATGTGCACTGAGGTGGCACAGGTAGGCACTGATGAGGTGGCACAGGTAGGCACTGATGAGGTGGCACAGGTAGGCACTGATGAGGTGGCACAGGTAGGCACTGATGAGGTGGCACAGGTAGGCACTGATGAGGTGGCACAGGTGGGCACTGAAAAGTACTGAGGTGGCAGGTGGGCACTTGGCAGAGGTGGGCACTTGGCACAGGTGGGCACTTGGCACAGGTGGGCACTGGTGGCACAGGTGGACACTGGTGGCACAGGTGGACACTGGTGGCACAGGTATCACTGGGCACTGATTGGGTACTGAGGTGGCAGGTGGGCACTTGGCACAGGTGGGCACTTGGCAGAGGTGGGCACTTGGCAGAGGTGGGCACTTGGCACAGGTGGGCACTTGGCACAGGTGGGCACTTGGCAGAGGTGGGCACTGGGCACTGGTGGCACAGGTGGACACTGGTGGCACAGATGGACACTGGGCACTGATTGGGCACGTTTTTTTTTTTCACATTCGATTCTCTTTTTTACTTACAGACAATCACAGTATCTCTCTCTCCTCACACGCGCTGTGTGTGTGAGGAGGGAGAGCCGGCAATGAGAGATGATCTCATATGTTTACATTTGAGATCATCTCTCATTGGCCACAGAATCGCGCTGTAAATAGCCGCTGTGATTGGCTATTTACCGCGATCTGTAATTGGCTGTGTCCAAGGGACACGGCCAGTACAGGAGTTCCCCGATGCGCGCTCGGGAGCGCGCGCGGGGAACGAGGAAAGGGGCGGCCGTAAAAACACGGCCTCCCAGAGATTCAGAGCCACCCGACGGCCGTACAAAGTCGTACAGCCGTCGGGAACTGGTTAAGTGGCTAAACTATCATCACTTTAACCCATGATTTTGATGTTGTCTGTCATTTGTGCAACTATTGGAATGTTTTTTTTTCCCCTGTAGGTTTAGAACCTAATTGGTGCATTCTGTATAGGAGTCGTTTTCCGTAGGCCCACTTTGCTGAGCAGTCACTAACAATGGAATAGCAATAAGCACAACATGTAGCAAGTTAAATACAGAGGATTGTCCCCCCAGCTGATGAAAAAAAATGTAGGTCCTCACTTAATCGGCAACCCCTGGCTGTGTCAATTTATTACTTTTTGATTCACAGCGCAGTGTAAACCATAATTAAATACTGATCAAGCCCCCTTTGAGAAAAAAAGGTATTCTCCCAATGAGACCCAGAGCTCGCCTCCTCCTAGGCTAGCCTTTTATTAAATGCACAGCATATCGCAGCTAACAAGAGTTATGAGCGGGGAAGGAAGGAAGGCTGCGTAGACTCAGAAAGGGATCTTTGATATCCAGTTTAATAAGCCGTGCGTCAGCTTCTGTCAAGAGAGCCGGCGGCGGAAAAGGAGGCCTGGGTATCTTACATTACTTTCTCTCCCCCAAGTACGGTGTTTATTGAATGTGCAAAGTGTAATTATACAGGGGCCTAACCGCCGCGCACTCAGCAAGATTTAATCTCTTGTTATTAAGTTCTGGCTCCAGGTAACAGGCTTGAAATAAGCCTATCACTTTTTTTTTTTACTTTACTTATACAGTAAATGAACTGGTGTGAATTTTGGGAGCTTCCAATATTGACTTGTTTTTATAGAGACTCTGCCGCTAGATCATTCAATATGAATACATATATATTATCCAGCGTAATAATCCTCACAAATCTGTTGCTGACAAGATTTGTAAAGATCATCACACTGGAAAAAATACTTTTCATGTTCAATCAATACTAGTTCTTATACATTGCTTTCTATTGCAGGCCCTGATGAAGGGGGGTATTTTTGGTTCCCCAAAACATGTTGGCTGCTTTTTCTGAGGGGGCACCTCTGGCGCCTCCTCAGAAGACGTTTATGACGAAACGCGCAAGGTGGAGTTACGCACTTACGTCACAACCGGTTATCGCCAGCTGGAACGCAGTTGAAGCGCACGCTGTGGCTTCCAGCTTGGCTTTTAGCATTGTGCACATTGTTTTAATCTGCAGTATCTGGCACAGGAAGCAGCCAGTTATTTAATTTTTATTTATTTTATGGTCCAATATATTTTTTTGCATTGCATTATTTGTAAACATACGGTGTTAGTTAAAAATAAATACCTTTATTATACTAAACCATGGGAGTCATATCTCTATTTTCTGAGGAAATTGGATATTGCCCACTTTCTGAGAAGCTCTCTCTGTACACAATCGGTCTGGCGAGTGGAGTAGCAGCGCAGTAGGAGTCCAGGAGTTCCAACCTATATGCTGTATATCCCTGGTGGTGGGGTTATTGGAGCTGGTGAGTGGGGACCCATGTGGATGAGCACTACATTCACCTCAAGACCACCTGTCATGTCACATTAGCACCCTTAACTGTGAAATCTCGCACCGATCTGAATATTGCTGAATGGTTTCCCAACACTGATGTCTATGGGACGCTGATTGGACTTTTCCCTCACTTTGTTTTCGTTTTTTGTTATTGAGTTTGTTTTTGTTCTTATTGATGCTTTTATATATATATATATATATATATATATATATATATATATATATATATATATATATATATATTTATTTATATATATATGTCCATAATTTATATAATGATATAAGGATTTTTCACGGGAATAATTTAGCAGCTAGTGGCAGGCTGCATCACAGGGATTTTTTTCACTCACTGCACTTCAGTCCTCATCTGCAGGCATAGCTTGTGATTGGACCTCACACAGTTATTGTTGAGTAGAGCCAAAAGGCCATCCTCGATGATAACATTATTGGATGCACTATAAGGTTTATGGTTTCTATTAATATTCACATTGAGGAATTTCCCATAATTCATTGACAATATTCACTATAGGTCACACCTTTGGATTTTTTTATTAGGGACCTTTTTAGGCCAGGCAGCGCCATCACCCCCAACCCTCTTTTTTCTCACATTATTTGTAGCATCCCCTCTGGGGACTCTATTTAGGGGGCAGCAGCCTTTTCTACACAGAATCATCCTAAGCGCAGGATACTTGCATATATTTATACCCTTTGGCTTTGAACCAGCATCAATCCTTACACTTGCACACTTTGTGAATCATTAACCCCTTCCCGCCTGCGCTATAGCCGAAAGACGCAAGAAAGAGCACTTACATGGACATCCTACCGCAAATGCGCTGCCTGTGGCGTACTTTGTGATCACTGAGTCCTTCGGACTGATCACAGATCGAGGTAAAGGGCAAATCACAGTGGTCCTTTACCACATGATCAGCTGTGTCCAATGACAGCTGATCATGGAAAAACCCAGTGGTTATTAAATACCACCAAAAGAAATCTCTATTTGCATGAAAAAATTATAAACATTTCACATGACCACGCAATTGTCAATCAAAGTGTGACAGCGCTAAAAGTTGACAATTGGCCTGGTCAGGTAGAGAGTAAAAGTGCCCAGTAGGCAAGTGGTTAAAATGGCTGCTTGGCGCCCACCAAGCCTCGATCTAAAAAAAATGCAGCCAAGTATAACTGCACAATTCTCCGCCCTGAAGGTACCATATTTGAAGCATCACAAGACACCAGCCCCCCCGATGCACAAAATAAATAATGCAATCAGGCTCACAACCCTGCCAGCAAAAAAACACTGACCAAAAATCTGGGCCATCTTATGGTCAAAATTAAAAATACCAAAAATAATTAAATACACTAAGACCCAGATCACCAATTTGGTTAAAATCCATCTAAATGCTACATAAAAGAGGCAGGTTGTAACATGATGGCCAAAAGTCATTAGCATAACATAATATTATTTTAATTAAAACCATACATAAATACATATTTCATTATAATAAAAATAATCTTTTTCATATATTTTTTTTAAATATGCATACATAAAAGGACACTCCTTATGGCTAAAAAAAAAATCACTTCTCAGGTTTATGTCTATACTAGGAGGAATGGGTCAATAATAAACAGACGCCTACCTCTTGAGTTCTAGGAAACTACACTATTTTTATAGAAAACAATAATAAATGTAAAAATAAACACTTTTTAATACCAAAAAATTGTTTCTTACCCCTAAGGGTCATACCCATGTTCGGGATGGGGAGGAGGACTACATCGGTAAGACCAGTGTTATATCCTGCTGTAAAAAAAAAACATTCTTGTTTAGTTAAGGACTCACACACGGCACCTGAGTTGAACTAAGAGAATAACATTTCAAACTATGATGTGCTTACATAATGTTTTTTCTTTTATTAAAAACTCTATTATTGAATTCAGTTATACTAAGTATTCAGTACTAAATTACATGTACAATTGTAAGTATGATTGTACACCTGTTAATTTTGAATATAAATAAAATTTTATTGTTTAAAATATATATATATATATATATATATATATATATATATATATATATATATATATATATATATATATATATATATATATTATCACAACACTAAAAAAAAGAAACATTCTAAATGAAATCATAACCCAAAAAAACTATGAATTATCGATAAAAGCATTAACATCAAGATTCAAATTTAAACCATGTGGAGTAAGGTACCTGATGTTGTAGATCCACTCCATCTCCAAATTGGAGATCTCCCTTATTACTGTACTGAACTTGAGGGACAATGGCAGATTATTCCAAGCTCAGAGTTTTAGTTTGAGTTGGGTGAGTAAGGGGTATAGATTTAGTTTATCAAAGTCAGAGACTCTAGGGGTAATGTTAATGCCCAAATATCGGATAGAGGAGGTCCAAGTCAGCGAGACAGATGGGTCTGCATGGAGTTTTGCTTGAGAGTCAATAGGTAGTGCTTGAGATTTGTCCCAATTGACTCTCAGTACCGACAATTCGGAGAATTCAGAAATAATATTCAGAGCAACACGAAGGGAGGGTCCCGGGTCATTGAGAAAAAGCATGGGGTCATCCGCGTAAAGAGTAAGCTTTTCAGTGATAGAGCCTACTTTAATGCCCACCACTGAGTCTGAGTTCCTGTGGGCCGTAGCCAGGGGTTCCATGACCAGGGCGAACAAAAATGGGGAGAGGGGACATCCTTGCCTAATGCCTCTCTCTATTGGGAAGGGATCAGACAGCAAACCCCCTAGTTTGACTTGTGCTATCGGCGATTTGTATAATATGTCTATCCACTTGCAGAAGGAGGGACCAAGTCCAAAGGAACGAAGGACTGTTTTCATGTATTGCCAGATTACCACATCAAAGGCTTTTTCAATATCTAATGCAACCATTACATAGATTTGGGAATAAAAATTTGGGAGCTGGAGATGAGTGACAGGTTAATGTCAGTGGATTTTCCTGGCATGAACCCGGTTTGGTCAGCATCGACCAGCTCAGGCAGGACTCCCACCAACCTATTGGCGAGGCCAGAATTTTTAGGTCATAGTTTAATAGAGAAATAGGCCTGTAGGAGGCACAGTATTTAGGGTCTTTGCCTGGTTTAGGAATAAGTATAATGTGGGCTCCGTACTTAGTGGGTGGTAAGGAGTTAGCTTCTAAGCAGTGGGAGTAAAGTAGCTGGAGTTTGGGAGCTAAAAGCTTGGGGCCAGATTCACAGAAAAAGTACGCTGGAGTATCTGCTGATACTCTGGCGTACTTTTAAATTTGCTGCGTCGTATCTTTATTTGGAATTCTCAAACAAAGATACGACGGCATTTGGCTAAGATCCGACAGGCGTACGGCTTCGTACGCCTTCGGATCTTAGGATGCAATACTTTGGCGCCCGCTGGGTGGAGTTTGCATCGTTTTCCGCGTCGGGTATGCTAATTAGCTGTTTACGGCGATCCACGAAGGTACGCGCGTTCGTCGCATTCTCTTACGTCGTCGCTAGTCGGCTTTTCCCGTCGTAAAGTTGCGATTGCTATTTAGGTGGTGTAAAATTAGACAGCCCATGTTAAAGTATGGCCGTCGTTCCCGCGTTGAATTAATTTTTTTTTTGCGTAAGACGTCCGGGAATAGGAAAGGACGTAACGCACGTCGCCGTTCAAAAAATTACGTTGGTGCGACGCCATTTCGCGCAAAGCACGGCGGGAAATTTCAAAACGAAGCATGCGCAGTACGTTCGGCGCGGGAACGCGCCTAATTTAAATGATACACGCGCCTAATTTAAATGATACACGCTTGCGCCGGACGGCTTTACGCTACACCGCCGCAAGTTTACAGGCAAGTGCTTTGTGGATCAAGCACTTACGCTGAAAACTTGCGGCGGTGTAACATAAATGACATAAGTTACGCCGCCGCATTTGTACCTGAATCTGGCCCAGAGTGTATTGTTTGTACCAATCTCCCGGGAGGCCATCTGGACCAGGGGTTTTTGAAGGAGGGAGAGAGGCGATGGCCAACTATCTCATGGGTTGTTATAGGGGCATCTAGGGCCTCAATCTCTGCAGACGACAGGCTGAGGAGATGTAGTTTTTGTAGTTCAGAGTCGACAGTCTCAGGAGCAGGACATTGGGGCTGATGATACAGGTTCTTAAAGAAGACAAAGAATTCATGCAGTATTGCGTCAGGGTCAGTAACACTGGTAACACTGGTCGGGGACTACAGTTTGGAAGTGCGTGTCAGCTACCAGATTCGCTAGTAGGCGGCCATTTTATCGCCCGATTCAAAAATTTTACATGAATTAAATCTTAATTCTATTAGAGCCAAGTCTGTGGCAGAGACTTGTTCCTCCCCAGAAGTTCTAAGTGACGCTCTGGCTGCCAGGCCTGTGAGAGAGGTCTGTCCAGGAGCACTTTACCCACTCTGGCTGGAGTGGCGACGTGATAATTGTAATTATTGGAGGCAGGACTGCTTCCCTATCCATAACCTGGGTTTACAAAGTTTATTCTTCTTTCCCCAACCTATGCTGTCTGCCTCAAGTTGACTGTTGGTCGTGTTGGACCCGTAATAAAGCATTGAGAAACGTCAACCAGCTGTCTGGACATTCCGTCACTGCTCTTACAACTATCATCACCCCTAGACACACCACAGAGGTAACTTAAATACGACGATCCCAAATCTAACCAGCGGCTCCTACGGGGGTAGCACTACAGAAAGAAAAAAAAAGGGAAAAGAGGAAAGAGAAAAGAAAAATAGGAGGGGGAGAAAAAGAATAGGTAAGCAGGAGAACAAATAAGAGCGGGAGAAGTAGGGAAAAGGGGGAAATCTGTGGGGTGGGGGGCAAGCAGGTGCTAGATTGAGGGAGGAAGGTGTCTTCAGCCCACCGGGACCTTCGTGAAGCGCTGGGCCTAGAGGTCTCGCAGAGCCTGGGAGGTGGGTTGCGATCTTTGTGCGGATTGGAAGGATGGGCGGGAAGGTTGAGAGAGTTTCGGTCGGGATGATGTGGATGCAGAATCCTCTTGGGAAGAAGGCATATCCAGCTGCAGCTTCCGAAAATGGTGTCTCAGGTGAGATGAAGAAGAGGTTTGGAACTGCCGGCCCTGAGGAGTGAACGAAATTTTGAAGGGGAAACCCCACCTGTATTTGATCCCCTGTGTCTGCAGGACCCGGAGGTACGGTTTCAGATTCTGTTGCCTAGCGATAGTAGCTGGCGAGAGATCTGCAAAGAGTTGAATGTGATTGCCTTAAAATGATAGATCCTGCAGCTCCCTAGCAGACTGCAAGAGTTTCTCTTTACTACGATAATAATGAAACTTGATAATTATGTCCCGAGGTGGGCCCTTCGATGGCTTGTGGGCGAGAGATCGGTGGATCAAATTCCAACCTGTCTATATTGATCTCCGGCGCCAGTTCCTGGAAGAAAGCAGTCACAGTGCCCTGTAGATCTGTAATAGCCTCTGGAATACCCCGGATATGGAGGTTATCTCTGCGGGCCCTGTTTTCCACATCCTCAAGTTTTCCCGCAAAATTTCCAACTCAGCTGACAATTTATCAACCTCCTCCTCATGGCCTTCTAGGACAGTAGTGGCCAGATCCATGCAATGCTCTAATTGATTTGTGCGTTGGCCTATCTCTTGAAGGCCTTTCATAAATTCAAAGGAGAGCTTTCGGGAGGCTGCTGTAATGGAACGGAATTTGGCCAGCATGGAATCCTCATCAGTGCGGATTGGATTTACCAAGTCTGTAGAGAACTGAAGGAGGCTGTCTTCAGGGGAAGCTGGAGCTGCTGCCGAGAGCTGTGTGCAGTCATCAGGCTATGGAGGTTTGGGCGCCATCTTGCTCCTGGCCTTATGCATTGCTGGGGAGGCCTTGAAGCTATTTCGGTCTTTCCACTGTCTTTTGGATGAGCGGAACATAACCGCCGGGTGCCCAGAGAGAACGGGAGCCGCGCGGGCGGGGGGGGGGGGGGGGTAAGAGAAGTGCCAAGCTGCTGTCTGTGCTTTGCTTAGCGAGCGGGAGTGTTCCGACGGTGCAGAGCTAGTGAATCAAGCGGCCATCCACCGTGCTCGCGCGCATGCGCCCAAAATAAAATTATTTTCTATCATATAGTGGTCTAAGCTGAAATTCTCTAAGGTACCTACTGTAGCAGTGCTCTTTACATCTTACATTAAATGCAATCATGTTATGGTCATGTTATGGTGGAGATCAGGAACACTGTTACTGGCTTACACTGGCTCAGTTTCATTGGCACTGGTGTCGCTAATGTTCAGGAAACTGTTGCTGGCTTTAGTGGTTCTGGTGACACTGGAACTGGTGTGACTAAGGATTTGGAACACACCTGCTGACTTACACGTATGGTGGTGATCAGGAACAACGTTGCTGGCTTACACTGGCAATGGTGGCACTGGCACTGGTGTGGCTAGCAATCAAGACACTATTGCTGGTTACCTTTACACTGTTGTTGGCTGCTCTGGTCTGGTGACACTGGCACTGGTGTTACAGCAATACAGAACACTGTTGCTAGCTGCATTGGACTGGTAACACTGTGACTGTTGTGATGGTGATTAGTGATACTGTGGCTGGCTGCACTTGTCTGGTAACACTGTGACTGTTGTGGGGGCAATCTGGTCTGTCGACACTAGCACTTATGTGACAAGTAATCAGGAACATTGTTGCTGGCTGCACTGGTTTGGAGACAATGTGACTTGAGTGGTGGCAATAAGGAACATTGTTATTGGTGACATTGGGAATGGTGTGGCAGCAGCTGGCTGCACTGGTCTAGTGTGAGGCAGCAATTGGGAAAACATTGACTGGCTGCACAGGTCTGGTAACACTGCACTGGTGTGCTTGTGATTAGGGACAATGTGACTGGACTCACCAGTCGGGTGGCAATGTATTGGTGTGGCTAGCAATCAAGGACACTGTGACTGGCTGTACAGGTCTGGTAACACTGTACTTGTGGTGGTGATCAGGGACACAGTGGCTAGATGCACTGGTTTGGTGACAATGCACTGGTGTGGTGACGATCAGGGACACTGTGGCTGGCTGCAATTTTCTGATGACACTGTACTATTGTGCTGACAATCAGGGACAAAAAGGGATGCTGTGGTGACTGGGTCAATTTAACCACTTGCTGACCACGCTATATATTTGAATGACGGCTACAGCACATGCCAGCTAGTTCTGGGAGGCCATGATATGAGGGCCTCCTGTGATCATGCCCACTGCCCGCCCGCCCTCCCACTGAAGGGCACGGGCGGCACGTCTGTGATCACAGTGTCCTCCGGACACTGCTGATCACAGATTGAGGTAAAGAGCCAATCAGCGACTCCTTACCATGTGATCAGCTGTGTCCAATCACAGCTGATCACGGATGTAAACAGAAGACAATTATCGATGCTGACAGCGTAAGGAGAGGAGAAGAGAGCTTATAACAGGCTTTTGTAAAAGAGACATGTACACTGATCAGTGAAGTCCCAACAGTGCTTACCAGTGCTGCCAATCTGTGCCCACCAGTGATGCCAATAAGTGCCCATCAGTGCTGCCAATCAGTGCCCATCAGTGCCTCCTCATCAGTGTCTCCTATCAGTGTCACCTACCAGTGCTCATCAGTGCCACCTATTATTGCCTCTCAGTTCAGCCTCATCAGTGCCTCCTCATCATTGCCCACCAGTGCCGCCTAATCAGTGCCCATCAATGCTGCCTCATCAGTGCAGCCTATGAATGTCCATCAGTGCATCCTCACCAGCACACATAAGTGTCCATCAGTGCAGCAAATTTTTATAACAAACTATGAAAAAGTTTTTTTTTCAGTCTTTATTCATTTATTTAGCAAAAAATAAAAAATAAAATAAAAAAACGGTGAGTAAATACCACCAAATGAAAGCTCTATTTGTGTGAAAAAAATTATAAAAATTGTGTTTGGGTAGTGCTGCATGACCGCACAATTGTCATTCAAATTGTGACAACACTGAAAGCTGAAAATTGGCCTGTGCAGGAAGGAGGTTAAAGTGCCCAGTAGGCAAGTAGTTAAACGACTCAGCGATGTACAAAAACATTAAAACTTCAATACTTCTAAGTTCTCCTACTCTGGATCAACTGTTAAGTCAGTTCTGTCAAATGTATTCAGTTTCCAGACTTTTTCTTATTTTTTTGGGAAGAAGGGGAATAGAAGCTGAGCCAACCAGGATTTGCTGAGAATCAGGAGCCGGTCTCTGTAAAAATTAGTTCATATTTGGGGTTTATTATTGCATTAAGCAGTGAGAAAAGTGTCAGCACTGATACATTCGATTCTGTGCTTCTGCTGGGCTGGCAGATTAGGTTAATGCTAGATCAGACTGTGAGATTTCTTGTTCGCATACCAACTAGATTCCACGGACACATCACACTTTTCGAAAATGTGTTGAACTTGATGTTAGACTGTGAGCAGCAATGGCGAGTGAAAGCCTGATGATTCATGCTACAAATTAATATAGGTCAGGTATAAAATATTGTTTTTATGTCATTCAGAAAGAATGTGTTTTGGTTTTGCAGATGAAGAAGTTTAAAAAGCAAAGTCACTGTGATATTATGTTTTTGTTTTGTATATGCAAGGCCACAGCATAGAGTGTGTTAATTTATCAAAATGAAGACACATGGATCTGGCAAAAGTAAATAATAGAGAGGATGGGTCACTGCTGATGATACATTCAGTTGTGTGTAAATTTCAGCCGTGGTTGTTGATTTATTCAAACTAAGTTTTGTTTTTTTCATTAAAGAAGCAATCAGAGAGCTTGGTAAATGTGAAAATTGATATAATGCTCCACCTGCTGGTTCAAAAGCAGAATGAAAAATATTAATATGCATTTTTTTTCCCAGCATCTGGCATTCCCTCATTACTCATAAGCCTTTACATGCACTTAAAGCGGGAGTTCACCCATTTCTAAAAAAAATTTTTTTCTTCCCCTAGATTCCTGCTCGTTTCGGTCTAGGGGAATCGGCTATTTGTATTAAAATAGGTGCAGTACTTACCCGTTTTCGAGCTGCATCTTCTTCCGTCGCTTCCGGGTATGGTCTTCGGGAGCGGGCGTTCCTTCTTGATTGACAGTCTTCCGAGAGGCTTCCGACGGTCGCATCCATCGCGTCACTCGTAGCCGAAAGAAGCCGAACGTCGGTGCGGCTCTATACTGCGCCTGCGCACCGACGTTCGGCTTCTTTCGGAAAATCGTGACGCGATGGATGCGACCGTCGGAAGCCTCTCGGAAACCTGTCAATCAAGAAGGAACGCCCATTCCCGAAGCCCATACCCGGAAGCGACGGAGAGGATGCGTCTCGTAAACGGGTAAGTACTGCACATATTTTTAAATAAATAGCCGATTCCCCTAGTAATAACGAGCAGGAATCTAAGGGGGAAAAGTGCCCTCTAAGGGTGAACCCCCGCTTTAATGTGCTCCAAACTCTCTAAGCCCCTCCATGTTCCACAGTATGCCTCCTCACCTCGGATGAGACATTTTGCACACTCACTCATGGTAATGATGATAAAGTGAGAGTTCAACTATGATTAGTTAGGTTTACGGTTTTATTCTATACAGGTTTGTTGTTTTTTTCCCTTGGTATGACTAGTAAGGTCCTATATGCCATCCACAAAAGGGGACTAGTTGTATTCATAACCTTTCTTTCCCATGTTACTAAACCACTCTAAACATATAAAATCTATATATATAAAAGTCAACGTGTGTGTGTGTGTATGTATGTATGTATGTATGTTCCAGCATCACGTCCAAACGGCTAAAGATATTAACATGAAACTTGGCACACATGTTACTTATATGTCAGAAACAAACATAGGATAGGTGGTTTAACCCTTACCCACCCCCATTTGCCATGGTCTGGGTTTTTCTTTAAAGTCCCATTCAAGTCTATGGGAAATACATGTTACTTCATAACTTCCAAACGGCTGTACATATTTCGATAACACTTGGTCACATGTTACTTATATGTCCACTTAAACTATAGGATAGTTAATTTATCCCTTAACTACCCCCATTTGTGAGGGTCGGGGTTTTTGTTTAAAGTCCCATGCAAATCAATGGGAAATGTATGTTCCCACATAACTTCTGTACGCCTGGAGATATTTCAATAATACCTGGTACACATATTGTCCAAACGGCTAAAGATATTAACATGAAACTTGGCACACATGTTACTTATATGTCAGCAACAAACATAGGATAGGTGGTTTAACCCTTACCCACCCCCATTTGCCATGGTCTGGGTTTTTCTTTAAAGTCCCATTCAAGTCTATGGGAAATACATGTTACTTCATAACTTCCAAACGGCTGTACATATTTCGATAACACTTGGTCACATGTTACTTATATGTCCACTTAAACTATAGGATAGTTAATTTATCCCTTAACTACCCCCATTTGTGAGGGTCAGGGTTTTTGTTTAAAGTCCCATGCAAATCAATGGGAAATGTATGTTCCCACATAACTTCTGTACGCCTGGAGATATTTCAATAATACCTGGTACACATATTACTTATATGCCAAATAAAAATATATGACAGTTAAATTAACCCTTACCTACACCCTTTTATAAAAGATGGGTATATTTATATTACTATGATTTTCCTCCCCAAAAGGTTAAGATAGGAAGACCGGGCAATGCCGGGTATTCAGCTAGTTACATATAAAAGATTCTTGAGGTGCAAATTTGGTACAAACCCCTGAAGCGAATAGTGTGAAAAAAATAATGCATGTTGTTGATTTCTCTAAAGGCAAATAGGCTGTTCACTTTGCAATGGGAGTTGCACTTTGCAAGTCAATTGTCCCCTGAAAATTCACTTTGCAAAGAATAACCAATCATGTGCAAGAAAAATAAAAAATACACATTATTTTTGCTTCCAGATGATTGGATGACAGAAGTCAGCAGAGGTTCACCTCATTCACTAAGCTCTGGGTAAAACTCATTTGCAAGTTTACCTTGCAAATTGAACTGTCTATTTTCCTTTAGCATATCAACCTTTATGTCTCTTGCTAAGACATCTGGCTCTTTAAAGCGGTGGCTCACCCACAATAACAACATTCTAGCATTAAATTAAGCATAGTAGCGCGAGCTACAGTATGCCTCTATTTATTTTTTTTGCCCCGTACTCACTGTGTAATCCTATAGTGAAGATTCCGACTCCCCGCGGGCAATGGGCGTTCCTATCCAGAGGGAAGATGATTGACGGCCGGCTATGGCACGTCACGCTCCCCGAAGATAGCCGGAGTAGGTCTCGGCTCTTCACGTCCTATTTCGGCTATTTCCGGAGAAGCGTGACGCGCCAGAGCCGGCCGTCAATCATCTTCCCTCTGGATAGGAACACCCATTCCCCGCGGGGAGTCGGAATCTTCACTATAGGATTACACAGTGAGTACGGGGCAAAAAAAATAAAGGCATACTGTAGCTCGCGCTACTATGCTTAATTTAATGCTAGAAAAAAAAAAAAAAGTTATAGGGTGAACCCCCTCTTTAATAGCTTTCCAAATCTCCGTTATCTTTGACAACGGATTCAAGCATTGTGTTTTTTTAGGTAACAATCAGGTCAACCAACTGTCAAAAGTGGACCTTTTACTAATTTGCACATATAAATTCCTGACATTACAAAATACAAAATTGCACACTTTTTAATTAATTTTTTAATTAAAAAAGTTATCCTTAAAAGGGGTTGTAAAGGTTCGCTTTTTATTTTCTAAATAGGTTCCTTTAAGCTAGTGCATTGTTGGTTCACTTACCTTTTCCTTCGATTTCCCTTCTAAATGTTTTTTTTCTTTGTCTGAATTTCTCACTTCCTGTTCCTCCTCAGTAAGCTGTTCAGTAAGCTGTTCTGGCTGACTAACCACCGCTCGGATGATGGTGGCAAGCTTACTGAGGAGAAACAGGAAGTGAGAAATTCAGACATAGAAAAAAAAAATATTTAGAAGGGAAATCAAAGGAAAAGGTAAGTGAACCAACAATGCACTAGCTTAAAGGAACCTATTTAGAAAATAATAAAACAAACCTTTACAACCCCTTTAAGCCCGGCGGACTCCACTTTGCTCAGCGGGGGATAAATCCGCTGATCCCTGCTGAGAAGGCAAGTGACAGGCCCGTCTCCACTCACTGTGCAAAGACGGTCCTGTCAGAGCCCCGCTCTCCTCTATTGGGACTTCGGATGAAAAAGGACCACCTGTCATCCAATCCCACCTGATCCGCCAGACAGATGGAAAATAGGGTCTCAATCAGTTTGGATTTCACGGACAGGATAGGATTGGATAGCGGTGGGCGTCAGCGGACATGTCACCGCTGACATCCGCTGCTCCATAGGGGTAAATGGAGGCATCCGATCAGGTCAGCCTCAAAATCTGACAGACGGACCTGATCGGAAAGCCTGTGTGAAAGGGCCAGAGGCTGCCGCAGGAATTGATCAATCTTAAACATTTTTACCCCGTCAAGAGCTGCGCAGGCATCAGGATTTATGTGTTTTTTCATTCACAAGCTGGTATCTAAGTAGATGGTGACCCCGAATGATGCCTGAACAAAAGTGCTTTGTCCTTCTGGCGAGAAAAGCAAATGAAGACTTTGTGAGGGGGAGTATTGTGAGAGATAATACATATCTGGAAGTGTTACAGTGAATTATTATTTCACATGCATACACTTAAAGAGGAATTTCACCCTTATAAAATTTACAATAAAGGCATCTTTAGAAATGTTTAGTAATGGCAATCTACAAACGGATACTTCTAGATAAAACAGGCTTTTTCCCTTTGCATGCCTTTAGACTGGTGCCATACTAAATGTATGTATAGTTAAAGCGGGGTCCTGGGCATTTTTATTTTTTTTTGCAATCTCAATTACATTATTATGAATATTGATTAAAACATATTAATAAAGCACGATCGGTACATAAACAGTTGCAAAAACTTACCAGATATCATCTCAGGGATCTTGTGGCCGTTTCCATCATAGCTGTGGGCATTATGAAGCCCAGTTCATGTCTCTTCCTGGATTTTCCGAGAGAGGTGCATGTTGGGATTTTTAGGCACAGTAATGCCCAGAGTCTCCTGGGAAATGAGTGTCATCATTTCCCAGGAGGCAATGGGGTCTTAGGACAGGAAGTTTAAGGAATTCAACATATACAGATGTCCTTGTACAACTGTAATTGCAATGCTGTGTTTGTAATTGTATGTATGTATTTTTATTCTTGTGACTGGCGATTCAAATTTTTTTTTTATTATCATGACTGTCCAAATGCACACATTTAATAAACCCTTTTAACATATCATTTTGTAATTGTTGGAATTTTCGCTGCTAAAAAACCCCACTGGGGAAAAATTTCCTTGCCAGGACAGGAAGTTCTACCACCTCGGACTAGGAACTAGGCAGATTCCGAAATCTGCCTAGTAACAGCCATATAGAAGTGAGTAAAAAAAAAAAATTTAAGATTTTTTTTTTTTTTTTACATTAAAGGCAAGTTGTTCATAAAAAGTTTGTTTTTAGGATGAAACTCCACTTTAAGAAAGGATTAATGGCCCATGCTGCTGGGATTAAATGTTTTATGTCGTGACATGTCTTTTGCTGCATGACTTGCTGAAGTGAAGTGATTCATGCAGGAGGAGACCGGACCTTGTGGCTGTTGTTGCATTGGAAGGGAACAGTGAGGAACCCATGTGAGCTGCGGTCACAGGAGAGTTTCCCTTTAGTGCAGTGGTTCTCAACCTTACTAGTGCCATGACCCCTTGATAAATATTCCCAAGTTGTGGGGACCCCTAACAATAAAATAATTTTTGTAGCGTAGGTTGTCAGCAGCCAAGGCAAGACAATTAATTTATGCCCCTAACCCATGGACATTTAGCAAATGTAAGCAGCTGTCAGTGATAGGGCAGTCTAGTGCTGCAAGAGCAAGTTGTAAAGTAATCATATGTGTTCACACTGCAGTTGAGTTGTTATGTTTATGTATGTACTTATGTTAACACTATTTACCTCTGGAGTGTCTCCAACACCATTTTGGAGGAGCCCTGTGTCCTGATAGGCCGCACAAGATCTCGAGAGATTTGGGCGGCCATTTTGGGGTGGTTTCTTTATATAGGAAAGCTCAGGCACGTTTTAGGCAGAACAAGTGTGGATGCAGATAGGGACAGAGACCCTGATTGTGAGGGAGAGATAGGAGAAGTCAGGGAGTTGTTCCGGCCTGTGAGGGATAGTTCAGGGGTCCTACGGAGTCCTGCAGTGGTAACCTTGGTTGGATGAAAGACTCCCAGCTGCTACGGGTAACGTGTTTCCAGCCTCTTCCAATACGCATGGTGTGCTGGGGTATATAATGTGCCATTAAGTGGGAAGTGCCTGTGATACTCAGAAATCCACATCGCTTAGAACAACAGTATCTGTACTGCATATTTGTGCCTCCATGCCTGGAGAGGAACCATTTACCGTTCGATTGTAAAGACGGTTACTACTACCGCCTCTCGGTGATAAACATTACCTTGTTCAAAGAACTTTACGTGTGTCTCCCTCTGTGAATCGCCACACCCTTACCCCGCTTACAAACGCTATGAGTCCCTTCCACAGCGGAGCTGAATGGGCATGCGCCGAAACTGAAAAAAATATTCCCTCCGCTCCGACCAGCACATGATCATCAGAAAGGGGCACAGATAATGGAAATTAATACACCCCCTAAGCTAGTAGGAGCGGCAGAGCAGGGGTGTGTAGTTCAGATTTTTTTTTTTATTCTGCACTGACTGTCTTTGAAATTGCCCCAGTCCCTGTTCAAATCCAATCTGGGGACAAAACCGGGGACAGACTTGGTTCGGGGAGAGTGTCCTTATTCCAGGGACTGTCCCTGGAAACCGGGGATGTCTGGTCACTCTATCTTAGAGCCCCCTGCAGAATGGAACCACTGGTATGCAGGACCCTGTGTGGCTCCACTTTTTGCCTTGAAGGCTGGACTGTAAAAGTATAGTGTGTGTTGTGAAGAGCTGGTGAAGGGTAATTACTGTTTAACATTATTTCCTCAAGATGACTCTTCTGTAGTGTCAGGACAGACGTCACTGGCAGGTGATAGTACATGATCCTTCTGTGGGTGGGGCCTGGTAAACCAGATGGCCTCTGGCCATGAGATAGTGCTAACCTACAAGAGGGTTATATTTGGTTTCTTATGCAACCCATGGAGGCGCACCATTCAGCATGTCTTATTTTCCTTTCAATATCTATTTTTCTCACAGTGGCCCTTTTTGCTAAGGGAAGATAAATTCACCTCCCTTTACTTCCAGAAACTCTACCCAGATCACTGGGTCTTCTTCCTGGAACATGTGACAGAAACTTCCCAGGATGCAGCTGTAAGGCCTTGGTTACACTCACCAATGTCTCATTCAATCAGAAGGAGAAAAAATAAAATAAAAATTGTAAGCAAAAGCAACAAATATTTGCTTAATTAATGAATGTAAGATGATTTCATATCGACATGCAGAGCTGCAAGCTGATGTGATTTTTAGTGAAAGGGTGGAAAGGTTTCGCTTTAACATGAAAGAACATGATGATAAGTCCACTTTAAAGTGAGGTTCCACTCACGATTTTTTTTTAAAGTCAGCCGCTACAAACACTGTAGCAGCTGACTTATAATTAGGACACTTACCTGTCCTAGGCGCCCGCAATGTCGGCCCCCCCCGAGGCCGATCGCTCGATCCTGACAGCTCCCGGGGCCGCCATCCCTACTGAGGGAAACAGGCAGTGGAGCCTTGAGGCTTCACTGCCCGTTTCCTACTGCGAAAGCGCGAGTCTCGCAGTGCTTTTGTGAATGGGCGGCTGCTTTCTGGGATACACACAGTTCCCAGAAGGCAGCGTGCCCCATTCCCCAAAAGACAACGCGGGGAGGATGAGGAAGAAGACCTGCCGCGGTATGGGAAGAGGCAGATTAGGAATTTCCGCATAGCAACCGCCATTTCTGGTAAGTAAAAAAAAAATAGTTTTCAATTTTATTTTTCATTTTTTTACAGGATTTTGTGTATTTTTTTTATTTTTTTGGAGTGGAACTCCACTTTAATACTCCACAAAGGGGCTTTTACAAAACTGCAACTGTTTGTCACTTTGTTTTACTTTTCCATCAGTAGAGTTGAGGAGACCCCCAGCAACAGGTTTTTGCATGTCTACAGCCAGCCCAGGGTGTAAAACATCAACCAACAAAAGAATAAACAGATAAAAAAAGTGCAGTTTCCTCTGAATTGAGAAGTGTTGACAGAACATTATTGGCCAAGTAGAATGCAATGTTAGAGAACAGCCATAACGACATATTACAGAGTAACTTATCGATAGCCTTAGCATTATTTAAGAGCTGAGGGACCCAAGTCCATAGCTGAGTAACATAAATATATACATACTTAGAAGAATAAAACTTTCTGCTGTTGACAGAGCAGGCTGACTCAGTCCCCTGCGGGAATGTACAGGATAACAGGGCATTAAATATTTACCATCCATTACACATACATCAATTATGGAGAATCTAGACTTTAAAATGTGCATTAGGTACATTACCTGCAGTTTAAGAAGCTTCACAAAAGCAACACAGGGGGACGGACAAGGAGGCGTGGGTTTAAAATCATTTTATAAATGTTGTAGTTCAATTTTTATTTTTTTCATTTTCTTAAAGCTGAGCTCCGTGTGTCCCCCCCAAAAAAAGTAAAAATCAATTGCCAGGGAATGTGAAAATAAAAAATGCTGCGTAGGCTGTCATACATACTTCTTAATTGCTGTCCCCTGCAGATTCAACTGTACTGGGATACAGTACTAATCTCCTTTTGGGTTAGTTGACACCCTACATTATTGAATGTCAGTGCAGGAGCTGTGGTGACGCAGACTTTAGGGAACGGGTCCATGACACCCTGCACTCACAATTCGTCCTCAGTCTTTTGTGTTAAAAGACACCATTGGGCATATAGACCCTGTGAGACCAAGGACACTGCAAGGCACAGAGATAGAAAGGAGGTGAGCATTGCAGATGGAGGTTTTACAAATAAAATGAAAAAGCACAGAGATGGGGTTTAAAGCAGAACTCTGGGATCGTCAAATAATCCACTATTAGCTTTGAGATCGTTCTAACAGCAATCGGTCCCTGTATGGTGTATGTGAGAACATCCCCAGCCGCACCACAGAGAGAGCCGGGCAATGCTGCTTTACATCAGTAAAGTAAAGTAAATGTTGGCGTGAGAAAAAAACAAAAAAGTGCAGTGCTAACTTACTAATCAAAAACACAATAATGGTGGAATCCTCTAATGTATGGAAAACTCAATAAACTTCAATATCAGAGCGGTCTCATCAGAGCCCATAAGTGCGGTCCCATCTGTGCCCATAAGTGTGGTCTCATCAGAGCCCATAAGTGCAGTCCCATTTGTGCCCATAAGTGTGGTCCTATCTATGCCCATAAGTGCGTCTCATCTATGCCCATAAGTGCAGTCCTATCCTATGCCTATAAGTGCGGTCTCATCTGTATCCATAAGTGTGCTCTCATCAGAGCCCATAAGTGCGGTCTCATCAGAGCCCATAATTGCAGTCTCATCTATGACCATAAGTGTGGTCTCGTCTATGCCCATAAGTGCGGTCTCATTTATGCCCATAAGTGCGGTCTCGTCTATGCCCATAAGTGCGGTCTCATTTATATTTCAATATTTGTATTGAAAAAAAAAAGAAACTGGTCTCGAAATGAACAGACACATTAATAGAACAAAGTTGTCAGATAATCAATATCACAATACAAAAATATAAAAAGTATTATCACTGAACATATCTGTCCTTAATCATTACAGCAAAGTGTAAAATTAGTAATATGTATCCAAATACCAATGGGACTGAATAATAAATCCTCCCCATGAGCCTGGATTTTGGCGGAGACCCAAAACCACAAGGAATCCCAGCAGCGGACCCCGAGAACATCCCAGGGCCCACTACCACGTAGGCCCCATAAGTGATCATCTGTATTGTTCAGATAAATACCAGAAAAAGAAGGAAGTAAAAGAGTAGAGAGAGAAAGAAAAAAAAAAGAAGGAGGAAGAGAAGGAGATAAAGAAAGAGCGGGTCAACCTGGAGCTCCCTACGGAGTCGAAAGATAGTCGATCCATGGGTCCCACACCATATTAAATTTCTTGGAGTTATTTCTTGGAGTTATTACAAAGTATATAGGTAAGTTTATCGTTAATCATAATCCAGTTGAGTTTTCTTTTACCTGATCAAGAGGGATTATCGATTGTCTCCAATGCCTAGCAATCGTAATTCTCGCCGCTAGCAAAATATAAGTAATCAACTTTACTGATTTTTTGACCGTTTTGTGACCGTTTTTGGAAAAGAGCGACTTCTACGAATGTTTACCCCCGTTACTGAATTTATGAGGTTGAAAATCCTAATCCAGAACCGAGTTACGAGGGGACACTGCCACCAAATATGGAGCATTGTCCCCAACTGTCCGCATCGTCGGAAGCGATTCGGTGAGATAGAAGGATGCATTTTAGCTACCCTAGTTGGTACCAATGACCAACGCAAAAGCGTTTTATAGTTGGCCTCTATAAGGGTAGTATTAATAGAAATTTTGGATAGCTTATACGCAATGTCCTGCCATTCATTCAGATCAAAGGTAAGGTTCGAGTCCCTCTCCCACTGGTTCATTAAAGCAAGTTTTACATCTAGCTCGGTAAGAGAAGAGTATATTGCAGATACCCGCCCCCTTTGTAAACCTCTGGCTTGACATGACAACTCAAAGGTTGTGAGTGTAAGGGGTCCCACCCGAAAATTAAGTTTAGATCTGACGAAGGATAAAATTTGGTTATATCAGATTATTTCACTAGGAAGCATTAGAAATATATCTTTTAAATATTGCATAGTGTATATCTGATCTCCATTAATGAAATCGCCAATTCTTAATAACCCCTTATTAAGCCACCATTGAAATAGTCGTGAAGTAAAGCCGGGCGGAAACTCTGGGTTACAAAAGATAGGAGCTAGTGGCGTATGTGGGGATGATAAAGGGCTGCGGTGGGGTGTTCTATCCCAGATTACTAAAGAATGTGATAAAGTGGGGCATAAAATAGGTGGGCGTAAACGACTAGGAAGCCACATTAAGCATCCTACAGCAAAGGGATGACAGGAGAGTGCTTCAATGGAAACCCATAGGGGGACTGAGCCCTTAGCAGTAGTGTAAGCTAACTGGGCAATCTGAGCTTCTTGGAAGTATGCCTGCAAATTAGGAAACCCAGCCCACCCATAGGTTTTGGTGTATAAAGTGTTCATTTTTGTATCCGAGGCCTCTTATCCCCCCACACTGCCTACGTTCACGCCGTAGGCAGTGATCCGACGTATCTTAGGGAGTAGTTCCGACGTGATTCTGAGCATGCGCACTGGGATGCGTCCACGGGACGGCGCATGCGCCGTTCATTATACGTATCTGTCTGGCGCTCGGCCCATTATTTGCATGGGGTCACGGCTCATTTGCATGGCTCACACCTACTTCCACATACGCCGGCTTACGCCTATGAAACCCAGCGCAGTTTTGGCAGCACTGGCTTTGTGAATTCAGTGCTTGCCTCTCTGCGCTGTGTCGGCGTAACGTAAAGGAGATACGCTACGGCGGCATAAATGTGCGCCGCTGTATGTGATCCCGGGCCAAGGTCTGCAGGTGAGTCATCTATACCTATGCAATAGGGCAGAGCTGGGCAGCAGCAACAGAACTTTACACTGAGATATCGGGACACAGCACCGGACTAAAACTTCAAGGGAATTTACATTGGAATAGTTATCAAGTATGAAGTAGCTGCTTTGGGCCCCATAACAATAATGGGGCACAAGGCAGCTGCCCCTTTTGCCTTGCCTTAAAAACGGTCCTGGGAAAGATGTACAGATATGTCCACCTGCATGGGCGCTGGTCCCAACCGGCCATTTATGTACTACCGCTGGATGGGAAGCAGTTAAGAGAGGTGATCCACTCAAGAGACTGCCCTCCATGTTGGAGAGATTCCTTACCCGCAGGCTTGAGAAAGGGACAGCAGATTGAGTTTGGGAGACTGGGAGAGCTAAAGTGACTAGGCGAATCCAGGAGATGGAGAGAGTCTGTGGGGGTTATTTACGAAAGGCAAATCGACTTTGCACTATAAGTGCAAACTACAAGTGCAAAGTGCACTTGAACGTGTACTGAAAGTGCACTTGGAGGTGCAGTCGCTGTAGATCTGAGGGGGACATGCAAGGAAAATAAAAAACTGCATTTTAGCTTGCACATGATTGGATGATAAAATCAGCAGAGCTTCCCCTCATTTCAGATCTACCCTTCAAATCTACAGCGACTGCACTTTCAGTGCAATTTCAAGTGCACTTTGCACTTGTAGTGCAAAGTGGATTTGCCTTTCGTAAATAACCCCCAATGAGTCTCAGAAGAGTGAGAGACAAAAACACCTGCCAAGGGGACAGAAGTGGGCCCCTACTGGCTGAGAGGGCCCAGAAAGCCCAGAGAGAAGCTAGGTGAGACAGTCTGTGTGAAGTTGACACCCTTGTGTGAGCAACTGCTGTGATGAACTCTTTTCCTTTTTCAACATGTTTTTCAACATGACACACTAAAATTGCTATATCCCCAAACTAACAATACCCCATATCACACTATATGGAAGCTAGCTGATTTCCTGCTGCTTGGATTGTTCTCGGATGGCATGCTGCAATTGTAAGTACACATACATCATTAGAAACAATATAAAACAAGTAATGAAAAATAATAATACACAAGGACAACATTATGTACTTTATCATGGCTGCAAACGATCAGTATGGTTACAACTCACTTTATACATTTTTATATATTTAACTTTATATACCATTTTGCATTTATCTTGTACAGTATATCACTTTGATCTGCACAGTTCTAATCGGTGACCTTTTTGGTGTTTGGATAGGAAAGCAGTTTTTTTTCTTTCGCTCGGCAATCAAAGACTTTGGTGACCTTATAGGACGCCAATATTTGCTCATTTGAATACATTTTCCACCAATGAATATTTAATTAAGCGGTTAGCAGCAATCTGCAAAGATGCAGCCAGCTTCGCAAACAACTTCCACTATCGCCTGGCCAAAACAAAGAGTGAAATCGGCGGGTTTCTGGAAAGATCAGAATGGATTAAATTAAAGGGATAATTTTAACTCCCATTGAACGCAGCTCTCCGGTTGATAGTTTTGTCAGACACAATTCGAATCTATTTATTCTATTTAAACCAGCTGTTTACAAAGTCTCATTTAAAAAAAAAAATGCAGATTTAGGGTGGAGAAATAAATTTGAGGCTGCCAGGCAAAAATGTAAGTATCATTTTATTTTATTATACAATAGTATAATATTGCTTGCTTTAAAAGATACAGTACAGTACCTTCAGTAAGTCATTGATTGGATTTGGGCTCTGCAGCCTGTCCAAATAATGCAACAGGGAGGAATACTTGCTCTGATGATAATCGTGGGTTTCATAAATGCAGGCCTGTAATTTCTCAGACAAGTTTAAATTAATTGAAATATGTGAACCCAGCGCTGTCCAAAAGAATCCTGTGCAAAACTACATATTATCACTTTATATAAAATATGTTAAAATCTTCTACATAAATTAAGTAATGAATCAATATATCAACATTTTTATAAAATTCATATAGTGCAACATACATTTGGTGCCAACGATTGAATAAGTCCTTTAGCCTAGGTTCACATTGATGTGATTTGGCATGCGATTTGACAAGTAATGGCGGCGATCAGCGATTTTTTTTTCGGTACTGCGACATTATGGCGGACACTTCGGACACTTTTGACACATTTTTGGGACCATTGGCATTTTTATAGCGATCAGTGCTATAAAAATGCATTGATTACTAAAGAATTGCCACTGGCAGGGAAGGGGTTAACACTAGGAGCGGGGAAGGGGCTAAGTATGTTCCCTGTGTTCTAACTGAAGGGGGGGGGTGGACTGACTGAGGGAAATGTCTGATCACTGTTCATACATTGTATGAACAGACGGTCAGGCATTTCTCCCCTGACAGGACCGGGAGCTGTGTGTTTACACACGCAGCTCCCGGTCCTCGCTCTGTAACGAGCGATCGCGGGTGCCCGGCGGCGATCACGCCCGCCGGGCACGCGCAGGAGTCGAGGGCAAGCGGGGGGCGCGCGTGCTGCTCGACGAGATGACGTATGGCTACGTGATCTCGCCCAGCAGAGCCAACCTGCCGCGGTATCACTACGTATATACGGCGGCTGGTCGGCAAGCAGTTAATAGGCTATAGCAAGTTCTATGCAGCTAAATAATGCCTTGTAGACACGATCGGAAAACACGATCGGAACACGATCGGAATTTCCGATGGGAAAAGTCAGACGGACTTTTTCCATCGGATATTCCGATCGTGTGTAGCCCCATATGAGTTTTTTCCTCGGAAATTCCGATGAATTCGGAGTTTAGATATAGAAAATGTTCTATTTTTCTCCGATGGAATTCTGATAAGATTTGGCCGGGCAAAAGCCTGATCGTGTGTACGCGGCATTAGAGTACACCTGGTAATTCACAAAATCAGCAATATGTAATGGCATTGGAAAACATTAACAGCAATGATAACTCTTTTATAAACAGTAGGCTATATACACTTTAGAGTGCACTCTAAATCAATGACAGCAATAGAATTTAAAACTCCCTAAAGTGGTACCTCTTACTATGGACAATAGGCAAAGTTCTTGTGAAGCAGCTATCTGAGCGAGCAGCATTCATCCCTAGTTCCTTAGCTGGCTAGTTTTGCAGTGTTACCCATTAGCAGGGCTTTTTTTCAGGGGGAACTTGGTGGAACTCAGTTCCACCACCTTTGGCTCAGACCCTTTGGTGCCTCCTCACCACAATCACTTGTAAACACAGAAGTCTGGTTTCTGTGTTTACAAGTGACAGCTCTGCACTCTGTGTGTAACCCCCTGAACTCTGCACTCTGTATGTAATGCAATCCTGGTATTTAATGCCCCTTTAAGACCCTTCTACTGTTTGTGAAATCTGAACGGGGTCGTGGTTGAGTTCCTGCACCTATTTTCTGATAAAAAAAGCTCTGCCCATTAGTATAGTCCCTGTAAAGCCTGTATGCAGTAGATAATGCTAGTTAGATGACCAATCCCTATGTGCCCAGTATCTGCTAGCAGCAATAGGTTAAAGTGACATTAAAGGGGTTGTAAAGCTTTTACTTTTTTTTTTCAAAAAAATAACAAACATGCCTACACTTACCTGCTCTGTGCAATGGTTTTGCACAGAGCAGCCTCGATGCTCTTCTTCTGGGGTCCCCCGCCAGCGTTCCAGGCCCCTCCTCCTCATCAGGTGCTCCCAGACAAAGCCGATTTCCCTGGGGGCACCCGTGCGCGCTCGCTCTTGGGTCCCACTGCTGCGTCCATTGACTCATCAGGTGCTCTCAGACAAAGCCGATTTCCCTGGGGGCACCCGTGCGCGCTCGCTCTTGAGTCCCACTGCTGCGTCCATTGACACAGCACTCCCGTGTCACCAGATTTGATTGACAGCAGTGGGAGCCAATCGCTCCGACTGCCATCAATCTGTCCAATAAAGAGAGAGACAATTGCGGGAGCCACTGCACTCGTGCACATCGCTGGATTGGATGGGCTTAGGTAAGGAAAAGCAAAACTGTACACAACCTCTCCAAGCTGAATAGAGGTCTCAAACACTGCTGCAGTAAGTTAGTGTTCCTGTCTAGGTCCGCGACCAAAGAATCCATGCAATAAAGAGAAGAATGGCGGCACATCCGAAATGAAAAATAGAAGTTTATTTAGATGTTCATGAATAAAAAAGCATGATACACAACCGACAGGGTACTCAGCAGACGTGTTTCACACTAATCGTGCTTACTCATTGCTAATTGGCTCCAAGTGTGTATGTTCATTTATACCCAAAAAGCATATGGGTGGAACCAATCAACACTGGATAGGTTGAAAAAACACCTCCCATGAAAGGAACAAACCCACACGCCCAATGGGAACAATTGAGCCACAATGGAAATATGGAAGGGGGGGGGGGGGCAACTGCATTAGAGAAGGTTTTTTACCTTAATGCATAGAATGCATTCTCTTGTCCCTTGCCGGTGCTCCCGCCACCTCTCCTTTGAACAGTAAGCAAGCCACTTGTTATGGGGGCACTGTTGAGTGTTCTCTCCCAAGTCTGGCTGTATCCGTCCATAAGACACATAGAGCCACAGCTCCGCCCTGCTCCCTGCCCTTATCTCATTGGCTCACTGGCTGTTTTTGACAGCAGTGGTAGCCAATGACGCCCACTGCTGTCTCAACCAATAACGGGGTCTTGCTGTTCAGATGTCAGCTCACTTCTGGATCTGCCTGGAGCAGATGGCCGCATGCTGATGTGCACACCTCAGTCTCATCGCAGCAAAGAGGAACTCCCTCAGTGTTCAGCCTGTGAAAATACAGCTCTTGCTCTCTTTATACCTGGCACGCATTGGGAATTGTTGTTCAGTAATCCATTAACTGCCCTAGTTAAAATGTATCAGTCAGGAGAAGGGTACCAAAGAATTTCCAAGTCAATAGATATACCATGGAACACAGTGAAGACAGTCATCATCAAGTGGAGAAAATAAGGCACAACAGCAACATTATCAAGAACTGGAATTCTTCAAAATTGATGAAGACACAAGATGAAAACTGGTCAGGGAGGCTGCCAAGAGGCCTACAGCAACATTAAAGGAGCTGCAGGAAGATCTGGCAAGTACTGGATGTGTGGTACATGTGACAACAATCTGTATTCTTCATATATCTGGGCTATGTGGTAGAGTGACAAGACAGAAACCTTTTCTTATGAAGAAAAACATCCAAGCCCGGCAACATTTTTCAAAAATACATCTGAAGTCTCCCAAAAGTATGTGGGAAAATGTGTTATGGTCCGATGAAACCAAGGTTGAACTTTTTCTGCCATAATTCCAAAAGCAACACGTCACATCACCAAAAGAACACCATGCCCACAGTAAAGCATGGTGGTGGCAGCATCATGCTTTGGGGCTGTTTTTCTTCAGCTGGAACGGGGGCCTTAGTAAAGGTAGAGGGAATTATGAAAAGTTCCAAATAACAGTCAATGTTGGCACAAAACCTCCAGGCTTCTGCTAGAAAGCTGAACATGAAGAGAAACATCATCTTTCAGCATTACAACAACAACCCAACGAAAACATCCAAATCAACAAAGAAATGGCTTTGTCAAAAGAAGATTAACATTTTGGAATGGCCCAGCCAGAGCCTAGACCTGAATCCAATAAAAAATCTGTGGAGTGATCTGAAGAGGACTGTGCACAGGAGATGACCTTGCAATCTGACAGATTTGGAGATTTGGAGTGTTTTTGCAAAGAAGAGTGGGCAAATATTACCAATTCAAGATGTGCCATGCTGATAGACTCATACCCAAAAAGACTGAGTGCTGTAATAAAATCAAAAGATGCTTCAACATATTTATAGTTTAGGGGGGGGGTGTCATTTTTATTGTTTAACAGAACAGAACCCTTACATTTTAACAGGGGTGTGTAGACTTTTTATTTCCACTATATATATAAAAAGGTCCAGATTCACAAAGCACTTTTACGTCGACGTATAACAAGTTACGCCGACGTAAGTGCAAATGTGCGCCGTTGTATCTGTGCGCCAGACCCACAAACAGATATGCGCCTAACAAGAAAAAATGTGATACTGCGCTAAACTAACTAAAAAACAAATGTAGATATATAAGCTGCAACAAAAATTGTGATATACACACAATGTAGGATCAAAACAAAACAGATAAGTTGCGCTAACCAAGAGTGAATGAGGAATATCAATTTGATTGATATAAATAATTAGTGTCCAAAAAATCGTGATTGATACAGTATATAATAAAAAGTTTATAAGTGAATAAATTGTTGAATGAAGTTGTGCCCGTGACTGAACACACAAAAAATCCTCCACCGGTGCAGTAAATGGATAAATGTCTATGAGCTTACCAGAAGGGCAAGCAAACAAGGCTTGCAGCTGAACTCCCCAGCTAGGATCTTTACTGGAAGTCCGGATGGTATTCCTCTAATGTAGGTGGATAGATCCGGGATCCGAGGAGCATGAAAATAAATGTATAGGCAACAAATGGTGATGTACCGTAGATAACACGAATATAAGCACACCAAGGGAAAGCCTCCACCAAAAAGAATCACCGAATATGGGGGACTCTTACCAGATAAATGTAAATAAGGAGCTTGTGGCCAAACCCAGCCAGGGCCTTTAGGGGTTAACTTCAGAAAACATCAACCAAAAGCAAACGGCTCCCTCATACAGTATAGCCGAGTAAGTCACCATAAAAAAGAGGAATTCCACATAGTGATGTACCGTAGGGAAACAATTTAATATGGTAGATAACACAAACCAATATGGCAGCAGCAAGCCATGTGCTCACATCTGTAGACCAAAGGGGTCTTTGGTCTACAGGCCACAAGCTCCTTATGGCCACAAGCTCCTTATTTACATTTATCTGGTAAGAGTCCCCCATATTCGGTGATTCTTTTTGGTGGAGGCTTTCCCTTGGTGTGCTTATATTCGTGTTATCTACGGTACATCACCATTTGTTGCCTATACATTTATTTTCATGCTCCTCGGATCCCGGATCTATCCACCTACATTGGAGGAATACCATCCGGACTTCCAGTAAAGATCCTAGCTGGGGAGTTCAGCTGCAAGCCTTGTTTGCTTGCCCTTCTGGTAAGCTCATAGACATTTATCCATTTACTGCACCGGTGGAGGATTTTTTGTGTGTTCAGTCACGGGCACAACTTCATTCAACAATTTATTCACTTATAAACTTTTTATTATATACTGTATCAATCACGATTTTTTGGACACTAATTATTTATATCAATCAAATTGATATTCCTCATTCACTCTTGGTTAGCGCAACTTATCTGTTTTGTTTAGATATGCGCCTAAAACCAGGCTACACCCCGCCGACGTAGCTTGCTTACGCCGGCGTAGGGTGGGCGCACATTTAGGCTGGGTGCATGGTGCCGCTCCCATTGATTAGCCATTCAAACATGCAAATGAGGGAAATACAGAGATTCACGAACCTGCGTGCGCCCGACGCAGGCTACGCGAGGTGCGCGTAACTTGTACGTCCGGCGTAAAGTTATTCCCCATAAATGAGGTGCAACCCAGCAGCAGACATGCAAAGGTCTGCACCAGGGAACACAAGCCAGTATATTTTACGTTGGATGTGTGTCTGGCTGGGCATAGGTTACGTTCACGCCGTACGCAGTGATCTGGCGTAGTTTAGGCAGTTGTTCCGACGTGGTTGTGAGCAGGTGCAGGGGGATGCGTCCACGTCATGGCGCATGCGCAGTTCGTGATATGTATCTGTCTGGCGTTCGGCCCATCATTTCCATGGGGTCGCGCCTCATTTGCATGGGTCACGCCCACTTCCACCTACGCCGGCCTGCGCCCTCGAAACCTATGCCACGCTGATGCAGCGTTGGGAGCAATAGCTTGCTGAATGCAATGCTTGCCTCTCCGCGCTACGTTGGCACGGCGTACAGCGTTTGCGCTACGGCGGCGTAATGGACTTTTATATTATGTCACATGACATAAATCGGACAGAGGGGAGAACCGTTTTTGGATTGTGGTGAAGAGGCACATTTTCATACCTTTTATCCTCATTAGTAAAGCCAGTGATTTTCCTAAGGCCAAGAATAACTTAGAGAGCATAGGCCCACTTTATAAAGAATAGAAAGTTTGCTCAGTCTCTCTAGATGCTATCGCTTATTAATGCCATTTGTGCAGTTTATGCATTGTGCTTTCAATGGACTACTTTGCAGTGTTAAAGGCCTATGGTGCTGCTAATGTGTAATCCTCCAAGTCTCTGTCCTTTATGTAATGTACTTATTGTAATGGAATTCAGAGCAAACAAGCAAAATCTCCCTGGATAGCTTCCAAAGCCGGCTTCAGAGATTATATAAAAAGGAACAAAGCAGAGCTTGGTTGCTTTAAAACACCATTAGTATGTCCGCAATATAATTTTTTGTTACTTTTTCCTATATAATTGGAGGTTTTAAGATTAAAGGACCAATAATGTAAATACAAGTAGATCTGCCTAAAGAGTTTTTAATAACATTCATAACTAACGCAGGACTCCAGCTTCCTCTGCTCTCCCAAACCTCCCCTCCACCCTTACTGAAACGCCTCTTACATCTTTTTTTTAAACATCCTATGTTATTTTTTTTTCTCTAAGCTGGTCTGGTGACATCACTGGTTCTTCCTCATCTTAGGCTACAGGATGACCCCAGGGGTGTGTTATTGACAGCCTGGGCCCACAGGTAGTAGGTTGGAAGAAGAGCAGTGCTGGACATTAGAGCAATAGGTTGGCAGGGGACAGCACTGGGCATATGGTGAGTACCGCAGCAAAAGCTGTTTTTTATTCTTAAATTATAAAAAAAAAATGTGGAGTACCACTTTAAAGAGGTGCAATAATAATAATAAATAGCATCTATTGTATTTTACTTTTTACGCTTAAATATATTAAGCTGATGTTTTTCTAAATATGTCAATTGGTTTATAAATAAACCTTTCGAACATGCTGGTGAATTCACAGAGCACTGTGGGCGATCGACAGAGACAGCAGAAGCAAGATGCTTCCTCTCAGGCACTTTATGTCATTAAAAACTTCTTTGGAAAAGTTCGGAAGAACTCAGAGAATTCACTATACTAAGTCTTATTCTTGTGAGTGCAATCTTAAGTTTGAGCCACTGAGCTCTGTAAACAAGAGATAAGTAGAAACAGGAAAACATTTGTAAAAAAAGTTGAAAGCTTCTTCTAATGGCTGAGAATAAGAATTTAAATATCAATATGCAATATTTTCTAACTACCAAGAATATTTTTAAATATAGCTTTTTCATCCTGATCACATAAACAAACACATGTATAAAACCACTATACATTCCCTTAAAGCGGAACTAAAGCCATAGTCGCTCTCCCAATGCTCCCTCGTTGGTGCAATTTCCTGTGTGTGCTGGATTTCAGCCTTCTTTATTGGCTGGCGCAGGATGACGTCAGTCCTGCACATGTGCAGGAGCTAGTCATTCTGGCACACAGGATCAGCTGCCCAGTTTACAGTCTGGGAATCATTGTGAGCAGGCAGGTAGGTATCTTTTATTGCAGAAGAGGCATTGCATAATATGGGATGCCCATTTGATCAGCAGAACTTGTGAGGGACTAGAACTATATACACTCCAGTCTATCTCTTCTACACTCCTGCACAATCCAAATTCAATCTTATTTTATTCATTAAAGAGGCAAAGAAAGACAGATATTGTCTCAAACAGTACTGCTACACCAACAATAGGCATCATGTGTGTCAGAACAAAAACATGTCTATGTTACATATAAAAGGATTGAAAGCATGTGTATAAGAACCACCATGAGGCCTTTCATGATAGCAATCCCTGTAAAAAAATAAAAAAATAATTTATGTAACCTTCAACCTTATTTCAGTTAAGGGGATTGTTGGTGCTCCGTACGTATTGCATCAGAAGAGATTATATAAAAATCTGTATGAAAAATATGACGTAGGTGGTCATATAATGAATCAGTAACGATAGGCGGGTCCAAGCCATGATGGTTCCAGGGCGACATCATCCAGGTCACACTCAGCCCAGGAGATAAACTCAGAGGAGTATCGGAACACGGACCATGAAGTCCAGGTGAGAGAAAACTGTTCGCTTTTACCACATTCCTCCGCCAACAGGTCCCTTATGCGGTCCACTTCAGTAGCCCAATCCCCCAGGGAAGTCATGGTTGCCGATCTCCAATGACGGGGCCGCCGCCAGAAAATGTTGTAATACATCTTTTTTGATGGATTTGAATGTGCCACGGAGTCTTCTCTTCGCCTGAGAGAGCCACCTCAGGCGAAGGGTGAATAGAGGTCGTCATCCGTTTGCAGTATAGTTTGAAAATCCGTTGCTAATACCCCTGCACAGGAGGGCATTCCCACCGAATGTGGAGCATCGTTCCCTGGGATCTAAGACACCGCTAGCAGGTATCTGACACTGCCGAGTTGAAATGGTTGATAGTCGATGGGCATCTGTACCATCTCCTTAGCAGTTTAAACCCCTTCTCCTGGGTCTTAGTGGCTAGGGATAGTTTGTGTGTCAGGAAAAGATACTAAGCAAAAGGGAGTAAAGTCGAGATACCACATGTGTTGGAGGTTCCGCCTGCATGAGCAGTTCCTCAAATCCTGTTGGTTCAGCAAGGATGTCTGGAATGGATGGGAAAGTCTGGATGTAGGAAGTAGTCTGTTGCCTCTGAAGCCACTGCATGGGGTGTCGGGAGGTCGGACCGGCAGGGGTATCTGCCCTTAAAGTGGGGTCTGCTCAAAGGACCTGGGCAAGTCTCCTATGATCCTCTTTTCGCCATGGTCCGAATCTTGTTACAGGCTTGTTACGGAAAGGCCGGGGTCCCAAAGACGGGAGTCATAGGCCCCATGAGGTTCGATAAGCCCCTTCTGGACAGCATGCGATCCCAAATCTAGATCGTTTGACATTTCAACTTGGTCATTAAGAAAGGCCCGAGCCCCCCCGAACCGTGGGCGAGGTCCATGGGAGAGCGGAGAGTTCAATTGGGCTCATGTGGCTTTCCAACTGAACCCAGAGCTTGGTTGAAGAGTGGTAAAACCAATCCAGTATGCGAGTGAGCACCGCTGCCTTATTGTATAAGGAGGCGTCCGGGGATCCAGCCCCCCCGAACCTTTGGAAGAGATAATGTTTCATACCGTATTCTGGGACGGGCAGCATTCCAAATAAATTTGGAAAACAGCTGGCGTTGTTTCGTGAAGTACGAATTAGGTATGTGAATAGGAATGGTTTGGAACAAATACAGGAACCTAGGGAGAACATCCATTTTCAGGGAATTCACTCTACCTAGCCATGAGAGCTGTTTGGACGCATAAGTAATTAAATCAGCTTGGGTCCTAAGAAGTAGGGGGCCAAAGTTCAGGGAAAAGAGTTGGGATGCATCCGTCGACTTCTGCACAATCCTGATTGCAGCACAACAACTCCCAGGACCAGCTAGCACAGATTTTAGATCCAACACAGTCTCAGCTGTATATCTTAGCCGAATGCCCTTTGCAGGCAGGGACCGCAGGCCCCTATGGTGTAACAAAAATAGAAGTCTTTGGTGCTAGCTGTCCTATATGTGGCTACTGCTCTCAGTACCACCTCTTCAGGAACCGCCAGCCCTCCTGGCTGCAGCTGCCCCTTTCCACTGCCGGTGCCACCACAGTCCTCCTAACTAGCTCTGCACCCATCCCAGGCTGCTCCATCCCAGTCCTCTTAGGCGTGCTTCCCAATCACTCACCAGCCCTCTTGGCTGTTCCTGTTCCTTCTGGAGACCTTCCCGACAGTGTTCTCCTGCTGTCCTCTCCTTGCTCCCGTGCCTTCTGGCCAGGACACCTCCATGTTTTTTTTTTTAGAAAGGTCCTGTCCCCACCCAAACCCAGGCCCAAGGCCAACCCCCCCAGATTGGAAAGTTCCCTCAAAGGCCATCTCCAGCTTCCACCCAAATTTTCCTCCGCAGCTGGGCTGACCCAGTATTTGAGGGGGGCTGCCCCCTGCCAACCCAAGTTGGGGATTGGTCAGGGCCATCAGAATAATCAAGACAGCTCCACCTTACTTCCCCTCCCATTTTTCTAGAAGGTTCCAGTACATTCTAGCAATAGGTGTGGGGGGGGGGGGGGGTCACAGTGATGTTGCCTGAGAGTCATCCAGCTCTCCCTGGATCTCTGGGGAGCCCAGGGATCCAGTATCTACCAATACTAGACACATAAAAACACTATCTACACTTCTAGCACTAGAGGGTGCTACAAATGGATTTAGAGAACCCACCCTCCCCCATGAGCAGGGGATATAAAGTAAGGTTTACTTCAGAGTAACTGACAAGGGTAGTTGGACATGTAGAACAATAGCCACAATACAATATCCATATTCATAATTATCATCCAGCATTATCAGCGCATGCAAAACATCAGATTTCGACAGATTTAAAACCTGCTGCTGTTGTGAAACAGATCTGGAAAGCAGAGAGATCAGATTATACAGAGTGCACAACATCCGGTATGCATAGGCTGCCATTAATCATGCAGGCAAGATGTAAGCTGAATGTCATGTATGAATCCTGTATTAAATGTGTCCTGCCAAATAAAATTCATCCCAAAACACAGAAGTTTCCCCTTAGAGACAATTTCACCAAGCATAGATTCCAAACAAATTTGGCAACCTTTCAGTAAAAAAAATGGTAAATTGAATTTTTTTTTTAAACTTCCTGGAGTACTTCTTTATTTACGAACTTTCAACAAGCTGAGCATATCGTATTATAATGCAAATGAAAGCCAAGAAGAGAAAGAGGAAAAAAGTGAAAGTTTTAAGGATTGTATTTTCTGCCATTAAGTGTAACAAGCGGAAAGAATTAAGCACACCCACTAACATAGCTCGTTACGCTGCCTGGAGCGAGTTCATTACGGTCTGACACTGCGCTTCTTCCGATGACACACCAGCTTTTTGACTCCAGCCAGCATCACGGATGAGGAATGCGTTGAGCAGAGATTATTGTGGAAAGGGCAGAGGCTCGCTGAGAAGATCATTCCCGTAATGTGAGGCCATTCTTCCGGGACAGTAACCAGCAGCACACCGCTCCACGGTAACAAGGTCTAACTGACTTGAAAAGCAAAGACGTTTTTTTTTTCCCTGACTCATTAGCAGAAGATCATCAAGGAGAATAAGTGGCAGAGAAGACAGATACTACCTAAGGGGATTTGACTTTATTGCCAAGACATCGCTACTATATAGGACAATTTTTAATTGAATGGCTTCTTTTTCACTTGTGTTATAAAAGGACAAGGCCTGCAGTTAAAGTGCTTGTAAACCCTTACATATATCCAGTGGAGTGCCTGGTCTCCACCTCTAGTGATACACAGAGATGAAACAAATCCGCCTACATAAGTTGTACCTGTTTATCTGCAGCCTTCTCTTCTCAATAGCTGTTCAAAGTACAGACTTGAGCTTTCAGAAAGCAGAAGTTACACTCAGTAAGGAGAGCTGAGAACTGATTGGAGGGAAGGGACATACCCACCCCCCCCTCAAACAGCAAACAAAAACAGAACTGAGGCTGTCAATCACAGGCGGTGTGCTGGACCTTTCACCCCTGTCACCTTTTTACCTCTTTGTGTCAGGAAAACTTGTCAGATGTGACTCTTGCATAGAGTAGAAGAATGAAGCAGCAAACAGAAATGACACTTAGTACTCTGGATTGAGACAAGTACATACTGTAGAGGGATATGATTTGTTATTATTATTATTAAACAGGATTTATATAGCGCCAACAGTTTGCGCAGCGCTTTACATCAGGGAAGACAGTACAGTCACAATACAAATCAATACAGGAGGGATCAGAGGGCCCTGCTCGTTAGAGCTTATTTGTTCATATTTTATGTCAGAGGTTTACAGCCACTTTATCAGGTCGGTTCAGATCTCTAGACAATGGAAATTAGTTATAGGTAGAGAATGACAGACTCAAAAAGGAGAAACTCAAATACAAAGATCATTAAACAAAATAAACGAAACTAGATTGCATACTCCCCACATACCAACTAAAAAAAAAAAACATACCTTATAAATAAATTAAAAAAGTACATTTTTTCCCCCCAAGTGCAGTCCTGGTTGGCAGCCCCTTTAAACTGCACAGCCTGGACATTCCTGAGGCTGCTGAACCATAGCATTTCTTTCTTCCCTACCATGATAAGACACAGAATAGAGCGAGAGAAGGACTTAAAGTGGAGTTTCACCCATAAATTTAACATTACATCAGTAGTTTTAAAAAAATGTCATTCGTCCTTTAAGAAAAAACATTTTTTTTTAGATGCCTTCAAAGTGTTGTTGCTAGGCAGAATAGTTAATCTTCCCTCTTCCTGCACCTAGGTGCTTAAGCTTCCTAACCTACACCGCACAGACTCCTGGGAATGTAGTGGGTGTAACTTTCCAGGAGTCTGTGCACTCCCCAGTCTCGAAGAATCATGTGACTTGGACAGTACAGGTGCTGAAACCTGATCTGAAACCTATTACACTGCTTGTGCAGCACTGAGCATGTGCGAGATCTGCAAGGCTGAAATCCAGGAAGTCATACAGTCTGGCTTCATGTTGCCCACACTTAAGATGGCCCCAGTCAATTTCTATTTTATAAAGTGTCTAAATGCTGTAACAACCTAACAAAACGGACCTTAGTTTACAGACTAACATTACTAGAATACATTAAGCTTGTGTATTACAGGGGTATTTATATTTAAAAAGTGAAATTGTGGCCGGAACTCCGCTTTAATTTGTCTGCTGGACTTTATCCCTGCCCACTGGACCCTGTGGGAAGTAGAGAAGGAAAAGCTCCCAGGGGGTTTAAGCCCCAGGGGAGCCTGGAGAGAAAAAGGTGAGAGGACACAGGTTGCAAGGAGAATAGTGCAGCCTCTACGGGAGCAACCCTGGAATAGTGTAGAGCAGGGGTATGGAAATCGAACAAATGGTTCAAAAGAATTGATACTCAGATGCGGGAGTTGATATGGAAAAAAAAGGTTGCTAGGATTAGTCTAACTACTTTACAATATGGAAAGGATAGGGGGGGATTGGCGGTACCTCACCCCAAAATGTATTTTTTAGCCTCTCAGATACAACAGCTGGCGGGATGGGGAAGGGAAGAAAGAGACGATGCAAATAGAAACATGGTGATTGGTACTGCTCCCTCATTAAAGGCAGTTTCCCATCTCGAGATGGGCTTGCCTAGTATGCCACAGTCAGCACCTACAGGAACCCTCCTCAGAAAAGTATGGGGGGAGTTACGTAAAACTATGGGGACAGAGGGGATACTACCATTCACCCCAATATGGAATAATCCCAGTTATATAGAGCTACAGGATCTTGCGGGCTTTACCTCCTGGAAAAAAAGGGGAATTTGGTTCTTTTCACAGCAATACGAGGATGAGGTAATGAAAACCTACGAGCAGCTGTGCAGGGAATACCAACTAGCCCCAAGGGGCTTCTATCAGTATCTCCAGCTTTGGCATGCCCTACAGAAACAACAACAAACACGATCACTGGTAGTAAGACCACCGTCACCCTTGATGACGGCGGTTCTGCAGGCAGAAACTCGGAGAGGACTGATTACAAAAATGTATGAGGGACTGTTAGCAACAATTCAGAATCATGCCTCCCTTGGAAGTCGTAGGAAATGGGAGGAAGACATTGGGGAGATGGACGGAGACCAATGGGAGAGGGCGCTTGAATCTGTCCCGGCGGTGTCCGTCTCTGCGTCGCACAAATTGTCGCAACTCTTCATCTTACATAGGGCTTACAGAACAGCGCCACAATTATATAGATGGGGAAGAAGGGTTACTCCTATATGACCAAAGTGTAAGGTTCAGCAGGGGGATTTCATACATCTGATATGGAGATGCCCAAAGCTTCACAGGTACTGGGAGGAAGTATCACAGTGTATTACTAGAGTGGCACAGGTACCAGTTCCATTGGATCCCCAAGTATATTTGTTAGGGGCTATTGACCCTGGAGAGTATACAAAAGGAAAGTATCATATGGTAACAAGACTGCTGTATTTGGCAAGAAAAATTATTGCACGTTATTGGATGGCTTCGGGGGTCCCCACAGGGAAACAATGGATTGCATATGTTAACTCACTGTTGGGTAGAGAACATCTAGCATACAAAAGAAGGAAAGCAAGTTGAGAGACGCAAGTGTTGCACCACCTAAACTGGTGACGGATAGATTTTCTATGTAGAGTGCAGAGGACAGGGGGGGAGGGAGCGGGGGGAGGGAGTGGGGTATAAAGAAAGAGATGTACACTGGAATACTATAGGAAAGTAAAAATGTTGGATAATGTATGTCAATTGAACTGCACTGGATGCCGAATAGGCATATATATGTATGAAATAACAAAAGAAAATAAATAAAAATAAATTGGATTAAAAAAAAAGAGCAGGGGTGTCAAGATCAATTTCATTGTGGGCCGCATTAGCATTATGATTGCCCTCAAAATGGCCGGTTGTATCTGTAAGATTAGATGTCCAGCGCACCCCCCCCTCCCCTTTACATTAGATGTCAAGAGCAACCCCACCATCAGAAGTTGAGTCCCCCACTCTCCCTTACATCACAGTGCACCCCCCGTTCCTTATGCTGCTGCTGGGAAGAAGCTGGATGCATTGCTTGAAAGCAGAAAGTAAGGGTCTGAAATAGGACCAGAGGGGGGCTGGAGCTCTCCTGCAGTTACAGGAGCGGTGCGAGGGCCACATGAAATGGCCTGGAGGGCCGGAATCGGCCCGCGGGCCTTGTGTTTGACACCTGTGGTGTAGAGGGACTGTGTGGCCAGGACTGTCCAAGCAAGGGGGAAAAGACTGTCAGAAACCCTGGATATACAATAGACAGAAAAGGGAAACAACCCATTTTGGAGACATCCTAGAGATTGAGAAACCTATCTGGTAAAGAAAGCTGAAGGGACTTAGAGCCTGAAGAGAGCCACTGTATTCAAAGTGGAGAGAGGACCCATGTGGGCACAGTCTTTAGAGAGAAGCTCCAGAGTATGGTGTGACTTCTCTTCTGGCCTCCAGGAAATGGACAGCTGACCCAAGGACACTGTTGGCCACCTTTTACTTCTGTTTAACTTGCTGACTACCTTGGGACTTTGCTGCCATTCTGGTATACTTTGGTGGCATTATGAATACTTTCACTGTGAGAATGAGTTCTCCAACTGATGTTTAAGGGCCACCAGAAGACTGTATATCTGTTCTCCTCTTGCCAGTGTTGTAGGTAGGGACAAAGCTCTAATATAGGCCACCTTGTTTATTGGCATTCTTTGGTTATGATGGGCATTTCATTACTGGTATTACTGCACAGCTCCCAACTGTCCCTGATTCCGAGGGACAGTCACTGATTTGGAACAAAGTCCCTCTGTCCCTTGTTCTTCATTTGTCCCTGTGATCTATATCGTTGTATAAAAATGCACTTTTTACCTTTTACAAGGTGTTCCCCAGTTCTAAACCATTCATCCAGTTTCTAAAATGCTGCATTTGTACATTTTAAAATCCAGTATAAAGGAATAGTAGTGGCATAAAAAAATCACTTTTACTGGAGAAATGTTTACTGGTCACATGACCAGAGGCCTAGGCCTTTGGTCATGTGGTCTCTGCTGAAGTGGAGGATTATTCAATCTAAGCTCTGATTCTACCACTTGACAAATATCACAGGATTAAAATTGCCTAGACACTCAGGATCCATGCACACTGGGCTTAAAAAAAGACCAGTTCCTTTGGCAGAAAAAAAAGGGCAGACAGTACAGTTACAATTCAATTAAACACAGGAGGAATCAATAGTGTTTTTTTAGATGAGTTTAGGAGAGTTTAGCATTTTTTTCATCCAGAAAGCTTCAATCAGAAACACAAACCAGAAGGTTTTTTTTCCCTGCCTCTAAACGTTGAACTAAAAATATGCCTCTAATGCCTTGTACACACAAGCGGAATTTCCGACGGGAAAAAGTCAGACGGAAGCTTTTCATCAGATTTTCCATCTGTGTGTATGCCCAATTGGACTTTTTCTGTCAGAAATTCCGACGGAATTAGATAGAGAACATGTTCTCAATTTTTCAGATGAAAAAATTTCTATCGGAATTTCCGTTCGTCTGGATGCAATTCCGACAGACTAAAAACCATGCATGCTCAGAATCAATTAGACGCATGCTCGGAAGCATTAAACTTCATTTTTCTCGGCTCGTCATAGTGTTGTACGTCATCGCGTTCTTGACAGTAGGAATTTGGTGTGACTGTGTGTATGCAAGACGGCTTGAGTGGAATTCCGTTGAAATTCTGTCGGAAAAACCGCCAGAGTTTATTCCAAACGGGAAAACCGGTTGTGTGTACAGGGCATTATAGTGCATGGACACATAGGATAACATTGAGCTTTTTCTACCGGCAGAACACAAAAGCCAATGTGCGTGGACACTACCTTCTTGGAGTGAGGAACAAGTGATATAAGCTGCTGAGTCACTACTGGGAGGTGGGAACAAGGTCACTGCTGGGATGATGAGCAGCTGAAAGACTAGGCTACAATGTCTTCAGTTCTTCAGCTATGAACCTTGAGGTTGAATTGCTTCACATTTCCTCCAGCTACAGAGATCAGTCAGGGCTTATTTACATATGCTACTTGTTAAGTTGAATGTCCATAGCCTATCCACATTTCTACATTTAGGTCTGTGATGTTGTCTTTTTCAAAGCACCTTTCAGAATATATAGCAAACTCATGTTATTTTCAGTAATACTCTTGGATAGTTCATATATTGAAAAAGAATACTCATTTGCTGCTTTTTCACGGTGGCACGGATTGCAATATCACAGAGTGATATACACAGAATTTCATTTGTTGAGGTGCTGAGGCTTCTCTAGGAATGCCCAAAATCACTTAAAAACAAAAATATGTTCTAAATGAAAGATATATAAAATTACACCTTTAGATATTGATTTTTTTTAACCAGAAAACTGCATTCTCTTTCAGGTTTGTCACAGATTTAATCTTTTTTAAAGGAAACTTCGTTGGCCTCCCCTTCTGAAAATGCAACATCTGGCGGTCATATGAGTCCAAAGGTTTTCAGTGCTTTCTGAGTCAATTACCTGGATCACACATTTGAGACCAAGAGTTCTGACTTCAGTGACTGTATGCTTAATCCAAGTCAGGAATAGCAACATACAGTGCAGGGTTCCTTTTAGGTATTGTGGGCTACAGACAGGGCTCAAGTCCTACGGTAGCACATAGGAACGGAGTCCCTGCACTTTTTTCACAGCAGGAACGCAGTTCCCTTTGCAGGACTAGAGCAGCTGAGAGCAGCCGAGCCGCCCGAGCCAATCCTTCACTGCCCAGCTCGAGTCACTGTCAGGGGCAGGCGAACCTTAGTAATCATTTATGTTACTGGCTGCTTCCTGAATATGGATTCATCGGGTAGTGTGTGGGTATTCCGTCACTTCCTCAATGCCGCAATATCTCCTGGGAGCTTTTGTCATTGTTCCCAGGAGACATTGCGGAGGTCTGCCGCGAGTTATCGCGGGATTTAGAAAGAACATGCGGTTTAGTAATTATGCATATAAAACACTGCAGAGAATCTTACAAGTGATTAATTGCTGATGGTAAATCCTCCCAGTGATGACACAGTCAGCAATAAAACCCAATGGATTCCCACTCTGCCCTACTCTTTCCATCTTTCAAAAAAAAAGTTTGATATTAATTATTAAAGGCATTAAGGTGAAAAAACACCTTGCAGTGTCTGGTCCCCCAACCCACCCCCCCGTTTTACTTACCTAAGCCCCGAATTTCCATGGGCGCGATCCGGCGTCACTCTCACTGCGGCTTTTCATTGTGTAACGGTCACCACCGTTTACGATATTCCATTCCATCAACCCACGACAGCTTATCCGCATCTCTTGTAACCTCCTTCTGAATTTCTCTTCCATGGAGACTGGTATCTGCACCTCTCCTCTCTCTTCAGTTGGTGCTGGTTATCCAGGTCTATGATCTCTGGTGGAGGGTTAGGACCATACTGTGCCAGTCCACGTTTAACAGCCCGATCAAAACTTTTTTCCTCGGGTGTCCTGTCTGTTACGCCGGGCCTTTCAGCTCTATCCATTTCGACAAGTTCTGCAATAATGTCCCTTTTCTTACGGTTGCTGGCCGGTCTGCCCCGGTTCTCCAGTAAGTCCATGAGGGAAGAGAGCTTCAGCCGTTCATACTGTGTCTCCATTGTCCTGTGCCCTTGTAGCTGTTCTTCTGGCGATGGAACCATCCCACTGCTGCCACCACTTGTAACGGTCACCACCGTTTACGATAATCCATTCCATCAACCCACGACAGCTTATCCGACAGTCTGACAGACATCAGACACGATCCATTCCATTTCCCAGAATAAACGAGACATACGCTCTGTTCTCTGGTTCCAAAATGTATGAACGAATACTTTTAATGGTATCTTAGCTTTCTTATATACAGTACAAGCATGTTACAGTTAATCACAGGGACAAAGACACACTCCACCCACACATCACACAATGGGTCTTCAATAACATTCTTTTAGATAATGACATTCAGGTGAGTTAATTACTACGCATTACCCAGACGGTCTGTCTCTGCGACAAGTTCCCCTCACCTGTTACACAAAACACATTCCTTTACTAAACATAATTGACATGCTAATTCCCTACCCCTGAAAGGAGACATCTGACCTTTCAGACTTAATCAGTACAATAGACACAACACAGTATTAGCATCACACAATGGAATGTCTTTCAGGAGCCTATTGACCTGTTGTGGGTCAGCATGAAATCATCTGTAATATGTCCAGATCTCCTGCAATACATGAATTATCAGTTATCAGTCACCTTATGCCCAAAAGGGACACAGGGTGACCCTAGACCCAAGAGTCATTAGTGACACTGGCACAGGAGTACCCCTCATCCTTTAAAAGTCTCTGGGTGTCATGGGTCATTCCGTTACACATTGGATAGATTGATAGCAGCGCAGCCACTGGCTCCGGCTGCTGAAAATCAAATGACGCGGCAGCTGGGGGGCGGGGCTGAGTCATACACTCGCCGTCTACGGACGCGAGTGTATGACAGAGGAGCGTGCCCACAAGGTAACCCCCTAAGAAGAGAGCTTCCCAGAGGGGGTTATCTAATGTGGGGAGGAGCCACGAGAGCCGCCGCTGGACCCCAGAAGAGGACTTTCAGAGCCACTCTGTGCAAAACGTGCTGCACAGTGGAGGTAAGTATGATATGTTTGTTATTTAAAAAATATAAAAAAAGGAACCTTTACAACCACTTTAAAGCGGAGGTCCACCCTTAAAACAAACTTCTGATCACTAGGTTCCCTTTCATTTAAAAAAAATAAACATTTTGTAAAAAAAAAAATTGTAAAAAAAAAAAAAAATGTTTTACTTACCTGTAAATGTCTGTTACTAGGTAGATTTCCTAATCTGCCTAGTTCCTCATCTGTGGTGGACCTACTTCCCTTCCTAACTCGTCTGGCCTCCTGGGAAATGAGTGTCATAATTTCCTAGGTGTCTGTGGGCATTACAGTGCTGCGAGCGCCGTTTAACTGTGCATGCGCGATCTTCATTGTCATAACAAAGGGGCGGGATGTTCCTCCGTCGCCACCCATTGTCATGGCAACAATACAAACTAACGACGCTACGAGCGCTGGTTAACTGTGCATTACCCAGCATACTCCTCACTCAGAAAAACCAGGAAGAATAATCAACTGGGCTTCACATGCCCTTAGCTATGATGAAAACGGCCACAATAACTCTAAGGCCGGGTACTCACGACCAAACATGTATGGTGAAAGCGGTCCGTCGGACCGTTTTCACCATACATGTCTGCCAGAGGGCTTCTGTACGATGGTTGTACACACCATCGTACAGAAGTCCGCGCGTAAACAATACGCGGGGCGTGTCCGCGGTGTCGCCGCGTCGATGACGCGGTGTCACCGCGACAATGACGCGGCGACGTGGGCGGCCCGCCTTTAAAATGCTTCCACGCATGCGTCGAAGTCATTCGACGCATGCGAGGGACGGCGGGCGCCTGGACATGTACGGTAGGTCTGTACTGACGACCGTACATGTCCGAGCGGGCAGAATTCCAGCGGACTGTTTTAAAACAAGTCCAGGAATATTTGTCTGCTGGGAAAAGGCCCGGCGGGCAAATGTTTGCTGGAATTCGGCCCGCTCGCGCCCACACACGACCAAACATGTCTGCTGAAACTGGCCTGCGGGCCAGTTTCAGCAGACATGTTTGCTCGTGAGTATGGGGCCTAAGGCCTAGTACACACGAGAGGATTTATCCGCGGAAACGGTCTGGGGGACCGTTTCCGCGGATAAATCCTCTGGCGGATTTTGATCTCATGGTTGTACTAACCATGAGATCAAAATCCCAGCGGAATTCCGTCCGCGGTGACGTGTCGCGCCGTCGCCGCGATGATGACGCGGCGACGTGCGCGACGCTGTGATATAAGGACTTCCACGCATGCGTCGAATCATTACGACGCATGCGGGGGATGGATTCGGACGGATTGATCCGGTGAGTCTGTACAGACCAGCGGATCAATCCGTTGGACTGGATTCCAGCGGATCGATTTCTTAGCATGTCAAGAAATTTTGATCCGCTGGAAATCCATCCCCAAGGACAAAAATCCGCGTAAACAGATCCGCTGGATCGTACACACCAGGGGATCTATCCGCTGAAACCGGTCCGCGGATCAATTCCAGCGGATCGATCCTCTCGTGTGTACGGGGCCTAAGAAGATATTGATATGTTTTGAGGACATATAGACTAATTATGTTGAAATTGAAAAAAAAAAATTAGGGCTGGAACACTGCTTTAAGACATTCAAGCAAGCATGCAAATATAGGGCCAGATTCACAGAAGAAGTACGCCGGCGTATCTACTGATACTCCGGCGTACTTCAAATTTGCCACGTCGTATCTTTAGTTTGAATCCTCAAACCAAGATACGACGGCTTTTGGTTTCGATCCGACAGGCGTACAGCTTCGTACGCCTTCGGATCGTAGGTGTAATACTTCGGCGCCCGCTGGGTGGAGTTTGCGTCGTTTTCCGCGTTGGGTATGCTAATTCGCTTTTTCCGGCGATTCACGAATGTACGCGCGGCCGTCGCATTCTTTTACGTCGTCGCTAGTCGGCTTTTCCCGGCGTATAGTTAAAGCTGCTGTTTGGTGGCGTATAGATAGACTTGCCATGTTAAAGTATGGCCGTCGTTCCCGAGTCTAATTTTTAATTTATTTATTTTTTGCGTAAGTCGTCCGTGAATAGGAAAGGACGTAACTCACATGGACGTTCAAAAAATTACGTCATTTCGCGCAAAGCACGGCGGGAAATTTTAAAACGGAGCATGCGCAGTACGTTCGGCGTGGGAACGCGCCTAATTTAAATGATCCACCCCCCCTACCCGGATCATTTGAATTTGTCGGGCTTGCGCCGGAGGGATTTACGCTACGCCACCGCAACTTTACAGGCAAGTGCTTTGTGAATCAAGCACTTGCCCGTAAAACTTGTGGCGGTCTAACGTAAATGCTATACGTTACGCCGCCGCAAATGTACATGAATCTGGCCCATAATATGTTACTATATTTCTCACCTCTGCTGGCCCCTGAGAACTGAATTGGAATCCTCAACTATCCTGCCTATTCTAATTTCTCAGCTGTTTTTGTATGGATTTGTAGAATGTCTATATGTAGAACACCCACACTGCAGTGTAGATAGCTAAATGCCAATGAATTGTTGTGAGCTTGCTTTCTCTTCCCTCCAGAGTTGTTCTGGTGTTTACTTGTGCCCACAGCAATCTAAACAAAGGCCAGACCGTACAAAAAATGTTTTTTTTCCACAGTGGCAAGCCACGGGATATGAAATAATAGCCATGGCTAAGGGGCAAGCATGTGTTATTTTTAGCATGAAGCTTACAAGTTGGAAAAAGCCGTTTCATTGAGAGGAGTGTTTCCCATTTTATTTTTGATTGGCATCTTGTGCTTTTTTTCTACATTGCCGCTAAAAACAGGCCACGTGAACTGAAAGCTAACCGACTGAAATATCCAGCTTAAGAGCTTCCCATAGCCAGAAATGAATCACACTCTCACACAGACCTCTGGCAGTGTACCAGACACTGTCGTCTTCCATATGTAATGAATAGGATAAATCAACACATTGCAGACGGTAGTGATGAAGGCGAGTCATTTATAAAACGCTTTATAGAGCCTGCTTTCACTACTTGCTACCTGTTGCACACAACCCATTCTTTCGGCTCTTATGTATAGTGGTCATTTGCTTTTTTTCTAAGCAGTTATTCATATTAACCTGTGTTTGCTAGGGAAAAGGTTCAGCTTCTATGTTATAAGCTAAACTCCAGGAAAACAGCTAAATGCACAGTAGAAATACATATGTGAGAGCTGTTTTAGGCAGCCAGAAATATTTGGCATAAATACTATATAGCTAAAAAAATATTATATTACCAAAAGTATTGGGACACCAGCCTTAACACGCATGTAGCGCCTGGTTACTTTGGAGTACCGGTGCTATTTAAATTTAGAGGTAGATCAGAGTGTAGTTAAACTCTAATCCAAATTTTTATGTTCAAAACAGGGTCTCTGTCTCAGCTTGGCTGTGCTGTGAGCTCATTCTCTTGTGATGGGGTGTTCTTCCCACCCCAGTGGAGTAGGTGGCAGCAGTGGAGTCAAGGTTTGGGTGCTCTTCCCCAGCAGCCAATCAGGAAGGTTGAGCCTCGCTGTGCATGCTGGTGGAGGGTATTTATGGGGCAGACACCATTGGTTCTGGGTCTTCTTCGTCCAGTGTGGCACCCACCTTTAGGGTGACCACATCACGGCGCCCCGGCGTTATGGCCTACCTGGCAGGGCCGTGCGTGCCACGCGGTGTTCCTGGTTCCGGGACCATGTTCCCACCTTTGAGGATCCCAAGCGGTATAGCTGTTCGGTGGGGAGTCCGTCTGAGGAACGCCAATAAGAGGCTGGCGATCCAAAAGGATTTAGACAAACCACCGGGGATCAAGGTAGCCGGACACCGAAGGATTGATCACCTGTTAGTCGGTACCTGGGCGACATTAAGAAGGAGATCCAGGCGTAATTCACCTAAGGAGGATTGCCTCCGTAACTACAATCAGAAAGGGCCTGTGGCAGAGGTGTCTCCCTGACGTTCACCAAGGAGGGTCTGTGGCAGAGACTTTTCCTCAAGTTCAAGCAGTGGCGGCTGGTGCTCATAATTTTTGGGGGGGGCGCAAACGAAAAAAAAAAAAAAAAACAATTGCAGCCTCACTGTACCTATCAATTGTCACCACTGTGCCATGCCATCAAATGCAGTCACTGTGCCATCAAAACGCAACCACTGTGCCATCAAAACGCAGCCACTGTGCCATGCCATCAAAACGCAGCCACCGTGCCATCAAAACGCAGCCACTGTGCCATGCCATCAAAACGCAGCCACCGTACCATCAAAACGCAGCCACCGTGCAATGCCATCAAAACACAGCCACTGTGCCATGCCATCAAACGCAGCTACTGTGCCATCAATTGTCACCACTATGCCATCAAACACAGCCACTGTGCCCCCAATTGTCGCCACTGTGCCCCCAATTGTTGCCACTGTGCCCCCAATTGTTGCCACTGTGCCCCCAATTGTCGCCACTGTGCCCCCAATTGTCGCCACTGTGCCCCCAATTGTTGCCACTGTGCCCCCAATTGTTGCCACTGTGCCCCCAATTGTCACCACTGTGCCCCCACTTGTAGCCACTATGCCCCCACTTGTAGCCACTGTGCCCCTACTTGTAGCCACTAGCCACCGTGCCCAGTACCCCCCCTGGCACTTACCTTTATGGCTTCTACGTCCCTCGATGTCCCTCGTCCCGCCCACGATGACGCTTCAGCCAATCAGGTTACCTGATTGGCTGAGACGCCTGTCAGTCTTATCCTCGGACGCACGGCCGGTATGTCCCGAGGATGAGCTTCAGGAAGCCGACTACAGCCTCAGGGCTGTACTCGGACAGCCTATCAGGGCCGCTGGCCCTGATAGGCACTTCCACACAGCCAGCCAGCTGCCGCTATTCAGCTGACCGGCGCTCAATGTCCGGTCAGTTGAATAGTGGGCGGCAGCGGCGAAAATATACAGATTCATACAGTGTATGAATCTGTATATTTTACTGGCTGTGAGCGAGCCAGAGGGGGGGGCGCTCCTGCGTTCCTATGGACGCACCGCCACTGAGTTCAAGTTCATTCAGGAGGGTCTGTGACAGAGACTTTATCCTACAAAGGTTCGAGTGTTACTCCAGCTGCCAGGTCAGTGAGAGAGGCCTGTCCGGGTACACTAAGCCCACTCAGGCAGGAGTGGTGCGGAAAGTGTTACATATGGGAGCAGGACTGTTACAAATACTACGCCTGAATCTGCTGTTCTCCTTCTTCTTGCAAACTCTATCCCTTTCATCACCAGTTTATTGTTTTTAACCGGCTGGGTAATAAAGAGCACAGAAAAGACACTTGTTGCGGACATTCTTTCAGTGCCGGCCCAAGACATTGTGCTGCCTGGTACCAAGAATGAAATGCTGCCCCCCCCAAAAAAAATTGCGCCCACTAAAATGCCCCCCACATCCATTATTTTATATCATGATAACTAAAGTGGACCTATCATGGCTCTATACATGTATATAGGAGTATAAAGAGGACCTGTTATGGCTCTATTCATGCAATTAACCCCACAGTGAAGTGGAGAGCGGAGCGGGAGGAGCGGTCAGGCGGCAATTAGCCCCACAGTGGAGTGGAGAGCCTAGCTGGCGGAATGGGATGGCGTGTGGGCGACAATTTGCTGCCCCCCTGAAAGTGCTGCCTGGTACAATGGTACCATCGGGTCCCATGGTAGGGCCGGCCCTGCATTCCTTTTACTATTGCTATATGCACCATTCATCCTAGGAATTCGGAAGAGCCACGAGGTAAATGTGCCACCCAAAACAACCAGCAGCTCCTCCGGGGGTAGTGCTACACGCACATGAACTTTAATGGCATCCCAGTCTTAGTCCACAGGGTTCAATATTGCGTTAGCCCACCCTTTGTAGCTATAACAGCTTCAACTCTTCTGGGAAGGCTGTCCACAAGGTTTAGGAGTGTGTCTTTGGGGATGTTTGACCATTCTTCCAGAAGCGCATTTGTGAGGTTAGGCACTGATGTGGACAAGAAGGCCTGGCTCGCAGTCTTCACTCTAATTCATCCCAAAGGTGTTCTATTGAGTTGAGGTTAGGATTCTGTGCAGACCAGTAAAATTCCTCCTCCCCAAACTTGCTCATCCATGTCTTTATGGACCTTGCATTGACATGACTTTGCTTAGTGATTGGTTGCTAGAGATTACTGTACATCAATACTGCTCACTGATTGGTTGATAGAGGTTACTGGACATCCTTACCACTCACTAATTGGTTTCTAGATGTTACTTCACATTATTACTGCTCACTGATTGGTTTCCAGAGGTTACTACATATCCTTACCACTCAATGATTGGTTGCAAGAGGTTAGTGCACATCAATACTGCTCACTGATTGGTTGTTAAAGGTTATAGCACATTATCTCCTCACTGCCTGCACACCATGGACTGATGCTGGTTCGAGACCCATCAATAAACAGAAAACTCCTAGGGATCCTATGACTCCTGGGATCAGTGGCAATGCTGGGGTAATAGGTGTGATCAGTGGCAATGCTGGGGGGTTGATGAGATCAGTGGCAGTGGTGGGGGGATGGGATTAGTTAGGAGGCAGTATACTGTGGCAAATTCTGAATCACGTAGAGCAAAGCCGGAAATCTTTGGCAAGTATATGGTGGGGGATCCTACACTGACCACCAAAGTAATGGGGAATTTACAATGACCACCAATGTGATGGGCGATTTACACTGACCGCCAATGCGAGGGGGATTTAAACTGATCACCAATGTGAGAGGAAATTTGCACTGACCACAATGTACCAGGGGATTTATGCCACCCACCAATAAAAAGAGGAGTTTCTACACTGACCACTAATGTAATGGGGATTTACACTGACCACTAATGTAATAGGAGACACGAACAACTAGCGCCCAGAAGCGATTCAGTTCGCATGCGCCGCGCTTTATAAGTTTTTCATTCATTCATTCATTCAATGCTTAGCGCCCAATTCTGCTGCTCAGATGGGAAGAGAGGGGAGTATAGCTAGCCAAATGGGAAGCCTGACCTGATGTTCTCTAAGAATGACTTTAATGTGGGTTGTGCAAAGAGTGCGCAACATCAAATCCAACTGAGCGAGGACAAGGCTTTCCAAGAGAGGGCTCGGCGGATACTTTTGAGTGATCTCAAAGATCTCAGGGAACAGTTGGCCAAGTTGAAGAAGTCTGGAGTCATCAGAGAATCCGGTGGGCGATATTAATTTTGATAGAGGTGCTTGTATATCCGGATGACATTATTGTCTTCGGCAAAATGCTGGAAGAACACAAAGCACGGCTGGAGAAGGTCTTTCAGATGCTCCATACTGAGGGACTAAAGCTGTCGTGGGAGAACTGTCAGTTCAATCAAACTTCAGTTACCTATTTGGGACATGTATTCTCTGCCGAAGGAGTGGCAATAGATCCTAAGAAGCTGGAGGCTGTTACCTCCAGGCCTCGGCCAAGTACTGTCACCGAGCTGAGATCGTTCCTATGGTTCTGCTTGTGTTACTGAAGGTTTGTGGAAAACTTTTCACAGATTGCTAGACCCTCGGCCCCCGGGGGGGGCGAGGGCACACAACAAACAATGTATAGTAAAGAAATGGAAGCTCTCATCGTGAAATATGTAAAATCTCAAACGGTTTAATGAAGCTAAAAACCTGCTTAGAAGAAAAACGAATAAAAACGCCAAACACAGGTACTCATCTCATCTGACGTGTCCAGCCATCGCCATCTGGGGAGTTCTTCTACACAGAGATTTAGGTCCGCTGAGACCACCACGCCCATGCGACTTACTGTCCAAAAAACAGCTAAGTCCACACCCTCCCGTAAGAGTACCCTACTATATTTACCTCTTCCATATGATGCCTTGTTGATCCCTTCAGACTTTATATTCAACCATCATGTCAATGATTTTATTCATCACTTTTCCTATGGAATTCTAAGTGCACTGCACTGTGTGATATATTTTATCAACCTAGTGTCACATTGAGGTGTCCGTTTATGAAGCAGTGAATTCTATTCACTGCTTCGTTCTCTGGCTATCACAGTGAAGATTTTTCTCCCCTGTGTGCCGGTTTATCAAGCGGAGAAGATCGCTTCACCCTCGGAGGAGTGAAGTGATCTTCCAACGCTTCTAACAGTGGAGAACGGCCCCTGATACTGGAATCTCGTGAGACTTTACGAGATTACAGTACCAGAAATTCACAGAAACACCGAGATGTCAGTTTATTGAGCGGTGATAAATTATCACCGCTCATTACACTGACAGACCGCGTGGTAAATGTAATTAAAATAACGATTCCCCCTACATAATATATATATGTATACACACACATACACTATATATACATGTATATACACACACATTATATATATGTACACATGTACACATTATATATATGTATGTATATATATGTATACACATAAAAATTACAGGGGGACATGGTTACAGTGTTGGGGGGTCTGAACGAGGTAGAAGGAAGTTAAAAATCTTCCTCCTTCCTCCTCAGAACCCCCGGGATTCCCTCTTCACTCCCCGCTTCACCAGCTCTGAGATGGTGAATCAGGAAGTGTGAATTCTGACACAGATCACCAGTGAAGCTCTCAGATCACAGCTTCATAAACTGGCCGTTTCTGTGTCAGTCTATGAGACTTCACTGTGTGTAGAGATAATCGGCCGGAGAACAAATTCAAACACTTCTCCCCCCAATTATCTCTGTTTCATAAACTGTTTATGGGCTGTGATCACTGGTGATCCTTGGGATCACCGCTCTTCACTGCTTCATAAACGGACACCTCAGTGTGATATAGGATCCTACATGGACTTCATACAAAATAATTTTTTGTTTAAAGCGGGAGTTCACCCATTTATTTAATGTTTGCCCTTTTCCCCTTAGATTCCTGCTCGTTTGGTCTAGGGGAATCGGCTATTTGTTTTAAAATATGAGCTGTACTTACCCGTTTTCGAGATGCATCTTCTTCCGTCGCTTCCGGGTATGGGTCTTCGGGAGCGGGCGTTCCTTCTTGATTGACAGTCTTCCGAGAGGCTTCCGACGGTCGCATCCATCGCGTCACTCGTAGCCGAAAGAAGCCGAACGTCGGTGCGGCTCTATACTGCGCCTGCGCACCGACGTTCGGCTTCTTTCGGAAAATCGTGATGCGATGGATGCGACCGTCGGAAGCCTCTCGGAAGACTGTCATTCCCGCAGCCCATACCCGGAAGCGACGGAGAGGATGCATCTCGTAAACGGTAAGTACGGATCATATTTTAAAACAATTAGCCGATTCCCCTAGACAAAACGAGCATTAATCTAAGGGGAAAATGTGCTCTCTGAGGGTGAACCTCCGCTTTAAATTGTTTTGTTTGTTTTTAGGGTCTTCACACTGACTTTATATATATTTTGTTTATGAGGCCTGTATATGGACTTTATTCACATTTTGTTCACATTTCACTTTTTGTGCTTTTTAAATCATTGTGCACATCATTTAGCGCTGCACTATTGTTCTTCCATTATGTCTGAACCTAGAGTGTCAGATGTGCTGGAAAGTTCCCAGGGTCAGGGCAGCACAAGAGGACAAGCAATATCTAGCAGCCCCCACAGGGGTGGTGCTACACTGACAAACATGTAAATTAAAATCGCTCGTCAAACTACTCATCAAAACAGTTTTAGCTCTGAGGAAGAAGGGGTTACTTTCGAGACGCGTTAGCCATAAAGGATCTCGGTGAGGTCCCCCTGCACTCCGGAGTGTGTCAAGTATAGGACGACCAGGCTATACGGTAGATGAGTAGCTCGACTAGTGATTTTAATTCACATGTTTGTGAGTATTATTCTTGTTGATCTTAAATAAATTCTGTAGGATAATGCACTAGGCTGGTGCCCCCTTTTTTGTAGTCTCTCCCCTATCAACATGCTTCTTGGAAAATATACTGTAAACTGATTGGCTCCTTGTACTTTCTCTTATACTCCATCCCTGCTGAACCCCCTACAATAGGCTGATATCAGGCCACATTCAAGTACTTACACTGTTGCATTTTAAAAATAAATTTAATGATGTATTAATGATTACAGATCTGCTTTAACTGGTGTCATATATACTGTATCTGCAATTGACACAATGCATAGATGAAAACAAATGCAAATGAACTGACGTACCTACAACAATAATTTCTATATTTTTTTGCCAATCCTGTGATCCAGGATCCTGTGGCCAGACCCAGGGCCGCCATCAGGGGGGGTACAGGCATTACACCTGTAAGGGGCCCGAATGTTCCCAGGGGCCCGGTCGCCCCCCTGATCGGCTTGTGGCTGAGAGGAGGGGAAAAAACTTTAATTTCTGTAGTCCCCCCTCCCCCTATCATGTTGTGGCGATAGGAGAGAAAACACTTTCACTTTCAGTTTGCGGCCAGAGGAAGAGGTGAGTGAGATGCCGTTTCCCAATTCGCAGGAGGCCCCCGTTCTCAATTTGCAGCAGCACCCCCTGGTTCTCAATTCGCGGCAGCACCCCCCCCCCTATCTCGGTTCTCTGCTCCAGGGGGCCCGTGCCTGAAGCTGTGTGAGGAGCCCCAAAATTTCTGATGGCTGCCCTGTCCAGACCTACCTGCCTGACAGCACATACACAATAGGAAGAGTTGGATTCACTCGAGTAGATTAAGTATACTGTAAGTGTTTGTGTAGGCTGCTGTAGAAAATAATCAGTAGGCTGCTTTCCCATGTGCTCAGGCCTTGGTTTGACTTCTGGGGTTGGAGAAGTGATCAGGCAGTACTGCAGAAATAAAGTTAATAAGAGTAAAGTCACAACTTGGCAGTGTTGTCTGGCCGGGTTTAATGTATTTCTGTCTATCAGTACTGGATAGACAGAAATACATTAAATTGGCAAACGTTTGTGTATACTTGACCATCATACTTATACTTATACTGACCACACATGAGGCCAGAAGTATTATCTCTCCATCTGATTGAGTTCAGGTGTGCCCAGAAAAGGGTACTTGTAATCAGGGCCATCTTTAAGGCAGAGCAAAAGGGGAAGCTGCCCTGGGCCCCAATCATTGTTGTGGGGCTCAAAGCAGCTGCCTCATACTTGCCAACTATCCCTGTTTTAATTCCCTTGTCCCTTGAAGTTTTAGTCCCGTACTGTCTCCCTATATCTCAGTATAAAGTTATGTTACTAATACTGTTCAGCTTTGCCCTATTGTCATGTACAGGTGACTCACCTGACCTGCAGACCCTGGGCCAGATTCAGAAAGAGTTATGCCGGCGTATCAGTGATACGCCGGCATAACTCACACTTTGCGCCGGCTTATCTGTTTTTCTGTATGCAGAAAACAAGATAAGCCGGTTTGCAGCAAAGATCTGACAGGTGTAATTGTATTACACCGTCGGATCTTAACTGCAATTTTAAAATGGCCGCTGGGGGCGTTCTCGCTGATTTACGCCAAGAATATGTAAATCAGCAAGATACGCCAATTCACGAACGTACGCGGGCCCGACGCAGTCACTTTACGCCGTTTACGTAAGGGTTTTCCCGGCGTAAAGATAAAGCTGCCCAAAGCAGGCGCATCCTATGTTAAGTATGGACGTCGTGACCGCGGGAAATTTGAAAATGTTTACGTCGTTTGCGTAACTCGTCCGTGAATGGGGATTTACGTCGATTACGTTCACGTCGAAAACACTGTCATAATTCGGAGCATGCGCACTGGGATTTTTCTAAGGCCGGCGCATGCGCAGTACGTTCGGCGCGTGGACGCGCCTAATTTAAATAGGAGACGCCCCCTACCCGCTTATTTTGAATTAGGCCGCCCAATTTACGCTATGCCGCAAGATGAGGAGTTCGCAGCGCACACGCTGGCTCTGCTCCAGATTGTACACGCAAGTGCTTTGTGAATACAGCACTTGCGTGTTAAGTTGCGGCGGCTTAATGTAAATAAGAAAAGTTACGCCGCCGCAACTTTGTGCACGGCTTTCTGAATCTGGCCCCCTGTGTTTACATGTAAATAACCTGCATTGATTTGTAAATATCGGTGGCATTAGTATGTAATTAGCCCCAGACCGGTTGCATTGATATGTAAATAGAGGCAGCATTAATATGTATATCATGCCCCTCTGAGGTCATATCCACCATCACCGTCCTCTGCTGAATGCCGTCCACTGGGGAGGTAAAGGGGCATGCTTTAAAAGTCCTGCCTACAACTGTGTTCATTAAGTCTACCATCAGCCTGTTCTGCAAAGATAAGCAAATTGGAGGTGAAACCCTTTTTCAAAATAACATGGTGCCACAGCACCTTGAATTTTGGTGCATGTGAAAACACACATCTCAGCAGATGTGTGAGGGTGTTGTTAACAATTAAGGGCACTGCTGTGTATCTGCTAAAGGGCAGCACATTTCTGTGGCGTCAGGAAAGTGATTTTGCACTTGTTCCCGACACACATAAATGTCTCAGTTACATATGTGGTCAGTGTAAATCTTCTCATTACATTGAGGCTTGGTGTACAATCATTTCATTCACACTAGTGGCCAGTGTGAAGGCCCCCCTTACATTAGTGTTCAGTGTAAATACCTCCTTACATTGGTTCTTACTGTGAATGCTCCTATTACATTAGTGGTCAGTGTAAATCCCCATTACATTAGTGGTCAGTGTAGAAACTCCTCTTTTTATTGGTGGGTGGCATAAATCCCCTGGTACATTGTGGTCAGTGCAAATTCCCTCTCACATTGGTGATCAGTTTAAATCCCCCTCGCATTGGCGGTCAGTGTAAATCGCCCCTCACATTGGTGACGCATTGAACGCCCTTTCACATCCTCCGCTGTCTGTTCTCTGGGCCAAGTCGTCCGGCATCACAGGAGTGGCTGCGCTTACCCGTCCTATCACCATAGGACGCTTCAGGCTAATGGGCTGCCCAGTGGTGTTTCGAACACTAATTGGGACTCTTCCCCCATTTCTCAATAGCATTTTGGTGGGCACTATTTCTGGGATCAACTCTATACCTGTCTCTGATCCCTGAGGATCAGCTTGAAGCACCATAAAAGGCCCAAGCTGGTCCCATGTCAGCTTGACTGTGGCTTTCATGCAAGCTCTCTCTTTGGTGTCCAATCACCATAGTATTCCCACTCCTTCAGCCAGTGCCCTCTGTTTCTGGACTACAAGCTGAAAAGCCTGTCTCAGCTGTGCGTGTATCTTCTCCAAGGCCTAGCCCTTTAAGGCTAATGATGTGAGTAACTTCCTTACTAGGTCAGTGGTCGTCCCAATGAGCAAGGAATTCTTGCGAGGGCACACAACAGACAATGTATCGAACATCTCTGTTTCTTTTCTGCCAACTGGAAACTAAAGGTGATCTTGATAGGGATGTATGCGTCATAAGGAATGCCAATGCCCCAGATTTCTAGAACTAGAACTCTTCTAGCTGGCACAGTGGGATATGCTTCAAATGTCTGTTATAGAAATCTCTGTACAGTAGGGTTACCTGAGCCCCGGTGTATAACAAAGCTTTGGTATAAATCCCCTCTAATTGGAGTGAGACAACTGGAGATGGACCTACCAGATTTTTTGGCATATTCTTCACTTTAGGATCTGTCTTCTGGAACTTTGCTAGCTTCCCCTGCTGTGGCAAGAGCGTATTGATGACCTGAGTGGAAGGTGGTGCATTGACTTGTTGACCTTGCCTGTTGCTTAGGTTTCGGTTCTTTCCAAACTTTAGATCTCCGGATTTTCTTGGGACCCTCAGTTGGCTCCTTTGAGGTCGCTTGAAGTTTCCCCTTTCTTTGTAAAGAGCAGTTTCTGTAATGTCTTTAACACCTCAGCCAACAATTCTGACCTAAATCCTTCTTTTTGACACTTATGCCGCGTACACACCATCGCTTTCTGTGATGGAAAAAAACGTCATTTTCAAAAACGTCAATTTAATTGACCGTGTGTGGGCAAAAACGTCGTTTTATGTCTTCTAAAAAACGACAGAAAAAAATTGAAGCATGCTTCAATTTTATGTGTCGTTTTTGGCCGACGTCGTTTTCTGTGTTCTAAACATTGACCGTGTGTACGTAAAAACGTCGATTTAAGCCCGCGCATGCTCAGAAGCAAGTTAGGAGACGGCAGCGCTCATTCATGTAAAACGACTGTTCAGAATGGAATCAGCACATTCGTTAAGGTGTTTTTCAGCTTATAGACAAGAAAATAAAGCGCTTCTTTAACCCCTGCTTTTAACTGCTACCCAGAAATGGACGTTTGTTGCGGCTGATCTTGTTACATAGTTATGACAAGCTTTTAATTAGTTTCTTTCTTGTTTGATAATGTTTATGTTTGTGTTCTGTTATTTAGTTGTATCTTCCATCTTAAACATTTTAAATATATATATTGGTCCACCTTTTTATTTTATTTTAAATTTTTGTCACCAATTTGATTAGTAATCTCTATTTTGTGTTTATTTAGGAGTGTGTGAAGTGTCTGCAACAACCTAATTTTTTAGTTAACTCACCCACAAGCATGTTTTTTTACCTTGTTAATGTTTGCATTATTTATTTTGTAATGGGTCTGCCCACTCAATAATGATCTCTCAAATCTACAATAAAGAAACATGGTGAAATTTGGCTGAAAAATTAACATTTATTTTAGTCTTCCTAAAAAATTCAAAAAAAAAAGGTGGCAACCCAAAAACACAACATAATAAAAACAAAGATGCCAAGGTAGGCAGCACTTTAGAGCATGCTTGATTTTTTCTGAAAACAAGGGTCCCCGAAGCCACAAATACAGCCTGTGAGTCCACATTAAAATTCCATCAGGGGCACCGTATTATTTCTTGGCCTTTTTCTTCCCAGCAGCCTTCCCTGCAGTCTTCCCTGCAGCCTTCCCTGTAGCCCGAGTCCTTGGGGGCTGGGTTCCTGGAGGAGATGAGGTGGCAGGAGCCAGAGCAGCCTCATGAGGTGGAGGAGCAGGAGCAGGTGCAGGAGCAGGAGCAGGAGCAGGAGCAGGAGGAGCAGCAAGGACAGGAGGAGCAATCCGCACAATGTGGGTGTCGTCATCGAGCTGCCCCAGGGATGCCATGGTTATGGCTTGGAAGATGAGGAGTTCGCAGCGCACACGCTGGCTCTGCTCCAGATTGTACAGCTTGGCTGCAATGAGCGCTGCGAACCCCTCAACTTCACTGGGTGGCTCTCGGATGGCTGCAGTAGCTTGGCGAAGCAGGCCCTGGGTCTCCTCCTCCATTTGTCACATACTCCTGAGCCGTTTATTGGGATTGCGGAATGGAGGGATCCGGGAGATGGTATCCCGCCGGCATGCCTCCTGGGTCCCACTGGGGCCTGCCACCTCCTGGCTCCCAGTGGGCTCTGCCACCTCCTGCCTTGCAGTTGGCCCTGGCTCCTCCTGGCTCCCTGTAGGCCCTGTCTCTTCCTGGCTCCCTGTGGGCCCTGGCTCTTCCTGGCTCCCTGTGGGCCCTGGCTGTTCCTGGCTTGGGTCTGCCTGTGTATCAAAAAAAGGAACATATGTTATTAGTGTTTGTCATTAATCACACACATTTTTACAATCATGAGTGATGCAAATTGAATGTCAATATATATTACACACAGGGTCGCCATCCCTAATTATGTGGCCCCTTAAACACCTTCAGACATGGTCCCCCTGGAATTATGTGGGTTGTTGCATGCCTAATTTAGCAAATAAGTGGCCTTTTCCCCAAAAATTATTTTATTCAATTTAGTGTCAACTAGATAGTACTCAAAAAGGGTGTCTTCCATCTGGGACCCCTTGCAGGTGTATTGCGTTACTCCCCCCTACTGGCCTATCTGAAAATGCCACCCACTCCTTCATAAACATTATACATTTGCACATTTTGACCCCATCATGTTTTCCCACTACTGACTATTGATCCTATCCCTAAACTTACGAGATTCACATAGAATTTAGAACAATAGTAACATACATTTACCATTATTACTATACTTGTCATATACTAACTAAATTCATACAAAAAACACATACCATTCTCCATGGCTCACAATTGGGGTCCTCCAGGAACTCTTCCTCTTCCTCCGAGCTTGCCTGCTCTTGTCTGCAGGGAACACTGGAGGATTGGCTGCTGGGAAGCTGGGAGCTACCTCTTGGGGGAAGGGTAGACATGGATGCCCTGGTCTCAATGTGGTCATCCAGGAACTGCAGCTGACTATAGTACCACAGGGTTGGTTTGTATATGGAGTCAGCTGCAGCCCCAGACCTCATTGAGGCCAGGACTTGGACCCGTTGGGCCCTGTAGGTGCCCCTGATGGAATTTATTTTGCTTTTCACAGTGGCTGTTGTGGCGTTGGGGACCCTTGTTTTCAGAAAAACAAGCATGCTCTGTCTAGCTTTCTCCCTGGCATCTTTGTTTTTATTTATAGTGCTTTTGGTTTGCCACAGAACAGGATGTTCCTTCCATTTTTGTATGAATTCTGTCAGGAACTCCGCATCCTTGAAGGGATCCATTCTTTCTGCACATGAAACAGAAGCCAAAACATAATGTAATTAAAGCCACTAGCTTACTTCCCCTAACTAGCCCACAAACTCATTCCCTATTCACTATAATAAAGTCGGAATAAAAAACTTACGTCTCGTCGTTTGGAAAGATCGTGATTTACGCCTTCTTCCACAGACTATGCACGCCGTTTACAAACACGTCCCATCCCTTTTACACTACGCACGCGTGACGCTCCGCACGACACCCCGCCCCTGACGTTCGGTATCGTCCTTTCCACGCCCCTTCTCTGTCGTTTGGTGAGGGAGAAATGATGGAGAACATGGATGACAATTCCAGCTCAAGCCAGGAGGCAGGCCAGGCCCAACCACGCCGCAGATTCCGATGCAGAGCCTCCAATATGAGTTTTCAGGAAATGGTGGAGATGGTCACCATATTGAGGAGGGAGGACTATGATGCCAAGCATGGCCCCTACATGCATCCCAATAAAGTCAAAGCCAAAATTATGGAGAAGGTCATCCGTAGGCTCCAGCGGAAGTTTGGGAAAACCAGGAGCAGAGAGCACCTGCGCAAAAGGTGGTCGGATTTAAAAAAAAGGGAACCCCACCAACTTTACAAAATTTATAGGGTGATTCGAAGAAGAAGTACGTTTTTTCCATGTGTATTAATTATTTTGGTGTGTTCTTTGTGCCATTTTTTTTTTTTTTGCAGGTTGACCATAAAATTTATATTATGAATGTGGACGCATGATGCAGTCGTCGTAGTCGTCGTTCATTCGCTGACTTTCAATAATCCAATACCATATTAATGAGAAATGGCATCATGCCTAGTTTGCATGTGCAAAGGGGAGTTGAAGCACTGTATCTGAACTAAATTCGTAAATTTATGAATTGTGGGCGAATGAACGACGACTCCTATGACCAATTAGTCGACACAAATATGAAAGTTGTGACATTTTTGGGGCTTAAAAAAAAGGTGTATTCAATTCTAGAATTGATGGAAATGTGTTTCAGCTTATTTTAGAAGAAACGTAAATACCTTGAGATTCCCAAAAAGGAGCGTTTGCTACTCCTTTTTTTATTGAACATGTGTACTCAGTAGCACAATTGTTTGTCACAATCACAACCTATGTTGGGTCACACACAGGGGTGAGCAGATCCAGGGGAGACTTGGTTAGCTTACATATCTAAAATTAAAAATTTGGTCAACAGATTTGACATTACTTTGTGAATGGATTAAATACTGGTCTATTTTCTGGATAATTGTTTAAAAATCAACAATATTGCCCTTTTGTTTATAATTTAGTAATTTTTTGGTGTCATTTCAGGCCGCTCGTAATGTTTGAACCTCATGTTTTCCCTTTCTTCAATCTTGTAGGGCACAATGAAGCAGAAAGGCAGGAGGCACAAGCCAATCAAGCCACACCCCCGAGGGATGTAGAGGAAGAGGAACCTGCCTCAACATCCGGTAAAGTAACATCTACCACATTTTCTGTGAATATAGATATAGGCATACAATCTTTTAACACATGTTTTGGTTCCACATTTCAGGAGGAAATCGGGCTGGTCAGGGACTGGACACGTATAGTGCCCAGCTCCTCATCGGCGAGGTTCTCACCTGCAGGGCCCAAGTCGAGGACATACGTCTGGCCTGCCGTGAAATACGCCACAAAGCAAAGACGCTGGAACGGCAGCTAAAAAATTTTATAAATGTTTTGGGGAGGGTTTAATTGTTTGTGTATTTTATTTTTTCTTCGATTTTGAAAAAAAAAAAAAAAAAAAAAAAAAAAATGTTGTAGTAATCAAAAAAAAGAAAAAAAAATATAAAAAAATTATATTTTGGACTAATCAAAAAAGAAAAAAAAAAAAAAGATTTTGTACTAATCAAAAAAAAGAAAAAAAAATATAAAAAAATTATATTTTGGACTAATCAAAAAAGAAAAAAAAAAAAAAAGATTTTGTACTAATCAAAAAAAAGAAAAAAAAAATATAAAAAAATTATATTTTGTACTAATCAAAAAAGAAAAAAAAAAAAAAAGATTTTGTACTAATCAAAAAAAAGACAAAAAAATATAAAAAAAATTATATTTTGTACTAATCAAAAAAGAAAAAAAAAAAAAAGATTTTGTACTAATCAAAAAAAAGACAAAAAAAATATAAAAAAATTATATTTTGGACTAATCAAAAAAGAAAAAAAAAAAAAAGATTTTGTACTAATCAAAAAAAAGACAAAAAAAATATAAAAAAATTATATTTTGTACTAATCAAAAAAGAAAAAAAAAAAAAAGATTTTGTACTAATCAAAAAAAAGACAAAAAAAATATAAAAAAATTATATTTTGGACTAATCAAAAAAAAAAAAAAAAAAAAGATTATATTTTGTACTAATCAAAAAGAAAAAAGTAAAAAATAAATAACATTTTGGACTCCAAACAATTTGTGTGTAGTTATTGGTATCAATGCAGACTCATTCAATTACTCAGGCATATTTGTAGAGTTATTAAGATTTAACACTCATGGGAATTTATGACATCCCAAACACATGGCTGGATGAGAACCTAGGAAAAAGAAACATTACCCCCCAAAACTTACAAATAAATTAAATCTAAAAAATAAACACTGTTTCATCAAACAAAAAGTAAATTTTATTCTTTAATCAAGATCAGGCATTTCAATGGCCCCCCTCCCCATAAAATAGTCCACATATGATTGACGCACTGCACGTGCGGTTTGGGGGGCCAAGCCTCTATGGCTAGCCTGATGTCCCGGCTCCGGAGCCACAACATCAGCCTCATCAGGCAATACCGTCAGATAAGTTTGTGAATTTCGTTTTAAAAAATTGTGTAAAATGCAACAACATAGGATGATGTAATTCCACTTGTATTCCGCCAGGTTTATTGCTGTTAAAAACAATCGGAATCGGCTGGCCACGATTCCAAAGGCATTCTCTACCACACGTCTTGCTCTGGCCAGCCGATAATTAAAAACCCTCCTCTCATGGGTGAGGGTGCGTACGGGAAATGGCCTCATGAGGTGGGGACCCAAACCAAAAGCCTCATCTGCAACAAACACGAAGGGCAGCCCCTCTTCGTTCTCCTCCGCAGGTGGCAATCCTAGGTCCTCCAACCGAAGCCGTTGGGCGAACTCCGTCTCCGCAAAGACACCGCCGTCCGACATCCGGCCATTTTTCCCAACATCCACGTACAAGAACTCGTAATTGGCAGAGACCACCGCCATCAAAACAACGCTGTGGAACCCCTTGTAATTGAAGAAATGGGATCCACTATGGGGTGGGGGCACAATGCGGATGTGCTTGCCATCAATGGCTCCTCCGCAGTTCGGAAAGTTCCAACGCTGGGAGAAGTCCGCTGCCACAGTCTGCCATTCCTGTGGCGTGGTGGGGAACTGGATAGAAAGAAAATAAAAAATACATTAAAACAAAGATTTTGAACAGAATATAGCTAAAATTACAAGGGATCCCACCAACAATTCCACAAAAAAGGTTAGTATTAAAAAATAACATGTGAACACTAAGCATATTAATCACCCCCTCTGATGTTCAAAAAATATATTTAGGGGAAGTGGGGCTCAAGATGAGTTTCTCACATGAGAAACAACCCCACAAAAAAAAATATAAATAAGAAAAATAATTATTAGTATGTAGTTCAAAAATCTAGGGGGGGGGGTTTGGACAATGGAGGCCACAAATAAACGGGGATATAGGGACACACAAAATGCAGCACTACAATGGAGGCCACAAATAAACGGGGATATAGGGACACACAAAATGCAGCACTACAATGGAGGCCACAAATAAACGGGGATATAGGGACACACAAAATGCAGCACTACAATGGAGGCCACAAATAAACGGGGATATAGGGACACACAAAATGCAGCACTACAATGGAGGCCACAAATAAACGGGGATATAGGGACTATGCTAGGTGGGTTTGGCCACAACATAGAATGATGGACAGGTTGGCTAAATTAAATAAACATGTAGGGCTTTACAAATTGTGTAGAACAGCATACATAGAGACAAAGTGAGCATTCTGAGCATATTAGAAAAGGTTTTTTTTAACTTTTTTTGGGACATAGTTTGACCATTGAAAGAACACCACTTACCTTAACATAGTCCTCCTGAAGAACCTGAATGATGGCCGAACAGGTCTCCGGGATTATGAGGCCCAGAGCCTGGGGGGAGATGCCCGTCGAGAACTTCAAGTCCTGCAGACTTCTCCCTGTTGCAAGGTAGCGCAACGTAGCAACTAGCCTCTGCTCAGCAGTGATGGCTTCCCGCATAACGGTGTCCTGCCTGGTGATATATGGCGACACCAAAGCCAAAAGCTGCTGAAATACGGGGTCAGACATCCTAAGAAAATTCCTGAAATCATCAGGGTTATTTTCTCGGATCTCCCGCAGCAGAGGCATATGAGAGAACTGGTCCCTGCGTAGCAACCAGTTCTTGGTCCACAACCTCCTCCTCACCCTGTTCATGGACCGTCGCTGGGATGCAGCACACATCCTAACAACAAGCACAGCACGATCTCGGCGACGAGTTCGTACCCGCAACATGGCTAGAAAACGGTCGTCAAATCAGATCAGACTAAAAATTACGCCCTGAAGTAAAGAATGGCCTTTGAAGAACGACCTGCTAAACAGCACCGTGCACACAAAACGTAATGCCAAAACAAATACGTCCTTAGTACAAGCACTGTATCACAGATCCGACAACAAATAGACAAACTGTACGACAGAAAACGAAATTTAAAGCACAGTCACTGAAAATCACGAATCGTATCTCACCAAACTTTTACTAACACGCAGCAACACGATATCAGCAAAAGAGGCCGTCTTCCGCATGGAAACGACCCTTTATAGTGACGTCGTGCGTGATTGACGGAACTGCGCTGTGCTAGAGCGTTGTGAAAAAGCGATGGTGTGTATGCTACGTCGTTGTTCAAATTGAAGTTTGAAAAATGACGTTTTTTTAAAGCACATAAAGCGTCGCATTTTTCCATCGCAGAAAGCGATGGTGTGTACGCGGCATTAGCCCTGAAATGCCCGACTTCCCCACATCCAAAGCATCTCTTTCCTTTGACTTGGGATGAATTCGGCCCTCCTGGGTCAACCTTGGCTCCTACATCTTCCCTTGAGTCTCTATTACTCGGATCAGAGCGAATTGCATTCGAGTCTGAGCCTGAGTGCCGGCGTTTTTTTGGATTTTGGAGAGTACTACTATTTAAATACATTTTGTATGCTTGCTATGAATTCATAATGTGTTCCTTTTGTCTTTTGTTTTGTTATGTCATGGTTTTAACTGATCATCACAATTTTGTATAAATAAATGCTTTTTTATTCTATACCAGTAGTGTTGTTGCCTATAAAATCCCACACAGGGGGCATTTCCTTTTTCTAGTCTGAGCCTGAGCGACTTGGCTCAATCTCTCCACTTGCTTTGATTTACTAACTAACTTTTGACCTTTAAAGCTGTCGTGCCCCTCTCAATCTGTCTCTACCTCACTGACCTCATCTGAGTAGCCGGGTTCCATTTGAACGGCACGGGCAAATACTTTCTTTCTTCTTTCTCCAGCCATGGCCTTCTCTCTCGCTTCTTGACTCCTCTCCTCTAGTAAAGCCTCTTCTTCCCTCACTTCCCTCACAAATTCTGGATAAGTAGGGACAGCTCAAGCTCCCTTCAACAGCAGCTTCAAAACAATTGGATTATTGGATGTGCCCCCTGTAGGACTCGGTCAGCATCCTTTTTAAGATAATCTGGTGCAACATCCTGTCCACTCAGGAAATGTATTCTGAAAGTCTCTCTCCCTTTTGCTGGTGAGTGTGATTGAACTTGTACTAAAGGTCAGAAGTCTTCTCTACCCTTCCAAACACAGCATACAGGACCTCTATGTAGTCTATAGCTACACAGTCTTTCTTTACCATTCTCAAGCTATGGGTTACTTCCGCCGTCGGGCCGCTGCCTCTTCATAGCTTCTGGAATGCCCTACTCTTCTACTGCCTGAGTGGCCTGACTCTTTTAAAACTCTTCCTCTCCAACAGGGGTTGGCAATTGCCCTGAGAAGAAACTGAGTTTTCTATACCCTTAGTTGGCAGTGACGGAGCCATTCTTCACCAAGCTCTCAAGTACCAGGCTCATATCAGAATAGAATGAATTAGGGGGAGCCCTGGCCCCACAGGGGTCTGGGTCATCCGGTTCTCTGTTCCCTGCACTGGCCTGTGTCTGCCCTTCTGCTGTGTCTTCTCTTAACTGCAACGGAATTAGCCGGCATTCACCACCTCCACCAGGCATACTTATTCTTCCCGGAAGCAGGCGGGTATGTCTTCCTGCCATTCCATCAGCATCCAAACACAGTCCAGGGTAAACTCTGCCCTCACGTCCAGAATGTACAAGCTGTGTTCTGGTACTGGAACAGTCAAGGGGAATTGTACTGATTATGCTACTACTAAGGCCGAGTACTCACGACCAAACATGTTCGCTCGAAATGTCCGACGGGCTGTTTCCGGCGTACAAGGCTGTTTTTTCATTTGGCCCGCTGGCTTGTACACACCAGCGGACCATATTTCCCTGCGGACCTGAACGCGTGCACGTAATCCACGTTTGACGTCACTATAAAGGGAAAGGCCAAAGTCAATGGCGACGCCCTCTGTTCCGCTTTTGCTAGTTACGGCTTTGCTCGTGTTAGTGAAGGTTTGGTTAGAGCTGATTCGCGCTTCTCGGTCTCCAGGCTTTAGCAGGTAGTATTTTCTCGTTCAGTGCGTGTGCTTGTGGGTACGTAGTTGGCATTCGGTTACAGGCGTGCAGTTCGTTCTGCTTTGCAGATTCGTACTGTGCGTTCGTATCTGTGTGTCGTGCGTTCTTTGCAGGTACCGCTGGATTTGATTGTGCTTTCTGTTGGAGTGTGTTCTTGACTGACCAGCCGGCCGGTTTGAAGCCATGATGGAGCAGCAGCGTCAATTTTCGCGAGTTGGTGCTGTTTATGGGATGGCTGCTGGATATGTTCATTATTCCAGTACTTTGGCCAGAAACAGGGGGCGGAGGCGTTTCTGGACCAAGAATTGGTTGCGCCAGCGTGACCAGTTCTCACATATGCCTCTGCTTAGGGAAATCCAGGAGAATAATCCTAATGACTATAGGAATTTTCTCCGCATGACGGACCCCGTATTCAACAGTCTGCTGGAACTTCTGTCCCCCTATATCACGAGGCAGGACACTGTGATGCGCCAAGCCATCACGGCCGAGCAGAGGCTTATTGCCACGTTGCGGTACCTGGCGACTGGGAGGAGCCTGCAGGACCTCAAGTTCTCGACAGGCATCTCTCCGCAGGCGCTTGGGGTCATCATACCGGACACGTGTGCTGCCATCATTAAAGTTATGCACGAGGAGTATATGAAGGTAAGTTTCCTCATTTTAACCTCACAATGTGTCTTTAATAATGTGGCAAACTAACTTTTTATTTTATTTCCCAGATATGCTGTGTGTTTAACTAACGTTCCCTTTTCTCCCTATGCATGTTGATATCAGCTTTTACATGTTCTTTTTATTTTGGCCTACCTGCATATTTGGATCTTACCCAATATTAACCTGTCCAGCATGCTATCTTCGGGCCAACCCCCACCTTGCCACTTTTTTTTTTTTTTTTTGTTTTCTAAAAACAGTTTAAACACCCCCCACCCCCCCTTAAAAGTGTTTTTGTCCCCATCAGAGGGCTGTGGAGTCTCTTATTAATTAAGTGGGCCTATATATTTGTGCCCCGAAATTCTCCCTTCATAATTTGAAAATGCTATTTTAAAAATGTAAAGTTGCACAAGGATGCTTGTAGGATTATGTTTGCAATGTTTATGTGCCAAAGTACTAAATCTCTTTTTTTGTTTGTCCCCACAGCTACCCTCCACACCACAGGAATGGCAGTCTGTGGCTTCCCAATTTGCCGAGCGGTGGGATTTTCCTAACTGCGGTGGAGCAATAGATGGGAAACAGGTCCGCATTGTGCCCCCACCCCACTCGGGGTCCTACTATTATAATTACAAGGGTTATCATAGTATTGTGTTGATGGCGGTGGTGTCGGCACAGTATGAGTTTCTATATGTGGACGTGGGGAAGAACGGCCGGATGTCAGATGGGGGAGTGTTCGCACGGACTGATTTCTATGATCGTCTCCAAACTGGTGGTCTGGCATTGCCACCAGATGAAGATAATGTGGAAGGACTTCCGTTTGTGTTCCTAGCGGACGAGGCTTTCGGCCTTGGACCTCACCTAATGCGGCCTTTTCCCCAGAGGACCCTCACCTTAGAGAGGAAGGTGTTCAATTTTCGGTTGTCCAGGGCTCGGAGGGTAGTCGAGAATGCCTTTGGGATCCTCAGCAACCGGTTCCGCCTGTTCCTGACATCGATACATTTGGCGGAATATAAATTGAACACCATTATATTTGCCTGCTGCATTTTGCACAATTTTCTACGCAGGCACTCCCAGACGTACCTAGCCTCCATGGGCTCTGAGGCAGGACTACCCTCAGAGAACATTCCTGGCCTGGACACTGGTCGCGCTGGCTTGGCCCCCCAATCTGCTCGTGAGGTACGCGACAAATATGTTGAGTACTTCATGGGTCGGGGGGCCATTGCTATGCCAGATCATATTTCTTTCTAATTCGGCCCCCCAAAGAAAGGAATATTCTCACAACTAATAAATAATTAGACCATTGGACTTTATACAGTTGTTTGTCATTACTGCTTTTTCTCTATTTTTCTGTCTTCCAGGTTCTCTCCAAAAATAGTGCACTTCTAGTGCCAAATTTACTTACTCAGATGTATTAACTAACCACATTTGCACATTATTCACTCATCTACTAACTGGGTATTCAGTCTAGAAATAAGAAGCCACTCATTTTGCTGCTTTTGATGTCACAATTAAATTTTTTTATTTTAGTCATTTTTCAACAAGAAATGTGTATTTTTTTGCAGAAAACATTTCCTGCAAATTTTTGGTACAAAATATTGGCTTTGAATTATTTTTTTTTTTTGTCTTTATTGACAGTGATTAGCAATAATACTGATCGAAACACAATGTAAGAATAATTTCACTGAAACTATACGCCAGCATTTTTGGGCTTGTCTCCTATATATCTATCTCTAGAGATAGATATATATATATATATATATATATATATATATATATATATATATATATATATATATATATATATATATATATATATACACACTTCTAAACATAAGTTTTTTAGACTTTGGTTCAAAATTAAAGTTATTATTTAGTTTGGTTTTCAATAACCCAGAATAATTTATGTAGAAATTTTTTTGGTTATTTTTTAATGTTTTTTTTTTATTTTTTTGTATTTGTTTCGAAGACATTTATTTACATTTAGAAATGTTTGGGTATTGTTTTTATACAAAACATTTTTTGGCTTTGTATTTGTTTGTGTCTAATTTTTTCAAAAAGATTTTAACACAACAAAAAGATTTTTTTTTTTTTTAAGAAAATTCGTTAACTTATTTCTTTAGGTGAGATTTCTTGTTCGTTTTGTGATCTGAAACTGTAAACATTTACAAACCAAAAAAGATCAACACCAAACAAAAAATTAAAAAAAGAACAGCAGTCAGTCATGGATGGTGTGCTTTCACACTGGAACACGCCAAAATTTCTAAATGCACACATTCAGTGAAAACTCGCCAAATGTCATTGGTTAAACAGACAAATGGCCACATGTGCTATCTGACATCATGGGTGATCAATGTCTGTGTTTTGTGGGAGCAAACCCTTCTTCCTCTCAACTACTTGAGGATCGAGGAGGGGTTTGTACCCACAAAGCACAGACAATAGATAGTCTGTGATGGCAGATAGCACATATTGGCACACTGTGTGTGCATTTAGAAATTTTGGCGTATTATAAAGTACAAAAATTAAAATGGGTTTTGTGGGCGGGGGATGGGCGGGGGATGGGCTTCTGTGGTTCAGTCTTTGACACGGCCCATCATGTCAATGATATTTTTGTAATTCTGTTCGATGACTAGCATCCTTTGGCGCATGTTGTCCATTTCCGTGCTGCACTCTGAAATGACATTTCGAACATTCTGCTCCATGACTAGCATCCTTTCCCGCATATTGTCCATTTCCGTGCTGCACTCCATTACTTGCTGTACAATTATAGAAGCACTTGCACGTGAAAAATGTGCTACACCATCTTCATCCCCTAAAAAGAAACAAATTGGCATTCAAAATATGTAAATAGTTTCCAGCCTATCTGCATATGTTTGGCCCTATTAATATAGGGGTGACACTGACCTGATGGCCTGATAATTTCCACATCCCCAATTTCTTCATCTTCTATCACTCCTCCTTCTTCCACCACCTCCCCATCATCTTCTATCACTCCTCCTTCTTCCACCACCTCCCCATCATCTTCGACTCCTCCTTCATCCATCAATCCACCTTCTTTCAATTCGCCAAATTGTTCTTCCGCCACTTGCCCTTCATCTGCTATAAATTCTAAGTCCAAAATTACTTCTTCCTCCTCTCTTCCTTCCTCCTTTCTTCCTTCCTCTTCTCCTTCCACATCCTCTTCTCCTTCCACATCCTCTTCTCCTTCCACATCCTCTTCTCCTTCCACATCCTCTTCTCCTTCCACATCCTCTTCTCCTTCCACATCCTCCTCTCTTCCTTCCACAGCCTCCTCCTCCTCAACATGTGGAGGTGTTTGATTTTGTGGGTGTCTGGCCCTCTCTGCCTCCTCCAATTGCTGGCGTCTTCTTTCCCCTATAAGAAATAAGGAAAAACAAAAGGTATACTCATCAGCACACAGATATTGGATATCATAAATCGCACACATTGCATAGACGATACATTTATGATGATTTTTGTTTGTTTATTCTTTCAGCAATCCTCCATTTTTGGCGTAGTTCTAGGCCAAGCTCTGATCCTGCCCCTTTTTTGCAAAGAAGTGACACACATGGATGTCCCCCCAAAACATTAATTCTCGTCGACCCTCCAAATAAATATACTTTGATTATTGAGACACAGGTGCTTTGCATTTCCAGATGTTAAAACATCAGCTTTATTTGCATTTTGGAGAATGAATCTTGTTTGCCTGTCACATGCACTCAATTTAATTTCGGTGATTTTGCTATTCAACAATGTTGGAAAACCAAGTTTGGGGCCAGTCAGCCATGTCCAGGTGTGTTGTTCCTGGAGTAACGTCGCATTTTTGCAAAACAATGTCATATTACGCGTGTTTACTATTTCACGAAATTTGATAATGGTTGTTATTTGACATAAACACAATACAGTATCTACACGTGTTCAAAAGTACAAGCAGGCCAAGGAGGCAGATGTGAAAAAATACATGTCAACACATTATTGCAGACATTCCCCCCCCCCTTAAATAATATAGACTTACTTTTACGCAGAATTTTGAGGATCTTCTTCATGTGATGTGGCTCCCTCAATTTTAAATCGGACCAACGCTTCCGGAGTTGCTCCTTTGACCTGGTGACACCAAACATTCTCCTCATTCTCCTTGCCACCTTGTCCATTATGTGAGACTTTCTACGGTTCGGTGTTTTGTAGGGCCCACATTCACCATCATAATCCTTCCTCCTCATGATGTAAACCAACTCCACCATTTCTTCAAACGCCATATTAGTGGCTTTATATCTTTTAGGCCTGGATCGGGACGGTCCTGCCTCTGTCCCTTCACTTGCGCCATGAGAGCTCCGTGCCCGCTCGTGTGACATCGCCATCTTTCCTTCCCACAGAGATTAGGGGCGTGGAAACGAGGAAATGTCCCGTCAGGGGCGGAGATGAGGGCGGGGATTCTTGCATATGCGGAGTGTCGCGAATGCCAACAACGTATTGACATAGGTTACGCGGAGAATATTCGCGCGATTCCAGAACCTACACAGTTAACGCCATATTTACTTTTTCAAATGATTAGGGGCATGGCAAAGGTGACGAGGGCGGCGTTTCATACATACGCGGAGTGGATAAAAGGCGCTTGACGTGATTACGTAGGTTACGTGTTAATTCAGCGAGCGTAACAAACGAGGATTTTGAGAGAGGCAGGTAAGAAATTTAAACATGGGATCAGCAGCGGGCTCTAAAATGTAGAGCCATGGGATGGGGGTTTGGTCTGTTGGTTGCACAGTTTTATTAAGCTATTATGTCTCTTGGATACCAGAATGTGATTTTCGTACCCAAATGCTTTTGTAGACATCACAAAATAGAGAGGTCAAAAATGCTGTGACTCATTATCAATTATGTAGGGTGTATTCAGATCAGGCCAAGTATTGTTCTGTGTTGGTTGGACAGAGGTCATTAGGAAGTTTCTTTCATGTAATCAATGCTGAGGGGCAGGATATCTACACATGCAATAGTGCCTTGATGAATGCTGTCATTTGTAATAATTGTGTATGGTTCTAGATTTCAATTATTTACTGCAATGTAACCAAAGGGGCGGCATGTATAAAAATAATGTTAGCTACAACCAACCAATGGGGCCAAGCTGGCCAGCATTTTCTAAACAAGAGACACTGTGTTTGTATTTCTATATAGGTACTACTTTTTAAACAACATATTCTATCAATGTAAATGCTGAGGCTTTTTTTAATTGTGTTTTTGGTTTCTTTTTATTTTTTCAATCTAGAATAAAAATCACTAAATCATCATTTCCCAATGGATCTCCTGCAGACCCAAGAGATTATCCAGCACTTGCTGGATAAATTTAGGGAAATGCCCATCCTGTGGGATTCAAAGCAGCCCACCTACCACAACAAGGACGTACGAGCGGCAGCACTTGAACAGCTAGCAGCATACATGAGGACATGGGTGCCAGAATGCAGTGCCAACATGGTGAAGGATAAACTTGCCAACCTCAGGGGCACATATAGGAGAGCGTACAAAGCTCACCAAAAGCAGCTAAGATCTGGAGCAGCAGCAAGACCACCAAAGGAACCCAAGCTGTGGTATTACAGCCAGATGTCATTTTTGCGGGATCAACTGGAGGGCAGGCCATCAATGTCAAGTCTGAATCCCAACCTTCCCTCCACGCTACCTCCCAGCGGGACTTCCCCAGATCACAACAGCCCTGCAGAGTCGGATGAAGAGGGCCTGGCTGACAGAGAGGCAGATCTGCGCCTCTACGATGATGAGGTATAGTAGTTTCATAACTATTTATGTAATAATATTAATTATTGTTTGATTCTTGACTTGATATTGGTTAATAAAATACAAGCTGGGAAGTAAAAATCTAAAGTCGTGGGCAAACAAATAGGTGTCAGGGATGACAACTGCAGGGGTCAGAGGGTGAGTCTGTTTTCAAGTTTAAATTCAAGGCAAAAAATAAGATTCAAGCATGAAAATGTGAGTGATTATATTCCTAAATATATTACAACATGTCCCTTTTTTTTACACAGGAAGAAGAGACCAGCCAGGAGGTGGCAGATCCTCTCCTCACTGACAGCCAGGCCGAAGGGGTCAGTGGCAGCCAGGAGGAGGCCGGGCCCAGTGGCGTTCAGCAGCTCCCCAGGACAAGCACCACCAGCCAGGCTCCTCCCCTTTATATTAGGCCACCAGGCCGTAAGAAGAAATTGGGGGCAGTGGAGGAAGCCAGCCTCCAAATGATTAGGGAGGCGAGTGCCATCATGAGGGCCCCCCTCAACCCCACTGAGGCCTACAGTGCCTCCGTGGCACATGATCTCAATAAAGGCACGGAGGAGCAGAGGCAATTGGCCAAGGGCATCATCAAACAGGCCCTTTGGTGGATGCAGAGGGAGCTGCTGACCCCAGACACTGGGCTATGTGACCCGGCCCGGCTTGCTGAACATCATACTCCTGCTGCCACATCATCCCCACCTGCAAGGGCCCAGGGAAGACCCGCTGTAAGGCAGCCTGGAAGGAAGGTTGCAAGGAAGAGGAGACGTTGATGCCCTGCCTTCCATTTGATCCCCCACAAATGGCATCTTGTTTGGACTACCACAGCTTGGGTTCCTTTGGTTATGTGCTGCTGCTTCTGATTTTAGTTTGTGTGCCTCCTGAGGTTGGCTAGTTTAGCCTTCACCATGTTTGAAATGCAAGTTTGCATGTATTTTGCTAGCTGTTCAAGTGCTGCCATTCTGTTTTTGTTCCTTTTTATAATTTGCTAAAATAAAAGCCTTTTTGTTGATTTGAAAAACGTGCCTATTGTTTGTAATACTGTGGGTATTATTTTAGGCATCAAACATTACAAACAAATAAAATGTTTAATCTAAAATATTCACTAACTCATGGGGGGGGGGGGGGGGGGCATTTGGTGTGCCAACATGGTAGACAATTTAAACAACCTTCAAAATAATCCAGTTAAATATACAAACAAAAGCAAAATCAAAACTATTTCCTATTACAATATTCTAAATGGTGACATAACTATAAACACATAAATAAAGTGGGAAAGATAAACATTAAACATTAAAAGCAAAAAATTAGACATGTGGAGGACCACTAAAAATATGATACGTCGGGCCAAGAAAAGATTGCTAAAATCTTACTACATCACAGCTAACAAATTTCACTTTTCAGTATGGAACAACTCAGTTGAAATAACATGAGCTAAATAACTGATTATTTATAGCAAGAGAAGAATGAATAAAACGACGGCATCAAGCGTTGTTTATTGTGTGGTTTGCTTCAGTGTTCTATTGCTAGAATTAATCTTTCTATTGACGAATGTGCCATATCCCAAACAAACGTGAGTTTTACCTGAACGAGCGCTCCCGTGGCCTCATTTAGTCTGAGCATGCGCGGGGTTTTTGTACGTTGGTTTTGTGTACTCACCACCAAACATGTCCGTTCGGACAGGATTTGAGCGGACGGTTTTAAAACAAGTTTGCAAATAAATGTCTGCTGAAAAACGGCCCGGCGGGCAAATGTACGGTGAAATTCTGTACGCTCGTAACTACACACGACCAAACATGTCTGCTGAAACTGGTCCGCGGGCCAGTTTCAGCAGACATGTTTGGTCGTGAGTATGGGGCCTAAGAGGAAAAAGGGCTGGCCTAATGTGACTCTAATCCTAATGAGAGATTTAACTGTATAGCAACCATTTACATTTCCCTACAATTGCAAGTAGAGTAGTAGTCCATATGTTAGGCCTGAGGGTTATCTTCGTTGGCAGCGTTGGAGCTCAAGATGTGAACAGGAAATCCTTAATGTATAACATAAGGGTTCTATAATCAGCAAGGGAATGCTAGGTATGGCAAAGTGGCAGATCCCTTGACAATCCAGGTTATGTTGTCTGCATGCAGTGTCCATGTGGTGTATGTAGCGCCCCCCTACTTTCAGTACGGGCGCTACACAAAAGTTAGTGGGGAATGGGAGGCTTAGTTTTACTCCCATTCACAAATTATGGTAATTCATGCTGCTGTCAATTCCAGAATTTGTCCTGTAGGTCAGTCTGCGCTCCGGGGGTGCTTTGACACCTCTGGGCGGCAGTTGGCGCTAGAGAGATTCTGGCAGACCCACCTGCTCCCAGCAGCCAATCAGAGGAGTTATTCCCTCGTTGGGCATGCTGGGGGGGGGTATATCTGTGGCAGCCGCTTTTGGCGGGTTCTGTTTGCGGGGCCCGAGTTCCAGGTGCGGTACCCACCTTCAGGGTACGCGCATTCATGGGCCCCGCCACCGTGTCCTGCCATGCCGACGCCGTGTACCATGCGGAGCCTCCTCCTACTATTGAAAGGGGCCCCAGCGACTTGCTGGGTCCCTGCCTTCTGCTGAGAGGATCCTAGGCTGGGAGCTGAGCGATGGGGGATTGGCCCGGGAGAACCTAGAACTAAAGGTTGTCCAGGAGGCCCAGACGAACCATCGGGGATCCGGTCACCACACCGTATGACAGGTATGCTCAAGCTGTCAGTGGATGACATTGATTAAACTAACTGGGAGGATTTGCTCAAACTGTTTTATCACACATCTTAAATTGTCCAGCCTGTGGCAGAGGCCTTGAGTCAGGCCTGTGGCAGAGGTCTGTTTCCTCCCAGTGATTTGTAAGTGACGCTCCGGCTGCCAGGCCCGAGATAACTGCCTGTCCGGGGGCACTTTACCCACCCTGATTGGGGTGGCGACGAATTGAGCTATATCATTGCTGAGAGCAGGCTTGCTCTCTCTGAATATCCAAGGCCTGATACTAAAAGTTCCTCTATGCTCATCAACCTTGTCGTGTGTCATGTTGATGTTGGCCAGGTTGGGCCTTGGAATAAAGCATTGAAAAACTAAATTGGTGTCTGGACACTTGCTCTTTACTACACTCACAGAATTCACCCCTAGACCAAGTCAAGAAGGTGACTTAGAAAGCCGTTCCCAAACTAATCAGCGGCTCCTTCAGGGGTGAGCGCTACATGTATATTACTGGCAGGGAAGGGTTTGGGTTTAGGCTCGCTCATCAGATCCTGAATCCAGCAGGCACTCACACACAGAAAGGGATGCAGGGTTTTTACACTGTTCAGCAGGGAGCTGGATGCAATGGATCGGTCGGATGTGGATTCATCGATCCAAGCTGTCACTTGCTTTGCTGTCTCCCTCTCATCTGCAAGGGTCAGAGGGGATCTTCGGCACAGCGACGCATAGTGGGTCCTCTTGGGCAGGAACAGAGGCCACAATTCCCACAGATGGGCGGTGCTCACTCGATGGATTGCGGGAAGATGAGAGCGCTGGCCTGCTGGGAGACTCCTTTTATCTCTTCTATCACAATTCTCTTATGGAGAGGGTGGTTTGCTGGGAGATGTAGTTTGCAAAGGATTCAGCAATGCACTAGTGGCTGTGCAGGAGACTACAAATCCCACAATGCTTTCCTTCAGAGCTCAGGAGTTTGATGCAGATAATCTGAGCCCAGCACTAGGGGGAAACAGGATTAGCCTGCAGTGATGGAGATAAAGTCTGCTACTTCATATTACAGTTGTCCACTCTTGGCTACATCAGTATTATTCTTGTAGAGCTTAAATAAATGCTGTGGGATAATGCACTTGGCTGATGGACCCTATTTTGTTTTTGTTTTTTTAGTGGCTTCCAGACATCCCAAGTCCTAGAGGAGAGCAAGAAGCTGGATGCATTCTCCAGTGACGTGGATCTTTTACACCTGTACCAGGATATCACACTTATACGCAGGAGACATTCTGTCATTATTGAAAGGGGGAGAGAGCAGAGTGACAGAGCGATGAGCTAATTGCGGTACAGCTTTTTCTTTTACTGTCCAGTCGCAGGCTGGGGGCAGTTCCAGGACAACCTGGACCCAGAGTTAATAGGCTGAATGATGCTGGACATCAGACTAAGGATATGTAGGGGCAGAAAAAAAGTACTGCAGGAGAAATCTCTGGATTGAACTTGAATGAGTATTTTTTTTTTAATTGGCGATTTTTTTTTTTATCTTGTTATTTTTAAGCTGAACTCCTAGCAGATGTAAACAGCACCAGTTAATGCAACTCTAAATTCATTTGTCCAGGTTTAAAGGTATTTTTTAAATACATCGGGGCAGATCCACAAAGAGAGTACGCCGGCGTATCTATTGATATGCCGGCGTACTTTCAAATTTCCTGCGTCGTATCTTTGTTTTAAATCCTCAAAACAAGATACGTCGGCATCTGGGTTAGATCCAACAGGCGCACGTCTTCGTACGCCTTCGGATCTTAGATGCAATTCTTCGGCGTCCGCTGGGTGGCGTTCCCGTTGTATTCCGCGTAGAGTATGCAAATTAGCTATTTCCGACGATCCACGAACGTACGAGCGGCCGTCGCATTCTTTTACGTCGTTTTCGTTCGGATTTTTTCGGCGTATATTTAAAGCTGCTATTTGGTGGCGTACGCAATGTTAAGTATTGCCGTCGTTCCCGCGTTGAATTTGAAAATATTTTATTTTGTTTGCGTAAGTCGTCCATGAATGGGTCTGGACGTAATTTACGTCCACGTCAAAACAATGACGTCCTTGCGACGTCATTTAGCGCAATGCACGGCGGGAAATTTAGGGACGGCGCATGCGCAGTTCGTTCGGCGCGGGGACGCGCTTCATTTAAATGAAACACGCCCCCTACTCGCCGATTTGAATTACGCCCCGCTACACCGCGAGAGATACACTACGCCGCCGTAACTTACGGCGCAAATTCTTTGTGGATTCAAAGATTAAAAAAGTAAGTTACAGCGGCGTAGCGTATCTCACATACGCTGCACCCATGCAATTGTACGAGGATCTGCCCCATCAGGTGTAAGTATCTGAATCGGACTGGTATTGCCCTTTTGGAATCCCTGTACAACAGAGCCCAGACTTGGAGATTGAGAAGCAGCACAAGCATCCAATTAGCTGTACTGCAGTGCTTATGTGCTAGCAAGAAACATGCTAAGGGGAAGATAGAGCAACAGGGAGATTATATATTCATTCTGCTGCTTCTTTTTTCACAGTCCAGTCAAGGGCTTCTTCAGATAAAAATCAGGTCCCCTGCCTTGCCAGATAGACTGAGCTGCGTAATTCTCAGGACTGGATGAACAAAAAGCACAAATCTTTTGGTAGGTAAAAAAGCTCCTTTATGTGTATTTCATTTGTGTATTGAGCAGCCCGGTACACACGAGCAAACATGTACGATGAAAGCGGTCCGTCGGACCGTTTTCACCGTACATGCCTGCCAGAGGGCTTCTGTACGATGGTTGTACCAACCATCGTACAGAAGTCCGCGCGTAAACACTACACGGGGCGTGTCCGCGTCGTCGCCACGACGATGACGCGGCGATGTGGGCGGGCCTGCCATTTAAAGGCTTCCACGCATGCGTCAAAGTCATTCGACGCATGCGAGGGACGGCGGGCGCTCGGACATGTACGGTAGGTCTGTACTGACGACCGTACATGTCCGAGCGGGCAGGATTCCAGCGGACGGTTTTAAAACACGTCCAGGAATATTTGCCCGCTGGGAAAAGGCCCGGCGGGCAAATGTTTGCTGGAATTCGGCCCGCTCGCGCCTACACACGACCGAACATGTCTGCTGAAACTGGCCCGCGGATCAGTTTCAGCATACATGTTTGGTCGTGTGTACGGGGCCTTAATTTCAGCTTTAAATATACAGCACACAAATCAGTTTTTTTAGTCTTGACCTTGGTTACCAAGACACTTATGTAATACCTATTGGAACTACAGATAAAAACATTTCAATACATTTTAAATGGACAATACAGTTTCTTTGTAGAAAAAAAAATTCCTTACTGTCACTCTTGACTTAAATGGATTTTTCTGCAAAGCAGTACCTAACGCAAAATCTGCTGCAAGGCCATCAGTTCTTATCCAGAAATAATTAAATACCTCCATTACCTGGCATCAGGCGCTGAAGAATAAAAATAAAAAAGGCTCAGGTATGCGACGGATGGCTTTTTTAGGGAAAAGATCACATAAAAAAGGGGAAACATTAGCCAGAAAAAAAGAAAAAGAAAACATGTGAAAATCTGGAGATCAAGGCTGAATAATGCATTTCTATACTGCCTTTGTTCGTGATGATAGACACCTGCCATCTTGTACTTTACTTCTTGTGTACTGTCTTCTTATCCCAGAATCCTCTCTGACAGCTACTAGACCAGATAGGGAACTGACAGATCTGGTTCCACGCCATTAGTTTGCCATTTTTTATCTCTTCTCTCGCTCGTTGCTCTTTTCTTTTTATTTCATCTTCTGTTATTCAGCTGACTTTTCCGAACCTCCTGGGGTCGCCAAATTCATATGAAAAGACTGGTTAGCTCCTGACAAGCGTGACCTGCGACTGACGGCTGGGCTTATGGCTCCCCAGCCAGAAAATATTATTTTGTTTATCCTTGTAGGGAACTGTAAAAAAAATCTATAAAAATCTATTTCATACAATTCAATAAACGCAGGAAAAATATCAACACGCAAGTCAATAAGGTACATGGAGAGGTTCATCTGGTGTTAAAATAAAGGTTATGATTGAGTTGGTGTGTTCAACATGTTTGGGTCATTGTGACAAGGCTATATACCAGAAAATATGTGTTTTTCTTTTTCTAGTCTCTTAAAGCTGAACTCCAGGCAGATATAAAAGGCTCAAATAATGCAGCCCTGCAATCTTGACTGGTGCACTGCTAGAGTCCTAGCTCATGGCCCCTTTAGTAGAAACCCCCTACATACCCTTACCATTAGATTAACCACTTCCATACCAGGCACTTACGCACCTTCCTGCCCAAGCTAATTTTCAGCTTTCAGCACTGTCACAATTTGAATGACATGCTGCACTGTACCCAAATGAAATTTTTATAATTTTGTACCCACAAATAGAGCTTTCTTTTGGTGGTATTTGATCACGTCTGCGATTTTTATTTTTTGCGCAACAACTAAAAAAAGACTGACATTTTTGAAAAAAATTAAGTTTTTATTTTTTCTGTTAATTTCTTTTGTAAATAAGTTTTCTTCTTCGAATATGGGCACTGATATGGCGGCACTGATGGGTACTGATGAGGTGGCACTGATGGGCACCGATAGGAGGCACTGATAGGCGGCGCTGGTATGCTGCACTGATGGGCACTCATAGGCGGCACTGATGGGCACTCATAGGCGGCACTTATGGGCACTCATAGGTGGCACTGATGGGCACTCATAGGTGGCACTGATGGGCACTCATAGGTGGCACTGATGGGCACTCTTTGGCGGCACTTATGGGCACTCATGGGTGGCGCTGATGGGTACTTATGGGTGGCACAGATGAGCACTGATGGGTGGGCACTGGGCATAGATGGGCACTAAGAGGTGGCACTGTTGGACACTGGGTGGCACTGATGGACACTGAGGGGTGGCACTGATGGACACTGAGGGGTGGCACTGATGGCATTGCTGGGCATCATTTCAGTCAGTGCCCATGTTGCCAGTCAGTGCCCATTTGTGGGCACTAATTGGCATCGATTGTGTTAAAAAAAATTGTATTGTTTTTTTGTGTGCCTATTTTTACTCTATTGAGCACCGGGGGGGGGCACTCCCTGGTGGTCCAGTGCTGGAATCCGAGGGGGGGATGCGCTGATAAACAATCAGCGCAAACCCCCCCTGTCAGGAGAGCCGCCGATCGGCTCTCCTCTACTCGTGTTTGTCAGACGCGAGTGAAGAAGAGACGATTAACGGCTCTTCCTGTTTACTGTACATCGTGATCAGCCGTGGTTGGGCACGGCTGAGCATGTGGTAAAGAGCCTCCGCCGGAGGCTCTTTACCAAGATCGGAGATGCAGGGTGTCAGACTGACACCCTGCATCACCGATCGCCGCGCTGCGCGCGCTCCCACGGGCATGCGCCGGCATACAATCCTGCAGGACGTCAATAGACGTCCAGTCAGGATTTCAGAACCACTTCCCGGACGTCAATTGACTATTGACCGGGCGGGAAGTGGTTAAAGACATGAAGCCTTCTGGATTAATTGGCCAACAAAGGCCCCTTTATAAATTCCAAAAGATAACATAAAATAAACTTATAAAAATTAACCATTTTCATAAATATATATAATCTTTAAATAAATATATATATTTAAACATAAACAACTTTTATTGACCCAAAGAACTTTTTCTAACTATTGCGTAAGAGGTTCCTGAGAGAAGGTAAAGAATGCTATGTTATCGGCTGCTCACCATCACCAAAGTATTCTGGCCTCTAGCCGTGCTCCCACCAGCTCCGAGACTTGATCGTTCCTTCACTCTTCAGCCCGATTGACCAATAGCCCGCTTAACCAGATAGGGAAGGTGCCTATCCAGAGACAGGCCCCAAACGCTACCAACCATCTCTGATATATACCTCCAATATATATCTAACAACCACCAACCAACCCTCAGGAACCCCATACCCCTGCCATCACCACCTGAAACGAAAAGACACATTAAAAACAAATACCCATTCCAAACAACTTCCAATAGGGAGGGAGGGAGGGAGGGAAAAACAGCCTGTGTGTTACCTCTTCCTGCCTTTGGTGCCAAATGACTAGCTCCGCCCCCTTGAATTTATAGTGAGCTGCCTCGTGCTGCCAGCCCCTCCCCCTGGCAAATACTGCACCCAACCCCACATCCTCTTCCTGGAGCAACATCCTCAGCATTTCCCCAGTCATGCGGCCCCTCTGCCTAGGTTCCCTTTACTCCGTGCCATTCTTTAATTGTTGATACAACATTGATGTGTATGTGATGTGTTTTATTATTTCCACCTGGCGTTCCAGATCCTATCCTTTCATTAGAACACTCACTCTTTTACTGTATCTATGGAGGGAGCCATGGTTGTCACATAGGCTGGACTTCAAATGTCTGTCTTTCTTCATCTCTATGACGTAGTGTATTGATGGCACTAGAAGTTTATACCAGTGGTCTCTAAACTGTGTCTCGTGGGCCGGATGTCGCCCTTTGCTTGCCTTTATTTGACCCATGGGGCACAATTTTTTCCACTGATACAAGGAATTATTTCATCCACTGACACCAACAAGGAACGCTCTTTCTCCCACTGACACCAACAAGGGTCACTTTTTCTCCCACTGACACCAACAGTTAGACACTTATCCTTCTACTGACACCAATAATGGGTACTACTATTCATTCCACTAATACCAATGATGGGGCATTGTTTTTTACTTCCATTGATGCTGGTGCATTTTCTAATCCCAATAACTACAGTCTGGCCCTCCTAAAGTCTGAAGGATGGTAAACTGGCCCATTGTTTATAAAAATTGGAGACCCCTGGTTTACACATGTAGGAACCTGCTGCCCCCTGGTGGCTGTATTTTTAAATGCCTGTAAATCTATTATGTATGCACTTGGTTTTGGCTCTGAAACCCCAAAAGGAAAGTGGAGAGAGAGGAAAAGACAGGGGAGGGCTGGGCCGGGGGGCAAGGTGGCAATTGCCTCCCAGGCCGCTCTAATTTATGTTCAAAATGGCCGGCAGCCGCTGCCCTTTACCATTTTATTTTTTATTCTACACTGGGAAGTCGGGGGCACGGCCACAGTGGCTGACCACTAGCTGTTGCATTCCGGAAGTTGTAGTCCACGCTCAAGCTTCCGGTGGGTGGAAAACAGAGAAGCCCAGAGAAAACTACAACTCCCTGGGATCGGATTCTTGGAAGCAGACAGAGGTAGTGTGTGCCAGGGAATCGGGATGCAGGGATGCAGGGCTGGGCGCTGGCTGCAACTTCATACCAGGACCAGAAGCATTACCCCCCCCCACAGGAGGCCGTGGCGTGCAAGGACCTACTGAGCTGAGATCACTGAGGTGAGAGACCCTGACACGCCTAGCTGACCCCCCCATACACCCCATGTAACCTGCCCCAGTGATCAGGCTGCATTGATGGGCACTGGAGTTGGCTGCACTGATGGGCACTGGTGAGGCTGCATTAAAAAAAATAGGTGGGCCATGGATGGTGAGCTCATTCGGCAGTTCAATGGGCCACTTGACTGGACTTGCCCCCCAGACCTAAGGCTGCCAGCCCTCCCCTGGGAAAGGACAGAGCATTTCAGCAACATGACTTGTCCATGCTACTAAATTCTGGACCAGAAGAAACTATTATGCAAGTATTCCTATAATCCAATAGATTAACTGCAGTTGCTGAGTGTATAGCTAAACCTCTGTGACAGACAGAGTATCTCTTCCCTGTCTTTGTTATTATCTCACAAGCACAGTGCCAGATAGCTAGGTCTGTGCTACTGTATGTGTACCGGTCAGTGTAGGAGATGCTGGAGAGGATGGGTCCTGTATTTCTTGCCTCAGCCCCTCTGAAACACTAGGTTAAATGTATAAACATGCATAGTCACAGGAAATAATTGAAAATAGCAATTGGCAGTCACTCAGCAGTAATACATTGTCAAAGAAATAGACACTAAGCGAGTTAGTAAAAGCAAACTTGATATATTGTCACTAAGCAAGGTTGGCAACTGTAACAATGACAAAAACACCTTCAGCGAACCCCCTAAAGGGCTGCTGGTAGTTTGGGCCTATTTCCTCCCCTTAGCGCACACACAGCCAGGCACACAGCATTTTTGTCAGTCTTTCTCTGGCTCAAGGAGCAGTCTAGGGATTTGTTTTTGTGATTTTTAGCATGAGATACCCCGAAACTGACGAACTTAAAGAGGAAGTAAACCCCAAAAATGTAATAAAAAAAAATAAAGAACCCTGCAAGACAAAGGCATAATGAGCTAGTATGCTATGCATACTAGCTCATTATGTATTACTTACCTCAGATCGAAGCCCTGCAGCAGTCCTCGTCCCCCCCTCCGGCGGCCGACATCTCGCCCGGGGCTTTCTTCCAGGTATCGCAGCTCTGGGGCTGGGATTGGCCAGAGCCGCGATGATTTCACTCCCGTGCATGCCCGCGGGAGCCGCTGGTAGCGGCACATCTAGTTGAAGCAACGGCATGACGTCCAATTGCTTCAGTGCTTTTTCCCGATCTCTTCGGCACATGCAGACACAGGGAGATATCTAGGGTAGCTACAGGTAAGCCTTAATATAGGCTTACCTGTAGCATAAAGTGGGTTGTAAGGGTTTACAACCACTTTAACTACTTTAATACAGGGCACTTTCAACTTCTTCCTGCCTAGGTCATTTTTCAGCTTTCTGCGATGTTGTACTTTGAATGACAATTGCGCGGTCATGCAACACTGGGGTGGATTCAAGAAGCAATTGCGCCTGTGTAACCATAGGTTACACAGCGCAATTGCTTACTTGCCCCGGCGTAACGAGTGCTCCTGATTCAGGAACCTCGTTATGCCGACTGCAGCCTAAGATCTGCGCGGCATAAGGCTCTTATGCCTGCATATCTTAGGCTGCATTCTTGCGGTGGACGCTAGGTGGTGTTCACGTTGTGCTCAGTGTATAGTATGCAAATTGCATACTAACACCGATTCACAACGTTGCGCGAGCCCTGCGTACGCAATTTACGTCGTTTACGTACGGCGGTTTCCGCGCAAGGCTGCCCCTGCTACGTATACCCGTCGTTCCCGCGTCGCGAAATTCAAATTTTACGTACTTTGCGTAAGTGAATCGTGAATGGCGATGGACGCCATTCACATTCACTTTGAAGCAATCATTTAAATTGTGTGCTCTTGCGCCGGGCATTTTGCCGGCGCGCCCGCGCAATTCACGGAGCTTCTGCTCCGTGAATCAAGGGCAGCGGAGCAAATTTGCGGGGGTGCAGGCCAAAAACGTTGCCCTGCGCCTCCGTAAATAATGGGCAATTCTACCTGAATCCGGCCCACTGTACCCAAATCAAATTTAATAATTTTCTTCACACAAATAGAACTTTTATTTTGGTGGTATTTAACCAATTTCCCGACCGGCTCACGCAGATAAACTGCGGCAGAATGGCTCTCCTGGGCTGAATCCCTATGGGTACGTCCTTCCCTTTAGTGGCCGCTGGCCATGCGCGATCGCATGTACGAGAGCCAGAACAGGGATTTGTGTGTGTAAACACATGTCCCTGTTCTGTCATGGCATAGGAGACATATTGTTTGTTCCTACTAAGTAGGAACAACGATATGTCTCCTCCCCTAGTCAGTCCTATCCCCATACAGTCAGAACACGCTGAGGAAACACACATTTAACCCCTTGATCGCCCCCTAGTGTTAACCCCTTCCCTGCCAGTGACATTTACACAGTAATCAGTGCAGTGCATTTTGGTTAGAGTTATATAATAATAATAAATTTTGTCAAGTTTTTATTGCTGCCTATGTTCCTGTTGGAGCAATTTCCTTTCACTTCCTGCCCTGATAACCAAACAGGAAGTGAGATCTACCCATCAGGGACTCAGACAGTAATAAGACCCTTGCAGAGCTTTGAATCCTTCCTCACCCAACATTGTCAGCACATTTGATTACTGTCTGCAACCTTGTTAGAGAGGTTTTGGTTACTTCTACTCTCTCTCTCTGTGACCACACAGGAAGTGAGAGGAAAACCTTGCCAAAGGTTACACAAAATGCAATAAAAACATGACAAGTAAACAAACAAAATATTTTTTTTACCTGGAGATGGGCTTAAAGTTTTCACTGGCAAAAAAATATCAAATAATATGTTGAACATCTAGAAATATAATTTAGTATACACGGTAGTGAAAGGCAGTAAAATATTTGACCAATATATCATTAAAGCTGAACTTAAAGGGGTTGTAAAAGTTTGTTTTTTATGTTACTTTAAGCTAGTGCATTGTTGGTTCACTTACATTTTCCTTCGACTTCCCTTCTAAATGTTTTTTTTCTTTGTCTGAATTTCTCACTTCCTGTTTCTCCTCAGTAAGCTTGCCCCCATCTTCCGAGCTGTTCTGGCTGGGGGTTAGTCAGCCAAGCTTACTGAGGAGGAACAGGAAGTGAGAAATTCAGACAAAGAAAAAAACATTTAGAAGGGAAATCGAAGGAAAAGTTTAGTGAACCAACAATGCACTAGCTTAAAGGAACCTATTTAGAAAATAAAAAAACAACCTTTACAACCCCTTTAATAACCCTGTGCAAGATGCATTTGCTGCAATTTTCATCTTCAATCCAGAGATTCCGCTCCAGGACTATTTATCTGGCGCTAGATGTCCTAAGCCCAGATCATCTTCCCCAGCTTGTAATTGGACAGTGAAATTAAAAGAATCACAATCAAGCAGCACTCTGCTTTCTCCTTCTTTGAACATGCTTCTTGTCAGCATATGAACTGATTGTCTTCTTGCACTGCTTCTCCTTCTCACACTCCAGCTCTGCTGTACAGGCACTACAGGAGGCCAATACTAGGTCAAGTTTAGGTACTTACAATGCTTGAATTTAAAAATAATTTTCTAATTACTGGTATGTATTAATGATTACAGAGTTGCATTAAATTGTATTTTTATCTGCCTAGTACCCAGGTTTTAAATATTTTTTTTTTTTAAATCTTGTCGGGAAAGAAAATAAAGCAAAAAAAGTTGTTCCATTAACCTACTGAACCTTCAGCAAACCTTTACCTGGACCCTGAGGGCCTGTCCCGCCACTTTGAAAACATATCCGAGAGGCCTGTATGGCTAACCTTTATCTCATAAAGAATTACGTGGTGTTCAATTATAGATGAATCCATTGTCGGGCTTCAGCAGACGTAGAGGAGGTAGAGAAAAAAAAAAAAAAATCTGTGGGTTGTTTTAATTATAATCTCATGTCAAAAAGCCCAGTCGGAGAATGAAATGGCTCTTAGGAGACCATCTGTGATATTACATCTCCGCCATTTAAGCAAGGAAGCTGTTTAATCATCCAGCCCACTCCCCGTCTCATCTCTTTTGTTGACTGTGCAAAAGGCTTGGACCAGCGAAATGTGTTCGGAGTTCTGGCAACGCATTGATAGCCAAGTTCATCGTTTCATATTTCTACCTGTTGTGTACACGCATTTGTCATTTTCATGGATACACTATCTCACAAAAGTAAGTACACCACTCACATTTTTGTAAATATTTTATTATATCTTTTCATGTGACAACACTGAAGAAATTACACTTCGCTACAATGTAAAGTAGTGAGTGTACAGCTTGTATAACAGTGTAAATTTGCTGTCCCCTCAAAATAACTCAACACACAGCCATTAATGTCTAAACAGCTGGCAACAAAATTGAGTACACCCCTAAGTGAAAATGTCCAAATTGGGCCCAATTAGCCATTTTCCCTCCTTGGTGTCATGTGACTTGTTAGTGTTACGAGGTCTCAGGTGTGATTGGGGAGCAGGGGTGTTAAATTTGGTGTTATTGCTCTCACTCTCTCATACTCAGGGATGGACTGGCTATTGGGACTACAGGGAGTTTCCGGGGGGGCCGATGGCTTAGTGGGCCGGCTTCAGTGACAGCGGACCGCCGCCCCCCTCCGCTCCTCTGTTTCTCCCTTCCCGCAGCGCTCACCTCTTCTCCCTCCCCGCAGCGCTCACCTGGGGGAAACAAAGAGGCAGGGGGAGGACCAGAGGAGCAGGGACGATGACAGAGTAGCATGGGGGAGGGGACAGACAGCTGACTCAACAGCTATGGCCTGGGAGTTTCTCACTTCTGCCTAATCTTGTCCCTTAAGGGGGGGCACCGAACTGATTATTTTCCCCAGGTGAAATAATGTCTAGCATCCCCACTGGTACTGCCTATAAGAGTACCAGCCGTTCTACTCTAATAAATTAGAATGGCTAGTGAAGGGGTAGAGGGGGCTTGGGTGGCCGGGCTGGGGGGGGGGTGCGGGAGTTGTCCGGCAGCCATGGGAGAGACCTGTCAAAGTGGGCCAGTCTGGATGAAGTCCAGGGCAAATTTTTGTCCCAGTCCAGCCCTGCTCATACTTGTTACTGGAAGTTCAACACAGCATCTCATGGCAAAGAACTCTCTGAGGATCTGAAAAAAATAATAGTTGCTCTACATAAAGATGGCCTAGGCTAAAAGAAGATTGCCAAGACCCTAAAACAGAGTTGCAGCACGGTGGCCAGCAGTTTAACAAGACAGGTTCCACTCAGAACAGGCCTCGCCATGGTCGACCAAAGAAGTTGAGTGCACATGCTCAATGTCATATCCAGAGGTTGTCTTTGGGAAATAGACATATGAGTGCTGCCAGTATTGCTGTAGAGGTTGAAGGGGTCGGGGGTGAGGAGTATAAAGAAAAGTGTGCCTTGCCTACAGTCAAGCATGGTGGTGGGTGTGTCATGGTCTGGGTTGCATGAGTGCTGCCTGCACTGAGGAGCTACAGTTCATTGATGGAACCATGAATGCCAACATGTACTGTGACATACTAAAGCAGTATTCGTAAACTGGGCCGCAGGGCAGTATTCCAACACGAAAACGACCCCAAACAAACCTCCAAGATGACCACTGCCTTGCTAAAGAAGCTGAGGGTAAAGGTGGTGGACTGGCCAAGCATGTCTTCAGACCTAATCCTTTTGAGCATCTGTGGTGCATTCTCAAGCCGAAGGTGGAGGAGAGCAAGGTCTCTTACATCCACCAGCTCTGTGATGTCATCATGGAGGAGTGGAAGAGGACTCCAGTGGCAACCTGTGAAGCTCTGGTGAACTCCATGCCCAAAAGGATTAAGGCAGTGCTGGAAAATAATGGTGGCCACACAAAATATTGACACTTTGGGCCTATTTGGAAATTTTCACTTAGGGGTGTACTCACTTTTGTTGCCAGCGATTTAGACATTAATGGCCGTGTTGAGTTATTTTGAGGGGACAGCAGATTTACACTGTTATACAAGCTGTACACTCACTACTTTACATTGTAGCAAAGTGTCACTTCTTCAGTGTTGTCACATGCAGTGGTATACGAAGTGCCACACACTGGGGGGGGGGGTGTCAGGCCGGCGCCCCCCTCAGCCATGCAGAGTGAAGCCGCCTCCCCCTCCTGATTTATGTCTACACAGTGCTGTGCATGTTCTGATCATCTGCACTGTAGGGGGGCATCTGCACTGTAGGGGGGTCTGTACAGTAGGGAGGGGGTTTGCACTGTAGGGAGGGGGTATGCACTGTAGGGGGGCCTGTGTAACATTCAGGGGGTCCAGAACTGTTAGGGGGGTGTCTGTGTAACATACAGGCATCCAGAGCTGTGGGGGGCTGTGTAATGTAAAGGGGTCCAGAGGTGAAGAGTGATTTCTAAATTAAAGGGGTCCAAAGGTGCAGGGGGCTGTGTAATGTAAAGGGGTCCAGAGGTGCAGTGTACTGTGTAATGTAAAGGGGTCCAGAGGTGAAGGGTGCTGTGTAATGTAAAGGGGTCCAGAGGTGCAGGGTGCTGGGGGGGTGTCAGGCCGGCGCCCCCTCAGCCGAGCAGAGTGAAGCCTCCTCCCCCTCCTGATTTATGTCTACACAGCAGTGGTGTACTAAGGGGGGGCGGGGGGGCCACACACTGGGGGGTGTCAGGCCGGCGCCCCCCCTCCGACTGAAGTGAAGACAGCAGGCGAGTTTAGGCAGCGGGCAGGTTTAGGCAGCGGCAGGCCCCCCCTCTGCGACTGAAGCGGGAACAGCAGGTGGATTTAGGCAGCGGCAGGCACCCTCCGCGACTGAAGCGGAGACAGCGAGGCTGAGCGGGCAAGTTGAGAGAGACAACGGGCGGGTTGAGGCAGTGGGCGGGTTTAAGCAGCGGCGCGCGATGATTGAACACATGTGGAGAGAGCCTGAGGTAGTGGCTTTGCGGGGGGTGCGAGCTACAGCGGAGTAACCAGAGATCCCCCCACCAGAGAACCAGAGATCCCCCCACAAAGCCCAGGCCGTCATATGACGTCCACCCAGGATGGTAGATCTCATCTGTGGACGTCATATTACTATGGCTGGGTATTGAAGTGGTTAAGCTAGTGCATTGTTGGTTCACTTACCTTTTCCTTCAATTTCTCTTCTAAATGTTTTTTTTTCTTTGTCTGAATTGCTCACTTCCTGTTTCTCCTCAGTAAGCTTTCCACCATCATCCGAGCCGTTCTGGCTGGGGGTTAGTCAGCCAGAACAGCTTACTGAGGAGAACCAACAATGCACTAGCTTAAAGGAACCTATTTAGAAAATAAAAAACGAACCTTTACAACCCCTTTAAGGCTTTAGAACCACTTTAACTATACCCAACTATAGAATACTCAAATACATGTTTTGGCTTTACATTTTTTTTAAAACGAGACGCTGCAATCGCCCCTAAACTGACTGTTACCTGCCACCCACAGTAACCATGGCAGAGAAACAGTGCATACAGAGATTTTCCTTTTAGTAAGCTAGTTCCTGCCTACATCGTTTCAGACAATTGTTGGTATGGTGTCATATAGGGAAATACAATAATAAAAATTCAGAAGTCATTTTAAAGCAAGGTATAAAGCTATTTTAATATTTGAATTTAATATTTTTTGAATTGTATATTTTTTTCAACATTCTTTTGTTTAGGAAAATGTACTAACAGGCCTATAAAATCAGGCAAGCACAATACTGTGTCGGAAGACAATGGAACACTTTACACTATTATTGCTCCATTTGAAATAATAAAATAAACTTTATTTTTTATTTTTACATGCTGCTTTTCAGAAAAAGTTTAAAGGGATTTTACAGCCCAATCCCTTCCAGTCTAATGAGAACCTTTGAGGCCACAAACCGGTGACATCCTTCCATATGTAGTGGGTTGTGAGGCATAAAGGGTGCAAAGGTTTTAAAAGTCATTGGGTGCCAAACACTTCTTGGATGCAAAAGAGGTTTTATTTATTTTAACAGTCCTTTTATATTTTACAAGGGAAAGAGGTTTGGGGCCAGGACACCCTTAAGTAGTTGCAATTTCAATAGGTGGATTCCGAGGCTTCAATAGACAGACAGCCGTGCAGGGAAAGGCCCCAGCAAGGTACCACTTCTGCACGTGCAGGTTTACTGTCCCCTATGGCTACAGTACTTAACAGTTCCTAATTCAAACATAACAGTTCTCTCAGCTTTACTACAACTTCTACTTGGAGTTCTTCAGCCCCTTGAGCTCCAAGTCTCTCACTGGACCCTCTGATTCACTAACTCTGAAACGCGTGAGCTCCTTAGCGCTTTTGCGGTGGTATCTCCCTCAAGCGTCACCAACGCTTCCCTGCTGGTTCCCTAGCTTGGCACTTCGGATACCTTCAAGCTTCTGCTGACCTGCTCAGTCCCTAGTTTGACACACAAGGCTGCTCTGCAAGCGTCACCTCCGCTAGTTGGGTCCCTGACTTGATCACCGTCTAAAGTTTCCTGATTCTCCACCGTGCCCGGTCGGTGAGAATGCTGCTCCGGTACTTGCTTCAGTTACTCACTGTGGTCCCTGGTAAAGGTGGTTGGTCCCTTAGTGGCGACAGCTTCCCTTCTACCTCCAACCACTAAAGGTTCTACGGCAGGCAAAACCATCACTGCCCTCTTACTTCTGGATAGGCCCTCACACAGCCTGGCAGCCAGATTCCCCGGGATAGGCCCAATCTCTGGTCTAGCAGCCCATGGGAAACGACACACATCCACCTAGATGGCAGTCCGGGTGGCACAGAAGCATAGATCACCTGACTCCAGCCAAATATATAGGCTCTCCTAGCAGGCCAAGGCATTCAAGAAAAACTGCCCATTGGCTGAGATACTCAAACCTGACCTTGAGTTGTCCTTCTCATATCTAGTACCACCAGGTGCCTGGCCACCTAGTGGTAGAAGAGAAAAGTACAAGGACAAACTTTGGGAGAAATCAATGGATCTCTAACAATTTAACTATGGTAGCTACCCCTGCTAAAGAATTTGGTGAGGAGCTGTCTGACTAAACCCCAGGGTGCTACATTTGTTTTGAATAGATTAGAAAAGGATTAAACTTAAAATTCTGGCACAAAAGTTTTTATTTAAATATATTTCTCAATAGCCTCCTTTACTTTATAAAAGTAGCAGTGACAGTCACTGTGCTGTACATAGTCTGTGCTGAGAGCAGAGTTGCGGGAGGGGCCAAGCAGGCCACACCCACTACAGACTGCCTGCAGTAAACTGCAGCAGGAGGCGGAGACAAGACCTTTCACCGTGCACGAATTGAGAGAACAGCAGTGACCGGTCTTTATTACAAGAAGCTCCTGCTAAGAGGTAAAATTTCACACTAGATTTCTGCACCAATCTGGAAGAAATACACAAAGTACACCAAGATTCCAGTAAGACTACACACACCTTTTGTACTTACAATATTTTGTTATCCCAGAGTTCTGTTTTTTTTTTGCTGCCTGTGTCTTAGTGGGGGGATTTTCCTTAATTTCCTGTCCATCTCTACAAATTCCACCCCTTAGCCCCTGTTCACACTGGTACAACTTGTCATGCGATTTGACAGATAAAAGTTGCATGACAAGTTGCACCCTATTTAAGGCTATTGATCCATCCAAACCGCAACTTGCACCAACTTTGAAAGGGTTCTTGCACTATTTTTGGCTATTTAATCTACGACTTGCATTGACATCTGAGCATTAAGTAGCTTAGATGTCGGCAAGGCGCACAAGAAATTGCAATGACTGGAGGCTTTGATACCACACTAAAGTAGCGCGATTTCGAAGCTGCATTCGGTGTGAACCCAGGCTGAAGCCCTGTACACACGGCCGGGAATCCTGTCAGTAAAAAAACGTTGGTTTTCCTGATGGGATTCCTGGCAAGCTTGCCGTGCATACAGACGCTCATTCAAAAGAACCACTGTTCTTTTGAATGACAAGAACGCAATGACGTCATCGACTACAACGAGCCGGCGCTCGTCACATTCAATGCCGTCACCGCCATCTTGCTGCAACCCACACTAAACTCGTATGCTACCACGCATGCGTCAAACTCTTATCGAGCATGTGCGGGTTTCCAATGGAACAGGTAAGCATACAGACGACCGTTTTTCTCGTCAGGAAACACTCTGCCGGAAATCCCGATGGGAAAATAGAGGGCAGGTTCTCTATTTTTCCTGGGCAGTTTTCCTGTTGGTAAAACTGCTAGGCAGCATACACACGGCCGGGATTCCCGGCCAAATGCTCTCCTGGCAGTTTTCCTGCGGGAAAACCGATCGGGTTGTATGAGGCTTTAGACAGCTTTCCCTAGAACAGGTGTCCCTATTGAAAGATTTCCCTTCACATCTTTTCTGATGACAAATCAAAAATGCTTACCATGACAAATAGAGAGATGACATTTACTTAGCATTGACACAGACAGCAATAAAAACCTGGGTTCTAATCCTACCATAGGGGCAGATTCACACAGAATCCGCGTTGGCGTAGTGTAAGCCATTTACACCACGCCGCCACAACTTACTGGAGCAAGTGCCGTATTCGCAAAGCACTTGCTCCGTAGTTTGCGGCGGCGTAGTGTAAATGGCCCGGCGTATGGCCGCGTAATTCAAAGGGGGCGGCTTGTATTTAAATTAAGCGCGCCTCCGCGCCGATCGAACTGCGCATGCGCCGGCCGTAAAAATAGCCCAGTGCGCATTCTCCAGCTCACGACGGAAAGTCGTATTCGCGAACGACTTAGTAAAACGACGTAAACGACGGAAAAAGATGACGCTGACCCGACGCCATACTTAACATGGCATACGGCGGACTGGCGTAAGGTTACCCCTCATATAGCAGGGGTAACCTTACGGAAACTATGTAAACGACGACGAGGTGGCACAAAATCGTTCGGGAATCGGCGTATCAGGGTCATTTGCATAGTCAAATGAGAACTGAACGTAAACGCCACCTAGCGGCCAGCGTCGAATTACATCTAAGATCCGACAGTGTAAGTGACTTACACCTGTCAGATCTACGCCGTATCTATGCGTAAATGATTCTAGGAATCAGACGCATAGATACCCGGGGCCAAAAACAGTGATACAATGGTGTATCTTGAGATACACCGTCATATCTCTTATGAGAATCTGGCCCAAAGTCTTTAAAAAAATGTAATTCATATAAAAATGGATTGCTATTGTGCAGTTGATCAATTCTACAAACCAGAACTGTTCCTGGAATCATCAACAGTAGATAGAGATGAAGCTACACTACTAGAATGTGAAGTTCTGCTTACCCAAAAGCCTCTTCTCCTTTGTAATGTCCCCCCCCCCCCCCCCCCTCCCGGTACATGATTTATGCATCTCATGCAGGCTCAGTGGAAGCTGTGATTAATAAAATGTCCCAGCAATGTGTAACAGTTAAGAGCTTAATAAAGTCCCAGACCCAACACGACTTGATGTAATATTGTCAACCTTTACTCGCCTCTTCCCTTCTGTGTGCATTATTATCTGACATTAAAGAAATATACGAGCATATTAAGAAAATGTATCTCATCGTATTCACCTCCTGTAACGTTTCTGAAAATGTTTCCACTACAGTGAGGAACACTTGGCATTATCGTAATCGGCTTTATTGGTTTTAATGGCCTTGATTTATAAAAGAGGGGAATATGTCTTATCCTTTCATTCATTTGCTAACCTGCACTAGAAAAATTGATTGGAAGAATTTGAGTTATTGCACAGAGCCAGTTGTAGCAATGGGAAGAATTCAGAAGATACTGGGGGAGATTCAGATAGAGATACGACGGCGTATCTCCTGATACGCCGTCGTATCTCTGAGATCCGACGGTCGGATCTATGCGACGGATTCATAGGGCCAGATTCACAAAGAGTCACGCCGGCGTATCAGTAGATATGCCGACGTAACTCCGAATCTAAGCCCGTCGTATAATGCCCCGTACACACCATCACTTTATGTGATGAAAAAAAACGACACTTTCTGTGAAGTAAAAAATGACGTTTTTGAAACTTCAATTTTCAAAGACGAAGTTGCCTACACACCATCGTTTTTCTCACAATGTTCTTGCAAAGTGAGGTTACGTTCCACCACGTTTTACCATTGAAGTAGCTTCTGGGCATGCGTGGATGAAAAAACGTCTTACAAAACGACGTTTTTTGCTACACACGGTCAATTTCTGTGAAGTAAAAAGTGCACTTTTGAAAAACGACACATAAAATTGAAGCATGCTTCAATTTTTTTTGGTCGTTTTTTACAAGACATAAAACGACGTTTTCCCCCACACACAGTCAATTAAAGTGACGTTTTTAAAAACGTCATTTTTTTTCATCACATAAAGTGATGGTGTGTACGCGGCATAAGTGTATGCTCAAACTAAGATACACTTAAACATGCCTAAGATACGACGGCCTGCGCCGTCGTATCTTAGGGCGCAATATTTACGCTGGCCGCTAGGTGGCGCTTCCATTGCGGTCGGTGTAGAATATGCAAATGAGTCGTTACGCCGATTCACGAACGTACGCTTGCCCGTCGCAGTAAATTTACGCCGTTTCCGTAAGAGATAAGCGGCGTAAAGATAAACATGCCCCCTAGGTGGCGTATCCAATGTTAAGTATGGCCGTCGTTTCCGCGTCGCAATTTGAAAATTTAACGTCGTTTGCGTAAGTCGTCCGTGAATGGGGCTGGACGCCATTTACGTTCACGTCGAAACCAATGACGTCCTTGCGACGTCATTTACCGCAATGCATGTCGGGAAATTTTAGGGACGGCGCATGCGCAGTACGAACGGCGCGGGAACGCGCCTAATTTAAATGATCCACGCCCCCTACCCAGATCATTTGAATTAGGCGGGCTTGCGCCGGGGGATTTACGCTACGCCGCCGCAACATTACAGGCAAGTGCTTTGTGAATCAAGCACTTGCCCATAAAACTTGCGGCGGCCTAACGTAAATGCGATACGTTACGCCGCCGCAGATCTACGTGAATCTGGCCCATAGAATCAGTTACGCATAGATCTCCCTAAGATCCGCCAGGTGTAAGTGACTTACACCGTCGGATCTTAGGCTGCAATCTTCCGCTGGCTGCTAGGTGGCGTTTCGTGTTTTACTCGCGACAAATATGCAAATGAGGAGATCCGCCGATTCAGAAATGAACGCCCGCCCGTCGTTTTTTTTTACGTCGTTTGCATTCGGCTTTTTCCGGCGGATAGTTACCCCTGCTATATGCGGCGTATCCTATGTTAAGTATGGCCGTCGTTCCCGCGCCGAGTTTTGAATTTTTACGTCGTTTGCGTAAGTCGTTCGCGAATACGGATGGACGCAATTTACGTTCACGCCAAAAAAAATGACGTCCTAGCGACGTCATTTGGAGCATGCGCACTGGGAAAAATCGCGGCCGCGCATGCGCAGTACGATCGGCACGGGGACGCGCCTGATTTAAATAATACACTCCCCCTAGCCGCGGAATTTGAATTCCGCTGGGGGATTTACGATCTGCCGGCGCAACTTTAGAGGCAAGTGCTTTCTGAATACAGCACTTGCCTCAAAAACTTGCGCTGGCGAATCGTAAATAAAATAGATTACGCGGATCTAAAGATCTGCTGATCTATCTGAATCTACCCCTGTGTACCTTAAACCTGCTAGATTCTGACTGGTCCCCGTGTTTAGATTGAAGAGGCTATCAATGGTGGATTCCTCTCAAGCAGTAGTGGGGTCTTATCTTTTTATTTTAGTTATAACCTGCTGTAGAAAAAAATAAATATGTGGAAGAAGGAAAATTTAGGCATAGCGTAATGCTTCTTTGCAATATCTGAAAGGTGTGGTGAGGGAAAGTTTTTTTAGAAGATTTTCCAACTTCTGGACCGACTTGCTTCTGATTGGCCTAGCATTGGACTGTATGGGGGTTATTTACGAAAGACAAACCCACTTTGCACTACAAGTGCAAACTACAAGTGCAAAGTGCACTTGAAATTGCACTAAAAGTGCACTTGGAAATGCAGTCGCTGTAGATCTGAGGGGTAGATCTAAAATGAGGGGAAGCTCTGATGATTTTATCATCCAATCATGTGCAGGCAAAAATGCTGTTTTTAATTTTCCTTGCATGTCCCCCTCGGATCTACAGCGACTGCAATTCCAAGTGCACTTTCAGTGCATTTTCAAGTGCATTTTGCACTATCTAGAAATAGTGGATTTACACTGTTTGTGAGGTGTGGAGGGTTCAGAAGATACCCTGAATTATTTCTAACAGGCCTCACAGCACCCTATGTGTAGATAGACCAGTTAGAGCAGGTGGTTGCTGATAGATACCCCACTGAGGAGGAGTGGGGTCTATGGTTAGTAGGTAGTGCTACTAAAATTAACCCAGGAAGAGCACCAACTCCAGGAAGCAGGTAACTAGTGTCAGTTGGTGCCACTCTGTGCAGGCACAGTGTTGAGAGATATGCAGCAGTGGTCATAGTTTGTTATTTTGGGGGTGTTAGGTTTGTGAGGTGAGCTATGTGTTTTTCTGTCACCTACCTATTGGAGAAAAGTTTTCTGGATCTCTCTGAGTTTTAGGTATTAAGGAGAAAAGAGCAGAGCCATCTAAATGCAGCAGTAAAAGAACCATTTAATAAATGGTTATTTACCTGCCGCACTTAGATGGAGTTGCTCTTTTCTCCTTGTATCTTCTCCAGAGTCCCTTCTAGCTCTCCATGAGCCGGCAGCCATTGAGCCAAGCATCTTCTGTATTTTAAAGACTGTAATTTGGACTATATGGACTCCTCCACATTGCCCCTACCTTCTGTATCATTTTATATCATTGTTTTCATATAACCCACACCAGCCCTGCTTGAGTGCACTAAATAACCCTTTCATTTTTTTATGAATTTCAAGTATTGCCTGACAAAGAACTACTGCTGAACCTAGCTGTCAGAAGGACTCAGCCTAACCATTTGGCTATATTATCTGAGAGTTCTGGACGTTACCACAGCTGCTTGTCTTTCAACAAACACATGCTGGTGCTGGCACAAGTCAACTGCCCTTGGGCAAAACTGACAGCTGGGCACTCAATAATAGTGTAAGCTTGATTAAGTGATGGCAAAAAGTAATGCCATGTACACACGGTCGGAATTTACGATGAAGAAAGTCAGACGGAATTGTGAATGCCCATCGGACTTTTTCTGTCGGGAATTCCAACGGACTTAGATAGAGAAAGAGAACATGTTCTATCCGAAATTCCATTTGTCTGTATGGAATTCCGACGGAGAAAAAAACATGCATGCTCGGAAACAATTCGACGCATGCTCGGCAGCATTGAACTTAATTTTTCTAGGCTCGTCGTAGTGTTGTACGTCACTGTGTTTTTGACGGTCAGAATTTGGCGTGTCCGTGTGTATGCAAGACAGCTTGAGCGGAATTCCGTCGGAAAAAACAGTCAGAGTTTATTCCGACGGAAAAAAACGGTCGTGTGTACTTGGCATTAGTATGCCTTTTTAGAACTGGTCATGGATATAGGAATTTTGTTGGCAGCTGTGACATGCTCCTTACAAGCATAGTCAATTGTGGAAATGTCTTTGATTGCATATGTTTTTGGACGTTTTTTTAGTATTGGGATACGGAACTCCTTATCTGTATTCCAAAAGAATGCTAGAAAGAATTCCTTGTGTTTCAAGAGTGAGGCCTCGTACACACGGGCCAGAAAAAAACGTTATTTTTCCTGACGAGATTCTTGGCAAGAATCTCTTGCTGCCCGAGTGTACACACAGTCCTTTCAAAAGAACTGCGGTTCTTTTGAAAGGCAAGAACGCGGTGACGTCATTGCGTACGACGAGCATGAGCTTGTCACATTCGATGCCATCGCCGCCATCTTGCTTCACCCTACCTATGCCGTGGAAGTAATTTCAATCATGCGCGGGTTTCCACAGCGACAGGTAAGTATACACACTCTCGGGTTTCTCGTCGGGAAACAGGCCGACAAGAATCCCGACGAGAAAATAGAGAGCAGGATCTCTATTTTTCTCGTCGAGATTCTGGCCAGATTTCCAGGCGAAAAACCTAAAAGCCTTGTAAACACGCTCGGTTTACTCGGCTGGTTCTTGCCAAGAAAACTGAGCGTGTGTACGAGGCTTCAGTTTGTATGTTCTAAAAGACTATAAGAACCTCTCCAAATGTTGCAAAAGACTGTTAGAAACTGGTTCCATAAGGTGTTTCTCTCATGGGTACCAATTATGGAGTAGCAGACTTTAGCCCCCCTTCATTTTTGCTGAAGTTCCAAACAGGGAGCCTCCACTGTCTGTTATAAAAGCATTGTGGGTGGGTGGGAGGCACTAGATTCAAAATTCAAAATCCAATTTCATGTTTCTATGAGAGTGCAGTGAGGCGTACACACGGCGTACACACGGCGTACACACGGTCGAACATGTCCCCTGAAACTGGTCCACGGACCAGTTTCCGCGGACATGTCCGACCGTGTGTACGGCCTAGCGGACAGGTTTCCAGCGGACAAAAGTTTCTTAGCAAGCTAAGAATCTTGTCCGCTGGAAACATGTCCGTCGGACATGTCTGATGGTTAGTACACCTAATCGGAAATGTCCGCTGGTTATGACGTGTAACCAGCGTCCCGAAATCCCGCGCATGCGTCCAATTGATTCGACGCATGCGTGGAAGCATTGCACTTCCGTGTTTGAGAACGTTGGTGTCTTCTACGTCACCGCGTTCTCTGTCCGCAGGGATTTTGGTCTGATGGTGTGTACACACATCAGACCAAAAGCTCCCAGGAGACATGTCCGATGAAAACGGTCCGCGGACCGTTTTCATCGGACATGTCTCCTCGTGTGTACGGGGCCTGACTGTTAATTGGGGCAACACTGGATGCTTTGAACAGAATGCTGGAGGTGTAGAAGAAAAAGGAATACCAATGCTTTTGAACCCAAAAGTATTTAATCATACAAGCCCAAGAAAAAAAAAATGTCATGGGCTCTAGTTTACCCCTTTATCAAGGCTAAAAATGCTGGTTGAAGTAGGATGATTAACTCAGTAATGTTAGATTTACAAGTAGATAGGAACATTTTAGGAAGCAGACTTCAGTCACTTGTAACTGCAACCTCCAGCCCTGATAAAGGGGGCACGTTAGAGACCCCATAATGCAATGGCTTGTTTTAACAGACTAGTATGATGAAATAAATACTTCCAAACTCTTTTTTCTGGCATTCTTTTCTATCCAACACCTTCAGCTTTATATATGACTTATTAATAAGACACAATTAGGGTAACTGCAATCACCAAATTGAAAAATTATTTCTTGATTTTTCAAGGTGCACTTAAGTGAGCTAAAGGGCGTTTTAAATATTTCCCTTGAGTCATTCCCTTAAAATTTGTCTGGTGTCCTACTGAGTGATAATTGATCATACACTTATTTGCAGGACATTCTACTTAACAGATAATTAACCAAGATGTAATTATGAAGAACACTGACTCTGCAGATATGGATTACTCCGAGCAGCTGACCCATGTGTGGCGGATGAAGGAGGAACATGTAATGGATTTCTTAAATCATTATCTTTAAATCCATTTAGCCTAATAGTTGGTGCTAATTGCTCTGCCTACATGTTGGCTACCCATAACTAGAGTAAGATAAACAATTAATTTCCTTTGATAAGTGAGACTGTCCCCAGGGGAAGGTACAGGTCAACCAAATTATGCAAAATCCATTTTCTGCACTAGAATTAATAGAATTGCAATTACTCCCACTGTGTGTGACATTATAAGATACTCTCCCAAACTGGCTGTTATCATTGGCAGAACGGAATAGGTGTATCATTTTTAAACGGTCAATTAAAGTGGAACTCTTGACAAATATAAAAAAATGACATACTGTATATGATGATGATGATAACGTGTAACTTTATTTTTCTGAGTCATACCTTTTACATAGTTTTTCCTTGTAAAAGTATTTTATTGATTGAATAAGCAAGTAAGTTACAATACAAATGTAATACATGTTACAATGAGCTGTACGTGCTAAACAGAAATGGTAAAACTCTAATTCCGTGTACACACGGTCGTTTTTCGTCATGAAAAAAAATGAAATTTTTCAGCATGTCCAAAAAACAAAGGTTTTCCAACTTCATCATTAAAATCGATGTTGCCCACACACCATCGTTTTAGAAAAATGATGAACAAAGCGCGGTGACCTACAACACGTACGACGGCACTCTGAAGGGGAAGTTCTATTCGCCTTTGGGCTGCTTTTAGCTGATTCCGTGTTAGTAAAAGACGATTTGCGCTTTTTTTGTCTGTTACAGCTTGATAAATGTGCTTACTCCATTATTAATGGTAGTTTTACCAGAACGAGCGCTCCCGTCTCATAACTCGCTTCTGGGCATGCGCGGGTTTAAAACGTCGTTTTAGCCCACACACGATCATTTTTTACAACCCGAAAAATTACATTTTAAAAAACAGCATTAAAAAATGCAGCATGTTCGAATTTTTTTTTTGTCGCTTTTCAGAAGCCGAAAAACGATGTGAAGCCCACACACAATGATTTTAAATGACGTTTTTAAAAATTTCATTTTTTTTCATGCCGGAAAACGACCGTGTGTACGCGGCATAAGGTCTATTAGTAAATTACCGATAGGTAGATTATTTAACTACTATAGAAAAAAAAGAAGTACATTAGTTAATAAAACGTAAGATAACTGACTTTGGTGAAAATGATGCTATCGTAAGATGTAAAAGCTTGGAACTCAGAACTATTAAAACCCTTAAAGCGGGAGTTCACCCTAAAAAAAAAATGTAACCTTAGATTGATGCTCATTTTGTCTAGGGGAATCGGCTAGTTTTTTTAAACTCAAAGCTGTACTTACCGTTTTAGAGAGCGATCTTCTCCGCCGCTTCCGGGTATGGTCTTCGGGACTGGGCGTTCCTTCTTGATTGACAGTCTTCCGACAGGCTTCCGACGGTCGCATCTATCGCGTCACGAGTAGCCGAAAGAAGCCGAACGTCATGCGGCTCTATACGGCGCCTGCGCACCGACGTTCGGCTACTTTCGGAAAATCGTGACGCGATAGATGCGACCGTCGGAAGCCTGTCGGAAGACTGTCAATCAAGAAGGAACGCCCAGTCCCACAGCCCATACCCGGAAGCGGCGGAGAAGATCGCTCTCTAAAACGGTAAGTACAGCTTCGATTTAAAAAAAACTAGCCGATTCCCCTAGACAAAATGAGCATCAATCTAAGGTTAAAAATGGTAATTTCCGGGTGAACCTCCACTTTAAGTAGAATAATACTTTATTACTCTTCAGGGAAAAAAAGGCAAAAATAGAACCAAAAAGATCATTTTAAAAGAAAAAAAAAAGGACACACAGAAGAAGATAGACACAAGGAAGAGTAGAAAAGAGAAGTAGGAGAGATAGAGAAGAAAGTGCAGGAGTTCACTGGATTGCCACAGGTAAGGGTGCATTCACACCACGATTTTGTCATCCTACTTGTTCTCACGATTTTAGCTTTAAAATCGTACAAATCTGTATGGCAAAACGTATCCATTCACTTCCATTCATTAATTTAGGTCCCCAAGTGCATCCGATTTGATCCGCATCAGATTTGATACGATTTAAAATCGCATCAAAAATCGTGTTTGACCACGATTTTTGGTCCTGATTTGAAATCGTATTAAAATCGTGTCCGTTTTTTTTTATATTGTGGTCAATCTAAATCGTACTAAATCGGATGACTGTGCGATAAATCGTACCCGATTTTTTATTACTAGGGTTGAGCGAACCCGAACGGAGGTCCCCGCAAATTCAATAACCAGACCCTTTAGGTCTGGTATGGATATTCAGGGGAATCCCAACGTCAATTTAAAACAAAAATGACGTGCGGTTCCCCCTAAATATCCATAACCAGACCCGTTATCCGAGCACGTTGACCTGGCCGGCCGCAGAAAAGAGGGGGGGACAGAGTGCACCCCCCCCCCTCTCCTGAACCGCACCAGGCCACATGCCCTCAACATGGGGAGGATGTCCCCATGTTGATGGGGACAAGGGTCTCATCCCCACAACCCTTGCCCGGTGGTTGTGGGGGAATGCGGGCGGGAGGTTTATCAGAATCTGGGAGACCCCTTTAACAAATGGTAATGGGGTACACTGTACCTCTACCATTTCACGAAGGAAGTGTAAAGTATTGTAAAAAAAACACACTGACACCTTAGAATAAAGTCCTTTATTAAAAAAAAAACAAAAAAAACCACTCGTTCCCGGCTTCCAGCGTTGTCCTGATCCTGCGAGGGCTAATCTCCCGCGATGAGAAGATCCTGCGACGGCCGGGTGTTCTCCGATCCAGCGCTGAGAAGATCCATCCGGAGCGCAGCATCCCCGACCTCCTCATCGCCGGACACAGCCCAGCGGAATGACGCGCTGCAGCTGTGACATTTCCTATATAGAGGAGGCAGGGACACCCGTCACGTGACCCCGCCCCCTCTGACGTACCCTCTGCTATCACTGGGGAAGCCCAAGAAGAGGAAAGACATTGGGCTTCGTCAGTGACGTACCAGAGGGTACGTCAGAGGGGGCGGGGTCACGTGACGGGTGTCCCTGCCTGCTCTATATAAGTAATGTCACAGCTCTAGCGCGTCATTCCGCTGGGCTGTGTCCGGCGATGAGGAGGTCGGGGATGCTGCGCTCCGGATGGATCTTCTCAGCGCTGGATCGGAGAACACCCGGCCGTCGCAGGATCTTCTCATCGCGGGAGATCAGCCCTCGCAGGATCAGGACAACGCTGGAAGCCGGAAACGAGTGTTTTTTTTTTTTTTTTTTTAATAAAGGACTTTATTCTAAGGTGTCAGTGTGTTTTTTTTTACAATACTTTACACTTCCTTCGTGAAATGGTAGAGGTACAGTGTACCCCATTACCATTTCACACAGGGGGGGGGTCAGGATCTGGGGGTCCCCTTTGTTAAAGGGGTCTTCCAGATTCTGATAAACCTCCCGCCCGCAGACCCCCACAACCACCGGGCAAGGGTTGTGGGGATGAGACCCTTGTCCCCATCAACATGGGGACATCCTCCCCATGTTGAGGGCATGTGGCCTGGTGCGGTTCAGGAGAGGGGGGGGGCCGCACTCTGTCCCCCCCTCTTTTCTGCGGCCGGCCAGGTCAACGTGCTCGGATAACGGGTCTGGTTATGGATATTTAGGGGGAACCGCACGTAATTTTTGTTTTAAATTGACGGCGGGGTTCCCCTGAATATCCATACCAGACCTGAAGGGTCTGGTTATGGATATTTAGGGGGAACCGCACGTCATTTTTGTTTTAAATTGACGGCGGGGTTCCCCTGAATATCCATAACTTCAAAAATCTTCTTTTTCCTAGACATTATTTAAAATCAGGATCCGATTTTTTAGTGAAAATTTTGACATACGATTACATACGATTTTGTCACATACGATTCCATCCGATTTAACGGTCCGTTTATCGGATGTAAAAATCGTGGTGTGAACCTAGCCTAAGAGTTTGGATTTGTAAGTCACTTTTAAGGTTGTCAGCTACCATGGCATGAGAATTGTGTTATCGCAGGATGGTGATAAGTGGTAGTTAATCCAAGGATTACATGTTTTTTCAAAGAGACATGAAAACATTTAGTCTGCCTTCAGTCTCGGGTATCTCTAGTACCTTTTACATCGTTTTTATTACCTGTTAAAGCTGTGAGTAGATCTGTAATTTTTCCACTTCCTTTAACCTGTGCCTGCCTGGATTTCCTCCGGGTTCTCCGGTTTCCTCCCACACTCCAAAGGCATACTGATAGGTTAATTGACTTCTGTCTAAAATTGGCCCTAGTATATGAATGTGAGTTAGGGACCTTAGATTGTAAACTCCTTGAGGGTAGGGACCTATGTGAATGTACAATGTATATGTAAAGCGCTATGTAAATTGACAGCGCTATATAAGTACCTAAATAATAATAATAATAATGATACAGACCATTCAAGAGTTGATTGCTGAAAAAATCCATTAAGCAAATGGAAAGGTAACTGGTCACAACAATTACAAGTTTTTCATATTTCGAGCCTTTTCTTAGAAATTAGGCTTACTGTACAACAATGATCACTGAGACCAGATAGATGGACTCTCCATTCGGTTGCTTCATCCCCCCCCCCCCCCCCCACCACCTTGTCTCTTCTCTAGATCCCCCCATCTTTAATGTTATATTTGGAAAAAGTGCAATGCGCTATTCCAAACCCATGCAAGGGTTCACCTCACATGGAATGGCATCTTATGTTTTGCTGGCTTGGAGCCTGTGCCGACGCTTGACCTGACTTTCTGTTTTCCACCCCTGTAAATCCCAAATGATCGGCTTGTTCAAGTGGACTCATGCATATACTTATTACGTTTCTCAATCAATGTTTTCTATTTTTATGTTTATATGGTTTGCTATAATTTAAGACGCATACTAATGTTACTACATATATCACTGTTGTTGCAGCCCTTTGTTTACGAGATTGTACACATTTCAAATGTTTTACAAATTTAATAAAAAAAATTAAATTAGAAATTGCATGTAAGTGTTAAACGCACTTTAAAAAGTCAAAAACAAATTGAAGCACAGCCACAGTTAACACTTTTAAGTAGTTAGAGTCACAGTTTTCTTTTGGAATAAAAGTCTAAACCCCATGAATAAATTCTGATCGTTGTAAGCACCCCTGGCAGTATTGAATTAATTGTCCTGACCTCAGTAACTTTTGTTGGACAACTTGACCTGCATGTATATGTGGAGAAAAATATCAATTCAAACCCATGAAGTTAAAAAAAGGAATTGACATAATGAATACTATCATAACAGGTATTAGACACATATAGTTACTGGAATACATAATAAATCTTTTTGTTTTAGTGGTCTAGCCAAAAACATGGTACGATCTGATAGTTCAGTCTACTTAAAGAGGCACTGCAGTCTGCTCACATATTTTGTAATAAAAACATCTTTGCCATTCTGAAGCTTCCCTCCAACCACTTTGCATATTATTATATATATACTGTGATTCTGTACTTGCCAAATATGTTGTAGAAATCTCCCTCCACTAAGTCTGGCTGCAGCCATTTTAACTATGGGCAAGCTGAAAAAGCTGCATTTTCACTTTCTGGATTTACACAGACACACAGAGACACACATCTGCAGCCCTGCAGATCTCATTGACTCTCTTATGACTCATCCCCCTCCCTTCCTGGCAAACTCTCACAAGAGTGAGAGAGAGAGAGCTGTGCATGATGTCATAAGCCTAGACTTATTACCAGACAAGAAACAGGAAGTGGGCTTTATAAGGTATTTAATGGCAGAAAAAAATGTTTTACTATCCAATGTTACAAGGGCAGGAGATTTAATAGATGGAGAGATGAAAAAATTACTGAAGGTCCACTTTAAATTACACTTACTGACTTACTTACTTTACCTCATTTCCAAGATGCCCTGCAGTTACATTATGTCCACAGTCTTCCAGGTTGTGTCGTTGTGGTGACCAAAAGGTACTGCAGGGGACAACTCTGGATTAAAGGGACACTAAAGGTTCCTGTTCTTTTTTTTTTTAAATACAAACATGTCATACTTACCTCCACTGTGCAGCTCGTTTTGCACAGAGTGGCCCCGATGCTGGTCTTCTGCGGTCCCTCGGCAGCTGTCTCAGCTCCTCCCCGCATCACCTGACCCCCTTCATGGGAAGCTCTCTCCCAAGGGGGTTAGCTTGCGGGCGTGCTCCCGTGATACAGCTGTCGGCTATAGCCGCGGACTGTATCACTCGGCCTTGCCCCCTGGCACGCAGTGTCATTGATTTGATTGACAGCAGTGGGAGCCAATGGCTGTGCTGCTATCAATCAACCAATGAATGAGCCGAGAAGCCTGCGTGTTCATGGCGTGGGACTTTCGAGGGGTCAAGTCCAGGGGGCCGCTAATCCTCTGATGTTTTTTCACCTTAATGCATAGAATGCATTAAGGTGAAAAAACATGTACCTTTACACCCCCTTTAAAGGCAGTGGATTTCAGCTGTGTTTTTTTTTTTGCTTTTTTTTTAAAGGTTGGGGGGGGGGGCATTTCTAAGGAAAAAAAGAAACTTTGGGGGGAGGGTTCATGTAAATGGACATATAGACAAGACTGTACAATTGTCTGTTGCAAAATGTTTTAATGTTTTAGAAATCAAGGTAACAGACAAGCCATTTCCAATATTATCTCCTCATTACATTTCACATAACCTAGTAGACATGTGCACACTGAAATATTTTGTTTCTGAATTTCTTTTTTGTCTGAAAAATAAATGTATTTAGTTACTCCCGAAATTTGTTTTTATTTATTTTGTTTTTCGTTAGAAATTGCATTTGTCCGAAAATCCGAATGAATTAAGTTTGAATCTGCCATTGAATACTTATGGTGTCTGTCGAATGTTCAAAGAAGATTCGACGGAGCAGCGAAACTGTACGTCGAATCGTACATTTCCGGTCGAATGTTCCACCCATAAGCTATAGAAGAATTCTAATGTTGTATGACTAGTAATAATTATATTTATTAATTATTATTACTAGTCAACCAACATTAGAATTTTTCTATAGCCTATGGGCCGAGCATTTGACCAGAAATGTACAATTGCGCCATCGTACAGTTTAGCTGCTCCATCGAATCTTCTTTGAACATTCGACAGACACCATAAGCCTTCAATGACAGATCCAACGTTTGTATGTTTTTAGATGCTTTGTCGAATCTTCGTCGTTCATGCTGAATTGTCAAGTTAGTTCTAACTATTTTACTGCTCCTCCTCTTTGGTTACAATCAGCAAATAACATTCATCATCATCATTATTTTTATTATACTTCCCCCACCCAATTCCAGCAGCAATCTTTTCTCTCTATAATGTCGAATCTTTTCTCATTATGTCGAATCTTTTCTCTCTATAATGTCAAATCTTTTCTCTCTATAATGTCAAATCTTTTCTTTCTATGTAGAACAATCTTGGACTAAAGCCTGGTTCACACTGGGCTGCGGGAGTGAAGCCGTGCGAGTTCAGCTGAACTCGCACGATTTCACTCCCGCTGGCAGTCCCGATTTCGGCCGCGATTTAAGAGACATCTGTGCAGGTTTCTGCACAGATGTCTATGTAAATCACGGCCCTAAATTGCAAAAAGTAGTACAGGAACTACTTTTTGAAATTTTAAAAAAAGGTTCTATTTTTTTTCACCGATGGGAAAAAAACTGATGGGGCCCACACACGATCGGTTCATCCGAATAAAACGGTCCATCGGTCCGTTTTCATCAGACGAACCGATCGTGTGTACAGGGCATTAGAGATGCTGTTGTGTCTGCTGACTGCAGTTTTTCTACAGTTCTGGCTTCTATAATGTAGAAGAGACTATATATTCCTTCTGTATTGAAATGTATTGTAACTGTACTGTCTATCCTCAAATGGTAAAGCGCTGTGCAAAACTGTTGGCGCTATATAAATCCTGTATAATAATAATAATAATAATAATATTAATAATTTGATCTCTGGTTCTGCAGGTCTATTCAGAACACATGCACAGCTGAATGAATCACCGGGGGAGATACACTTGAGATCAGAGGTCTCCAAACTTTTCAGTGCAAGGGGCCACATGGTCTATTTCACAAATATTCCTTTTTTTTAATTAACAAATCAAATTTTAATGAATGAGTTAGTTTTACTAGGAGTTGTTTTTGTAATCAGCATGATTTAACTTAGAACAGAGAAAAAATTTCAGCAAGCAAAGCAAATAAATTCCAACTAAACTTGAGGCCATCACGCCGCGTACACACGATCGTTTGGTCTGATGAAAACGGACCGTTTTCATCAGACGAACCGATCGTGTGTGGGCCCCATCAGTTTTTTTCCCATCGGTGAAAAAACTTAGAACCTGTTTTAAAATGATCTGATGGTTAAAAAACGATCGCCTGTGGGGAAATCCATTGGTTAAAAATCAACGCAAGCTCAGAATCAAGTCGACGCATGCTCGGAAGCATTGAACTTAATTTTTCTCAGCACGTTGTTGTGTTTTACATCACCGCATTCTGACACAATCGTTTTTTTAACTGATGGTGTGTAGGCAAGACTGATGAATGTCAGCTTCATCGGATATCTGATGAAAAAATCCATCAAACCGTTTTCATCAGATGAACTGATTGTGTGTACAGGGCATCAGGGTTTGCATCAAAGTTCCCTTATTTTGGAGTCCCTCTTACATCAGGCCCCCCCCCTTATTTCAGAGTCCCCATCAGGGCCCCCTTATATCAAAGTCCCCCTTTAGATCATGGTCCCCATCAGAGTCCCCTCTTACATCAGAGGGCTGGATAAGATCCTGCAGGTGGCTGAATTTGGCCAATGACTATAGTTTGGAGTCCCTTGTTCTAGATTACAGAATTCAGTATGAAGTATTAATTTGAGAGACAGTCCAAAATGGAATGGCTACAGCTGGGCTGCCTTGTTAGGTAGTTCCAAAGCCCCTAACGGCCTATGCACACAGTGCCATGGAATGCTACACTGATGATGATCCAACTTAAAAGATGACTTTATAAACCTATGAAAATTAGAAATGTTACAAAAGGGAACCAAAAAGTCATCATAGTTTCTTTGTAAGCCAGGAATTCTAAGCATGAACTCAAAGTGACAAAGTTTAACATCCAAGACATTAAACGTCACCCTTGATACCCTGCCCACACAACACTTTTGAGGCCTCTCACCATGTCACGCTGCATCTATCAGGGCTGACCTGCTAATGCAGAATGGCAAGCGTGAGACCAACCTGTAATGGTTTTTCAACGCTGCCTCACCCTGCACGCTCCCTCTAATTGCCTTACGAAATCAATCAGACAGGCTGGTGAAATAAAACTTCCAGCAAGGGGAAGCATTGAGGAGATCAGCACTAAGAGAAAGTGTTGGGCGTCTGCTTAGTCGGCTGCCCTCGGCCATTCAGCATGGATTTAATAAATACATATATCACGCCATGAAAACCATTATGTGAAAGCACTGTCGACTCAATGCCATATATCTTATTTTCAGAACCTGTCCCTGGGCACTTGTTGTCTTCAAAGCTCAGTGTCTGAGAGCGTGCTGATCCCAGAAGAACGGGCAGCCTTAGGGCGCCGAGCGGCGTGTGTTTATGTGTTTGCAGATAGAGACCCACATTTCACAGAAGAAGTCTCCCCACCTCTGAAGAGGGAAAGAGTGACTGAGGTCATACTGTGTGTATTGTGCTGTGTCTCATTTTGAAAGGTTAAATGGTTTATTGATCTTCTATCTTGAGCTGCATCTGGAGCTCCAAAGTGACCCTTCTTGTTTTGAAGACTAGGCGATCATAAACATGAATTGAACCCTGGATGATATTGCTGATTTTGAACAGTTTGTTTTTATGTGTTTGGCTCCCACTGACAGATTCAGGGTAAGAAAGTAATTAGGTTAGAAAACCTTGCTGATCACTATTATTAATCCAGTCACTAGGACTTCTTCCTGGGAGCCACGCCTCTTTCCTGCCCATGAAATTCGGTATCATGTATATGAAATAAGATTTGCAGACTCCATAAATGTAAAGTGCATCTAAACAAATGAACAACGTTTTTTGTTTAGAAGCAGCATTGTTACCCAAGGCTTCTCACTCTTTATTTGGACTACAGAACTCTCCTCATAAGATAGGGTGTTCCATAGTTTACAGGTATGGACTGAGCAGGGCTTATAACTGCTTGAAATTTGAAAGCGGTAGAGACAGAGTAGGAGCTCATTGAATTGCTGGAAAGATGAACAGGCACCTAAAGTGGAGGTCCACCCCAATTTTCTTTTTAAAAGCCAGCAGCTACAAATACTGCAGCTTCTGACTTTTAATAAATGGACACTTACCTGTCCAGCGTGCCCGTGATGTCGGCAGCCGAGGCCAAGCATTCGCTCGTCTCTCGGCTGCCCCCGCCGCCATCCTCGGTGAGGGAATCAGGAAGTGAAGCGTTGTGGCTTCACTGCCCGTTTCCCTACTGCGCATGCACGAGCCGTGCGGTGCGCCCCCACTGGTCCCTGCTGTCTCCTCGGACCAGTGTGTTTCCCAGAAGACAGCGGGGGGTGACGCAAAGGGGCGTGACTCCCGCGGGAGTCTATTCCCGGAAGTGGGTGCAAATACCTGTATTATGCAGGTATCTGCCCCCTCCCTGAAAGGTGCCAAATGTGACACCGGAGGGGGAAGGGTTCCGAAAAGTGGAGGTTCACTTTTTGTGTGGACCTCTGCTTTAATATGACAAAAATGCTTTTAATGATATATTAAACCATAGGCAGTGGTGACCCAACCCTTAGGGGTGTCGCCTCCCCGAATCAAGGTGCCCGGCCCCCAGACTACATGCAAAGTTTCGGCGCAGGTATTTCAAGGATTTTTTTTTATTTTTTACACACAGTTGTGTGACAGTAGCAATTATATAATCCCTGATGTCTTCCTGCTTCTCCTCCCGGCCAATCAGGAAGCGGGTCCTGTGCGAGTGAGGGGGGCAGGTTTGTTTGCCGCCCCCCCCCCCAAAATATTGAGCACCAGCCACCACTGAGGAGTGCACCAGCCTTCACTGAGGAGTGTCCAACCTTTTGACCTTCCTGGGGAGGAATTGTCTTGGGCCACACATAAAATACACTAACAATAAAAATAGCTGATGAGCAGAAACAGTCAGGCAGATCACAAGTTAACCACTTAACCCCCAGCCTGTTTTTCAGATTCCGCGTTTACAAGACTAAAACAATTTTTTTTTGCTAGAAAATTACTTAAAACCCCCAAACATTATATATATTTTTTTCTAACACCCTAGAGAATAAAATGGCGGTCATTGCAATACTTTTTGTTACACCGTATTTGCGCAGCGGTCTTACAAGCGCACTTTTTTTAATTAAAAAATAAGACAACAATAAATTTGGCCCAATTTTTTTATATATTGTGAAAGATAACTTTACGCCGAGTAAAATGATACCCAACATGTCACGCTTAAAAATTGCGCCCGCTCGTGGCATGGCGTCAAACTTTTACCCTTAAAAATATCCATAGGCGACGTTTAAAAAATTCTATAGGTTGCATTTTTTAAACTACAGAGTAGGACTAGGGCTAGAATTATTGCTCTCACTCTAACGATCGCTGCGATGCCTCACTTGTGTGGTTTGAACACCGTTTTCATATGCGGGCGCTACTCGCGTATGCGATCGCTTCTGCGCGCGAGCTCGTCGGGCCGGGGGGCTTTAAAAAAATATTTTTTTTGTTTTCTTATTTATTTTTATTGATTTTATAATTTTTTACACTGAAATAAAAAAAAATGTATCACTTTTATTCCTATTACAAGGAATGTAAACATCCCTTGTAATAGAAAAAAGCATGACAGGTCCTCTTAAATATGAGATCTGGGGTCAAAAAGACCTCAGATCTCATATTTAGACTTAAATGCAAGAAAAAAAAGAAAATAAAAGTAGTCCGCTATCTGACACTGTTTATGATTAACGAATGCATCAATATCTGGTTCGATGAATGGAGTAGCAATTCTCCAAAAATTCTCATCGGATATTTTGGTTCTAATTTTGCAGATCGTGTGCTTCATCCTTAAAAATAGTTGCTCTCAAATATAGGTGCTGCCAAAAACGGATGACATGAATGAGGAATGATTTTGAAGAGTGGGATATTTTTCTTTGGAAAGATAAATCTAAAAATTTTTAAGTAAGTTTATGATTTTGTGTTGGGCTGCATTTATAGCTGTCTTGCACCACATGTGGCCTGTGAGCCACAGGTTGAACACCCCCGGCATCAAACAGACCAAAGGGGTGCATATAAGAGATGTTCGTTGTAAGGGTTTACATACACTTACATGATGTGCCCCTCCACACATCCTTTCCATGGTAAAGTGAAAGGGAGAGGAGGGGAGGCAATGCCCTGTTGGTCACCCCTGAAGCAAAGAAACTATGGACTATCTCACTACCAATTTAGGCAGTATATACAGTCGTGCTCAAAAGTTTGCATACCCTGGCAGAAATTGTAAAATTTGACAAAAAACTGTCTTTTATTTAAGGATAGCAATCACACAAAGCCATTTATTATCACATAGTTTTTTGGATGCTTTTTTTTAAATTATAATGATAACAGAAATCACTCAAATGTCCCTGATAAAAAGTTTAAATACCCTGGAATGTTTGGCCTTATAGACACAGAAGGTGGCAAACAAAGGTTAAAATGGCAATTAAGGTTAACTTCCCACATTTGTGGCTTTTTAAATCTCAATTAGTGTCTGTGTATAAATAGTCAATGAGTTTGTTAGCTCTCACATGGATGCATTAAGCAGGCTCGACACTGAGCCATAAGGAGGTAGAAGAGAACAGTCAAAAGACCTGCGTAACAAGGTAATGACAAAAATACAAAAGGGAAAAGGATATAAAAAGATATCCAAAGCCTTCAATATGCCAGTCAGTACTGTTTAATCACTAATTAAGAAGTGGAAAATTCTGGGCTCTTTTGATACCAAGCCAAGGTCAGGTAGAAAGAAAGAAAGATTGCAGTCACAAGTGGTGGAAGAATTGCACAGGATACAAAGAAAACCCCACAGGTTACCGCAGGAGAAATACAGGCTGCTCCCCAAAAAGACGGTGTGGTTGTTTTTAAGTAGCACAATTCAATGATACTTGAACACAAAAGAGCTGCATGGTTGAGCTACCAGAAGGAAGCCTTTACTGCGCCAATGCCACAAAAAAGCCAATGAGGCATGTCAAGGTGTTGTTGGGCATTTTGTAACCAGGCTTTTTTGTGGAACTTGTACAGTAAAAGATTCTTTCTGGCATCTTGACCATGCAGCCCCTTTTTGTTCAAGTTTATTCGTATTGTGCTCCTTAAAAACAACCACACCATCTTTTTCCAGAGCAGCCTGTATTTCTCGTGAGGTTACCTGTGGGTTTTTCTTTGTATCCCGAACAATTCCTGTGGCAGTTGTGGCAGAAATTTTTCTTGATCTACCTGACCATGGCTTGGTATCAAGAGATCCCCAAATTTTCCACTTCTTATTAAGTTATTGAACAGTACTGACTGACATATTCAAGGCTTTGGATATTTTTTATACCCCTTTCCATCTTTGTAAAGTTTCATTACCTTGCTATGCAGGTCTTTTGACTATCCTTTTGTACCTCCTCGAGGCTTAGTGTCTAGCCTGCTTAGTGCATTCTTGTGAGAGCTAACAAACTCATTGACTATCTATAGACAGACACTAATTGTGATTTAAAAAGCCACACATGTGGAAAATTAACCTTTAATTGCCATTTTAACCTGTGTGTGCCACCTTCTGTGTCTGTACCAAGGCCTCAGCTCTGTTCCTGTGTGCCGTGTGAAGGAAGATGCCCCTTCCTTCCAATCAGCTGACAGAGCTCTCCTCACTGAACTCTCAGACAAGCTTTAGAATTCCGCACTTTGAACAAATGTAGACAAGAGAACGCTGCAGATAAACTGGTACAACATATGTAGGAGGATTTTGTTCATCTCTGTGTATCACCTGAGGCCAGCCACTTTACTGGGTGTATGTAATGGTTTACAACAATTTTAAACACAGAAGTAGCATGAAACATGCCCTGAAAATGTGAAGTTTAAACTTCAATGTTTCTGCATTAAATGAAGGCTAACACCGTACCACACACTACTACTATGGAGCTGCATTCCCTTGTGTCTTTTATATCTGCCTAAAGTTCAACTCTAATCTCTCCAGCCTAACAGCTGATCTCTATAAGATAAAACAGGAACCAATCTAAATGATAACTTAATCCCTAAACCCAATCAACCCATAATCTGCATACTCTACGTCAGGAGCTTCTCTACGCCAAAAGCATGCAGGTCCAGTACCAAAACCACATCTCCCCAAGATCCTAGTGCTAGAACAAATGGATCTGTAGCAGGGGAGGCTCAACCACAAGACCAGCGGAGCAGAATTAAACTCTTTTGAAAAATATGATGATATGTCTTTCAAGTGTGTATTTAGCCTCTTGTTCGGATTCGATTCAACTTATTACAAAAATAAGCAAATGGTTCTGCACTTTTTAATAGAAATTCACTATTCTGAGACCCCCTAACAGCGATATCTCCTGTTCTTCAAAGAGGAACGCTGTCAAGAAGGTCTGAATTTTTTGATCAGAGGAGAAAAAGGCAGAAACCAGAATAAATTTATACAACTTTGTAGTCAACGAGGGAGCTCCTGTTCCGGCTTTGAATTGCATGTGTATATTTAAAAATGACAGTCTTCATAACTCAGCGAGACAGGCCCGATTTTACGGTGGACTCCTGGGGGAGACCGCGGCAAATGCCGGGTCGGATTTACGGGCGGGAGTCTCCAAGAGATGCTTTATTTTGATCTCCTCTAGAATCGTACAGCCTAGTCAGCGGCTAGCAGAGCGTCCCCTGCGGACAGCGAAATGAAGGATTCTATAGTACGTCTCATTAACTTGCTACATGAAATGCCAGCTTTATTATATGCTTTAGCACCGACCTGGCCTGAAAGTTTAGGAAGTTGCATTGATGCACTAATAAAAAAAGAGCATTTGCCCATAAAAACCTCCTCTTTCGCTTTGACTATGGCCATTTTAACTGTTACAAGTCCCCAGCGCCGATGTCATAACTAAATGTCACTGGGGCCTGCTGCAGAATGTCAACGAGGGCTTTTTGTATCATCTACAAAAAAAAAAAAACCTTGTTGGATCTTTTAATTTCAGACATTAGTGGCACAATTCAGCTTTGCTCCAACATTTTGATGGCTTTTTGTGAGCCCTGAAGGAGGTAATTTAGAATTAATTTAGAAGAAGGAAGAAAGATGTTAAAGTGATCCTGTGGCCTGGCTATGGACATTAGAGTATTTACATTTTCCTAACAAGCAGTAAATAAACCATAAAATCTCAATGTCTGCTTAAAAGGGCCTATATATTTTTTCATTGTGCAGTAATGCATGTGTAATGCACCCCATAAGGAGCCGCAAGTAGAAAGGGATTCCCCACCCTGCACAGCCAGGCACACCGAATTTCCACAGTCACTCCAGAGTCAGAGAACTGTCCGTGACTTTGTTTTTTTATTGAGGGAAATAACTGGGATAGGGCTGGGAGTTTATGGGATGCCCACTTGACTTTAAACAAACTTCAGGGACAATTTCTCCTATATACAGTTGTAGCGCCGGGTTACTTCCAAGTACCGGTGCTTGTCAAAATTTAAGGGATAATCAGAGTGTAAGTGACTCTGATTTCAATTTCAATTCCAGAAAGGGTCCCTGTTTCAGCTTGGCTGTACTGTGGGCTCATTCTGTTGTTGCTGGGGTGTTATACCACCCTGGGGCGACAGGTGACACCAGTGGAGTCAAGGCTTGGGTGCCTCTTACCAGCAGCCAATCAGGAGGGAGAGTTCTCTCGCGGGTCATGCTGGGAGAGGGTACTTCTGGAACAGACGCCATTGAGGCGGGGTCTTCTTCCGGTGTGGCACCCACCTTCAGGGTGACCACATTTCGGCCCCCGGCGAAATGGCCTACCAGGCTGGGGTGCGCGTGCCACGCGGTGCTCCTGGTTCCGGGATCACGTTGGTCCGGAACGTCTGAGTTGTGGCAGGGCCCCAGTGGTTGACTGGGACCCCAATTCTGAGAAGATCCCAAGATCCCAAGGAAGCTGTTCGGTGGGGAGTTCACCTGAGGAGAGCCAAGAGAGGCTGGCAATCCAATAGGGCCTCAACAATCCATCGGGATCAAGGTAACCGGACACTGAAAGGCTGGACATTAGTCACCTGTCAGTCGGTAACTTAACTGCAAACTACCTGAAGTTGATCCAGGCACAAAGTCTATTGAGGAGAATTGTCTCCGTGATCTAAATTCTAGGGAGGGTCTGTGGCAGAGACTTTCTTCCCTTAATGTTCCGAGTGATGCTCTGGCTGCCAGGTCAGTGAGAGAGGCCTGTCCAGGTACACTAAACCCACTCTGGCGAGAGTGGCGACGAAAGCAAAGTGTTGTTGGAAACAGGACTGTTTCCGTATCGTTATGCCTGAATCTGCTGTTTCTTCTCCTACTGCATCTTTTCCCTTCACCGAAAGTTTGATTGTTTTTACCTTGTTGGGTGAATAAAAGCACAAGAAAAAGACACCTGCTGTTTGGACATTCCATTACTACGGCTCTCATCAACTACCCTAGATGGCGGAGTCATGAAGTAAATCTGCCATCCCATTCATTATCAGCAGCTCCTTCGGGGGTGAGCGCTACACAGTCTATATACACACCACTGCTTCCTCTAGCACTCACTTGCTTGCAGAACTACAGCTGCGTCACCTTGTTGCAATTTGGTAGCATAAGCCCATCACCCTATACTTGAAGATAGGGTGACACAGCTCACAGATTCCCAGCGCTTCCTCTCTGTGGTCACTGATCCTAGTACCACCTCTTTAGGCACTGCCAACCCACCTGGCTGTAGCTGCCCCTTTCACTAGCCCTCCTGGCTAACAGTCCTCCTTGATTAACCTCTCTCCACAGTCCTCCCAGACTAAACACTCACCAGCTGACTTCTCAGAAGATCTCCCGGACATGCTGAACTGCTCCTGCTTACTTGCTCCAGAAAGGGTTTCCTCTGTGTATTGTGGGGGATCCTTCCAGCACCTGAGCCCCAGACCTAAGGTTACCCCTCCAGACTAGGGGATTCCCTGTGAGGGCCTGAAACAGCCTCCTTAGCTCTCCATCTTCCACCCAACTGCCCCTGCTGGCATGACTCATGTCTATTTATTGATTGATTGATTGATTTTAATATTTCTTTACAGCGCCACATACACCCTGAAGGGTGTGTCTAAGCGCTGGAAGGAGGTCCGCTGGTCTATTCTGGACCAAAAAGCAATCCAAGAGAAAAAAGAAAAAAGACTTCGTAGACGAACTGATGGCTCGTGTACATAAAAGAAAAGAGAAACCATATAAAATATCAACAATAAAAACAAACGGTAGCAAGGGGGTTTGGAGTGAGGGGGACATAGGGTGAGGGGAGGAGGGGCCAGGTCAGTTTAATTAGGCGTGGTCATAATCAACTTGCCCCAAAGAGGAAGGTTTTCAGAGCCTTTCTGAAGGTAATAAGAACAGTGGACTTCCTCAAAGGCAACGGGAGAAGGTTCCAAAGCGAGGCGGCTCTGGCTCTGAAGGATCGGCCACCGAACGAAATCAACCTTACTAGAGGGATGACAGCAAAGTCCTGATCGGCCGATCTCAGTGCCCTGGGGGGGTGGTAATGTATGGCCATGTTATTAATGAACAGTGGGCCATGTTGTTTGAAGGCCCTGAACATAACACACAAAGCCTTGAATTCGATCCTCCTTGCGCATGGGAGCCAATGAAGTAGTCTGAGAACGGGTGATATATGGTCCCATCTTGAGGTCCCCGTAATCAACCTAGCTGCCTGGTTCTGCACCAGCTGCAGCTTGGAGAGCCATTTAATAGGGAGTCCAAGGTATACCACATTGCAAAAGTCAAGACGTGAGATGACTAAGGCCTGTACTAGTGTATTTCTGTGTGTTTGGGAGAGCAGATGTTTTACCCGTCGCAGCATCCGAAGATAGTAAAGGGCATTCTTGGTACAGTTCCTCACCTGTGGAATCCATGAAAGTTTATTGTCAAATATGACACCCAGGTTTCTTACTTGGCTGGATGGAGTGGGGCACGGGCCCATTGATATGGGCCACTCTGCAAGCAGGTTTAAACTTTGTGTTGGACCTGTAAGAAGTACCTCAGTTTTGGATACGTTCAGGGCCAAACGATTGTCCTTCATCCATGTCTGGATAGATGAGAGGCAGCAGGAAAGAAGGTGGGCTGCCGTGGGGTTGAGAGCATCACTGGCCACAATTTGTATGTCGTCAGCGTATACCTGTATTTATGAAGTGAGTCTGCCCCCCGCCAGCCCATTTGCTGGGCATTGTCTGAGGCCCTCATAAATATGCATGATATCCCCTCCTAGCTTCCACCCACTACATCTTGAATCTTCTTCAGGGTTCCAGAAACAGAGGGAGGCACCTGAAGAGCTATCAGACGTGTCATCTAGCCTCCCTGAGTCACTCAACCCTGACCCAGATTCAGTCTGGCCCAATAACAGCTAAACTATGTACACTATCACACTAGCTAGAGGGTGCTACACATGCATTACCGCAATGCACATTACATGTATTCATGTGCACAAGTTAACATGCAGCAGCACAACCACATGCAGGGATGGAAATTGAAAACACGCTCAGGTGGCCAGTGCCCCTTTAATGGCTGTAATCTCAGCTGTCATTGGACAGCTCAGATCACAGACACAAAATACAAAGCCAATCAGAGATCTTCTATTCCTTGTGATTGCTTTGAATCAATTACAACCATCACAAATGTAAACAATAGTAGTGCTTACAAACATTCAAATGATTCACAACAGAGGAATCTCCCCTTATTCCATGTGATGATGCTCAATGATGATGCTCAATGTTTGTAAAAAAAAAAGCAGGAAGGAAGATCAGCAGATGAATGTGAAGGTGGGGAGTCTTAGCCACTTTAGTTTCGAAAGATTTTACCCCCTTCATGACCAGGCCAAATAGAGCTTTCTTTTGCTGGTATATGATCACTACTGTGTTTTTATATATATATATATATATATATATATATATATATATATATATATATATATATATATAAATAAATAAAGGAAAAACACAAAATATTTTGAATAAAATAAAAAGATTTTTTATTTTCTGCTTCAAAATATATCTAATTAAAAAAATCCCAATAAGTGTATATTGATTGGTTTGTGTGAAAGTTCAGCGCCTACAAACTATGGTATGTATACGGGAATTATATTTTTCTTTTAACCACTTGACACCCGCACGCCGTCATATGACGTCCAAAACGGGGACCTGTTATCCCGGGTGGACGTCATATGACGTCCTGGGCTTTGCGGGGGGATATCTCAATGATGCCTGCACCCGGAGGCATCATTGAGATATCATTTTTTAGCGGCGGTGATCCTGCGCACCGTAAGAATGATCATAGCGGCGGTTCCGCCGCTAGATCGTTCTTACAGGCGGCGGGAGGGGACATCCCCCCCTCCCGCCGCCATCCGGTGCTTCTCCGGGCTCTCCCGTCCCACCGGGGGCCCAGAGAGATGATTGCCGTCCGCCGGATGTTTGCCATAGAGAAGACTGGTGACCAGATGGTCACCAGTCATCTCTATGACCGTCGGAGGCCCGGGCGCGATGTGATGACGTCATGCCCGGGTCCCCGTAAGTAAACAAACCGTAATTGCGGCTAGTTTGAATGAGATCTGTGATTTTTTTTTCACGATCTCATTCTTTCCAGCCTGGAGGAGAGATGTGGGGTCTTATTGACCCCGCATCTCTCCTTAAAGAGGACCTGTCACACACATTACTATCACAAGGGATGTTTACATTCCTTGTAATAGGAATAAAAGCGATTGAAAAAAAAAAAAAGTGTAAAAAAAAGTGTAAAAAATAAACAAATAAGTAAAATAAAAAATAAAAAATAATAATAAAAATATTAAAATGCCCCTGTCCCCGGTATGCTCGTGCTCAGAAGCGTACGCACACGTAAGTCCCGCCCATGTATGTAAACGTCGTTCAAACCACACATGTGAGGTGTCGCCGCGTGCGTTAGAGCGTGTGCAACAATTCTAGCACTAGACCTCCTCTGTAACTCTAAACTGGCAACTTGTAAAAATTTTAAAGTGTCGCCTATGGAGATTTTTAAGTAACGAAGTTTGGCGCCATTCCATGAGTGTACGCAATTTTAAAGCGTGACATGTTAGGTATCTAGTTACTCGGCGTAACATCATCTTTCATATTTTACCAAAAAATTGGGCCAACGTTACTGTTTTGTTATTTTTTTATTTATGAAACCATTTTTTTTACAAAAAAAAAGCCGTTTGAAAAATTATTGCGCAAATACGGTGCAAGATAAAAAGTTGCAATGACCGCCATTTTATTCCCTAGGGTGTCTGCTAAAAAAACATATATAATGTTTGGGGGTTCTGAGTAATTTTCTAGCAAAAGAATGACGATTTGTACATGTAGGAGAGAAGTGCCAGAATAGGCCCGGGAAGGAGGTGGGTTTTAAAGCCCGGTATTGAAGTGGTTAAACTACTAAATGCGGTGATCAGCGACTTATAATACGACTGCAATAGTGTGTGGACAATCTGACACTAACTGATGCTGGGGGGGACTGACTAACAGTCGCTGACATCACCAGTGACACTAATACAGTGATCAGTGCTAATGCTATACACTGTAACTGTACTAATGATATGGCCTCGGAAGGGGTTAACATCTAGGGCGATCAAGGGGGTGTGTGCCTAACAATGTGTAATGTGTGCTGCTTTTTACCACTAGATCTTTATGTTTCTTAGATAGAAACACAGAGATTGTTCCCTTTATAGAGAGCCTGGGCTGTGATTGCTCACAGTCGATCAGCAGGTTCCGGACATGAATCATTGGCTGGGACTTGCTGACAAGCTCCCACTGTGTACATGCCTGTGCCCTAAGCCCGGAAGAAGGCAGCAACGTACGGGTATGTTGCTTTGCCTGTGCCAGCCACCTGCCCGCAAGTGGTTAAAGTGCTATGAACCACTAATGATGATGGGATTTTTTTTCTAATAGTGGGGGGTTAAAGTGCCATTGAACACCAGTGATTGTTGGATATGTTTTCGGAGAGTTACAAAGTGTTATTGACCACCAATGATTTTGGAATTGTTTTGGGTGGGCGGGGGGTTATAAAATGCCGCTGACCACCAATGATTGTCAGATTGTTTTTGGGTGTGTATTTAAGTGCCACTGACTGAAGTAGATTCTGGTATTTTTTTAAAAGGTGGGGGTTTTAAAGTGCCTCTGACCACCACGTATCACAGGATTGTTTTTTTAAAAAAAGTGAAAGGCTTTAAAGACTCACTGACCATCAAAGGTGGTTGTTGAAGAAGATGGTTGTGGAGGTTGGTTAAAGTGCTACTGACCACCAATGATTGTGGTATTTTCTTTGTATGGTGGGGGGTTTTAAAGTGCCACTAACCATCATTGAATTATGGCCTTTTTTCCTTTATATAGTGAGATATAAGGAACTCACTGGTTGTTAAATACCAAAAAAGTAAAACTCTATGTCTCAAAAATATATGTAGCGGGGTCATCCTGTCAGAATCTTAGGCCATGCCCGCTGGAACTTTATCCACATTTGTAAATATGTAAGATACCTTTAAGAAATGTATGCATTGTGGGACTGCAAGTAGCATGAGATATGGACTCCATTGACTCTTAGGAGAAACAGACTACACTTCTCACAATGCCCTGTGTTATTGGAACATGTGACAACTCTGCTCAGCCACTCAGAAGGATATGAGAGGCTATTTAAGAAAGGGAGGGGCTTCACTCACTCTCTTGGGATCTGCATCTTCTCCTGGGCAGAACTGCTAGGAGCACAGCTGTGCTGCTAGGCCAGAAGCCTGGGCCTAAATTCACGAGAGACCAGCCATCCGGAAGGAAGCAAGACTCCAGCATCCAGCCCGTGTTCCCGGGGATCGGAGAGGCAACCCAGCTGACAACTGAAACAGTGGAGAACCCTCATCCAGGATCCTTGTGCTGTGGAGCAGTGATTTATCAACACACCTTCTGAGAAGAACTCAGGCGGATCGGCCTGTCGGGTGAGAGAGCACATGCTCAACTTCAGACTCTGTTTAGTACAGACACCTAGTGCCATCTCACAGGCCACAGACACGTGTTCGGCCCATAGTCGGAACTTAGAGGCCCAGTTAACTGTTCCAGTGTTACACAGAAGTGGTTGACGCTGGCGAGCGGTCAATCCACCAACTTTCAGCTATCCCAGACAATTTCTTGCGTAGTCCTTTTCACTGATTGTCACCTGTGGATTACAATTTTAATGTGCACCACCCGGCCGCAACACAGATATTGACTGATCTATAGAACTGCCCGTTAGGGGGGCGCTCGCAAGCATAGACTGCCTGTTTAGTTTAGATGAATGGTGCCATAGGTCCTAGGTTTAAATATTGCTTATTTACATTAATTGCTGATTCTTGCAAGAGCCCTTGCGAATCAGACTGAGTCATTACTTGCTAGTTGTGTTTATGTCTAAAACCTATGCTTGTCTTCCTTAAAGCGGGGGTTCACCCAAAAAACAAATTTTTAACATTAGATTGAGGCTAATTGTGGGAAGCACAATCGGGTGTTTTTTTTTTTAAATCAATGCAGTACTTACCGTTTTAGAGATAGATGTTCACCGCCGCTTCCGGGTATGGTCTTCGGGACTGGGCGTTCCTATTTGATTGACAGCCTTCTGACCATCTCATACAGCGCGTCACGAGTTGCCGAAAGAAGCCGAACGTCAGTGCACCTGCGCCTGCTTCCCACAATTAGCCTCAATCTAATGTTAAAAATGTGTTTTTCGGGTGAACCCCCGCTTTAAGTTTCTATACAGTAAACTTACTCCCTTAAATTTAAATATATTCACTGTGTGGAGTGTATTTTTTTGTCTGGAGGGACCCTCCATAACAGCAGGTAATTCATTGTTATATTGTCACTGCATATTGTATGCTTGCTATTGTGACCCCAGCTGAGCAGAGGTCACAATATCCCACTTACCAGACTTCTGATGTGTCAAAGGAGGGTTCGAGCTAGTTAAACAGGGGTAAGCTGAGCCAAAAGAGAGTAGATCCCAAATCAACCAGCGGCTCCTTCGGGGGTAGCGCTACATATATATGTAACATTCTATCGGATACAGTGTTGCATGACCAAGTCATTGTTAGTCAAACTATTACAGCAGTGGAAACTGAAAAGAGGCCCGGTAAAAAAAAAGTTATGTACAGACTGATGCTCAAGTGGGTATATTTTTACCTACAGGTAAGCCTAAAATAAGGCTTATCTGTTGGTAAAATTAGTATCTCCTAAACCTGTAGGAGATATTCACTTTGCATGCAGTCGCTGACGTCAGCGACGCATGTGCTGTGAGGGTCGGCTGAAGGTCCGACATGTGCGGGAGTGACAACATTGTGGCTCCGGCCACTCAGCGTCGGAGCCGCGAACCTGCAAGACGCACCAAGGGGGAAATGTCAGCTCCCTCTGCATTTATCAGGCTCAGCTGCTGACGCCTCGTTCATAGGTATTTCATAATGAGCTAGTATGCGGTGCATACTAGCTCATTATGCCTTTGGCTTTACAAGGTTTTTTTTTTTGTGCAGGTATACAACCGCTTTAAGGACTCCTTGATTGTCAAATTGTATCTACAAAATCATTGATAGAGTAAATTCTAAAGTCTTTAATTTGTTATATCCCAGCTGTGAGAATTGTTTTCTTAAGATACAAATCCGAATACAACAACCATAGAAAAGCACAGGACATTTTGCACACCTGACCTCTCCAGCAAAACACAGAGGTACACTATCATATTTTATAGTGTGTTTTTTTCCGGTAATAGGAAGCTACTGAGGCATCTTGCAATCACGGTGGGGGATGTTTCCGAAAATGGAAAAGTGCCTTCGGGGAGAGATCTGCAACTAGAGCGATACACAAACATCATCATTCTCCATGTCTGGCGCTCTTATTTACAACTTTCCTGTGTTTCTCCGTTTGATCTGTTGTGGGAGATTGAAAAAAAAAAATATACCAGATTATTAGCAGCATGCGTTCTGGAATGACAAAGCTAGGCTGCTCAATTCAGCCGGTATTTTTTTTTATTCCAACGAAATTGCTGCAATCATCCTCAAATGTACTGAACATCCTCTTTTTTAGAGCTGAGTGTTTAATAGCTGGAATCATCCACCGGAACCGCCTGGAGTCTTGCTGGAAAAGAGGGAACATCGTTGCTAGTCCTGGCGCGACTTTTGGAAGGGTTAATTGAGGCTACTCATAATGTGAAAATAATCAAATATTTGCCCCATCTGCTCCAATCTGTTAGGATCTAATTTACCTATACTATTATTTTCCTCTTTAAGGCCCCTTTCACACTGAGGAGTTTTTCAGGCGGTACATCGCTAAAAATAGTGCTGCTATACCGCCTGAAAAACTCGTGCACTGCATACTCAATGTGAAAGCCCGAGGGCTTTCACACTGAGGCAATGCGCTGGTGGGAGAGAAAAAAATCTTCTGCCAGCAGCATCTTTGGAGCGGTGAGAGGAGCGGCGTATATACCGCTCCTTCACCGCTCCTTCCCATTTAAACCATGGGAAACCACGGCAATACCGCCCGCAATGCGCCTCTGCAGAGGCGCATTGTGGGCGGTATTAACCCTTTATGGGCTGCTAGTGGGGATTAATCCGACACTATATCGCACCTCTATTTTTTTGCGGTGCTATACCGCCACCGCGGCTCCCACCCCAGTGTGAAAGGGGTCTTAGGCCTCGTACAGATGAGGGGATCTCTGCTGGAAACAGTCTGCCGGACCGTTTCCAGCGGAGATTCCTCCTCCGGATTTTGATCCGATGGCTTGTACACACCATCGGATCAAAATACGCGCGGAATACATCCGTGGTGACTTGTCGCCGCGGCGATGTTGCGGCGACGTGCGCGACGCTGGAAGGTAAGTACTTCCACGCATGCGTCGAATCATTACGACGCATGCGAGGGAGGGGAGCGGACGGATTGATCCGGTGAGTCTGTACATCATCGCGGCGACGGCGCGACACGTCATCGCGATGGGATTTTGGCGCGGATTTCGATCCTATGGTGAGTACACTCCATCGGATCCAGATCTACGGAAATCCTCGAGAGGATTTATCCGCGGAAACGGTCCGTTGGACCGTATCCGCGGATAAATCCTCTCGTGTGTACTAGGCCTCAGTCTTTTCTATTTGTAAAGTGTGAAATAAATGGAGCTCACAGGCCCTTAGATGTGTTGGCTGCATTACTTTTCTTTTTTCCAGTTTCTTTCCCTTATTTTCATCTGGTAATACTACCAGCAACACGCTAGCTGTCCAAGGATGACAACGCTTATTTAATATACTGTATATATGGAGAAACAGCTTTGTCACTGTAGGATACTTGCTTTGGGTTTGTTCTAAAGAAACACCTTCTCCCTTCATGTTTTTGTAAACCTTTCCTTATTTTAGCCAGTACAGCAGAGGCAGAGTGCACAGAAAGTTAGGAGTTTGCTGGATTTGTGGCAGGATTTAAGCCCCTTCCGCTGGAGTCCGCCTGCTCAGCGGGGTATCTGTCTGCTGATCCCCGCTGGGCAGGCAGATGGCTGTTTTGTGTCCACTCCACTTATGCAGAGCAGACACAGACTGCTCTTCTCTATGATTTATCTATGTGAATATTTGACCATTCTTCCAGAAGCACATTTGTGAGGTCAGGATCTGATGCGGACGAGAAGTCTTCGCTCTAATTCATCCCAAAGGTGTTCTATCAGGTTGAGGTCAGGACTCTGTCCAGGCCAGTCAAGTTCCTTCATCCCAAACCTACTTATCCATGTCTTTATTCACCTTGCTTTGAGCACTGGTGTGCAGTCATGTTGGAACATGAAGGGGCATTCCCAAAACTATTCCCACAAAGTTGGGAGCATGAAATTGTTCAAAATGTCTTGGTATGCTGACGCCTTAAGAGTTCCCTTCACTGGATCTAAGGGACCAAGCCCAACCCCGAAAAACAACTCCATACCATAATCCTCCCTCCACCAAATGATTTGGACCAGTGCACAAAGCACTGCGTTCTGAGCCCACCCAGTTGTGTCACAATAGGAATTAATATTTTCTATTGTCGTCTGCTTCTCCTTCTAGCCAATCAGGAAGCGGGCCCATTTGGCGGAAAGGAAAAGCAACCGTATTGGCCGGTACCAGGAGGATGTACGGGGAGATCTGGGAGATGGGAGCAATCTCTCTGCTCTGCATCGCCGCCAACACACAAGCCATAGCCTAACCACGTGAGTACCCCCTACCGAGTAGGGGGGCATTGGGTGATTTGTTTGCCATCCCCCTTCCCCAAAAAATGGAGTACCAGCCACCATTGGTATAATTTTATCAAATTGAACGCATGCTGAGTAATGTGTAAGTGTATCATACAGGGTCACTGTCTACATTCTGGACTTTGATTCCAGCTCAGAGATGAAACAATCAAACAAATGTACATTTTGGTCCCTGTGTAGTTTTTACAAATGTCTGCACTTACTGAAGACTGTCCACCACTACAGAAGAGGTAAAGAGGATCATGCAGAACAGGTGACCAGCCAGAAGCCTTCTGGAACAAAGTATGTATTCACATTTTAATTTTTTTTAAATACTGTCACCAGTGCAGTACAGTATGTTTATATGGCTGGTGTGGCGGTGATCAGGAATACTGACTGGTGACAGTATGCAAAAAAAAAAGATGAAATCATTTTTAATGTTTCGCAAATTTTTATTCAAGTTTTTCACAAAACAGAATAAAGACTTTGGCATTGACTCTGAACCAGTGGCAGTGCGTCCATAGAGGGCGCAGGAGCGCCGCCCCCTCTCTCCTGCACCGCTCTATCACCAATAGATAGATTCATGCATTGCATGAATCTATCTATTGTCGCCGCTGCCGCCCCCTATTCAGGTGTCAGGCCCCTTGTGGGACGTCGGGCATCTGAATTACAGCTACGTGTTTTTTTTGGAAGTGCCTGGTTAGAGCTGTGGGCTCTAATAGGCATCCTGATTACAGCCGTGGGCTCAAATTGGTAATCAGCGGGTGCAATGCTGTGCGTTCGCTATTTACACCTTGTTGTGTTAGGGAAGCGAATAAATCGCTTCTCTAACACTGACCCGCCTCAGCCAATCAGGTTCTTGGGTCTGGTTAGCCTGTCACCTGATTGGCTGAAGCGACAGGCGCTGTGATTGGATGCCTATCAGGCATCCAATCATAGCAGAGATGACGGGAAGAGGACAGGAGAAGACATGGAGGATTCGGAGCGCGGAGGACAACACCGAGACAGGTAAGTGCCGGGCGGGGGGCACACTGGCAGCATTTGATGGGGCACGGTAGCAGCAATTGATGGGGCACAGTGGCGGCAATTGATGGGGCACATTGGCAGCAATTGATGGGGCACACTGGCAGCAATTGATGGGGCACACTGGCAGCAATTGATGGGGCACACTGGCAGCAATTGATGGGGCACACTGGCAGCAATTAATGGGCACACTGGCAGCAATTGTTTGGGCACAGTGGCGGCAATTGATGGGCACAGTGGTGGCAATTGATGGGGCACAGTGGCAGCAATTGATGGGCATAGTAGCTGCATTTGATGGCACAGTGGCGATAATTTATGGGCACAGTGGCTGCGCTTGAATGTAACCTTATAATTGCATAAGTACACTAGGAGGAACATGTTCCCACACTCCGCATGGCGATAGGCCATGCTCCCTAAGACGACTTGCTTCTTATGCGTTAGAGACAAGAAATCGTAATCTTTTGTAATAACATTTTAATAACGGCAATCTTGATTATTAATCTTCAATTTTTTTTTTTACACTTTGATTGCTGTTACAGTAACAACAATGTTTTGAACGGTCATGAATGGGTTACAGTCATAACAGCTATGATAACTATTGTGTGCTGTAATTGGCCCACAGCTATCACATGGTACAGCTGAAACACATTTATAACAGTTGTGTTTACATTGTGATTATGTGATCGCATAGCAATCATGTAATAACCCGGCCACTGCAATCTGGTAGACACAGCTGTTCTGGGAGCGACACGCTGCCGATCAGCTAGTTATGTACAAGTACTTAATCCAGCCTGCCCATGCCGCCTGCCCAGAGTAACTGGTTAAACACATTTTTTTCTTGTTTACATTTTCCTTCTCTTACATACAATGGGCCAGATTCACAGAGACTTACGCCGACGTATCAGTAGATACGCCGTCGTAAGTCTGAATGTGTGCCGTCGTATCTATGCGCTCATTCTTAAATGAGATACGCCTGAATGTTGCCAAGATACGACCGACGTAAGTCTCCTACGCCGTCGTATCTTGGGTGCATATTTACGCTGGCCGCTAGGGGCGCTTACGTTGATTTACGCGTTGAATATGTAAATGAGGAAGATATGCCGATTCACGAACGTACGTACGCCCGTCGCAGTAAGCTAAGCCATTTACGTAAGGCGTACGCCGGCGTAAAGGTAAAAAAAAACTCTATAGGTGGCGCAGCCCATGCAAGGTATGGATGACGGGAACAGCCGTCGTATTTTACGTCGTTTGCGTAAGCCGTACGTGAATGGGGCTGGGCGTAGGTTACGTTCACGTCGAAAGCATTGAGCTGACGTATCTTAGGGAGTATTTGCGACGTGATTCTGAGCATGCGCGCGCATGCGCTGTACCAACGGCCCTTCATTTACATGGGTTCACGGTTAATTTAAATGTAGCATGCCCACTACCAGCATACTTTGAATTAGGCCGGCTTATGCCGGCCCATTTTCGCTACGCCGACGTAACTTACGGAGCAAGTGCTTTGTAAATACTAGCCTTGCCTCACTATGTTACGTCGGCGTAGCGCAAATGGGATGCGCTACGCCGGCCAAAAGATGCGCCCTCTTACATGAATCTGGCCCAATGTATCTTTTTCTTTAGGCCCATTTCACAACAGAACGCAGTGCAGTCAGTGGCTATCACAGTGTTCAGGTGATTGGAAACTGTGCAGCATGCTCTTCCAGCACAAACAAATGTACACGTATATGCATTAGGGTGGCCATTTTGCAGGTCTGTCCCGGGCACATTCATTCCAGGACAATACAGTGTCCCAGAATGAAACTGACACAGTCATCCCCCAAGCCAAACTAATGCCCCCAAAAAAGGCCGCCACATCACTGTTTTACTCACTGACAGTACTTGTCTTGGCCGGGAATTCCTAAAGGAGCACAGTCCCCGCCCCCTGCTTGTGATTGGAGAAATCATAAATCCCGCCTCTTGTGTCCAATCACTGTGCTGTGATTTGTTACACAGCAAGCTGATTTTTGGGAAGGGGGGTGTCCCTGAATGGTAGTTTGGAAATGTGGTCACCCTAATATGCATCCCCACAGAAGAAGACTTGTTTCTGTGAGGTTGCATTAACATTATGTGTACCAGTGGCGGCCCGTCCATAGGGGGCGCCTGGGCGCCGCCCCCCCCCCCACCCCAAAGCCATTGACAAAAGAAAATAAAAAATAAAAAATAAAAAAAAAATGAAAAAAAAAATTTTTTTTTTTGGCCCTTTAAGAAAAAAAAGGTCCTTTAAAGTGTTCGGGGCGGGCTCTGGGCGCCGGGAACAGTGCGATATTAAGGAATAGGCATCATTGAAACGTCCTGCCAATGCTGCAGCAGGACGTTTCATTTGCAAGTTTTTTTTTAAGCTCTGTGGCTATGTGCAGGACGCCACTCCAGCCAATCACATCGGTCCTGTGTCTCTCCAGCCCCTCACATTGGTTCCTTCTGCACTGCTAGGAAATGAGCAGTGCTTTTCCCGGGCGGGTGGCTGTGTCACTTTCAGTTTCACTTCTCTGGCTCCAGGACATGGAGGTAAGTAAAATATTCTTATTAAAACTCTTTATTTATTCTTTTAACCCAGTGTCTGTCCAGTGTCCACTCCTTCCACACTTCCTTGCTGGATGTATTGTCAGCTTGTGATGGAGAGTGGAGGGGGGGCCATGCTTCACCCGATCTGTGCTGGAGCCTTCATTACACACATCTCCTGTGTGTGAGGGAGGCCTCGCTCCCTGCTCTGCGACCTACAGCCATGCTTTACAAGTCTCTTATATCTCTCTTATATCTGTCTCTTATATCTGTCTCTTATATCTCTCTTATATCTGTCTCTCTCTCTCTCTGTCCCTCTGTCTCTATCTATCTATCTATCTATCTATCTATCTATCTATCTATCTATCTATCTATCTATCTATCTATCTTATTATCTGTCTGATTATCTATCTATCTATCTATATATCTATCTATCTAATTATCTGTCTGATTATCTATCTATCTCTCTCTGTCCCTCTGTCTCTGTCTCTCTCTCTCTGTCTCTATCTATCTAATTATCTGTCTGATTATCTATCTATCTATCTATCTATCTATCTATCTATCTATCTATCTATCTCTCTATCTATCTCTATCTAATTATCTGTCAGATAGAGATAGATAGATAGATAGATAGATAATCAGACAGATAATTAGATAGAGATAGATAGAGAGATAGATAGATAGATAGATAATCAGACAGATAATTAGATAGATAGATAGATAGATAGATAGATAGAGATAGATAGATAATCAATCTCTATCTCTATCTATCTATCTATCTATCTATCTATCTATCTATCTATCTAATTATCTGTCTGATTATCTATCTATCTATCTATCTATCTCTATCTAATTATCTGTCTGATTATATATCTATCTATCTATCTCTATCTAATTATCTGTCTGATTATCTATCTATCTATCTATCTATCTATCTATCTATCTCTATCTAATTATATGTCTGATTATCTATCTATCTATCTATCTATCTATCTATCTATCTATCTATCTATCTATCTATCTATCTATCTATCTATCTATCTATCTGTCCTATCCAATCTATCCCTCTGTCTAAATGCAGGTCACATTGTCTGTGAGTGACATTGGGGGGGGGGGGGGGGTTGGTTGGGGTTTTGTTTGCGCCCCCCCAAAAAAATGGAGCACCAGCCGCCACTGATGTGTACACACATTGGGAAGGGGTTAAGAACCAGCATCCAGTCTCCTTCCTATACTAGAAAACTCAGTGGTATTAAAAATGTGTCAAATACCCCCAAAAAAACACAAATCGAATTGCAGCTGCACTTTGTGAACCTAGCCTTAACTGACATTGAGCAAGGATTGCGTTGGGTGTCATCACATTTCCTTTGTCTGTACTGGCACCATCAGACAACGAAGTACATCCTTCCTTGTAAAGTGTCAGGTTTACTGCAGGAGCATTACGTTTTCAGTCCGGCCCACTGGACGACTACAGTACCAGGTCCTAAGATCCTCTCTGGGTTGTCTTGCGGATGATCGAGTTCTGCTGGAGATATCAGTTATCTTGACAGAAGACCAGAAGGTGGGTGTTCTCTATCAACTGAGCCTCCTGAAGCACAAGGGCGCCAAAACAGCTGGTCTGGCTATTATCAGGACACATCTAAGACACAAGCGGAATAAATATCAAGAGTTGTGCAGCCACCTTCGACGCCTCAGACAAGAAAAAGAAACTAGTTAACGTTTTTCCGGAAGAATGATCTCAGTAATAATCCCCTGCGCATATCTGCGAATAGAGTGACAATCCAAAAACACCTGCCTGGGGTAGAACATTTCAACACCTGATTGATAAATTCCACCAGGCCTCTGTCAGCTGGGAGGAATCTCATCTGAAGACAGAAAAACACATCGATCAAAAGATAATTTACTGCTACAATTATCTGCAAGAGGTGGTTGAAGACAGGGAGAGGCCGGGAAGGTGGGGGACAGGAGGTGGGCACAAAGCCAAGAAATGTCTGTTTATTTCTTGCCCTATTGTAGATATTATTCCTTTTTTTCATAAAGTCAGATTTCATAGACAGCAGCACATTGACATTGAAGAAAAAACACAATGGTCATTTGCACAAATAATGACATGACACACCTTCTGGTTTTATTTGAACCATGAAAAGATACTTTCCCAATAAACTGGAAATAGATGAAATTCAACTCCAGCTGAAACTTTTGGTTGGAAAGTGTTAGCAAGGATTAGAATTTCTGTCATGTCAGGTCCATGTCAGGAAGGCTTTCACTTCCATTCCTGGTGACCACGCAAGATCTAACTGGGAACCAGACAGCAATAAAAGTCTTATGGCCTGTACACACAGTCAGACTTTTTGCCAACAAACTTCAAAATTAGCAAGTTTGCAAAAAAATCCGACCGTGTGTACGATCCATCGAACAAACTTTTTCGGTTTTCATCGGACAAAAGTTCGCTCTGCAAACGGACAAACTTTTCGCCAACAAAAGTCTGATGGTTCCTAGTCCGACCGTGTGTACAGCAAGCCATCGGACTTTTGTACAAAGTACAAATACGCATGCTCAAAACCAATGTTAAAATCAACCAACAATAGCAGAAGTTGACCAAAGGGTGGTAGAAAAGAGCAGAAAAACCACGTGATGTTGGGAAAGTTTTAATAAAGTTTGCAGAAAAGTCCGAGCGTGTGTATGCTGTGGGTGTGCCCGGCCAACTCCCTTCGGACAAAAATCCAAGGAAAAGTTTGTTTGAAGTCCGACCATGTGTATGAGGCTTAACAGGGGTTCTAATAGAGTCTCAATGAAGTCCACTCACCAACCAACTCATTCTCATGTTCCCTGCCCTCTCCAGCTGCTCCATTTCTCTGCATTCCTTTGTCATTTTGCCCTGAATAAGTCTCTCTAAATTTATTTACGAGACTGTGAGGTTGTAAAGATTATTGACTTCTTAACTCTATCACTTTCGTACCATGCAGCCATGCTATGGGTTCAGATGCGGTTCCTTTGAGGAACCAACCGCTGCGGAGGGAGCCAAGTTCTGGTTACACACAGCAAATGCATTACTTCTCCTGCTTGTCTTGCAAAGTAAACCTTTTGTAGTGGCTTTGCTTCATACTCTGTATGTGCTTTACTGATCCTAGTTCTTTCATACACCAGGAACCATCATGCAACCCTTTGAAATGACTTCAGACCAGGCTTAAGCCTCATACACACAGGGCCGATCCTAGGGTCACAGGCGCCTAGGTGCAGAAATATTTCTGGCGCCCCCACATGGGCGTCGTAATTTTACCAACTCCTCCCCTTTACAAATGTTTCTATGGCAATGACTCAACCACAGAGATGCTCCCCCACAAAGTCTTCATTAATCTGGGATCCTTACATGATCTCTTAACAATAAACAAAATACAGGAAGAGAAGCAGAGTACTTTATTGGGACCTGGAGGGGGGCCTCTAATGGACACAGAGAGGGCTTCTGTTAGAGAGTCTGTTAGATGTTTGGCGCCCCCACCTCTGCAGGCGCCTGGGTGCAATGCACCCTGTGCACCCTGCCTAGGATCGGCCCTGCGTACACACAGTCGGACTTCAAACAAACTTTTCCTTGGATTTTTGTCCGAAGGGAGTTGGCCAGGCACACCCACAGCATACACACGCTCTGACTTTTCTGCAAACTTTCCCAACATCACATGGTTTTTCTGCTCTTTTCTGCTCTTTACCGCCACCTTTTGGTCAACTTCTGCTATTGTTGGTTGATTTTAACATTGGTTCTGGGCATGCGCATTTGTACAAATGTCCGATGGCTTGCTGTACACACGATCGGACTAGGCACCGTCCGACTTTTGTTGCTGAAAAGTTTGTCCGTTTGCAGAGCAAACTTTTGTCCGATGAAAACCAAAAAGTTTGTCCGATGGAGCGTACACGGTCGGATTTTTTGGTTCTTATTTTGAAGTTTGTTGGCAAAAAGTCTGACCGTGTGTACGGGCCTTTAGAACAGTTGATGCAACTTTGCCTGAACATTTTGAGGCACAGTCCAACATGAACAGTTCAAAATAACATTTTCTAACTGAGTTAGTTAGGAAATGTTATTTTGAACTGTCCATATTGGACAACTAGGCTGTCCAGGCATATCTCAGTAAGGTGATAGTCCATAAGGCCTCATTTCCACTGGTGTTTTTACAGCCACGTTTCTGAGCGTTTTTTACAGCTTAAAAACGCCTGTCCATGTTATTTTATGGCTTCATTCCCACATAGGCGTTTTTGAGCTGCAAGTGGCATAGACGTTTTTGAGCTGTAAAAAAAACGCGGGACCAGGGCGTTCTGAAGCTCCAGAGTAGAGCTGTAAAAACGCCAGACGTTAAAAAACGCTCAAAAACGCGCATAAACGCTCAAAAACGCGACCGCGGCATTTTTAAAGCTGCAGCTCACAAAAAAATTTTTTTTTTTTTTTTTTTTTACAAAATAAACATGGACAGGCGTTTTTAAGCTGTAAAAAAGCCTAACAACAGTGGCTGTAAAAACGCCAGTGGAAATGAAGCCTAAATAGTGTTTTCCAAGACTTGGCGGTTCTCCGGACTCTCCTTGGTGCTCCACAGCAATCACAGCATCTTCCTAAGGCCTCGTACACACGACCGAACATGTCTGCTGAAACTGGTCCGCGGACCAGTTTCCGCTGACATGTCCGGTCATCTGTACGGCCGACCGGACAATTTTCCGGCGGATCGAACAGGTTTCCAGCAGACAAATGTTTCTTAGCATGCTAAGAAACATGTCCGCTGGCAGCCTGTCCGTCGGACATGTTCGGTCGTCTGTACGACTCATCGGACATGTCCGTTCGGCCGAAAGCCCTCGCATGCGTCGAAGTGATTCGACGCATGCGTGGAAGCATTGACCTTCCAGGGTCGCGCACGTCACCGCGTTCGCTGTCCGCGGGAAATTTGGTCTGATGGTGTGTACAGCCATCAGACCAAAATCCGCCAGCAGACATGTCCGATGAAAACGGTCCGAAACCGTTTTCATCGGACATGTCCCGTCGTGTTTACGAGGCCTGAGAGTGCCGAAGTGCCTTCCCCTTTATTTACAATATCACGGAGTGGATAAGCTGGGTCCAAAAATCAGAGGAACAGAGATGCAGAACATTAACCCCTTTCCCCCGCCTGGGCCAGCCAACTGCCCAGCTAACATTCTGTAGGCAACCTGCTTATAAGCTGTGTTAATTTTGACGTCAAAATTCAATTTAGTTTTAGTCAAAGTCTTTTGACTAAAATTCCAATTTAGTTTTAGTTAAGCCTCGTACACACGATCCAACTTTATGGCCATAATTGTCTGACGGACGTGTTGTGTCGCATAATCCAACCGTGTGTATGCACCATCAGACAATTACTGGCTGAATTAACGACAACAAAAGTTGGCTGTCCATGCTCACCAACTGTTGGGAAATAAATCTGTTAGGTCGGTTGTACACAAGTCCGTCCAACTAAAATCCAAACACACATGCTCAGAACCAATGCTAAACATCAGACAACAATATCAGAAGTTGCCCAAAGGGTGTCAGTAAAGAGCTGAAAAAACACGTGATTTGGTGAATGTTGACTGAAAATGTTACTCTAAGGCTGCTTCTCCTTTTCATCCCATTGTCCTGTCCTTTTTAATAAGTGATAATTCAATGACCCTTTTTTTGTATATAATTGACCTCCCCTTAGTTGGGATCGCCCTTCCTATGCTTGGTTGCTGACCGAATAGTGGATTTGACTATCTATCACCCACCCCCCATGGTTCTGGAGCCCTCTTGAATGAAGAAGCCCTCTAGGGCATTGGATACATCACCCGGTCCGGCCACTTTTTGGTGTTGGTGCACCCACACCTCCCTGGGGATAATCTAGGTGCTCCTTGTCTGGGAGAAGGTGAGTCCTTTTCTTTTAGATAATGAGTCCCTTCCTTTTTCCCCCCTCATGCCCACATGCTGCAATGTCTATGCTTGACCACAAGAGTTATTCTGTTGTTTTCTTTATTTTGTATTTTTCATGTTTCAGAAAAAATTCTACTGCTTATTTTCCCTGAAGAAGGATGTAAAACTAACATTTGAAACGCGTCGGAAATGACCATCAATGCCCTTAGCCTTGTCCTGGGGTACACGATGATCTATAGTAGTATTTTTTCTAGTCTGATATTTTTATCTGAATATTGATATATTATTGTGATTATTTATGCTTATTTACATTTTGTAATAAATTTATATATTTTTATGACCTAGTTGTTATCGCTATTTATGGTTGCCCGAAAAATCCCACCTTGTTTAGAGGTATTCATTTTTTCATTGTATAAATTGCTAGTCCCATTGAAGTGCGGCCTGTGTGACAACTATATATAGTGATGTAGATAGATATAGTGGAGAAGCCAATGCAGGCACGAAGGGACAGGAACAGTGGCGGTGCGTCCATATTGGGCGCAGAAGCGCCGCCCCGTCTCTCTCCTGCACCCATCAATCAATACATACATTCAGGCGAGTGCCGGCCATCTGAATTACAGCTGTGGCCGGCGGTGGGTGTGTTTTGGAAGTGTCTATCAGAGCGCAGTGGCTGCGTTTGATGGCACAGTGGCGACAATTGATGGCATGGCACAGTGGTGACAATTGATGGCATGGCACAGTGGTGACAATTGATAGCACAGTGGCTGCGTTTGATGGCAGAGTGGCGACAATTGATGGGCACAGTGGCGACAATTGATGGGCACAATGGCTGCGTTTGATGGCACAGTGGCAACAATTGATGGCATGGCACAGTGGCGACAATTAATGGGACAGTGGCGACAATTGATGGCACAGTAGCGACAATTAATGGGCAAAGTGGCTGCGTTTGATGGCACAGTGGCGACAATTGATGGGCACAGTGGCTGCGTTTGATGGGCACAGTGAGGCTGCAATTGATGTTTTTAATTTTTTTCATTTGTTTGCGCCCCCCCCCCCCCAACATTTTTGAGCACCAGCCACCACTGGACAGGAGGCCTGTTATTCACAGGGTTACCTTTTGAAAAAAAGAAAGAACATTCATTTAGCCACCACTGCAGTATATTACATTTTTGTTTTTGGGTTTAGATATACTTTAAAAGACTATCCACTGGGGGGAAATGATTATATGTGCTCATTTGTTGTGCAATTCTGGGCATGACATAACACCACAAGGGCCAGACAGGATGATGGGGGGGCTATCTGGCAACAATGTTCCTATGAGGCATGGCAGCAGGAATCTCCATGTTTGTGCCATACCTCCTCCCATTCAGAGCATTAGGACTTCCACAAATACATTATATGAAGAACAGTCAGAGCATCACCCCATGCTAGAGCACAGAACACATTTTCAAAAACCGTGTGTTTGGCCTGCAAAGGACTGTAATCCAGGAACTACAGAAGCCAGTCTGATGCTCATTTTGTTATTTCTTACTAAGTCATACACACCGGATGGCTGTCTGGCATTGCTGCCATGTCTTGTTCCAGATAGCCTGCAGTAAAGGAACATTTAACATCATTCCTGTGTCCATAGCCCTGATCCTGGAAGAAGGGGGCACTGCTTGTTTCAATCAAGTTGGCAAGGGCAAGGCTCTGACGATCGCCTGAGCTAATCAGCCACTGGATGAATGTATATTTATTAATCACTTTAAGAATATAATTGACATAAGCTCGACTCCTCTGACGCCAGCGTTTACCTCTACCCTACTACCACTGCCATCCATCTGCTGTCCACCAGCTGGGCAAAGAGATTACGTATTTATCTTGCGGTTTTCATAAATGGAAACTTGGCCACATCTGCAGTTTTAAAAAAATCAGCTAGCAGGTTTGCGTCTGAGCTGTCAGACTGTTGACACATCAATGCTTACAAACGTGAGCTGCATGTGCTGTGAGCAGGGCCGTTTGAAGGAATTTGGGGGCCCCAAGCAAATTGGACATGGAGGCCCCCCAACCCTCCCTAGCCTACATGAACCACAGCATAGTGATACAGTTTAAGTTCACCCACACCCTCCCTGTGTCCTTACTCCCCTCCCCCCTCAAAATTGTCGCTATTTTTGTTTATAGCACAAAAAATTTAAAACGCAGAAGTGATCAAATACCACCAAAAGAAAGCTCTATTTGTGGGAAAAAAATTACATACATTTTGTTTAGGTACAACGTCACACGACCGCACAATTGTCAGTTAAATCGATGCAGTGCCGAATCAGAATTTTTTTTTGCAGATTGTCACTTACCACGTCGTCTGCCACACATTGCGGATTGTCACTTGCCACGTCACCTGCCACACATTGCAGATTGTCACTTGCCACGTCACCTGCCACACATTGCGGATTGTCACTTGCCACGTCACCTGCCACACATTGCGGATTGTCACTTGCCACGTCACCTGCCACACATTGCGGATTGTCACTTGCCACGTCACCTGCCACACAATGCGGATTGTCACTTGCCACGTCACCTGCCACACAATGCGGATTGTCACTTGCCACGTCACCTGCCACACATTGCGGATTGTCACTTGCAAAAAGGTTGTGAATTGTCACTTGTCACGTCACCTGCCACATGTTGCAGATTGTCACTTGCCACATGTAGGGCAGTCCTCTCTTTTCCCTGTGTCCTGTAGCAATCACTTCCTCAGTTTCTTCCTGGTTCCAGACTCTTTCCCAGCAGAGTGCATGCTGGGGGCTGAGGTCTGCGGGCTGTGCACAACAATGGGGCGGTAAATCTTCTGGGACTGCATGTCCCATGATGCTCCTCTAGACCATAGTCTCTTTTGATTGGCCACAGCGCAGCCAATCGGGAGGGAAACAGACAGGCAATGCACTAAGCGGCAAATCAGGGGAGAGCCGCTCTCTCTCTCCACTGCTGTAAGGAGAAAGGAGGGGGCGAGCGGGGGAGATATACTGATGTCCCGCAGCTCGCCTCTCTCCCTTGACACAGATTTCGTCTTTATAGCGGGCGCGGCCAACGCTTGACGGAATCATTTATTATGTTGCTGGCACGCTGGGGCCCCATACAGGAGCACTGTCTGATGGCAGTCCTGGGAACATGCTGGCTGGCGGGCGGGCGGGACCATCGGGACCATCGGGTCCCATGGTAGGACCGGCTCTGAGGCTGAAGCACTTATAGCAAGTGGCTGCTGGGGGCCCCTGGCCAGCTCGGGGGCCCCAAGCAGTTGCTTGCTTTGCCTGTCCTTTTCCAACGGGCCTGGCTGTGAGAAGGACACAAGTATTGATGATGTATAGACCCAACTGCACTACCTAAGGATTATAGCATATGAAACATTATTCAATATGGAAAATATGAGTGTGGAAAGTGCAGTAGCCCAAAGCAATCAGTACTTTTTGTGGTTGTAACTGCTTCATGCTAGGTGGCGTTAAAGCTGAACTTCAGGTAAACATAAAAGACATAAATGAATTCAGCTCTGTATTCAATAATATATTATTGAAGGTATTTTTAAATGCAAACAATGTAAGTGCCTTAATTTGCCCTGGTATCAGTGTTTTGCAGTCCCTGTATGACAGGGCAGTGAGAAGAAACAGTACAAGGAGGCAATCAGTTCATGTGCTGACAGGAAACATGCTGATAGGATGAGAGAGCAGAGTGACAGAGAAATGAGCTCATCACTGTACTGCTTCTCCTTTTACTATGTAGTCACAGGATGGGAGTGGATCCAAGCTGAACTGAGCTCATAGGATGTGAGTTGAATCATGCTGGTCATCAGATTCAGGTCATCTAGTGGCACAAAAATACTACAGGGGAAATCCTGAGAGATTGAAGGTAAATATTGATTTAAAGGGGGGGTTCACCCTATTAAAAAAAAAATATATATATTTTTTTATTCTAGCATTACATTCGGCATCGTAGCGCGAGCTACGGTATGCCGGTCTTACATTTTTTATCCCCGTACTCACTGTGTAATTGTATATTGAAGATTCCGGGGAATGGGCGTTCCTATGGTGAGAGAAGGTGATTGACGGCTGGCCCTGGCACGTCACGCTTCTCCGGAAATAGCCGAAATAGGCTTGGCTCTTCACGGCACCTGCGCATAGCCTGTGCGCAGGCGCCGTGAAGAGCCGAGACCTACTCCGGCTGTCTTCGGGGAGCGTGACGTGCCAGAGCCGGCCGTCAATCATCCTCCCTCTCCATAGGCACGCCCATTCCCCGCGGGAGTCGGAATCTTCAATGTGCAATAGCACAGTGAGTACGGGGATAAAAAATGTAAGACCGGCATACTGTAGCTCGCGCTACGATGCCGAATGTAATGCTAGAATGATGTTAAGGAGGGTGAACCACCGCTTTAAACAGATTGTGCAGTCTTTTCATTTTTCTGCATGTAAGAAAAACACTGTATTTTAAATGCATTTAATAATTGAACAATCAAATTTCTATTGTAGCACTACCCCCGAAGGAGCCGCTGATTCTTTTTGGGTGGCATGTTACCTCTTTCTCCTCGCCGTCCAGGGTAATAGATGAGAGTTGAAAAAGTTAAATGTCCACACTTTACACTTCTTTTCTAAGATTTATTTTGCAGAACTTGGTAAGAAAGAAGAAGTGGTTGAAGAGGTGGAAGGGTAAAAAGGTGGATAGGTTCAATCCGGAAACACTCCTGCTTCCAACAACACAGCTTTCGTCGCCACTCTATGCCAGAGTGGGTATTGCTCACCCGGATAGGTCCCTCTCACCGGCCCAGTAGCCGGAGTAGCGCACGGAACAAAGTACAATCTCTGCCACAGACCTTCCTTTGAATGGAGACACTTTCGGTCCAAAATCCCCTAGTGCAGGATTCAGCACCCGGATCTCTCCAGATTAACTTCTGTAGAACTCATGTATGATAGGCGATCACCATCAAGCCTCACAGTATATGGTGCATCCTTCGATGAAGTTTCCAGGCCTCTCTCGAGATACCAGCCTCTTGCTTGGTCCTCTCCAAAATAGGTCCTTCATCAAGCGGCTTCCTCCCTTCAGGACGGACAGCACAGGATCACCTTGACAGCGCAGACCCAGTCTGACTACTGGGCCTACTTAAACAGATCACCACCCCGGACCAACGTGGTCCCGGAGCCAGGATCACATGAGCATGCACCCCCGGTCAGGAGGGCCACGAAGTGGTGGGACGACAGATCAATGACCGACGACCTCGGTCCAAACTATGTCTGTTCCTTAAGTACCTCTCCCCATCATGCACAGCAAGACGATCAACCCCCACCGATTGGCTGCCGAGAGGGACACCCAATATCACCCTGACTAAGCTGCTACCACCCTTTGGCCTGGAGTGATAACACCCCCAGGCGAACAACGGTGGTTACTCCCAGCTCAGCCATGTCTGGAACAGAGGCCACATTTAGTCAAAATTATATGTGTCTGAGTCAACTAACACTCAAACTCCCACTCACCTAAAGCTACGTGGTGTGTACTGTCTGTATCTGTGATATTTTTCTCAATGATTTTCATCCATATTGCAGGGACCAGACATTACATTAAAGCCTCAAGCAGTTTTAAATTACTTTTTTCTTATAGTAATCTCATTTTGTGTTCTAAACACGTGCCACTACATAGGCATACTATAGACACCCAGCAGGTACAATATTTTTTTTTTGTTTAAGCATCATTAAAATCGCTGCTCCAGAAAAAACGACCGTTTTTAAAACTTTTTTTCCATTGATACATGTTCCCTGGGGCAAGACCCGGGTTCTCAAAGACGTTTTCACAGGCATACTATAGACACCCAGCAAGTACAATATTTAAAGGGATTTTTCATTTTTTTATTTTATTTATTTAAGCATCATTAAAATCACTGCTCCTAAAAAAACAACCGTTTTTAAAACTTTTTTTCCATTGAAAAAGACCCGGCAAGACCCGGGTTCTAAAAGACGTTTTACGACAATAACTTGCATATTAGGCTCTAAAATGAGCACTTTTGAATTTGAACGTTCGAGTCCCATAGACGTCAATGGGGTTCTAAATGTTTGCGTGAATGGTCGGTCCGTTCAAAGGTTCTGGTGCGAACCGAACGGGGGGGAGGGGGGCTCATCAATACTCATCATTAGTTAGCGAACACAACACAAAGAGCTCAAAGCATATTTAAATTTCTTACGTTAATGCAGTAATCACTATTCTGAACATAGTTTTGAAATTCAAAAAAGCTACCGTATTTATCGGCGTATACCGTGCACTTTTTTGCCCTGAAAATCAGGGCAAAATCGTGGGTGCGCGATATACGCCGATACCCGCTTTCCCGCGCCGAGTTTGAATACTGCGCCGGCATATACCGAGCGCAGTACACTCGTGTATAGTCGGGCAGTCTCGGCTCCTCTCGCGCTCACTTTCTGGATGTACAGGATGTGAGCGCGAGAGGAGCCGAACCTGCCCGACTATACACGAGTGTACTGCGCCGGCATATACCGAGCGCAGTACATTCATGTATAGTCGGGCAGGCTCGGCTCCTCTCGCACTCACGTCCTGGACGTACAGGACGTGAGCGCGAGAGTAGCCGAGCCTGCCCGACTATACACTGCGCTCGGTATATGCCGGCACACTATTCAAACTCGGCGCGGGAAAGCAGGGAGGACGCCGCAGAAGGACGCCGGACCCGACGAAGAGGACACCCGAAGCCGCAGACAGACGCCGGACCCGACGAGGCCACTGATGGACGCCGCGCAAGACACCAAAACTGTAAGTACAAAAAAATCTTTTTTCCACAGGAATGCGGGTCCACTTTAGGGGCGCGCGCTATACGCCGGAGCGCGCAATACCCCGATAAATACGGTAATTCCTCTGAAACTTTCCTACACTCCAGAGTCCAATGCTTTTACTATCACAAATTGAGGCTTCCTAACGATACAACCTTCCCAATTGTATATGTCTCTTGCCCAATTTATCCAACTAAAACAAAATTGTCAGTGTCCAGGCGTGAACCAAAACAAAAATGGGAGTGCATCTGATCACCTAAAGGCATCTCAATGAAACCAGCTGATACATTTTCTGTGCTTTCTAAATGTACTATGGCTTACAATACAAGAACAGACCATTAAACCCAGCACAAACAGTCTAGCATCATTATTTGTATCTCTATAAATCAAACACCCAACTTCTGGTACCAAGGGCCAGATTCACAAAAGGGATACGACGGTGTTTCTCCTGATACGCCGTCGTATCCCTTTTTCTATCTATGCGACTGATTCATAGAATCAGTTACGCATAGATATCCCTAAGATCCGACAGGTGTAATAGTTTTACACTGTCGGATCTTAGGATGCAGTACCGCGGCCGCCGCTGGGGGGAGTTTGCGTCGTAAACCAGCGTCGGGTATGCAAATTAGGAGTTACGGCGGATCCACGATGGTTTTTCGCGTTCGCTACGTCGCCGCTAGTCTAGTTTCCCGTCGCAAAGTTAGTCGTTTTTTTTGGTGCCCTAACTTTAGTCAGCAAGTGTATTGCTGTCTAAAGTATGGCCGTCGTTCCCGCGTCGAAATTCAAAATTTAACGTCGTTTGCGTAAGCCGTCCGGGAATACGGAAGTACGCTACGCGTGTCGCCGTTCAAAAAAATGACGTCACGGCGCGCAAAGCACGGCGAGAGTTAAGAAACGGAGCATGCGCAGTAGGTCTGGCGTGGGAGCGCGCCTAATTTAAATGGCACACGCCCATTTGAATTGGCCCGCCTTGCGCCGGAGGCCGCCGGCGTAGTTTTCATCGCAAGTGCTTGGTGAATCAGGCACTTGCGATGAAAAATTGCGGTGGTGTAATCACACAAACAGTTAAAAGTATAGCATTTTTTTAAAGTAATGACAGATAAAGATAAAGAAAATATTATAAGAATACTTAACTAAAGATGCTGTTTCACCATGGAGGTTCCCTGCTTTTACGCTGCATGGCAAACTTGACAAAACAAGAACTAAATATATGAACTACCGGTATATATGACCTTCCTGACAAAATTCTCTGTCCACCTGAAAGGTTTTGAATGTTATCACCCATCTTTGTGTTCCAGCGTCTCCCGTTACTTTCTCTATAATATATAATAAATAATACCTCCAGCTGGGATGGTGGCAGACCCTCAAAATGGGTAGAGCAGATCTGCCAACCTGGAAACTCAGTGCAACTGCAAAGATGGTGGTAACTCTTCATAAAATGTACAGCTGGTGTGTGGGCCTGGGAACTCAGCACTGAAATGGTGGGACCCCCTCAAAATGAGCACAGCAGATGTACAGACCCAGGGACTTAGCAAAGGCATTGGGAAGCCCCTCATAATGGGCACAGCAGATGTGCACTCAGCACAGAGATGGCGAGAACTTCTCATAATGAGCACAGCAGGCGTGGAGACCCAGGAAATCAGTGGAGGGATGGTTGGAGCCCATTATAAAGGACACATTAGGTGTGTAGACCCAGGAACTCACCACAGGGGTGGTAGGAGCCCCTCATAATGGGCACAACAGGCATGCAAAATCAATAGCTAAGCACAGAGAGCTCAGTAACTGGTGTTACGGTCCCTGGGGAATAGAAGTGACTCTCAGGGGGTTTAACTCACCAGAATCTACCAAACACTGAAATATCCATTTATCATGGACGAATCTTGTAATTTTGCTAGATCCGTAAACATTATATTTGACCTTTTTTTTGTATTCTCATATATAAATACAATGGGCTTGGGACTGTTTTTGACGATTACTGAAGATGCCTTGCTCGTGTCACCTTATGTTAACCACAATTTTAGATAATTTGGGCATTCTGTTGCTAAGCATCAGTTTCATTGCAATGACTTCAGTAATAAGGAAAAATACCACAACTATTTATAATATGTGTAAAAGGGCTGACAACATGACTTTTTCAAATGCCAGAAGCACACAAAACACATGTTTATACTGCATGTTTAAATACAAGGAGCCGATGAATTACTTACAGTGCCTTGAAAAAGTATTCATATCTCTTGAAATTTTCAACATTTTGTCATGTTACAACTAAAAATGGAAATGTATTTTATTGGGATTGTATGTAATAAACCAACACGTGGCACATAATTGGGAAGGTGAAGGAAGTGGAAGGAAAATGACAAACGGTTTTCAATTTTTGTTTACAAATTTAACCACTTCCATACCAGGCACTTACGCACCTTCCTGCCCAAGCCAATTTTCATCGTTCAGCGCTGTCGTAATTTGAATGACAATTGCGCGGTCATGCTACTCTGTACCCAAATTTTTTTTATCATTTTGTTCCCACAAATAAGGCTTTCTTTTGGTCGTATTTGATCACCTCTGCGGTTTTTATTTTTTGCGCAAAAAATAAAAAAAGACAGAACATTTTGAAAAAAAAAAAGGGTTTCTTTGTTTCTGTTATTTTTTTTGTAAATAAGTGAATTTTCTACTTCAATGACGGGCACTAATATGGTGGCTGCACTGATGGGCACTGATAAGGCGACACCAATGGGCACCGATGATGTGGCACTGATGGGAACTGATGACTGACACTGACAGGCGGCACTAATGGGCACTGAAAGGCAGCACTGATGGGCGCTGCTAGGTGGCACTGGTATGAGGCACTGATGGGCACTCACAGGTGGCACTGTTGGTCACCAATAGGCGGCACTGATGGGCACCAATAGGGGGCACTGATGGGTACTTATGGTGGCAGTGATTGGTACATATGGTGTCACTGATAGGTGGCATGGATGGGCACTGATGGTCACTGATAGGTGGGCACAGATGGGCACTGATAGGTGGCGCTGATGGACACTGGATGGCACTGAGGGGTGGCATTGCTGGGCATCATTGATTTGCGGTCTTTCACAATGGTGCCAATCGGTGCTTATTTGTGGGCACTGATTGGCACATATTTGGCATCAATTTTCATATGTGGATGGCCATGTGGGATGTACCTGGCCATCCACATTCTTGGGACTTCCCTGGTGGTCCTGGCGGCTTCCCTGGTGGTCCAGTGTGGGCATCCGTGGGGGGCTGCGCTGATAAACAATCAGCGAAAACCCCCCCCTGTCAGGAGAGCCGCCGATCGACTCTCCTCTACTCGCGTCTGTCAGATGCGAGTGAGGAAGAGCCGATCAACAGATCTTCCTATTTACATCGTGATCAGCCATGATTGGACATGGCTGATCACGTGGTAAAGAGTCTCCGCCAGAAGCTCTTTACCGAGATCGGAGATGCAGGGTGTCAAACTGACACCCCGCATCACCGATCGCCGCGATGCGCGCCCCCACGGCTGCAAGTCTTTTTGTGGATGTCTCTACCAGCTTTAATATTTTTAAATCTGTAGCTTTCATTTATATGATCACACATGATACTACCATGATGGTCCTTTGTATAGGTTCTTCTTGTTTCAGAGTGACAGTCTCTGCCTCCCAGTTGTTCTCCTGCATTATTAACCTGTCACATGCCAGGCTTGCAATGAAGGCTACAAGTGCCCATTTAAAGTGGAGTTCCACCCATAAATATAACATTACATCAGTAGTTTTAAAAAAAATGTCATTAGTCCTTTACGAAATATTTTTTTTTTTTTTTAGATGCCTTCAAAGTGTTGTTTCTAGGCAGAATAGTTAATCTTCCCACTTCCTGCACCTAGGTGCTTAATGCTTCCTAACCTACACCGCACAGACTCCTGGGAATGTAGTGGGTGTAACTTTCCAGGAGTCTGTGCACTCCCCAGTCTCAAAGAATCATGTGACTTGGACAGCACAGGTGCTGAAACCTGATCTGACACTGCTTGTGCAGCACTGAGCATGTTCGAGATCTGCAAGGCTGAAATCCAGGAAGTCATACAGTCTGGCTTCATGATGCCCACACTTAAGATGGCCCCAGTCAATTTCTATTTTATAAAGTGTCTAAATGCTGTAACAACCTAACAAAACGGACCTTAGTTTACAGGCCAACTTTACTAGAATACAATAAGCTTGTGTATTACAGGAGTATTTATATTAAAAAAGTGAAATTGTGGCCGGAACTCCGCTTTAAATAGATATAACGCAGGCATGGTCTACTGTTGTCATCACCTGGAAACCCTCCCCGAAATTGTCATGCAGTCATCGCTGAACTCCATTAGATAAAAAGTAACTGAAGAAAACCTGCAGGAGATCAGCAGCACTGAGTTGCAACAAAGGATAGACAAATGGTGACAAGCATTTTATTCAATTATTTTTTTAAAGGCAATTGTTTACATGATACAGTGCTTAGATTGTACACTTGTAGGCTCCTTTCACACAGGAAATCTGATCAAGTCCACCTGTCAGTTTTTCAGGTGGACCTAATCGGACCCTCGGGTCTCTATGGAGCGGCGGATCCGCTGACACCCACCCTTGCTATTGGAAGATCCTGTGACAAGGTGACCATGTTAGAGCACAATTGGATAAAAGTGGCCCACTATTGTTACCCAACAGGTAGTGCTTAAAGCCATAAACATCAGGGATTTTAATAAAAGATTCACATAAAAAAAAAATTGAAATTATTTTGAAATGTCATCACGTCTTATATGAGATTTTATAGATCGTTTTCTTCTTCTTTAAAACAGGCGGTGCCAAGCACAGTGCAGCATTGGACGTGCCACAGCCCATGTGGTTGTTTGTCCTGAAAAGTTTATGCCTGCTGAGCAAAGGCTCACCATGATGCAAAGTCGGAACAACGTTTTTAACAATATAGTTTAGAACTGAAAGTTATTCTGTTTTTCTGAAGTTATTCTGTTAAAAGGACTAATATGAAAAAATAGCAAATAAAAGCAAATAAATATAATACAACTTTCTATACTCACAATGTGTAGGTGGAAGTAGCTATAAACACCATGCCATATAATTTCCTTATGCAGTGCTCGATTCCTGAAAGAGAATCAAAGCCGACTGATTGCCCCATTAAGTAGTTAAAAATATCAAAATTTCCTTCAAGCGGTATCATTTTCATTTCGTCTTTCTAACGGCTGCAAAAAGTAATGAGCCCGTTCCGAGGTATGCAGAACAAACACAAGGCCATAAAATAAAGCCAGCCGCTAAACAGAGAAATGTTTCTTCTTTGGCCATAATTTTAATTACCAGACATTTGGTCAAGGCAGCTCTCGGTAATAGAACTTTATATTATATAACATTGCAACATTACTGATTCCTCATTAAGCGAGAAAGATAGCAGATGTTTATGAGGTGCATATATTTTTCTTTCATGTCGATAGGTCAGAAAGTCTGGATATTTGCAGAATGTGTACAGTGGAATATTCCATGAAAATAATGAGTTCTTTAAAGTGGAACTACAATCATATTGTAACAGAAACTACGATGTTTAAGGCCCAATTCTGGGTTTGGGTCCTCCTCTTCCACTTTTTCCCCCAATCCCCTTCTATACTTGTAAAAAATAAATAATCAATTTGGTTACCTTTGTGTCCAGGTTTCTTTGCTACTGCTGAATTTCATCACAAGTCCTCTTCACATTTCTCTTTCTCTAGGTAGACACAAAATTATTGTGAAAAGTCTTCCTGGAAGAGTTAAGGCAGCTATAGCTACCTGTGGTTTTGGAATGGGATGGCCAACAAGTTCACATAGGTATGATGGTCAGGTCAGGTGTCCATGTTTGGCCATATAGGCCCAGATCTACGAAGCAGTTACGTTGGCGTATCTATTGATACGCCGCGTAACTTCTAGGATGCTCTGGCGTATCTTTGTTTTGTATACACAAAACAAGATACGCCTGAAGCTGGGCTAGATCCGACTGACGTACGTCTTAGTACGCCGTCGGATCTAAGGTGCATATTTATGCTGGCCGCTAGGTGGCGCTTCCGTTGATTTCCGCGTCGAAAATTCCATATGTTTGCTGTGTCCCCCAGACAACTTTTTACAAGCTGCAAACCTGACTTCTTATGGCTTTCTTTCAACAATGGCATTCTTCTTGCCACTTTTCCATAAAGGCCAGGTTTAAGTTCTCCTGTGGACAGATTCTCCCACCTGAGCTGTGGATCTCTGCAGCTCCTCCAGAGTTACCATGGGCCTCTTGGCTGCTTCTCTAATGAATGCTCTCCTTGCCCAGCTTGTCATTTTAGGTAGATGGCCATGTCTTGGTAGGATTAGCAGTTGTGCCATACTCCTTCCATTTCCAGATGATGGATTGAATAGTGCTCTGTGAGATGTTCAAAGCTTGAGATATTTTTTTAATAACTTAACCCTGCTTTAAACTTCTTCACAACCTTGACCTGTCTGGCGTTTTCCTTGGCGTTCATGAAGCTTTTTGTTCACAAATGTTCTCTAACAAACCTCTGAAGGCTTCACAAAACAGCTGTGTTTATACTAAGATTAAATTACACACAGTTGGACTCCATTTACTAATTAGGTGACTTCTGAAGGCGAATGGTTCCACTATATTTTAGTTAGAGGTATCAGAGTAAAGGGGGCTGATAACAAACGCTCGCCACACTTTTCACATATTTATTTGTAAAAAATTGTGAAAACCATTTATCATTTTCTTTCCACTTGGTCTATCACATAAAATGTCAATAAAATACATTTTGATTTTGGTTGCAACATGAAAACATTTGGAAAATTTCAAGGGGTATGTAGACACAAGTCCGTTTACATGCAGCCAAACATAGTGCCATCCCTGGTCTGCCACAGTCCACTGACAAACTGAACAAGTAGGGATATCACAAATAGGCCATCGATCCCCTTCAGCCGACAGATCCCCTGCTGAACAGAGCAGAGCGATACCATGTCAAGAAGGCAATCGAAGGAAAGTGATCTGCTTTCTGCAAACACCGGGCCAGATCCACATAGATCGGCACCGGCACAGCGTATCTAAGATACGCTACGCCGCCGTAACTTACTTGGCTTTGTTTCAAATCCACAACGATTTTGCGCCGTAAGTTACGGCGGCGTAGTGTATCTCTGGCGGCTGAATTCAAATCGGCGATTAGGGGGCGTGATTCATTTACCTGAAGCGCATCCCCACGCAGAATGAACTGCGCATGCTCCGTTTCTAAATTTCCCGCCGCGCATTGCGCGAAATGACGTCGCAAGGACGTCATTTTTTAAACTTAGACGTGACTTACGTCCATCCCGATTCACGGACGACTTACGCAAAAAAAAGAAAAAATTCAAACTTCGACGCGGGAACGACGGCCATACTTAACATGGCAAATCTAACTATACGCCGCAAAAAAGCAGCTTTAACTATATGCCGAAAAAAGCCGACTAGAGACGACGTAAGAGAATGCGACGGCCGCGCGTACGTTCCTGGATCGTCGGAAATAGCTAATTTGCATACCCGACGCGGAAAACGACGCAAACTCCACCCAGCGGACGCCGAAGTATTGCATCTATGATCCGATCCGGATCAAACCCAGATGCCGTTGTATCTTGTCGGATTCAAACTAAAGATACGACGCGGGAAATTTGAAAGTACGCCGGCGTATCAGTAGATACGCCGGCGTACTCTCACTGTGGATCTGGCCCACCATTTTTTAATAAAAATTTGTCCTCCAAAAATTTTAATTGCAGTAAGCACCATATTCATATTCATTACATGCTACTGAAATAATAAAAAAAAAAAGGCAAAACGCATGCAAGAAGAGGAAAGCCTGTGCAAGTGATCTGCAGCTCCGGTAATAAAGGGAGAGCTGACAGATTTGCGCCTGCTGATGACTTTGTGTCTTGTCTCCCCAGAACCGAATTACACTCACTGCACAATTATCCAGAGCGTGTTATTGGATTACCAACCAACTGACACTATTAGCTGCTGAATATTAAAAACGTGACTTATGCTTTCTGCCTGTGTTAATGAGCAAACAAAGCTATCGCTTCCCATGCAGTACAGCGAGTCAGTAATTGCTGAAATATGCACTGAGAGGACTAAACAACTCCCTCATTGTGGAGTGACCTCCGTCCTGCAGGGTGCCTCTTCCACTAACTTTGCCAAGAAAACACAGTGCAATGCCTTTCATATCCTGGCGAGGCTGAAATTATATTTAGAAATTAGATTAGCTAGTTCCAACTCTTGTCGGAATATCTTCTGACCCGCTTCATTTTAGGCTGTTTTTAACAAGAACAAAACAAAAACAAAAATTCTTCATTCCATTTTGCATACTTAATTTTTGCCACTATAAATTTGCTACGGTTATTCTTAGAGGGAAGAACCTGTCATGAGAGAAACATGGGTGTTGCCATTTTTGCTCTCTCTCTTTTGTAAAATACCAGCTGCCTGGCTTTATCTTCACCCTGATGCTTCAATACTCTTTAATCACTGACCTAAAGCAAGAATGCAAATGGGGACCCTTGACCTTCAGCTTTCCTGTCCTGTATGCTTATTGTGGGTTACAATGATATTAAAGTAGAGTTCCTCCAAAAAATATACACTTTTTGTAGCTGCTGACTTTTAATAATCTGACACTTACCTGTCCTACAGTCCAGCGATGCGGGCAAACGAAGCCCCGCTCCTCTCCACGGTGCCAGCAACCCCACTGTGGGCACCCGGCTGTGGTTTCACAACTGGGCACGCACTGCGCATGTGTGAGCTGCACTGCACATGTGCAAACCGCACTACGCGCTGTGCTCGGCCGGGGAATCTTCTGGGACCTGTGATGTGTCCCTGAAGCTTGCAAGGAAGGAGGGGGAGAAGTGAACTTCCTTCTGGTGCCGCGGACACCCAGGAGGAAATATGAGCTGCATGCCCTTAAAAAGACGGTATCTGCTCCCCCCCCCCCCCCCAAAAATGAGATGTGGCATGTCAGGGGGTCACCGTCACAAAAGAGGAAGTTCCATTTTTGGGTGACAATCTGCTTTAAAGTGGGGTTATGTTGCTTTTTATGGTATGCAGATCCACATTGTATTCTTGTTTGTAAAAAAAAAAAGTCCCTAGGGGAAATGTCTGCCTAGTAACGTTAGGGATAAGCACCCCACCACTGAAACCATGCATTTTTATTTTTATATATAATAAACCGGCATTTGTTTATACATTTTAGCTGTTAAGATTAATATTTACCAGTATGCTGTATCTTCATGTTTTAAAGTTTGCTGGTTCTTATGGATCCCCTTGTTTGTACACACTTACGGGATAAGAATACAGGCCAACATCAGGGTGTTGTCTAAGGCCAAAACACACATGCAACCAGAGAACACTGGAAATAATATGACACATCTTTGCTCCTCCTCCTCCTCAAAGTGATTGACAGCAGCTCATATGGGGCACACATGCACAATGAGAGTATGAATTATGGGATATGTAGTCCCAATTTTTTTTAATTAAAACGGAAGTAAACCCATCCAGTTAACATTTAAAAAAAATAGTTTCATTTCCGGCGCGTGCCTGGAATGTAACACTCCCATTGGTTGTGCTCTCAACCAAACCAATGGCTGGTGTCCTAGCTGATCACATGTGCAGCATCATGGCAATGGTAGATTAAACAGACGCCAAGATGGCAGCTTCCTTGACTAAAAACAACTAGAGGGTTTACTTCCACTTTAAGTTATTAGTGCGCATTCCTCAGCAGGATATTTACAAAAGTGGTACAGAGGAATCTGAAGGAATGTAGTGTTACAGCTAGCATGCCAGCATAACAGATGGTCAACTAGCATTTCCAGAAGAGCAACTTTTCATCTCCCCTGCCAATTATATATTTAGTTATCCTCACTCCCCCCACTGCTCTGTTTGGTGCTGGGAGTTGAAGGAAATAGCAGTACTTCCAGGTATGAATGAGCATGTCACTCACTCCATTAAAAGGTGCTGGCCCTTTCAGAAACTTTTAGCCTACACAAGGCATGTAAGTATATGTGTGTGACCCTTCCCCCCCCATATACAAATATTAATAAAAAGTTTCAACTGGAGTTGGGTTTTACGTACAACCAGCAAAACTGGATGTATCTAGTGACTATGATAAGTTCCTATTTAAAAAGAACATTTTTTTAGCGAGTTCTTCTTTATAGGCATTGTTGTATAAAGTGTGTTTCAAGACAAAGGAATTCAGAGTCTGCAGAGTTTTGGCCACTCCCCATATTGTGTTTAAAGCATTAACTCCAAAAGTCTGAGGCAATTAAAACTGGCTGCCGTGCTGCCAAATAAATCGTATTAGTTGGGTCTTACGGGAGGATTAATGCAGCCTTCCCAAGAGGAGCGGAAAGACGCTGATAAAATCCATCCAATGATAGCTACTGATGGGAAGGAGACGAGCAGCGGTTTTTGCTTAATTAGGTTACCTTTTTTTTATTTTCCTATAGACTCATTTTCCTGGATCCTGTTGGGAACCGCTGGGAGATGCAGTGCCAGCAATCTGGACGGTATCTGCTTTCAGACACTGTTGAGCTGACTTGCTCAATACCTCTAGTCCCTGAGCCTGGGTATCAGAGTCTAAAAGAACGGCCACTGGAACGTAAAGCCGCTGTTTTGATCTCTTCTAGGAAATGCGCCTTGAATAATCGCCTCGGTTTAAAAAATGGAAAAAAAAACATAACTCATTCAGCATACTGGCTATTCTAAACTGGAAGCTTTCTGTAGATTCTAATAGAAGAGCTGCTTAGAACTCTAAATATAACCTATAAGTAATTCTAGGGCTTTTTTTCAGCAGGGACACGGGGGAACACTACACTTACAGCACTGAATGTTTGTAATGGGCAAGGGGTACTGGAGAGTCTATGATGCTGGCTGCTGGGGGATCTATTGTAACTGGTGGGAACCTATTGTTGCTAGGGGGTCTATTGTTGCAAGGGGCACTGTATGTTGCTCAGGGGTCAATTGTTGCTGGGATAGATCTACTGTTGAGGGAGAGGCCTATTCTTGCCTGCTGCTGGGGATCTATTGTGGTAGAGAAAATAAGGAGGGAATTCCTGGTGTCGCACATCCACAAAGTTGTGTGATGGTGAAAGAGACAACCTCAGCCTGGGATTCCGCCAGACCAAGCCACCAACACATTTTTTTTTTTAATAAATCCTTTATTTTTCATATGTTTCTTCACAAAATTCCAGTTAATCTTACATAGTCTTGGTGTAACATTTATATTACATTCTATTGATTATATACATTCTGTCATTCTGTTACTACTTAGCTTATTATAAACTCCTCTATCCCTTTCCTTTCCCTCCACCCTTTTCCTTTCCCTCCACCCTTTTCCTTTCCCTTCACCCTTTTCCCTTCCCACCCCCCTCCCCAGAAACCAGAAAAAAAAAATCTCCTCTGCATTGCCCCGCTCCTCTCTCCCTCTCCGCCGACCAGGAAAATCCCTTATTCATCTACTCTTTTCTCTTCCCTGTACGCCATGTATGGGGCCCAAGATCCTTCATTGTCAGAGTAAGATTCTCCATTTGTTGAATTTCTGCAATTCTCGTAACCACTGTGCCCTTGATGGAGGGCTTTGACACTACCATACCAGACCCTCTAAGGGGATATCTATCGTTGCCCCCAAACACATTTCACTTTGCCCAAGGAGCTTAGTCATGGCCCCCTGGGATTCCCTCCTTCTTTTCTCTAGTGACTACAGGAGCTGGGTTGAGCTTTATTCCCCCACAGCACTCCCATAACAGCGGACTCAGAACCATCTACATTACTCCCAAGACTGAAAAACTAGCCTGAGCAGCACACCAATCTACCGTGGGTCACAGGGGATCAATTTTTGCTGGGGTGGTATTTTGCAACGGGGGATCATTGTTGTTGGGGGGTAAAATGTTGTGTGAATGACCTATTGCTGTGGGGGATCTATTGTTTCTGGGGTGAGATATAATGTTGCTTGGGTAGAGTTTTTGTTGCTAGGTGGATATATCGTTGCTGAGGTGTGGGTCTACTGTTGCTGGGGGGTTCTAGTTTGGCTGCCATGGGGTCTAAGGTTGCTGGCTGCAGGGGATTGATTTTACTGCTTTTTTTGTTACCATTTAGAGCCATTTAAGCCCTTGTTTTAAAAAAATAAATAAAATATATAACAAACATGTCATACTTACCTCCTTTGTGCAGTTGGTTTTGCACAGAGTGGCCCCGATTCTCCTCTTCTGGGGTCACTCAGCGGTGCTGGTGGCCCCTCCTCTTCTCGAGTGCCCTGACAGAGAAGCACTCTTCTTCAGGATACCCGTGCGGGCGCGCTCCTGTATCCTGCTTCTGCGTCTAGTGATGATAAGGTGTCTACAAATGTTTGCTATATAGTATAAATTCATTATATTTAGGTTTACCAATGTACTGCGTGTATTAAAAGTGGTTCTAAAGGCAGAAGTTTTTTTTTTATCTTAATGCATTCTATGCATTAAGATAAAAAAAAGTCTTCTTTGTACAACAGCCCTCCTTAGCCCCCCTAATACTTACCTGAGCCCCATCTCGAACCAGCGATGTTGCACAAGAACCTCGGCTGCCCGGGACTCTCTCTTCTCATTGGCTGAAACAGCATCAGGAGTCAATGGCGCCAATGAGGAGAGAGAGGAGGTGTGGCCAAGCTGTGGCTGTGTAGACACACAGAGCAATGGCTAGGCTTGGGTACCCCCATAGCAAGCTGCTTGCTGCCCCCTACTTGGCAGGAGAGAGGGGCCAGGAGCGCTGGCATGGGACCTGAGAATAGGAGGATCTGGGCTGCTTTGTGTAAAACCACTGCATAGAGCAGGTAAGTATGACATGTTTCAATGTTTAACAACAAAAACAAGCCCTTAATATCACTTTAAGTAGAACTCTGGCCAAAAAAGATAAAATAATTAGCCCATTAAAATATAAAATAGCAAAACCAACTTGAGAGAGAACTTGGAAGAGAACAGGATACTTTGCCATACAAGTACATGGTACAGCAGGCACATATCAGGAATATGAAATGTTGGATTTACATACTCGATGATGTATTACTGATTACAGAGCTGCATTCATTTGTTACTTATATATCCACTTAGAGTTCAGATTGCTTTAAGGGCCAAATCCGGATGACCTTGACATTTTCCTTCTTTTTCTTTTTAATTATTATTACTATTATTATTGTTATTATACCGTTTTTATATAGCAATTTGTGGCGCACTTTACAATGTATTTTCTTCTTCTAGTCTGTTTTCCTTTTTTAACATAATAAGCAAATAGATTCCAATCACAGAAAGCTAATATATGTTTGTCTAATGGCTAATCATAGAGGCCCTGATCAGAGCTGCTTTAGTAACATCCACTCAAAATAGGACTTTATAGCTTTGTTACGTTTACATCTGCCTGGCTGACTCTCTCTAAGTGACTTCATCACTTTTATTATTTTCTCCAATCAATTGTGAAGCTCCGGTCTTACATTTTATATAAAGAGTACTTTTAAAGAAACCACTTATGGGGCACTTCACTACCTGGCTGAGCCGACTTCCTCTAATGTGTCCCCTTTTTGCCCCCCCCCCCCCCCCTCCTCATCACTCAGGCTCTTTCCCCTATGCTGTTTCCAAGTTTAATTATCTTCAGTAATTACTGGACTCTCATCTACTAATGACAGCATCTTTAAGGAGACCCCTGAAGACCCGACTTTATTACTTCCTATGAAGCGTACTGATGGATGTGATTGCTGTTACTGTTTATTCCTGTTTCTGAACGCTGAAAACCATAGAGAGACAAAAATAGTGTTGAAGCTCTCAAAAAGCTGGTACAAGAGAACAAATAGGCCCCTTACACTTGTAGTGGACTAAAAGCCCAACTGAACTTTAAGTTTAAATCAGCTAAATCTGCCAGGTGTATGTAAACAAAAGGTGTGCAAAGCAGGGTTTGCCAACCTCCCGAAGTGAAATTTACTGACATAAGACCAATAATTTACTGACTGAGCTGATTTATTTTACTGCCATGACACAAAAAATATACTGACAGAACCACGGGCCAAATTCTCAAAAACTGTGCGTAACTTAAATTTCAGCAGTTAAGTTACACTGACTTAAAATTTCTACCTAAGTACCTGATCGTCAAAGCACTTAGGTAGAAATTACACGCTGTGTAACTTAAGTGCCGCCGTCGTAAGGCGGTCCTCCTCTCCTGGGGGCGTTTAAAATTTAAATGAGGCGCGCTCCCGCGCCGGCCGTACTGCGCATGCGTGTGACGTCATTTTCCCGACGTGCAGCGCGCGAACGTAATTAACGCCGGTCGGCTTTGAGAATTTCGACGGGACACTAAAGTTGCGACGGGTGAAAAAAAAAGACGCGCCGGGAAAACAAATAATTATAAAAAAAAATGACAGCGTCGCTCAGCATGCATTCCTGAGAGGGTGAACTCCATGCCAATTTTCAAAGAAAAAACCGGCATGGGTTCCCCCCCCAGGAGCATACCAGGCCCTTAGGTCTGGTATGGGTTGTAAGGAGACCCCCCCCACGCCGAAAAATTGACGTAGGGGGTCCCCCTACAATCCATACCAGACCCGTATCCAAAGCACGCTACCCGGCCGGCCAGGAATGGGAGTGGGGACGAGCGAGCGCCCCCCCCCCCTCCTGAGCCGTGCCAGGCCGCATGCCCTCAACATGGGGGGGTTGGGTGCTCTGGGGCAGGGGGGCGCACTGCGGGCCCCCCCACCCCAGAGCACCCTGTCCCCATGTCGATGAGGACAGGACCTCTTCCCGACAACCCTTGCCATTGGTTGTCGGGGTCTGCGGGCGGAGGCTTATCGGAATCTGGGAGTCCCCTTTAATAAGGGGGCCCCCAGATACCGGCCCCCCACCCTAAGTGAATGGATATGGGGTACATCGTACCCCTATCCATTCACCTGGAGGCAAAAAGTAAAATGTAGTAAACACACAACACAAGGCTTTTTAAAATATTTTATTATTCTGCTCCGGAGGCCCCCCCTGTCTTCGTTATTAGCTCAATTACCAGGGGGGGCTTCTTCTTCCACTCTCCGGGGGTCTTCTCCGCTCTCCGGGGGGGGTTTCTTCTTCCGCTCTCCGGGGGGGGCTTCTCCGGACTCCGGGGGGCTTCTTCCATCTTCTCCCCTCTTCCGCTCTTGACTCGGCGAACCCCGGTTCTTCTGCAGCTCTCCGGTGCCTTCTTCTTCAGCGCTGGCTGCCTGCTATGTTTGTGTGTTAGCTCGATTTCAAACAGGCAGCCGGCGCGGTCTTCTGTGACGCCAGGGTCTTCTGGTCTTCTGTTCTTCCGATGTTGCCTCGTCGCCTGTTGTCGCTGCAATGATGGAAGCGCGCCTTGCATCCCATTTATATAGGCATCACCGTCCCATCATGCTCCGGTAGGTACCCACGTGGTGGGTGCCTACCCACGTGCACCCACCACGTGGGTACCTGCCGGAGCATGATGGGACGGTGATGCCTATATAAATGGGATGCAAGGCGCGCTTCCATCATTGCAGCGACAACAGGCGACGAGGCAACATCGGAAGAACAGAAGACCAGAAGACCCTGGCGTCACAGAAGACCGCGCCGGCTGCCTGTTTGAAATCGAGCTAACACACAAACATAGCAGGCAGCCAGCGCTGAAGAAGAAGGCACCGGAGAGCTGCAGAAGAACCGGGGTTCGCCGAGTCAAGAGCGGAAGAGGGGAGAAGATGGAAGAAGCCCCCCGGAGTCCGGAGAAGCCCCCCCCGGAGAGCGGAAGAAGAAACCCCCCCCGGAGAGCGGAGAAGACCCCCGGAGAGTGGAAGAAGAAGCCCCCCCTGGTAATTGAGCTAATAACGAAGACAGGGGGGGCCTCCGGAGCAGAATAATAAAATATTTTAAAAAGCCTTGTGTTGTGTGTTTACTACATTTTACTTTTTGCCTCCAGGTGAATGGATAGGGGTACGATGTACCCCATATCCATTCACTTAGGGTGGGGGGCCGGTATCTGGGGGCCCCCTTATTAAAGGGGACTCCCAGATTCCGATAAGCCTCCGCCCGCAGACCCCGACAACCAATGGCAAGGGTTGTCGGGAAGAGGTCCTGTCCTCATCGACATGGGGACAGGGTGCTCTGGGGTGGGGGGGCCCGCAGTGCGCCCCCCTGCCCCAGAGCACCCAACCCCCCCATGTTGAGGGCATGCGGCCTGGCACGGCTCAGGAGGGGGGGGGGCGCTCGCTCGTCCCCACTCCCATTCCTGGCCGGCCGGGTAGCGTGCTTTGGATACGGGTCTGGTATGGATTGTAGGGGGACCCCCTACGTCAATTTTTCGGCGTGGGGGGGTCTCCTTACAACCCATACCAGACCTAAGGGCCTGGTATGCTCCTGGGGGGGAACCCATGCCGGTTTTGAATTTCAAAATTGCCGTGGAGTTCTCCCTCAGGAATGTATACCAAATGCCGTCGCTGGAATGGGCCTTTACAAGGTTTGGCTAACTTTCCACATTGTAAAACCAGCCCTAATTTTGCGCCGGCAAATTCGGAACTTAGGCAGAAATCAAAGTGCTGAAATGCTTTGAAAATCTACTTAAGTCCTCATTTGCATACGCAAAGCTGGATTTCAATGAGAAATGCCCCCAGTGGCGGATGCGGTACTGCATCCTAAAATCTGACCGTGTAAGTGTCTTACACATGTCAGATTTTCTGCCTAACTTTGGAAAAAGCCTTTTGAGAATCGTTTCCAAAGTTAGGCACAGAGATACGCAGGCTGAACAGCAGTTAAGTCTGCGTATCTCTTTTGAGAATTTGGTCCCACATTTTTTACTGACAGTTTAACCAGTTCCCGACCCCCGCATGTACATATACGTCCACAATATGGCACGTACAGGCACATGGGCGTACATGTACGTCCTCGCCTATTAGCGGGTGGGGGGTCCGATCGGGACCCCCCCGCTACATGCGGAGGTCGGGTCCGCTCGGGGAGCGATCCGGGACGACGGCGCGGCTATTTGTTTATAGCCGCTCCGTCGCGATCGCTCCCCGGAGCTGAAGAACGGAGAGAGCCGTGTGTAAACACGGCTTCCCCGTGCTTCACTGTGTCGGCGCATCGATCGCGTCATTCCCTTTATAGGGAAGACACGATCGATGACGTCATTCCTACAGCCACACCCCCCTACAGTTGTAAACACATACTAGGTGCACCCTAACTCCTACAGCGCCCCCTGTGGTTAACTCCCAAACTGCAACTGTCATTTTCACAATAAAGAATGCAATTTAAATGCATTTTTTGCTGTGAAAATGACAATGGTCCCAAAAATGTGTCAAAATTGTCCGAAGTGTCCGCCATAATGTCGCAGTCACGAAAAAAATTGCTGATCGCCGCCATTAATAGTAAAAAAAAAAAAATTTATAAAAATGCAATAAAACTATCCCCTATTTTGTAAACGCTATAAATTTTGCGCAAACCAATCGATAAACGCTTATTGCGTTTTTTTTTACTAAAAATAGGTAGAAGAATACGTATCGGCCTAAACTGAGGAAAAAAAATGTTTTTATATATGTTTTTGGGGGATATTTATTACAGCAAAAAGTAAAAAATATTGCATTTTTTTCAAAATTGTCGCTCTATTTTTGTTTATAGCGCAAAAACTAAAAACCGCAGATGTGATCAAATACTACCAAAAGAAAGCTCTATTTGTGGGGAAAAAAGGACGCCAATTTTGTTTGGGAGCCACGTCGCACGACCGCGCAATTGTCTGTTAAAGCGACGCAGTCCCGAACTGTAAAAACACCTTGGGTCTTTAGGCTGCATATTGGTCCGGGGCTTAAGTGGTTAAGAAAGTTTTCAGTGCAAATGTCAATATTTAAGCTACAAACATGTAGCTAGTGCGATTAGCAATGTGCTTAAAGTATAATAAATAAACATATTTGAATTCCCCTTCACATCACAGTCCACAAAGTTCTCCCTTACATCAGAGTTCTCCCTTACATCAGAGTTCAGAGTTCCCCTTTTACATCAGAGTCTGCAGGGTTCCCCTTTACAGTGTAAACAGGAACTCTGCGGACCCTGATGTAAAGGCGAACACTGTGAATCCTGATGTAAAGGGGAATGCTGCAGCCCTTGATGACCAGAGACGGTCACCGGAGCCCATACCTCCCAGCTTTCTGAGATGGGAATGAGAAACACCTGCAAATATATGTAGGCATAGGACACACCTCCTGCCATGCCCCCTTAACCACTTCCCTACCGCCCATTGTCATATGACGTCCACAGATGGGATCTCCCATCCTCTGTGGACATCCTGGGCTTCCCGGCCGTCTGCACACCCGCGGCATTGTGCGTGACCCGGTGCGCATGCCCGGCGGCGGCGATATCTGCCGGCAATCACGGCAGGACTGTGGATCTGTGTGGGTAAACACACAGATCCACAGTCCTAGCTGTCAGGTGAGGAGACCGATGTGTGTTCCCAGTACAGGGGAACACACATTGCTCTCCTCCCCTTGTGAGTCCCCTCCCCTTACAGTTAGAATCACACATTAGGTAATACATTTAACCCCTTCAGCGCCCCCTAGTGTTAACCCCTTGCCTGCCAGTCACATTAATACAGTAACCAGTGCAGTTTTATCGCACTAATCGCTGTACAAATGTGAATGGTCCCAAAAATGTGTCAAACATCGTTGGATCGTGGGACCGGTGAATGAATGTGTTTATTAAAAGTCAGCAACCACACTTTTTGTTGACTTTTAATAAATACAAAATCCACTGAAAATCAGCTTTAAGACTCTTTGCAACAGATTTCCGTTAACAATTACTATTACGTAAAGAGTACAAATTATTATATTACCAGATGAACCGCAAATACTGTATTTCCCATTTTTCCAATATAAGTGTTGTTTGACACATTCTGTTTGAAAATGTTGTTTGTACAAATTATGCAGAAAACAATAAAAATTATGGAAAAGAAAAACAATTATTTGCCTAAGAAAGCTGACATGGCATACAGCAAGACATGATGTAAAACATACTGCAAAAGAGATTTGGGGTTTATGTGCCCATTTGTTCATTGCTTCTGTTCACTGATCAGGTGAACGTTTTCCCCTGAATTTGCACATGAACCAGACCCAAAAAAGCACAGGACCCTTTTTCAAACCGCACCGCAGCTGTCCCGGACATCTGTGAACCGGCTCACATTCACATGCATAGGTGTGCGCAGCCTTATGCATTAGGGTGTGCACCCCAAAACACACATGCGTACCATTATATATATATACACACACATACGCACACATTCTAAATAAATGTAAACATTTTTAAATGTAGTAGGCTAGAGGGTGTCAGTAGGGCAGTGGACAGTGTCAGTATTCTTTTATTTAAATTTTATTTTTGTATCATTTTTTACAATTTTATTTATATTTTTTAAATTTTTTTACTATTTTTTAGAAGCTTTGGTGAAATATCAGCAGGGGAATCTGCGCTGCACATTGTGATTAGGGTGTGCCCAGGCACAACCGGCACACTCCCTGCGCACGTCTATAGTTATATGAATTGGATGCTGTTAAAAACTCATCCAATTCGCATATATGTGAACCCAGCCTGAAGCCGCCCTGTCCCCAAGGTGACAATGCTGTTGTGCAATTTCAATGCAGAATAAACAGCATTGCATTGTCATCCTATTACTGTTAGTTACAAATAATAACATCTACTGGGGCAGGATCAACTGGTAATATTACAGGAAGGACTTTATACTGTACTGTATATGTATTTTTTTTTTAATTCCCATAGTTATACTGTAAAGTTGAACTCCAGGATAAACAATTAGGCCCGGATTCACAGTCACTGGCGCATATTTATGGCGCCGTAGCGTATCTCCTTTACGCTACGCCGACACAGCGCAGAGAGGCAAGCACTGGATTCACAGAGCACTTCCTCCCAAATCTGCGCTGGGTTTCTCAGGCGTAAGTCGGCATAAGTGGAAGTGGGTGTGAGCCATGCTAATGAGGCGTGACCCCATGCAAATGATGGGCTGAGCGCCAGACAGATACGTATCGCCAACTGCGCATGCGCCGTCACGTGGGTGCATCTCATTGCGCATGCTCACAATCACATCGGAACAACTGCCTAAGATACGACGGATCACTGCCTACGGCGTGAACGTAACCTACGCCCAGCCATATTCACGTCCAACGTAAACAATGTAAAATACGACGGCTTGAGTTCCCTGGTGCAGACCTTTGCATGTCTGCTGCTGAGTTACACCTCCTTTATGGGGAATAACTTTACGCCGGACGTACGACTTACGCAAACCGCGTATAGCATGTGCCGGGCGCACGTACGTTCGTGAATCGGCATATCTCCCTCATTTCCATATTTGAATAGAAAATCAATGGGAGCGCCAAATACGTCCAACGTAAATATGCGCCCACTCTACCCTGGCGTAGGCAAGTTACGTCGGTCGGATGAAGCCTATTTTCAGGCGTATCTAGTTTTGTGGGCATGGTGCACAGATACGACGAAGGCGCATATTTGCACTTACGCGGCGTATCTCGAGATACGTCGGCGCAAGTGCTTTGTGAATCCGGGCCATATTGTCTAAATACAAGAGTCATATGTTTTATAACTTGGTGTGATTTGTGTATTTTCTCCAGATCTGTGCAGTAATCCAGTGTGAAAGGAAATCCTCTATGCAGGAGCTTCCTGTAATAAAGACCGGTCACTGCTGCTCTCTCTCTCCTTGTGCAGGGTGACTGGTCTGGTCTCCGCCCCTTCCTGTAATTTTCTGCAGGCAGCTTGTAGTGGATGGGGCCCGCTTGATCCCTCCCACGGCTCTGCTTTAAGCATAGACTATGTACAGTAAAGTGAATATTTCACACTTTTTCAAGATAATATCCGGGTTTGGAAAGGCAATTTGTGCACACAAAATAGATTTATATCCTTCTGCGGTTATTGAGCAATGTATTTAAATGAAAGCTTTTGTGCACAGAGTTCAGCCCTAATAGCACTAAATTACAAAAGGGTTCAACCAGCTTTTTTTTACTGAAAGCAGAGTTTTTACTTTAACAAGCCCAACTCTGCGCCAGCTCATCATTATTGCATGCAGCGTAGCCCAATAAAATACCACACGCGGTTCAATAATTGATTGAGGCCAACGTGCTTTAAACCATAAATCACTAGGTTTTAAAAAAAGAATAACACCTATATTTTCTATAAAAGTGCTCAGAGCTGGGAGTTAATGGATTTTTGCATTCAGGAAGACTGACGCTTCAGACTAGCCGTAAGATTTGCAGTAAATAAGATACAGATGCCGATACAGAAGCCTTTTCTCCATTCATCCCTCATTTCGTGGCATTTTACAAGTGGGGCCAAAGATTTATGGGGACGAATAAGACTCTGAATTATAGGTAGGCCTCCAGCCCTTCACTATATGGTCATATATCACAGTTGCATACAATACCAGCTTTCTGTCTGATGGAGATAAACATAAAGGGCAACTCAACCAATGCACAGAAAAGATGTTACAGGTAAAAAAAATCATGAAAAAATTAAACTGGGTTTTAGAGAGATTGGGTTTATGCAGGAACTTCAGTATTTACTCTTGGAGCCCATTCACACGTGGACACAGACATGCACCTCCCAGGCAGAGTCTTATTTTACCGACATTGGAATTCACAGCTGTTGCATGCATCCTTGTGTCAGAGTCCCATTCATTTCTATTGGGACACATGGCTGCATGGGCACAGTCACAGTTTCTCTAAGATAACATGCGGGTGTGTACAAGTTTCCAAACACACCCACATGTCATATTAGGACACAGCGGCCGTGCCCATGCAGCTGCGTGTCCCAATGGAAATTAATGAGGCACTGGCACAGGGATGCATGCAACAGCTGTGCATCACCAAGTCAATAAAAGATGACCCTGCACGGGAGATGCATGTTTGCTCCCCATGTAATTGGGGCTTTAAAGCTGAACTCCATGCAGATAGCTAAATAAACAGATATATTTCATATGAGAGCTGTCAACTTACCAAAGGGTTTATATTTCTGCCTATCCAGTCTTGAGATTTACACAGCTCTGCCACACAGCACAGTCCTGTCTGGCAAGTTAGGAGATGGAATTTTTCTATGCCTAAGCTAATGCTCACAGATCTTCCTCCTCCAAAACTTGTGAGTGGACAGTGACAAGTGAAGTAGCAGGCTGATGAGCTGATCTCAATGTAACTCTGCTCTCTTATGCCTTCTTTGCACTGCTGCACCCCTGACTGCCTCCTTATGCTGATGTAGTGTCCTGGGGTTTAGTCAGGGAGCTCCTCACAAATGTATTTGCCAGGAGTAGTTACCCTGGTCAATTGCTAGAGATCCACTTATTTCTCCCTAATTTGGCCTTGTTGCACTTTTCTCTTATACTGCAAGGTGACTGGGTACTTGGTGGTACTCAGGGCCGCCATCAGGAATTATGGGGCCCCTTACACAGCTTTAGGCATGGGCCCCCTGGAGCAGAGAACCGGGGGGGGGGGGGTGCTGCCGTCTTAAATTGAGAAGCGGGGGGGGAGGGGCTGCCGCGGATTGAGAAGCGGGGGGGGCCTTTACACAAAAACGAAGAAATAAAGAAAAAAATATATAAAAAAAGGGGGGTAGCCATCCGGGGCCCTGGGGACCTCTGGGCCCTTTAATAAAAATAAAAAAAAGAAACCACTGGGCCCTTTAATAATAATAATAAAATATATATATATATATATATATATATATATATATATATATATATATAAAATTAAAAATAAACATTTATGAAAAAAAGAGGGGTTGCCATCCAGGGCCCTGGGGACCTCAGGGCCCTTTAATAATAATAAATAAAATATATATATATATATATATATATATATATATATATATATATATATATATATATATATAAAGGGGGGGTTTGACACACATGGGGCCCTGGGGACCTCTGAGCCCTTTAATAATATATATATATATATATATATATATATATATATATATATATATATATATATATATATATATATATATATATATATTTATATATAAAAATATATAAAGACAAAAAAATATATATATAAAAAAATGGGGCCACATGGGGCCCTGGGGACCTCTGAGCCCTTTAATAATATATATAAATATATATATATATATATATATATATATATATATAAAAAAATATATATAAAAAAATATATAATTTTTTTTATAAAAAAAGGGGGGTTGCCATTCGGGGCCCTGGGGACCTCTGGGCCCTTTAATAATAATAATAATAATAATAATAATAATAATAATAATAATAATAATATTATATATATATGGGGACCTCTAAAAAAAAAAATGGATCTTTATTAAAAAATAAAATAAAAATATATATAAACAATATTTTTTTTTATAAAAAATAAATAAAAAAAGGGGGGTTGCCATCTGGGGCCTCCGGGCCCCTGGGGACCTCTAAAAAAAAAATTGGCCCTAAAAAAAAAAAAAAAAAAAAAAAAATTTTTTTTTTTTTTTTTAAAGGGGGTTGCCATCCGGGCCCCTGGGGACCTCCGGGCCCCTTACAGGTGTAATGCCTGTACCCCCCTGATGGCGGCCCTGGTGGTACTAGATATGATAATGGCAACTCAAGGTCAGGTTATGGGTATATGGGGTATTTCAGTCAATGGCCTGGGGTTTTCTTGAATTCCTTGGCCTGCTGGGAGAACCTATATATTCGGGTGAGGTCAGGTGATCTATGTTCTGTGCCACCTGGACAGCTGTCTGGGTGGACGTGTGTTGTATGCCCTGGGCTGCTAGGCCAGAGATTGGGCCTATCCCTGGGGCATCTGACTGCCAGGATGTGTGAGGGCCTATCCAGAAGTAAGAGGGCAGCACAAGGTTGGGATTGCAGCTTGCAGTCCAACCATAAGTGATGGTTCTGCTTGCCGGAGAACCTGTTGTGGACAGAGGTAGAAAGAAAGCTATCGCCACTAAGGGACCAAACACCTTTACCAGGGACCACAGTGAGTAACTGAAGCAAGTACTGGAGCATCATTCTCACCGAATGGGCACGGTGGAGAATCTGAAAACTTCAGGCAGTGATCAAGTCAGGGAGCAAGCCAGCGGAGGTGAGGCTTGCAGAGCAGCCTTGTGAGTCAAGCCAGGGACCAAGCCGGTTAGCAGGGGTGAAGCTTTAGAAGTATCTAGAGTGCCAAGCTAGAGACCCAGTAGGGAAGCGTGGGTGACGCTTGGGGGGGAGATACCACCGCAAATCTTTGAGGAGCTGAAGGGATTCAGAGTCAGTGAATCAGAAGGTTCAGTGAAAGACCAGGAGCTCAAGGGGCTAAAGAACTAGAAGCAGAAGTTGTAATGAAGCAAAGAGGACTGTAACGATTTGTGTTAGGAATTGTTAAAGGCTGTTGCCATAGGAGACAGCAATCCTGCACGTGCATATGTGGCGCCTTTCTAGGGGCTTTTCACTGTACAGCTATCCTCCTATCGAAGTCTCTGAGTCTGCTAATTGAAACAGCTGCTCAAGGGTGTCCTGGCCCTAACCCACTTTCCCCCTTAAAATATAAAAAGGACTGTTAAGAGAAATAAAAAAAAAACTCTTTTACATCCAAGAAGTGTCTGGCATCCAATAACTTTATCCACCCTACACCCACGATGCCTCACAACCCACTACATACAGAAGGATGTCAGCTATCTTTGGCCATCAAGGTTCTCATTAGACTGGAGGGGGCTAGAGACTTTGCTACACTACTTTTTCATCTCACAGTCTAAATGCTGCTATACAGAGGGGTACAAGAGGCTTACACCAAGTTAAATTCATGTACTAACACCGACTGCATTAAATATTAATAATAATAAATAAATACATAAACAACCAAATAAATAAATAAAATGTAATGATGTATTAACGAGTACAGAAATACTCGGGAACATCAGAATAAACTCGCTTTGATGAAATGCACGTTAACATGTGAAAAAGCATTTATCTTAATTCAGTGGAAAAGTGTGAACCCAGCCTTAAAGCAGTATTAAACCCAAAACCAATTCTAAATTGTGTTTTCTTTTTTTTGGGGCTTTTTGGTTTATTTTCACCTAGTGATCCAGGAAATAATGCACTTTATGTCTCAGAGTGTCAGTCTGGGGGAGGGTGGTAATGTCGGGTACACATGTACTGAAAGTCATCCATTTCAGCATGTAGGCGGGGCAAATTGATTAGTACCGAAAATGGAGTAAAGGTAAACAGAAACCAGGGGAGTTGGCACAATTAATAAGTAGAAGTAAAAATTACCACATAGAAGACAGCAAGGAGCTCCCTTACAGTTCCAAACACCATGGTATAACACCTCTTAAAGTGGTTGTAAACCCTTACATACCACTTTTCCCTACAGGTAAGCATATAATACTAGCCCATTATGCTTTTACTTTGCAGGGGGAGAAAGAGGAAGTCTGTGCTTGAGAGAACACGTTGGTAGGCTACAATACCAAGACAGTCTTTGTTGAAGGAGTGGCTGATACACTGTAAAAAATGTTGTGCTGGGTCTACTCAAAAAAATTGAGGCAACTATTTGCATCAGCATTTAAGTACTGTCAACTAAACTTATTTTTGTCTGACTCATTAGACTTTTTATGTTTTAAACTTTGTTGTTTTAAGTAAAGCCAACTAACTTGTTTTCAGTTTATAGACCATAGTGTTTTAAGTCAGAAATACATACCTTAAAGAGGAAGTAAACCCTCTGAAAGTTTTTCTAAAAAAAAACCTGAATAGCATACTAGCTCATTATGAATTACTTACCTGAGATCAAAGCCCCCGCAGCGACCCTCGTTCCTCTCCTCCGCCACCGCCATGATACCCAGAGTGACTTCCGGGTATCGCTGCTCCGGCGCTGTGACTGGCCTGAGCATGGATGACGTCACTTCCACGCATGCGCATGGGAGCCGTCAGGGACAGCACGGTCCCATTCATTAATGGCATGCTCAATGCGCCTGCACCGTTGTCTATGACACGCATTCGCCGTAGACATCGGTGCAGCCTTTTCTGCAAATATCTCCTTAACCGTGTAGGAGATATTTCTTGCACCTACAGGGCCAAGTGGTCTGTAAGGGTTTACAACCACTTTAACTTGTCTGGAACCATAGTTTTAAGTAAAGCCAACTACATTTTTCCAGTTTCTAGAATTTTTTTAGTTAGAAACACATACGTTAACTTATTTATTTCAAGTACTTCAATTTATGAAGCGATTTACATATACATTGTACATACATCTCAGTCTCTGTTTTTTTTTTGTAAAAAAAATAAGTAAAATTAACAATAATAATAAAAAAAAACATTTTTTAAAGTGCCCCTGTCCCCGTGTGCTCGCACGCAGAAGCGAACACATACGTAAGACCCGCCCACATATAAAAATGGTGTTCAAACCACACATGTGAGGTGTCACCGCGAACGTTAGAGCGAGAGCAATAATTCTAGCCCTAGAGCTCCTCTGTAACTCAAAACATGTAACCAGTAAAAAGATTTAAAGTGTCTCCTATGGAAATTTTTAATTACCGAAGTTTGGCGTCATTCCACGAGTGTGTGCAATTTTGAAGCATGACAAGTTAAGTATCTATTTACTTGGCGTAACTTCATCTTTCACATTATACAAAAAAATTGGGCTAACTTTACTGTTTTTTTTTTTAACACGTTTGAAAAATTGCTGCTCAAATACTGTGCGAGATAAAAAGTTGCAATGACCGCCATTGTATTCTCTAGGGTATTTGCTAAAAATATATATATATATAGTGTTTGGGGGTTCTATGTAATTTTCTAGCAAAAAATAGCAAAAAAAAGATGATCTTTACATGTAGAAAAGAAGTGTCAGAATTGGCCCAGGCCTGAAGTGGTTAAAAAAAGGAATAGTTTCATGAAACAGGCAAATATGTATTCTTCTACATATTCTAGGTAAAAAAATAAATAAAAAAAATAGGCATATAGTATATTGATTGGTTTGCGCAAAAGTTATTGTGTCTTCACTATGGGATAGATTTAGGGACTTTTTGTAATAGAATGTATAAATAACTGACTCCAAGTAGAAATTAACTTTTGAATGTATGCGTTTTGACATAACTGACAGTTTGCATAGAAACACACCTTGTGAGTCATTGTGGTTAAGCTGAATCACGGAGCAGCCTGTTGTATAAGCAAAATCATCAGCTAGTTCTTGTTAACTAAAGTCAGCAGTTTAAATCATGATAAGAAAGTACTGAGTTTGTATAACTTTTAGAAACATATGCATTAAAACACAGCCCCTCCCTTCTTTCTTCTGCATATAAGCCACTGTTGTACTGAATAAAGAACAGAGATCTTATGAACACACTCAAATCTCTTTCCCAGTATCTCATTGGTCTCTCACGGATCTGTGGGTCATTGAAGATCTTTCTGCCAAGTAGGAGAACGTTGCTAAAGTGGGCAGGTGAGAGTAACAGAGTAAGGTACTCATTTGCGTGCTTTAAAGGCTCGTACACACGATAGGTTAAACCGTTGAAAACGGTCTGATGGACCGTTTTCATCGGTCCAAACCGATCGTGTGTGGGTGCCATAGGTTATTTAACCATTGGTTTAAAAAAGGCAAACTTGCTTTAAAATTTAACCAATGGATTGCTAACCGATAGGTCATGTATGCAAAACCATCGGTTAAAAATCTACGCATGCTCAGAATCAAGTTGACGCATGCTTGGAAGCATTGAACTTCGTTTTTTTCAGCACGTCGTTGTGTTTTACGTCACCGCGTTCTGACACGATCGTTTTTTTAACTGATGGTGTGTACGCACGACGGACCATCAGTCAGCTTCATCGGTTAACCTAGGACAACTGTGCTTCAGGCCGTTTTCATCGGATGGACTGATCGTGTGTACGAGGCTTAAGAGGGTTGAATCGCGAATTTGGACAAGGACAAGTTACTATTTGAGTGATTCCTCCAATCCAAAGTATTGCTTAGCACAATAGACAGAGGTACATATACGCTTGTATAAATCTGCTATTTTTCTTCAAGTGAAAAGGGGGATTCGCCACCACTTTTGCACAAAGCATACTGCTATATATGCATTCCATATTCAGCGAGTCCGAGAGACTTGCTGAAGCGGAGAAGTGAATGTTAAAGAAGAATTTAATTCAAAAAAGTTATCTATATAGATTAAAAATACATGTTTATTGTTAAAATGTTGCAACTATTGTCAGTCTATTCATGAAATGTTTTGGGCACATTAAGCCCATGCCCAATACATAGTTAATTGGAAACATTAAAGGGGGAGTGTGACACGTCACTGATAAATTACATATATGCGCTGGTACCAAATGTTTTTTTTTTTTTTTTAGGAAGCTGATCAGATACAAATGTTTAAAAGTAGCATTTTTAATTTATACATGGAGTATTTTGATTATTTCTGTTGGGCTCTGTTTCCACTATTGCAACCCCAGATTTACAATGCGACTTTGCAATGTTATTTTTGATGCAATGTCAGTGTCAGTGAAAACCATGGGAGAACAAGTTGCACCGAAGTCGGAACAAAGTAGTACAACTTTTTTTGGAGTTGCTGTGACTTAAGTCGCACCAATTAGAACCGGGACCATTGAAATACGTGGGTTTTGACTTGTCATGCAACTTCACATGTGTCAAGTCACACAACAACTCGCAGTAGTGGAAACAGAGCCTTATGCCGCGTACACACGACCGTTTTTCATGACGAGAAAAATGCAATTTTTTTAATTGGTCGTGAAAAACTGTCGTGTGTAGGCTCCAGAGCATTTTTCTCGACAAGAAAGATGGCCATTAAAAACTTAGAACCTGCTCTATTTATTTGTGTTTTTTCTCGTCGTGAAAAATGTACGCTTTAACGAGGGGGAAAAAAACACGCATGCTCAGAAGCAATTTATGAGACGGGAAATTAGCATAATCTACCCAAAGGGTGGCGCCATTCGAATGGAACTTCCCCTTTATAGTGCCGTCGTACGTGTTGTACGTCACTGCGCTCTGCTCGAGCATTTTTTATCACAATCGCGTTTATGCAAGGCAGGCTTGAGAGGAATCACGTTGAGAATTTTATTTTTTCCATGACATGAATAATGGTCGTTTGTACACAGCATTAGAGTCTGACTTTAAGGACTGTTTTAATTGTGTAATTGGCTAGCCTTACGTTATTGAAGTTAAAAGATTTTTTTTTTACAGTATCAACAAATGTGCTATATTTCGGATTGATATAATTGCCCTGGACTCTGCTGTGTTCAGTAAATGGCATTATAGTTTTGTTGATGGTGAGAAGGAAAAATTAGAATTTTGCATTGTATAAGGACATTACCTGTTAGGCCTTGTACACACGACCGAACATGTCTGCTGAAACTGGTCCGCGGACCAGTTTCTGCGGACATGTCCGACCGTGTGTAGGGCCTAGCGGACATTTTTCCGACCGAGCGGACAGGTTTCCAGCGGACAAAAGTTTCTTAGCATACTAAGAAACTTGTCCGCTGGAAAGCTGTCCGTCGGACATGTCCGATGGTTAGTATGACTCATCGGACATGTCCGCTGGTTATGACGTATAACCAGCGGCCCGAAATCCCGCGCAGGCGTCGAATTGATTCGGCGCATGCGTGAAAGCGTTGAACTTCCGCGTCAGAGAACGTCGGTGTCAGAGAACGTCTCTCTCAGAGAACGCAGGGATTTTGGTCTGATGGTGTGTACACTCATCAGACTAAAACCTCCCAGCAGACATGTCCGATGAAAACGGTCCGCAGACCATTTTCATCGGACATGTCTGGCTGTGTGTACAAGGCCTGACAAGACAAGGGAATGGTTATTTGTGCAAATGCTTTTAATTGTGTTTGGGCTGTATTGACAACGATTGGGGATTTTAAAATGTTTGATTCTATATTTTTTTGGTTAAATACAGGTTTAGGGCTGGGTTCACACATGTGTGGTGAGTAGTTGTTCAGCATTTCATGTAAGTTTTTAAACAGGATCAGGTCAGGATTGCGTCAGTATCAGATCTGGATTTTATACTGTTCACAACTGAATGACATGTGCGATTCAGAAGCGTTCCCATAGAAGTCAATGGGCCTGAATTCGCACCTAAGGCGGACCGCACTGCCTAGAAAACGCACACTTTTTTGGGCAATGCGGAGTGTGAATGCACCGCAGGTTTGTACGCCTCCATTGCAAGCCTCTTGCTATGGTGGCACACAGTGCGTGATCGCTCCTGAGCTGTGTGAGTCTATGGAGCTGCTCTTCATAAACGCACACAGCAGGGTTTAAAGGGGTTGTAAAGATACAATTTTTTTCCGAAATAGCTTCCTTTACCTCAGTCCAGTCCTCCTTCACTTACCTCATCCTTCGATTTTGCTTTTAAATGTCCTTATTTCTTCTGAAAAATCCTCACTTCCTGTTCTTCTGTCTGTAACTACACATCGTAATGCAAGGCTTTCTCCCTGGTGTGGAGTGTTGTGCTATTTAGGATTTTTTTTTTTTACCTTTTACTACCCCTTTAACACTCCATCCCACACTTCCTCCTCAATGCATTTAATTGACAGCAGCAGGAGCTCCATAGGCTCCATAGGAGCCAATGGCTCCTACTGCTACTGCCTGAGTCCCTGTGTGAAGAGGAAGAGATGAGAGAAGAGATCCAGCCATGCACAGTGCTGGATCTCTTCTCCCCTTTCTTCCTCTTCATACAGGGAAGGGGAAGGACAGAAAGTCATAAAACATTTTTTTACCTTAATGCAGGGAATTAATTAAAAGTATTGGTTTGTTTTTTTATTCATACTTATCTATGTGGATGCAGCGTCGATCCGATGCTGCATCTGTCCCCCACCAGCTCTAGCACTGAAAACTGAGCAATCAAACACCGCTGATCACTCAGTTCTCAGAGCTCCCTAAGCAAAGAGCCGGTTAGTCAGCAGCTCTCTCTTCTACCCCACTGTGCTCATTGGAGGCTGGGGGGAGGGGGTGGGAGTTCCCGGATCAGCTTCCCAGCAGCTTGCTGAGAGGCTAAGCCGAGTGACGGTCCAGGGTTCTGGGCGGATCCCGACCATATGGTTGGGATCCTTCCTGAGCCTGGACCGGCTCTGTGATGTCAGCTGAGAGCAGGATTCAGCTTTGGCTGTACAGTACTTCTCCTTTAAGTTAAAAAAATGTTTTGGCCTTAGAATCACTTCAAGGCCAAGAAAATGTATAAGCTGCCATTTCCGACCTTCTGAAAATGTGGTCAACGGGAAACTGAACCCCAAGTGATCAGATGGCATAAGGACAAATCTAAATTGCTTAACTAACAACATTTCCTATTCATGAAATTCCAATTTCATGTTTGTCTTTAGAAGACATAAACAAGATATATTAAAGAGCTAAAAAAAAAAAATAGCACTGCTTTCATTGCCCAATGATCAAAGGTTTTGCTTCTGCTTAATAGCTTTATGTCTAATGCCTGTAACTTCATAAATTACAAGTACAGCTGAAAAGACTTTAATAGTTTCTCACTTTGAGAGTTGATGTTGATGTTCGTATTTACTGGAGGGTGAAAAAAAAGGAATTACAGAAAAGGAAATTAAGAAAATAAAATGTGTTTAGATGGGACAGTCACAAACGTCTTGTTCATTCTGACATTCGCTCTTGCAGTAGAGAGAGGAAATGGGAAAAAAAAACCATGATGTCTTGGTGACCTTGTGGAGTGAACCTCTATTTTTTATTTTGTTTATAAGTAAGTGAGAGCCGTTGTTGCGTTGATCCTAACCATCTGCATTAGATGTAGAGACCTCAATATGCGGCCTTGATGCCCTGTCCCCCCCAGCCTGCTGAGCTGTTTAATGTTACATGCACATTAGCAAAAAAGAAATGATTCTATTATAGCCAGCATGGAAATCCTATAACCAGCTAGATGCATTATTAATGACTGCAAGCTTGCAGCTAACTGCTTGGCAGCACACACCGGTTTGTTAACTCTGTCAGGTAACAGCTGCTCCTACACACTTCCTTTTTTAATTGTAATTTTGCAGTGCTGCCACTGTTATAAGCCTAATTCAATACTTCGGCTGGTGTGCATTATGGCAATTTAGTAAAAATATTATTGCATATTAGGTAAATATTTGAGAGGAAGTATACTCTATCTGAATTAAAGCATAATTGTAGTTTGTTGCGTAATCTTAAAAAATACATTTCTTTATCGTACTTTACAGGATACAGAGCAGGTTATAATCTTAAATATCTGGGTTATGCACCACCTATAGGTGAATTGACACTGGCAGATCAATCAAACAGGAAGTCCTCCCCTATATAACCCCTCCTATACAGGAAGTACCTTCGTTTTTTCACCAGTGCCTGTAAGGTGGTGGTCACTGATTTCCTGCATGTGCTCTTGGAGCATACTTGAGAGGTCAGAAGGGTTCTACTGAGAATCATGGACTTTAATCGGATCCGTTTGAAAAATCTGACAGACAAAATGGATGGTACCCATGCCTCATTGGATAGGAGAGAAGAATCTTCAAGGTTTGCCTTTAATACAGCCTTATGGCGCTGGACCCTGCGTAATGGAGCCCTGTGTAGTGTTTGTTCTGACTAAGGTGCTTCCCAGCAGGGTGCTATACAGGTCCAAGAGCGTGGACCCGAGATTAAGGGGGACCGAGTCCTTGAAGGTCTTTTATAACAGAGCTCGCTGTGTTGAGTAAAGGTTGGACTCTTGTTATGATTCAGAGTCCTGCGGTGGGAATGGTAAGTTTACATTTGCAGTATTTAAAAAAAAAGAGATCTCTGACTGTCTGGTCATTCTCCTAGTGGCCACTGGGGCAGTGTGCTGTTTGGTCTGCCCAGGTCGTGCTCTGTGTGTATCTCAGGAGTATAAGGCCTCGTACACACGATAGGATAGCCCGAGGACAACGGTCTGAAGGACCGTTTTCATCAGTCCAAACCGATCATGTGTAGGCCCCATAGGTTATTTAACCTTCGGTCAAAAAAATGAGAACTTGCTTTAAAATTTAACCGATGGACTGGTAACCGATAGGTCAAAACCGATCGTTAGTATGCAAAAGCATCGGTTAAAAACCCTTGCATGCTCAGAATCAAGTCGACGCATGCTTGGAAGCATTGAAATTAGTTTTTTTTCAGCACGTCGTTGTGTTTTACGTCACAGCGTTCTGACACGATCGTTTTTTTATCTGATGGTGTGTACGCACGACAGACCATCAGTCAGCTTCATCGGTTAACTGATGACAACGGTCCTTCAGACCGTTCTCATCAGATGGACTGATCGTGTGTATGAAGCTTTAGGCTGCAGTTTTCTCATCCAGCCACTAGAGGGTGTAGGGTCACTCGGTATAGCCTACTCTTGTGCAGTGCAGGCAGGAAGTAGAATCCCATAAAGGCTGAAGGATCAGCGAGGTTTCTAGAGACACAGAGCAGTCTATGGCTGAATAATTAGGGGGAAAGTACTACCTATGGGAGAGCTGCATGACTAGACAGGACATGATAATTTACTGTATTGATGCATGATTTGCATAAAAGCATACTTGTATACTAAGGGCCAGATTCACGTAGGTGAGCGGCGGCGTAACGTATCATAGATACGTTACACCACCGCAAGTTTTCATCGCAAGTGCCTGATACACCAAGCACTTGCGATGAAAACCTACACCGGCGGCCTCCGGCGCAAGGCGGGCCAATTTAAATGGGCGTGTGCCATTTAAATTAGGCGCGCTCCCGTGCCGGACCTACCGCGCATGCTCCGTTTCCTAATTCCCGCCGTGCTTTGCGCGAAGTGACATCATTTCTTTGAACGGCGACGCGCGTAGCGTAATTCCGTATTCCCGGACGGCTTACGCAAACGACGTTCATTTTTAAATTTCGACGCGGGAACGACGGCCATACTTTAGTCAGTTTGCTGACTAAAGTTAGGGCACCAAAAAAAAGACTAACTTTGCGACGGGAAACTAGACTAGCGGCGACGTAGCGAATGCGAAAAACCGTTGTTGATCGCCGTAACTCCTAATTTGCATACCCGACGCTGGTTTACGACGCGAACTCCCCCCATCGGCGGCCGCGGTATTGCATCTTAAGATCCGACAGTGTAAAACAATTATACCTGTCGGATCTTATGGCTGTCTATGCGTAACTGATTCTATGAATCAGTCGCATAGATAGAACAACAGATACGACGGCGTATCAGGAGATACGCCGTCGTATCTGCTCTGTGAATCTGGCCCTAACTGCTTAATCTGGGGGGGCTTGCACAATTGTTGTCGATACACCCTTGCATAGGTGAAAAAGAAAAAACTACGCTATTTTAACTGAATAGTGACAAGCTGCAACTCAGGCCCCGTACACACGACCGAGTTTCTCTACAGAATTCAGCCAGAAACTCGATCAGAGCCGTATTCTGCCGAGAAACCCGGTGGTGTGTACACTTTTGGCCGAGGAAGCCGACGAGGGCCAAATAGAGAACATGTTCTCTATTTCCTCGTTAGTCAATGAGGAAACTTGGCTCGCCGAGATCCTCGGCGGCTTCACAAGGAACTCAACGAACAAAACGATGTGTTTTGCCCGTCGAGTTCCTCGGACGTGTGTACGGGGCCTCAAAGTGATATACAACACCAACATAATAAATAACAAAGGAAGTTGGTATTGATAATGTGAACCAGTGAAATAAACAACTTAATGTAATGTGAAAAATAAATACACAACTAAGAAAATAATTAATTTAAATATACACCAACGAAAAAAAAAGAGCTAATAAAAAAATTAATTGACATGTACACTGCCGAAAAATTCTTTTTTTTTGTTTCATTTGTTTTTTTGCTTTTTTTGGAAACTCGGGAAATTCAAAAATTCGGAATTCGTAAATTCAGAAATTTGGAAAAACGGAATTCGGAAATTTCTAAATTTCAAAATTCGGAAATTCGGAAATTCAAAAAATTCGGAATTCGGAAAATTCGAAAATCCGGAATTCGGAAATTCAAAAAATGTGAAATTCGGAAATTCAAAAAATGTGAAATTCGGAAATTCAAAACATTCGGAAATTCGAAAATTTGGAATTCGGAAATTCAAAAATCACTAAAATTCTAAATAATAACTAACTAATAATAACTATTAAATTACAGGTATTGGAATTTCCTTTCTAATTTGGCTGTTAGTGAATGTAAAAGTATGTCAAAAAACATGAATATCCTATCATTAAAATCCACCATGTTTGTAGATTATGGTATGGCTAGCAGTGCTCTATATTACTTAGAAGTAGTATCTACAAATCATTAGTGCCACATTTTCCATTTTTTAATCATTGTAGAGAGCAATGTTAATGACAACTGCAGTGCCAAACTCTCAGCAACCAACCCTAAAACTTTGATTGGTCTAGATATAGTAAGATATCTGATTGGTGGTCATGAGTAACCGCACTTTGCACTTCACCATCATCTGAGCCAATCATTGCTCTTTACAGCTCCTCTTCTGAATGAGTCCAGTTTACTGATTCTTCATTTTACATAGAAATTGTTCTATACTGGTGCCTCTGACGGTGGAGATTTATGCACCTCAACGACATTGACATTATTTTATATCACCTACCGTATTTCTTCAGAAAATGTCGTTTTGTATTATTTCCAGTGATAAAGTGAGTGCAGAATTCACTGCTAGATTAGGTGTAAGACAACACTGAAATAAATTTTCATATCTCGATATGTAGTGCAATCACTACTGTGAATTACCAGGCTGCAATTCTTATGTTTCTCCTTTTATGTACAATGTAGTTATAACTTACTCTGTGTACAGTGAAGGAAATACAGGAAACAAGAGGGAAACATTGAAAATGTAAAAATAAATATTTATTAAAACTGTATACTGCATAAAATCCTTAAATGCCCAACTTAAAATGTATTTAGATAGCCAAAGTCAAGTCATAATTATTGTCAAGTTAACCAATGCATACTAACAGTACTACAATCGATTGTGCATCTAGGCTTCAGTGACCTTTGGTTATTATTATTACTACTACTCTAACCTAATTTCAAAGCTTAAAACCCAACTTCAAGCATAAAAACTAGCTCAGACTTCAATACCTACCTTCAGCCTGTAGCTGTCCTTAGTAGGGCCTCTTGTTGGCCACAAGATGTGCTCACACTTATAGCTTGAATAGTGTCGCTGAGTGCAGTGACATTCAGGCTGCATTCACACTACAGCATTTCGAATTGCGGGTAGATTTGCAGCGGATCTGCCCACAATTTGACAGCGCCGACATGTGAATGACAAAACACGGGACTCGCATTCGAGATGCCATTCATTTGAATTACACCTCAAATCGAGGTGCGGGTCTGCTGCTATTGTCGCACGTTAAATCGGGCTGCAATTGTCGGATGCATGTCGCCCCAAAGTAGCTGCTAAACTATTTTTTAGGCGACATGTGGGTTGCCGTGATCGGAGCACGATTTATTATGCGACAATCGTGGCAGACCACACCACGATTTGAGGTGTCATTCAAATGAATGGCATCTCATATGCGAGTTCCGCGTTTTGTCATTCACACCACAGCGCTGTCAAATCGCAGGCAGATCCGCTGCGAATCTTCCCCGGCGATTCAAAACGCTGTAGTATGAATACAACCTCAGTGAGGTGAGTTGCTTAATGCACAGTGGAAATGAGTGCTTTTGGTCTGGTGCTCTCATCAGATTTTTTACACATGGATCCCAAACCCTGGGTCCTCTAGTCAAGGGGTACCCCAGTTTTGATGAGAAAGGTCTCATATGAGCAACTATACCCTGTAAAACCTAAAACCCAACTCCAGGTATAAAAACTGTCCTCAGCAATATTTCTTCTCCACAAGATGTCCTTACTCTTACCAGTTGAATTTGGATCTTAAACCCTAAGTCCCTGAGTCAAGGGAAACCCTGTTTTTCTTGAGTGCAGCCTCATAGGAGCCACTGCACCCTGTAAAACCTAAATCCGAACTCTAAAAAAAAAAAAAAATCAGGCTACCCACCTTCAATCTGGAGCTGTTCTCAGTAGTACCTCTTCTTCATCACAAGATCTCCCTGTTCTTACCAGTTGCAACATATCCAAAGCTCCTCCACCTGTGTCCTGTATGAATTTAACTGATTTTCTTCAACCATATGTAACGCTACCCCAGAGGAGCCACTGAATTGTTTTGTGATCTCTCTGCACACCTGAAGATGACACACCTTGCTCACCCAGCACTTACCAACATATCTTGAGGTATTTCAAAGAATTTATCAAGCCAAGCATAGCCTACAAGTGGAAATGATTAGCAAGAATACTTAAACAAACATTCAATAAGTCAATACTGTTACTATGAGAGATAAACAAACATTCAATAAGTCAATACTGTTACTATGAGAGATATGGTTAAACACTTGCAGTATTTTGATTAACGATAATTAACAGAACTAAACTGCATTAGTATATAAAAACACTTGCTAAAAGAGTCCCAGTTTTATCCCACTGCCCTGTGAATGATAGCAAAAAAAATGGCTAGCGAAGTTGGGGCCCTTGAAGAAGGTACAACAGCTCCCAGCAAACCACAGATTAACTTGCATGTTACTCTCCTACCAGATCCAAAGCTCCCTCCTCTGGGTCTCCCACCAGGTGCTTTGATTCAGCTAATGCCAAGTTTAAGGCCCCATACACACTATTAGATTTTCTGCAGACTTACCAAAACCATATAAAATGAGGTCAAACCTTAAGAGTTTCAATTTGTATTGTATTCAACTTGCACTACATGGTTTTGGTAAATCTGAAGACAAAAATCTGCAGAAAATCTAATAGTGTGTATGAGGCTTTAGTCTTAAGGCTGTGATCTTTCTCTTTTAATCCGTTTTTCCTTCCTCACCCGAGGTAGGATTGCTCTAGGGTACAGTCCTTTTAACCCCCCTGGCGGTATCCCCGAGCGTGACTCGGGGTTGATTTTTTCTACCAAAATCGGTAACCCCGAGTCACGCTCGGGGTAGATATGCAGAGCCTGCAGCGTGCGCTGGCTTACCTTCTCCTGGATCCAGCGATGTCACCACGATGTGTGAGCGAGCGGGACCTCGCTCGATTCACACAGCGTCCTCCTGTGCCGCCGATCTCCGTTCCCTGCGACGTTGCGACGCACGGGAGCGGAGATCGGCGCCAAATTTAAAAAAGTAAACAAACACTATACATACAGTATACTGTAATCTTATAGATTACAGCACTGTATGTAAAAAAAGCACACACCCCTTGTCCCTAGTGGTCTGCCCAGTGTCCTACATGTCATTTTATATAATAAAAACCTTTCTTTCTCCCTGCAAACTGTAGATTGTCCATAGCAACTAAAAGTGTATTTTTATGTCAAAAATGGTTTTAGAACAGCTAGAAAACAGCGATAATAAATTATAATCACTTGCAGAATTGTGCGATAGCGATTTGTGGGGAAATTCGTCATAAAAAAATAATAATAATGACAGCGACAATTATGCAACTGAGCAAATTTCAGTGATTTTGAGTTGATTACATTATTGAATAATTTTTATTTTAATTATATTATTACTTGCTATAATTATTTATAATTATTTATTATATTATAATTTAAAATTTTGTTTTTAAAAAAATGTCATACCCGGGATGCCTATTAGATTCTTGTTTGGTCAGATTTAAGTGAGTTATTCCTAAAAATTACAGGCCTACAGTATAAAACACCAAATTTCCTTGCAAATAATTGTACCGCTTTCAGCATGTTTTTTCAGAAAGAATCATACCGCCAGGGAGGTTAATCCAAAGGGGCACTGAATTGTTCCCAAATAATGGTGAGCTAGGAAAACCTCACTGGAACAGAACTATTTTACAGAACCAGGAAACAAGAAAAGCCAGTGGCCAAGAGGCCTCTTATCACAGTAGGCCCTCTCGGAACTCCCTAGCACCTAGCATTAATAGCCAATGGTTCTTGCCTGATGGTCAAGGGTCTTCTGATGACTATTAGTGACTTGCCAAGTCCAACAAGTGAAACACTGATCCCCAATCCAGGCTCTCAGGACCCAGGTCCACTTACATGTAGCATTGCACATAGTATGATGGCAGCAGTGGTCTCTGATCACTACTCATCTCTTGGGCAGCACAGCATCAGATAGCTCCAGAAAATTCTGGTCACTCACCACTGTTCCCCCTTCACTCCAACCCTATGAAGCTACTTATATGTTATATGTGTTATTTTTATAATTTTCAGATTACTTAGAAATATATATATATTTATGTTGTAGTGTCATTCATGATGATGGACATTGAGGTACACTAGGGGTCACAATTTGGCTTCCCGTATCAGGTTCATCCTCCACTGACCCCCCCCCCCCCGTTGGTTTCGGCTGGCTTCACACCTTCAGCTCCTGGGCCAGACACACCTTGCTGCTGCCTCCTGGAAGATCACTTCTTTTGGCACTTTCGGCCTTATCGGCTTGTAAGTATGAGACTTTTCTATCAAGGCCCCACAATATATATAACATTCATTCAAAGATATGTACCATCATGATATATACCGTATTTATCTTCATATAGCGCTCCCCGGCGTATAGCGCACACCCCCAACCTGGAAGGGAAATTTCAGGAAAAAAAGAAAATACTCACAGTTTAAATGCCCCTTGTCGGTGTCTTGCCCGGCGTCCATCGGCGGCCTTGTCCGGTCCGGCGTCCGTCTGCAGCCCTGGTGGTGTCCTCCCCGCTTCTCCCGCGCTGTTTCTGAGTCGATCCCCGCTTCTCGCGCTGTGTTTGAATGCCGCCACCGACATATACCGAGCACAGTACACTCGGGCACGCTCGGCCACGCTCGGCTCCTCTCGCATAAAGGCTAGGAGGCGGCACAGGGCTTGACCATGAGGGGAGCCGAGCCTGGCCGAGTGTACCCGAGTGTACTGCGCTCGGTATATGTCGGCGGCGGCGTTCAAACACAGCGCGGGAAGCAGGGATCGGCGTATATCACGCACCCACGATTTCCCCTGATTTTAAGGGGAAAAAAGTGCGCGGTATACGCCGATAAATACGGTACTCATAATTCATATGTTTATTTTTATAGATACAATACATATATATACCAACTCCCGAAAGAGCGAGCAGTAGCTTGCGAAACGTGTCAAGTTTTACATGCCTGTATATTTGTTTTACATTAATTATTGCAACATATGTGAATGAATCCAATATTTTACTATTGTGTTGTCTGAACTCGGTTGCCATTCATGTCTATGTTTTTAATATGTGATGATGATTCTACACCTCCAATAAACTGATATTATGCTTACATTTTTTTTTATTATTCAACTTTACTTCTGCTTTAATGAATATGTAGTTTAACCCTGTCCACACTGTTGCAGGATAATACAGCAGCAACAAAGGAAGTTCCATAACAGTTATCAACTACAGTCCAGGTTACAATAAAATATAAATTAATTGTATCTGATGCCTAATTTATACATGTTCCAGCAATAAAAACCTGACAGAGGTTCTATGCTTTCCCCAGACAATTTTTAAAAAAAAGTTGGGTTTACATATACTTTAACCCCAAAAGTTCTATACCTACCTCATCAACAAATATATATATATATTTTTTTACATCATGCTAGTGTTAAAAACCATATAACTATAGTAATAGTTACACAATACTAAATAGGCAAAACATCACATCGAGAAGGAAAACCGCACATAATTTCCTCTGGGTGCTAAGAAGAGAACTGAAAAAAACAGCAAGCCTCACAAGAAACAGAAATACTTTTAAATGGCTCCATAGATCAAGGGAAGGAAACAGGGGAACACGAAGAACGAGCAGTGATGCTTCTCTGCTTGTGATTTAATGCTTTAAATTCACACTTCAGCTCTGCAAAAGATCTTTCCCACTGCTCAGCTCCCACACACATGTTTATTTATGTATTCTTATCTGGGTGCTTGTCAGATGAATTAAACATACCCTTTGTGTAAGCAAGAAGACTTAACTGCAAAATGCAGGAAGGCCAGAAAAGATTGCCCCATGTCATTGCTTCCATGTCAAATGCTCCAAAGTTCTCCAGTGTCTGTGCTGGTGGCAAAACAAAACCACTTTGTATCACCTGTGGATAGCACTCCAGGATAAACAAATATTATTTGTGAAGCTTTGCCTCTGTGTATAAACTTCCTGTAATAAAGACCGGTCACCGCTGCTCTCTCTCCTTGTGAAGGGTGACTGGTCTTGTCTCCGCCCCCTCCTGTAGTTTTCTGCAGACAGACATTTAGTGAGTGGAGTGATGCGAATGAGAACTGTGCACCCCAAAACCTGTGTGAGAAAATACAGGACAACCTTGCTGTTTCACAATTTAAAGCGGAGCTTCACCCAAAAAACAAGTATATAACATTCTGTATACCTCAAACATGTACAGTATGCTGTTTTTTTTTCGGTGGGGGGGGTGTACATACAGTACATACAGTATTATCGCTATTTTTCACCTGGCTTCCGGGTACTAGCTCCCGCGGGAGTAGGCGTTCCTATGCAGTGGCGCAATGTCCTCTGGGACTTCCCCTGGCGGATAAGGCGCGTCATGAGTTTCCAAAACTAGCCGAACTGCGAGTCAGCTCTATACGGTGCTATACGGCGCACCGACTAGGAGCCTGTAGAGCTGACTGCGCAGGCGCCGTATAGAGCCGACTCGCAGTTCGGCTAGTTACATAAACTCGTGACGCGCCTTATCCGCTAAGGGGAAGTCCCAGAGGACATTGCGCCACTGCATAGGAACGCCTACTCCCGCGGAAGCTAGTACCCGGAAGCCAGGTGATAATACCATATGTACACCCCCAAAAAACAAACAAACAGCATACTGTACATGTTTGAGGTATACAGAATGTAAAGTTGTATACTTGTTTTTTGGGTGAACCTCCGCTTTAAATGCTAGCAGTGAAATTTTTTGAAAAGGAACTCTCCTTTAACATCAAATGAAGTACGTCAGCCAATTGTTTTTGTTGTTGTTTTTTAGACAAGGTGCTGATACATTTTATGCTCATTGACTGAACTTTGCTGAAATGTGACTTTTTTTGAAAAAAAAAAACAACCCTCTCTGGGTGATTAATGTACATTGCAAGGATTTAAACAAACTTTGTTGCAAATTCCTACCTGTTTCTGCTTTGAAGAAACATCTATTTGTTTGACCATGTCCTGTGCACACTGAATCTGAATGGGAGAATCTCGTTCATTATATACGCTTGGTGCACTTTCATTGTTCTGGGAAGAAAAGTTGCAGTGTTTAAATCACTTTATAATTAACCCTTAGGAAGTATCTCACCAAAATTGGAGTTTCTGTTGAAGAGGATGCCTTACAGCGATATTAAACCCAAAATAAAGCATTTATTATATTGCAGCCTACCAGCTTTTAGACCCTGTGGCAGCATTTGTTTTATTTTTTTAATCTGGTGATCGAGAAGGATTTTTCAGACAAATTCCATTCAAGCTGTCTTGCATACACACTGTCACACCAAATTCCGACCGTCAAGAACGCAGTGACGTACAACACTACGACGAGCCGAGAAAAAATGAAGTTCAATTAAGGCGGTAAAACACCACTATTTTTAGCAGCGCTTAAATGCTAAATAAATTAGCAGCGCTTCACTGTCGGATTTGTGGCGCTTTTAGGCCGCTAGCAGGGCGCTTTTAACCCCCGCTAGCGGCCAAAAAAGGGTTAAAACCACCGGCAAAGTGCTGCTACAGCGGCGTTCTGCCATTGGTATTGCGGCGCTCCCCATTGATTTCAAGGGGCAGGAGCGCATTAGGAGCGGTGAATTCACGCTCCTAATGCGCTCCAAAGAAGCTGCTGGCAGGACTTTTTCTGATGCCCTGCCAGCGCACCCTCAGGCTTTCACACTGAAGTGAATGGAGCTGCTGGTGCTTTGCAGGCGCTATTTTTAACGCTATAGCGCCTGCAAAACGCCCCAGTATGAAAGGGGTCTAACTGTTTTTGTAACTGCAGTGTGAGCTGGAGTTTGACTTTGATTTTTAAGTATATCTAAATGCTCCTCTCTCCCCAGATTACTAATGTTACTGTTCAAGGATGCCCCCTGTGTGCCTTCATCCAGAGTGAAGACGCTCTAATACAGGAGGTGTGTTACTGGAGAGATCACCAGGTGAAAACAGAGAGAAAAAGCCTAAAAGATAAAATAATGCAGCCACCATGCCAAACGATAGGTAAGCTGCAATATATTACATTTTTGGTTTTGAGTTTAATACCGCTTTAAACCCTTTTGCTGCTAAAGCCATTTTTTTGGTGTTTTTTTGCACACATGTTTAAAAAATAATTTTGGCCCTGAAGATTGCATTAAACCCAAAAAACATTATATATTTTCTCAAAGCAAACACCCTAGCGAATAAAATAGTGATAGTTTAAAAAAAAATCATGCTACACAGTATTAGCGCAAAGGTCTAGGAACATTTTATTTTAGGGCACAAACGCATAAAAAAAAAAAATGTGGGTAAAATATAAAGGATGGGGTACCGAGTAAATAGATATTTAACATGCCAAACCTTAAAATTGCATGCACCTGTGAAATGGTGACAGACTTTAGTACCATATATTTGTATTAGGCACTGCTTTAAAGGCCCCTACAGGTCTTCAGTTTAGAGTTCCGCAGAAGCTGAAGGTGTTAAAATCATTACTTCCACTCCGGCATGCCCAGCAATATGTAAAATGTGTATTGCAAGCAACGTTTTTGTGTGTAGGTGTCGCCGACGCATGCATTTAAGTTTGTACATGTGTGCATGTGAAGGTGGAGGGGGGGGGGGGAGGTCATCATACATTTTTGGGGGTAGGTTTTATGCACTTGAGTATAACTTTAATTTTGTAAAAATTTTAGGTGACAAGTTCTCTTTAATGAGACACCAGGTGCTAAAAAGAACACTGGTGTCTCATCTGATCGCACTGCATTAAATTCATCCCCAGCCATGCATGCCACAAAAACTGCCACAGGGACCCAGAAGTGACGTTTTACATGTCACGCGTAATTTTGCAGTATCATCATCATGTACTGGCAGCAATACAGCAAGATCTGGCCCACTGTTGTCACCTACGGAATCTGCAGAGGAACAATATTCCTCCCAGCCTCCACCCCATCTGCACAGCAACACAGCATCACATAGTGAACAATGTCATTGAGACAGAGTGAGGGGAAATCCAAGGGCCAGACCTCAGAGCGAGTACGCCGGCGTATCTACTGATACGCCGGCGTACTTTCAAATTACCCACGTCGTATCTTTAGTTTGAATCCTCAAACCAAGATACGACGGCATCTGGGTTCGATCTGACAGGCGTACGGCTTCGTTCGCCTTCGGATCGTAGATGCAATACTTCGGCGTCCGCTGGGTGGAGTTCTCGTTGTTTTCCGCATTGGGAATGCAAATTAGCTATTTCCGTCGATCCACGAACGTACACGCGGCCGTTGCATTTTCTTACGTCGTCTTTTTTTTCCGGCGTATAGTTAAAGCTGGTATTTTGCGGCGTATAGTTAGATTTGCCATGTTAAGTATGGCCGTCGTTCCCGCGTTTCATTTTAATTTTTTTTTTTGCGTAAGTCGTCCGTGAATAGGGATGGACGTAACTCACGTCATTTAGCGCAATGCACGGCGGGAAATTTCGGGACGATGCATGCGCAGTTCATTTGGCGCGGGGACGCGCTTCATTTAAATGAATCACGCCCCCTAATTGCCGATTTGAATTCCGCCGCCAGAGATACGATACGCCGCTGTAACTTACGGCGCAAATTCTTTGAGGATTCAAAGCAGCCCAAAGTAAGTTACAGCGGCGTAGCGTATCTCACATACGATGCGCCGATCTAAATCTCTGTGGATCTGCCCCCAAGATTTTATGGCTGGCAAAAGGGGGGGACTTTTTCCAAAGGAGACAGCTAAGAGGGAATTCCCTTACTTGGGATGGTTTCCTCCCACTTCCCCAAATGGACACAAAAAGAAAAAAAAAACTGATAGGGATTTTAAACAATTCCTACTCTATCCAGAACAACAAAAAAAAAACTTGTGGCTTAACACTTTAAAATCAACTGGACTCCCTGTCTTTGGGAAAGTTGTAAAGTATTATCAGCTCGCTGATTGGTTTCACTTATAGTCTTATGCCGTGTACGCACGACCGTTTGTATCGATACACAGACAAGGCTCGGACTGCAGAAATGGCAATTGGATGCTAATTTTATTTTTGACAGCTGGACTCCAGGTACCAGTAACCCCATACCACCGGATGTTTATACATCTCTCCCCGGAAGTGTTCTGTGGATCACATCCTGACCTTGGGAATCGCTGATTTGAACCCCTCGATTGACTACAGGCGGGAGGATTCCACAACATCCCTGCGAGGACCATCAATCTACTAAGCCTGTTTGATGCCCCCTGTGAAGGGCGGTCACTGGCTATTCGGTAAGCCTTGAATCTGTCTCTTGGTGGCGGGTGTCCTCACATATTGGATTCTACACATTGTGGGCCATATTCTCCAATAATCTGCGTCGGCCTCGCGTAAGCTATTTACACTACGCCGCCGCAACTTACTGGAGCAAGTGCCGTATTCCTCAAGCACTTGCTCCTTAGTTTGCGGAGGCGTAGTGTAAAAGGCCCGGCGTATTTCAAAGGGGGCGGCTTGTATTTAAATTAAGCGCGCCCCCGTTTCGATCGAACTGCGCATGCGCCGGGCTAAAAATAGCCCAGTGCGCATGCTCCAGTTCTCGGCGGAAAACTTTAATGACGCCGATGTGTGCGTCATTGACGTAATGTCGTATTCAAGAACGACTTAGGAAAACGACGTACCCGACGGGAAAAGACGACGCGGACCCGACACCATACTTAACATGGATACGGCGGACTTGCGTAAACTTACCCCTCATATAGCAGGGGTAAGTTTACGCTTACGCAAACGACGTAAGCGACGGCTACGCGACGCAAATTCGTTTGGGAATCGGCGTATCAGGCTCATTTGCATAAACAAATGAGACCTGAACGTAAACGCCACCTAGCGGCCGGCGGCGAATTACATTTAAGATCCGACAGTGTAAGTGACTTACACATGTCGGATCTTCAGCGTATCTATGCGAAAATGATTCTAGGAATCACTCGCATAGATACGTGGGTCAAAAAAGAGAGATACGACGGAGTTTCCTGAGATACACCGTCGTAACTCTACTCAGAATATGGCCCTTTCTTCTTATCACTGGATGTTTTTTAAATTGATTGAAGTTCTCCTCCTTGGAAATATTCACTCATGGACTTTATTCATCATTATTGATTGATTGATTTTTGTTGTTTTTCACTGTTCTTTATTTATTGGATTATATGGCTTCAAATCATTCTTTTTCCAGCGCTACACTTTTTGTATATATTTTTTGTTGCACCTTATATCAGGGTTGTGGTGTTTAGCAGCAGGACATCCGTTAAGGATATTTTTTATTCATTTTTTATTCACTTACAATTTGCATTTTGCATCTAGCGCAAATTTTCCACTCCCCCCTTGTTTTACCCATGAGGCTGGATTCACACTTGTGCAGTGTGAATTCCAACTCTGTTATCTCTGTAAAAAGATAGGAGAGCTGTTCAGCAGATCATCTCAGTTTTAGCTGCGAATTTGGAGACCTGGGAGAGGGGAGGGGAGGGTGGAAGTGTATTGAGGAGAATAAGAGAAATCCTGATGAGAAATGAACACATCTGCGAATCAGATGCGTGCCCATAGAAGATAAGATGCCTGAATTTGCACCTGAGCCGCGCTGCAATGCCTAGAAAACGCACACGTTTTTTCGGCAATGCGCAGTGCGAATGCATCGCCCATATGTGAACCAGCCTCATTAAAAACAATGGGCCAGATCCACAGTCAGAGTACGCCGGTGTATCTACTGATACGCCGGCGTACTTTCAAATTTCCCACGTCGTATCTTTAGTTTGAATCCTCAAACCAAGGTAAGACTGCATCTGGGTTTGATCCGACAGGCGTACGTCTTCGTACGCCTTCGGATCGTAGATGCAATACTTCGGCGTCCGCTGGGTGGAGTTTGCGTCGTTTTCCGCGTCAGGTATGCAAATTTGCTTTTTCCGACAATCCACGAACGTACGCGCGGCCGTCGCATTCTCTTACGACGTCTCTAGTCAGCTTTTTCCGGCGTATAGTTAATGCTGGTATTTTGTGGCGTATAGATAGACTTGCCATGTTAAGTATGGCCGTCGTTCCCGCGTCGAAATTTTAATTTTTTTTTTTTTTTGCGTAAGTCGTCTGTGAATCGGGATGGACGTAAGTCACGTCTAAGTTTAAAAAATGACGTTGTTGCAACGTCATTTCGCGCAATGCACGGTGGGAAATTTAGAAACGGAGCATGCGCAGTTCATTCGGCTATTACTATATCGTTATTGTATTATTATTGTATCGTGTTGTTGTTGTATTATATTGTATTCATGTATTATATGTATCTAAATATCCCTGTCGGAAGGGTTATCATATGTTGTCAAATCCATATATGGGCATTTGCTGTGTGGAGCCCCCATGCTATGTCCTGACTTCCCATGGAGGAGGTCACATGTTGTGACATCACTTCCGATCGAGGAGGTCACAGCATGTGACCAATCAGCTGCTGTTTGTGAAAACTTTTGTTATAATAAAAGCATGCTGTGTGGGCGTCGGCAGGCAGTGATTGCTGGGAGCTATGATGAGAACAGTTGGTGTTGATGTCTCTTGACTTGAATGAATGGCAGACCAAATGAATGGTGAGTAAAACTTTTAGCTTAAAGATGGATTATTTCAATAAGATGAAGTGTGTGCTTACTAACACAGACAGAATGGCGGTGTGCTCTGCATACAACCAATTCTGCCATGACAGTATGCATTATATAGACCTGCCACTACCCAAATATGTTATTGACCTGCAGCATTTATGCATTTCCTTCACAATCCTCTGAAATTTCTATTTACTCTTTGTCTATATGACACTGAAGCACACACATCCCGCTGACGCTGCTTGGTCACTAAATATAAGTCTGATAAATTATAGTCCTGAGTCTTAAATTTGTTGAGCTGACAAACAAGTCCATTTGCTGCGGAGGAGAAAGGATTTTACTGGTGTCCTTGAAGGACTGAATTTTCATCATCTTGACAAGGATAATTCCAGGGTTCAGCTGTGTGAAGCATGGCTCACTGTCCTAAAGGAGAACTCTGCTACATGCTACTCAGCAGGCTACATAACCCAAACCCAGTGAAAATGTAAATAACCCTTTGTTGTTACAGGGGGGAGCTTGCTCTCTAGAAATCTTACACATTCCAAATTGAGTTGCTGTGTTTGTTCAGTCTTCAGCAACATGTCGTGGTTCCTACTGACTTCCAGAGAGCGATCTTCTCCGCCGCTTCCGGGTATGGTCTTTGGGACTGGGCGTTCCTATTTTGATTGACAGTCTTCCGACAGGCTTCCGACGGTCGCATCCATCGAGTCACGAGTAGCCGAAAGAAGCCAAACGTCGGTGCGGCTCTATACTGCGCCTGTGCACCGACGTTCGGCTACTTTCGGAAAATCGTGACGCGATGGATGCGACCGTCGGAAGCCTGTCGGAAGACTGTCAATCAAAATAGGAACGCCCAGTCCCGCAGCCCATACCCGGAAGCGGCGGAGAAGATCGCTCTCTACAACGGTAAGTACAGCTTCGATTTTAAAACAACTAGCCGATTCCCCTAGACAAAATGAGCAGGAATCTAAGGTTAACATTTTTTATTTCCGGGTGAACCTCCACTTTAAGAACATTATTTTAATCAAGTTGTTATGGGTAAAGTTACACGTTAGGAGACTTTGTCAACTACAGTTGACCCCCCCTCCTTTCCAACCCACTCAAAAAAATAATTTAGGTCAGCTTTACTTCTATGCGAATTGTGCTTTCAACCTCACGTTACTGCAACACATAGTAATGCATGAGCACCACACCTTGCAGACAATTCCAAATGCACATGCCTTGCAGTGCACCACAAGGGACAAATGGGAACCATCTGTCAATTTTGGTGTAGCACACCTCCAATTTTTGGTGCATTGTAGTGTTTTGACAATAACACAACACACAAAGTGGTTGTAATCCTAAGAAAAAAAGAATCCTGTTCCTTTAAGGCATGATCTATAGCACAGTGCTTGTGCTGTGTAATTTGGCTGCGGAGCCAATATACTGTGGTCAGTTTATGTGCTTCCACAGGGTGTTTCTCCTTATTTATCATTTGTGACCAAACTGCTCCCAAGCCCACCTCTGATGTGTCTGTGTGCGCCACACATGAGGAGACACTTACACTAGGGTGACCACGTGTCCCGAATTGCCCGGGGACAGACCCGCATTTTGCAGATCTGTCCCAGGCACCTTCATTCCAGGATAATACAATGTCCCGGAATGAAATTGACACAGCCACCCCCACAAGTAAAACTAATGCCCCCAAAAAAGGCCGCCACATCACCGCATTACTCACTGACAGTACTTGTCCTGGCCGGGAATGCCTGGAGGAGCAAGTTCCCGCCCCCTGCTTGTGATTGGAGAAATCATAAATCCCGCCTCTTGTGTCCAATCACTGTGCTGTGATTCGTTACAGCACAAGCTGATTTTTGGGAAGGGGGGGGTGTCCCTGAATGGTAGTTTGGAAATGTGGTCACCCTAACTTACACTATATAAAGCACTAATAATATTAATAAAGTGTTGGAGGAGAATTTATTGAAAATACCTTTAAAAGTATATTTATAAAAGTACATTGTATAAAGTCTAGGGCCAATTCTCTTATCTGCAGCTGTTGGGAAGGTTTTTATCTCGCAAACGAGTCCAGTAAAAATATAGTAATATCTAAGAAGAACTGAAGGTTCTATTTTGGAACTATGTGGGATTTTGTACATTATAACTTCACAGCTTTTCCTGACTCCTTCACAGTTCTTTTTGTTCTGTATGCTCACTTTTACTGAATCTTCCAATTTTTTTTCTCCCCTTCAATACTTTTAAAAAGTTACAGGGAATAAAAACAGATGAGGCATAAAGGAAAAGAATGGACATACAGTTTCCTGCAAAATATTTGTATCGACAGATGGAAGCCTATTGGTTAGGATTTGTGAGAGGTCAGGCCATAAATAAAGATCTACCTTAATAACAAACAAGGTTATGCAGTGACTAGGGGATCATTATTTCTCCAAACTGCAAAATGCGATCAATGGGCAGTGAATGGCATTCATAAAGAATATGGCTGTTAAGGGAAATTAAACTCTAATTGGAAGAGATAGTAAAAGTGTAATAGTCCGAGGTGTGGGGTAAAGTTAATGCTGTATATGTTGTCTTATTACCTCCATGTTTACAGCTGTATTTATGTACGTTATATTTGTGTGAAAAGGCATAGTTGCATGACCAAGAGACCACAGCTCTGGTGATTTTCAATAGTTGTGCTCTCAATAGTTATACTGTGCCAACAACAAATAAAGTACCCTGACCTTGACTTTGCCACATATGCAACTGTGCATTGGCCTAATTTGTTAGCCTTAAAGGGAACTGTGTCAAATGAGAACTCTTCAAGCTGATCTGACCCCCTTATTCTAAAAATGACAGATGCCTAGCATTCATTCTAATCCTCTGGTTTTAACATTGGCATCAAAGCCAAAAGATCACGAGCGGTGTGGCTTAGGAGGTCCAGGGGGTGGGTTTGCAGGGCCTTGTTTTCGGTTCCTGGCTGCTCAATTGAAGGAATGCCTTAGAGGACAAATCACAAAACTTAGATGTAAAATTAAATTTGTTTTTGACTCTCAAATGGAAATCATGTCTAAAGGGACGCAGACCTTGCCAATTTCCTAATTAGAGCCCTGCAGGTGCAGCAGTTGATTGATAATTATAAAACCACTCCCATATAGGTTCATGCACATGGACACAGACAAACAGCTATTTCTTGGGAATACCAAAAAGTTGAAATCTGCACAAAAGTTTGGTAAAATCAGAGGGGAAAATAATTATTTGATCCCCTGCAGATTTTGTAAATTTTCCCACTTACAAAGAAATGAGGAGTCTATAATTTTTTATCACAGGTGTATTTTAAATGATAGAGACAGAATATGAACCAAAATCCAGAAAAAAAAAATTATACAAATGTTATAAATTGAGTTGTAGTTCAGTGAGTAAAATAAGTATTTGATCCCCTACCAACCATCAATAATTCTGGCTCCCACAGACTGGCTACAGTATGTGCTTATGTGGTACAGTCCTATCAATTTAAGAAGGTGCTCCTAACAACAACAACAACTCAATATGTGTATAAAAGACACCTGTCCACAGAATCTCTTTCTTCCATTCAAACCCACCATCATCGGCTGTCAAAGGACATCAAGGACAAGATTGTAGACCTTCATAAGGCTGGAATGGGCTACAAGGCCATCAGCAAGAAGCTTGGGGAGAAGGAAACAACTGTTGGAGCGATTATTTGCAAATGGAAGAAACCCAAAATAACCATCAATCGCACTTGGTCTGGAGCTCCATGCAAGATTTGAGGGATCAGCCCAGAACTACATGGGAGGAGCTTGTGAATGATCTCAAGGCAGTTAGGACCATAGGGCCAAATCCTCAAAAGAGATACGACGGAGTAACTGCTGTTACTCCGTCGTATCCCTGGTCCTAACTATGGAACTGATCCACAGAATCAGTTTCCCATAGTTAGGACGAAGATCCGACATGTGTAATTGAATTACACTGTCAGATCTTAGGATGCAGTACCGCATCCGCCGCTGGGGGCATTTCGCGTCGAAATGCCGCCTCGGGTATGCAAATTAGGACTTACGGAGATCCACGAAGCTTTTCAGCTTCGTTTTTTCTCCGTAAGTTTTATTTTGCAAACGTAAAATTAGGGCTGCTTTTACAAGGTGTAAACTGTTTACACCTTGTAAAAACAGACCTTTCTTGCTAGCGACGCAATTTTTTTTTAATTTAAAATTTTTTTTTTTGGCCCGACGCAACTTTATTGTCCCGTCGCGATCCACAAAGCCCGGCGTAACGTAATTTCGCGCTATGCACTTTGTTAAAATTACGTCACGAGCATGCGCAGTACGGCCGGCGCGGGAGCGCGCCTCATTTAAGGAATCGCCCCCTGGAGAAGAGGAACGCCTTGCGCCGGCCGGATTTAAGTTACACTGCTCAAAATTTCTAGGTAAGTGCTTTGTGGATCGGCACCTAACGTGGAAATTTTGCGGCGGTGTAACTTAAATCCGAAAAGTTACGTTGCGCCTCTTCTTTGTGGATTACCCCCATAGTCTCCAAACAAACCATTGGTAACAAAATATGCCACCGTTGATTAAAATCCTGCAGCGCCTACAAGGTCCCCCTCCCCAAGAAGGCACATGATCAGGCCAGTTTGAAGTTTGCCATTGAACATCTAAATGATTCAGAGGAGGTGATTAGCGAATCAGAAGAGCTATCCTGGTTTCCCATAGCAACCTGGTTCTCCTTCCTTGTGTTAAAGGTAGGACCTACCTAGTCTCTAAGGGCAATTAGAGCCTTTGTACCTTTTGTAAGGTTTAATCCTTTCGGCTGGCCAAATTTTATATCATCATACATATTTGTTCCTAGATAATGATTTATTATGAAGGCAGAAGTCTCATACGTGTGGCAGTCTGTGTTTGAATTGCCATAATGTCACTTTACTAAATAATCCATTGTTACATTCCCTCTCTATCCTGCGGCTCTTTATGCTGCTCTCATTTTCTGCATGATATAATAACATGGTGCGATGAAAGGCTCTATTGTCATTGTTGGGAAATTGTAAGGGTTTCGTGTCTACTTGAGGGGTAGACAAAGGACCGTAGAATCGAGAAGCCAGATGGAGAAAGTTTGGAAACAGCCGTCAAAGAATGAACACCTATCAGGGAATTAGTTCAATAAATTCACAGGGTATTTTCCAAGTCATCATGAGCAAATGAAGAGACTTCCCTAAATGATCACCTCCTGGCTACACGGAAATCGATCTGGGAGTTGCTCACAGTATCCAGGAGGTGTTGCCGCTGTGCTAAATTTGGAATGCCCTCTGGTTTTACTTTTATTCCAAGTTATATTTAATCCATAGCCAGATGCAGCAGGATGTTATGATGCTTCACGTGCTCCTAGGCAGGCTTGCCCAGAATTTTATGTGATTCTGTTTTTTACAACCTCCCTCTTCTGTTCCAGTTTGTGAAGATCAGGCTAAAGAGCGTTCAGAAAGTAGAACGAAATAGATTATAGCGAACACATACAAAAATGACATTAAATCCTGCAAGGCTATTTAAAAAACCTTAACATATTCAAAAATATGGGGATTGGTCACACCATATGGCCATACAGCGCTAAGCCCACTACTGAAGTAGACAGATTTACTCTGTCTGGATAGATATGGATGGTGGGCCCTTGTTACATTTACTGGCTCTGGCCTTAACACTGTTGCTCTACTGGCACCCTACACTTAACGTGAACTTTACACATACCTCCCAACTTTTTGAGATGGGAATGAGGGACACCTATCAGCAAAAGTATGCAGGCATAGGACACACCCCTTGCCAGGCCCCCTTAAAGAAGAATTGTACACAAAAAAGGATTGGTTAAATCCACAAGTGCTTTTTTTTACTACTACTATTCCTCTATATTGGCTTTTGTAATTTACAAATGCAGAAATTTAGAAATCAGATGAAAGGTTTAGTGCTGGAAAACACTTTTTGATAGATAAAAAGTGCATTTTATATATATATATATATATATATATATATATATATATATATATATATATATATATATATATATATATATATATATGTATGTATGTATCAGACCAAAATGAGGGACACATGAGGAGGAATGAGGGACAGAGGGACACTGTTTCAAATCAGGGACAGTCCCTCGAAATCAGGGACAGTTGGGAGCAATGCTTTACATAGTTATTGAGGAAACATTTAAGGACATAATTGATGACTTGGGGGGAAACTAATAAGACCCCCCCCCCCCAGTTTACAATCTTTTGTTTGCACTTTTTCAAACAAACCAAATTTTGAAGATGCACACAGTGGGTCAACATGTGCTATCTGCCATCTCGGGATATCTATGTACGTGTTTGCACCCACAAAACATGTCCATTGATCACCTATGATGGCAGATAGCACATGTTGACAATAGGGATCAGGAGGGAAATACCCATTTTTAACCCTAAAAAGACTATGTGCATCTTCAAATTTTGGCTTGCCCATCTTATTATGGACAGGTAGACAATTTAATAAAATTTGAATGTCTGGGTTATTGCCTAGAGGTTTACATTGTTGTATTTTGTGGTATGTTTTTTTTTTTTTTTTTTTTTTTCATTAAAAAAATGCCAGTTTATGGCAATTAAAAAAAAACATGTGTGTGAATATGCACAAGGTAATTTTTTTTTAAAAAACAACAACAAAGTGTGTCTTGTTTTTCTCAAATCCCCTAGAACTTTTGTTGTGTTTAGTTTTGGTGTTACCAGTGAAATGGTTGTTAGTTCATAAAGAAAATACACTTGACACTACAAGTAGTACACTAGAAAAACTATGATATGATATTCCACGTACTTATCCTGGACTGCATGGGCACTTTTGGGGGGGCAAGCCAGTACGGGCATGTTCTAGGCCCGGCAAGGCGATTTCAGCTGAGGTAAGTCCGGCCTCGGGCCCAACTGTGGTCATATACGTTGGAGACTGTCTCTGTAGAAAATTATGGAGAATACAGCAACAAAAAAATATATAGTTCCATTTATATTCCGCCATGTGCATAGAGGTTAAAAACAGGCGGAACCGGCTGGCCATTATCCCAAAGGCGTTCTCCGCAACTCTTTGGGCTCTGGCCAGCCGGTAGTTGAACACCCTCCTCTCTGGGGTGAGGGTCCGCTGGGGGAATGGCCTCATTAGATGCTGTCCCAGGCCAAAGGCTTCATCAGCCAGAAATACAAAGGGGAGTCCTTCCACATTCTCTGCATCTGGTGGCAATGCAAGGTCATCACTCTGTAGACGAAGAGAAAACTCTGTCTGCCTGAAGGCTCCCCCATCTGACATCCGGCCATTCTTCCCCACATTCACATAGAGAAATTCATATTGTGCTGACACCACCGCCATCAGCACAATGCTATGAAACCCCTTGTAGTTGTAGTAATGGGAACCCGAACAGGGTGGTGGCACAATGCGGACGTGCTTCCCGTCAATGGCTCCACCGCAGTTGGGGAAGTCCCACCGCGTAGCAAACTCCGATGCCACAGTCTGCCATTCCTGTGGCGTGGAAGGAAGCTGTGGAATCAAACAAAATAAAACAAAATAGTACTTTTGCACATAACATTGCAAGCAGATTATACAAAAACATTATTGGCCAACATCATTATAACATTTATTTTAAGGAGCATTTAAATACAAAAATAGAAGACCCAATTATTACATTCCTCACCCCCTCTGATGGACCATTGTAACATTTTTAGGGGAAGGGGGCTAGATGAGTTTGGGACCTCAAAAAAAAAAAAAGATGAAGCTATACTTTAAAACACATTTTGGGGGGGGGGATAAAGCACTGCAATGGATCTTACAAAATACATTGTTAACAGGCTAGGCTAGGTGTGTTTGGGCCCAGGATAGCATGCTGGAGAGGTTAGTGAAGGGAAATATGCATGTAGGCCAAAAAAGGAGCATTAAAAGCTTACAGCATGCATGGGGGCAAAGGGGACATTCACAGCATATTACAATCATGGTAATTAGGGAAGGAGTAAAAAAATACATTAACATACATTAAATACAAAGAATGTGATATTAAAGGAGAAAACTTACCTTCATTAAAGTCCTCCTGCAGGACTTGTATAATGGAAGAACAGGTATCTGGGATTATGAGGCCCAGAACCTGGGTGGAGATGCCTGTCGTGAACTTCAAGTCCTGCAAGCTTCTCCCAGTTGCCAGATAGAGTAACGTGGCGACTAGCCTCTGCTCAGCGCTGGTGGCATCCCGCATAACGGTATCTTGCCTGGTGATATCGGGCAACACCAAAGCCAAGAGCTGCTGGAAAACGGGGTCAGACATCCTAAGGAAATTCCTGTAATCATCAGTATTATTCTCCTGGATCTCCTGCAGCAGAGGCATGAGAGAGAATTGGTTCCTACAGAGCAACCAATTCTTGGTCCATGAACGCCTCCTCGCCCTGTTCATGGCCTCGTCTTGGTCTAAAACAATAAGACCAACACACACCGATTGCAAAAAACAAACTCTACGACGAGCAGGTGCCTGCAACATGGCTCGAAAACGAATGTCTAATTAGAACGAATTAACTAAACAGAACGCACTGAAGAACAGCAAGTCTTACAGGAACGCACTGTAAAACAAATACGACCTGACTACACGCCATGAAAGACAAAATACAAGCCCACAAGCACAAACTGAACCACAGAAAAACGATAAAAAATATAAATAATAAAAATGCTATAAATCTATACCCTATTTTGTACACACTATGGCCCGGATTCACGTAGATCGGCGCATATTTCTGTCGGCGTAGCGCATCTCATATGCGCTACGCCGACGTAACACAGAGAGGCAAGCAAAGTATTCACAAAGCACTTGCTCCCAACGTTGCGCCGGTGTAACGTAATTTCGAAGGCGTAAGCCAGCGTAAGTGTAAGTGGGTGTGACCTTATGCTAATGATGGTCTGAGCGTGGAGCAGTGTTTTACGCCCGGCGTATCATGAACGGAGCATGCGCAGTGACGTGGGTGTATGATCGCTCCCCTGTGCGCATGCTCACAACTACGCCGGCGCAACTTCCTGGGATACGCCGGCCCACCGGCTTACGCAGAGCGCATAAATACGCCCAGCCATACGCCCGTCCGGCGCAAAAGTACATCCTGCTTTTTCCCCTCCCTGAAGCAAGGTACTTTTGCTAAGCGATGGCAAATGTGGAGTCTGAGAGGGACAGGAGGAAAAAATAATTCTCCCCAGATGAGAAGGCTGTCCTCATCTCTGCCATCGAGAAGTATAATGTCTTCCTCCATGGCGCACAGAGTGGCCAGACCAGCAGGGCCAAGAAACAAGAGATCTTGGAGCAGATCACCGTTGATGTAAATGCCCTTGGGCATGAGTCCCGGACCAGTAAGGACATTACGAAAAAAATTAATGATCTGCGTAGGCTTGTCCGGGATAACATGGCCGCCATCAGAAGGCACCAGAGGGGCACAGGGGCGGACCACCATGTGCTGTGCGGTTGTCCCCGGAGGAGGAGGTGATTGCCAGGTGTCTGGAGAGGGAGCAGGTAGAGGGCCTGGAGGGCTTTGACTCCATTGACCAGCCCTTGAGGACAGATAAGTGTTTTTTATCCCCCATCCGGTGTGTAGCATGTGAGGGGGTGGAAGGGAATATGTGACAAGTGTGTGGGTCCACCAACATGTGAATGCTTTGTGTCATCCACAGATGTGCTGGAGGGAGCTGGGCCATCTGCTGCCGGTGGCCGTCCCACGCCATCATCCCCGGAACATCTGGCTCAGCCTGACCCCCTGGGAAGCCAAGAGACAGCGGTGGAGGGGAGTGCCCACACCTCTCCTCTAGAGGTGGTTGAGGAGGAGATGGTGGATATGGATGAGGAGGTTTGCCTCTACTTTGAGTAGTCTTCCCTTTTCCCCGGGCCCTCACAGACCTCCCCGCCCATCAGTGGAACCCCCTCCTGGGCTACCCCATCCAGGGGAACCCCCTCTCGGGCTACCCCATCCAGGGGAACCCCCTCCCGGGCTACCTCATCCAGGCCTGGTACGTCCAGACGGACACAACCGGCTACTTCCCCTAGGAAGGCTCTGGCCAAGGCTCTGGCCAAGACTGGACCGGCCCACTGTGGCAATTGTAGAGCTACAGGCAGAGGTGAAGAGCCTGGGGAGGTGATCCAGGCAAATACTGCTGCCATCCAGGAAAATACTGCTGCCATCCAGGCAGAGGGTCGGATGAACAGACGCCACCAGCGGCACACCACCACCCGCCAGCTGCGGATGCAGGCTCAAACAAATGCGGTCCTCACCCGCATCGCCCTTGCATTGGAGGGCAGGCAGCCAGCCAGGGAGAGACCAGGGGATGATCCTCCTCCTGATGGCCCCCACCCGAGGCGCCCTCCAGACAACTGAGGAGCCAGAGCCGTGGCACCAGGCGTAGCCCACGACAGGGCAATTGAGTGTTTTTTTTAATGCTTAGAGTATGAGCTTATTTTCTTTTTTTTTATGCTCAGAGTATGAGCTTATTTTTTTTTTGTAGTGAATGCACACAGTGAGGAGTGCAGGCTACAGTGAGACTGGTGTGTGAATGTGTGGGTGACAAACCTGCCAGCAAGGCGTGTCACCCTGGGTCGTCAGGGAGAGGTTATCCCCACGACCGTTTGAATGTGGTATGAATGGACAGCAACACCATTGGGGCCTTGGCGCGGCGTTTCTGCTCCCAAGTCCTGCATGGTGGGCTTGGGCTAATCCAATGTGAGGTGGATGTGGTGTGTGTGAGCACAGGACCACACTGGTGTGCATGAGTGCATTCTCCTTGTGCCATGATGAATGTGTGTGTTTAACGTGCGAAGATGCGTTCCACGAGGCAACTCCTGACTGCTGTTCCCTCAGCAGATGGGGTAGCCTCGGTTAGGGGGGGACTGTGTGGTTGGGGGGTTAGGTCATCACATATGTCAATCTCCAGGCCCTTTCTCATGGCGTAGTTGTGCAGCATGCAACATGCACTGATGATCTGGCACACAAAGTTTGGGGAATACCACAGGGTCCCCCCGGACTTATCCAGGCATCAGAAACGGGACTTCAGGATGCCAAATGTGTGCTCCACCACTGCACGGGTATGTATGTGTGCAGCATTGTATCTTCTCTCTCCTCTGGTTTGGGGATTCAAGTATGGAGTCAGGAGATGGGGCCCAAGTGCATATGCCGAGTCACCTGGAAGGGAAAAGACAGGAGGATGTTAGTCGTGAATGTGCCCCTCGTGATGTCTGCATCATGGGGTCGGACAGTCATGCCTGACTCCTATGTCACTCACCAACCAGCCAGCTGTCCCTGTACACGTTCTGTTCGAATTCTGTTGGGATGTTGCTTTGACGGTATATGTAGCTGTCGTGGCTGGCCCCAGGGTGTTTGGCACGGACGTGCCATATGAGGCATTGGGCTATCACCTGTACGTTGATGGAATGCCACTGCTTACAATTGCGGTATATGTGCTCTGTGGCACAGGGGGGCCGTAGTGCCACATGTGTGCAATCATTGGCCCCCACGGTGCGTGGGAATCCTGCAATTCTGTAGAAATCCTGCATTGCCTTCTGCCGCAGGTGCTCATGGGTGGGCTTGATGATGTGGTGGGACATGCGTGTGAGGATTGCGGGGACAACCTGGTGCACACATCTGCTCATGGTGGATTGTGACATCCCAGACACGACTCCACTTGTACATTGAAAAGATCCACTTGCAAGGAAATGCAGTGTTGCCAGTACCTTGACCAGTGGCTGCACTGCATGTGAGCGTTGTGTCTGGCTGGTGATTTCATCATGCAGGGCTGTGGCTAATTCCAGGATGGCATCAGGGCTGAATCTGAAGATGCGATACACCTCCGCGTCCCCCATGCCAAAGACGTTCATGCGCGTTCGGTATATCCTCTCCCGTGCCCTCCTACGTGCCTGTGGACACAGTAGTAGTGCTATGACCATGGCTGCCCCTGGCATGTTGGCATACAGATGTGTTGTCCTGCAAGTGTGGTTGCTCAGCTCGTCCGTAACGGTGCTGCTGTAGCTGCTCTCCAGCTGACCTGTGCACGTCTGTTGCTGAGTTACACCTCCTTTATGAGGAATAACTTTAGGCCGGACGTACAACTTGAGCGCACACCGCGTAGCCTGCCCCGGGCGCATGTACATTTGTGAATCGCCGTATCTCCCTCATTTGCATATTTGAATAGGAAATCAATGGGATCGCCAGATGCGTCCAGCGTAAATATGCGCCCACGATACGCATCTAGTTCTGTGGGCACAGCGCACAGATACGAGGGTGCATATTTACACTTACGCGGCGTATATCGAGATACATCGGCGTAAGTGCTTTGTGAATCCGGGCCTATAACTTTTGCACAAACCAATCAATATACGTTTATTGCAATTTTTTTACCAAAAATATGTATAAGAATACATTTTGGCCTAAACTGAGGAGGAAATTTGTTTTTTTCTATACATTTAACTGACAACTGGGCAATTGTCAGTTAAAACGACGCAGTACCGTATCGCAAAAAAAATGGCCTGATCATTAAGGGAGCAAATCTTTCTGGTCCTTAAGTGGTTAATAAATTAAAGAAAAACTAAACAGTAAAGTTAACCCAATTTTTTGTATCATGTCAAAGATGATGTTACACCGCAAGAATCGTGATCTTTTTTCAAAGCAAAAAAATTGTGATTCTCATATTAGCCAGAATCGCACAGGTGTGTGTGTGGGGGGGGGCAGCTGAGAGTGTACAGGTGTGTGTGTGTGGGGGGAAGATGAGTGTGTACAGATGTGGGGAGCAGCTGAGTATCTACAGTGTTTTGGGGGGCTGAGTGCGTAGACATGTGATGGGGGGCTGAGTGTGTAGAAGTGTGAGTGGGGCTGAGTGCATAGACGTGTGAGGGGGGATGAGTGCGTAGACATGTGAGGGGGGCTGAGTGCGTAGACATGTGAGGGGGGCTGAGTACGTAGACATGTGAGGGGGGCTGAGTGCGTAGACGTGTGAGGGGGGCCGAGTGCGTAGACGTGTGAGGGGGGCTGAGTGCATAGAGGTGTGAGGGGGGCTAAGTGCATAGAGGTTTGAGGGGGACTGAGGTTATAGAGGTGTGAGGGAGCCTGAGTGCATAGGGGTGTGAGGGGGCCTGAGTGCATAGAGGTGTGAGGAGGACTGAGTGCATAGATGTGTGAGGAGGGCTGCATGCTTAGAGGTGTGAGGAGGACTGAGTGCATAGAGGTGTGAGGGGGACTGAGTGCATAGAGGTGTGAGGGGGACTGAGTGCATGGAAGTGTGAGGGGGACTGAGTGCATAGAAGTGTGAGGGGGACTGAGTGCATAGAGGTGTGAGGGGGACTGAGTGCATAGAGGTGTGAGGGGGACTGAGTGCATAGAAGTGTGAGGGGGACTGAGTGCATAGAAGTGTGAGGGGGACTGAGTGCATAGAAGTGTGAGGGGGACTGAGTGCATTGAGGTGTGAGGGGGACTCAATGCATAGAGGTGTGAGGGGGACTAAGTGCAGAGAAGTGTGAGGGGCACTGAGCGCATAGAGGTGTGAGGGGGGCTGAGTGCATAGAGGTGTGAGGGGGACTGAGTGTAGAGGTGTGACAAAGGGGATGAGTGTGTACAGGTGTGAGGGGGGCTGAGTGCATAGGGGTGTGAGGGGGGCTGAGCGCATAGAGGTGTGAGGGGGGCTGAGTGCATAGAAGTGTGAGGGGGACTAAGTGCAGAGAAGTGTGAGGGGCACTGAGTGCATTGAGGTGTGAGGGGGGCTGAGTGCATAGGGGTGTGAGGGGGGCTGAGTGCATAGAGGTGTGAGGAGGGCTGAGTGCATAGAGGTGTGAGGGGGGCTGAGTGCATAGAGGTGTGAGGGGGACTGAGTGCATAGAGGTGTGAGGGGGACTGAGTGCATAGAGGTGTGAGGGGGACTGTAACGGCTACCCAAGTAGTGTGAGGGTCTCAGCCGTTGGAGACGTCCTTTTCCCTGGCAAAATGCGATATGCAGGTACCGCCGCTATATCCCATCGAACGCCCTTCCAAGAAACGAGACGGGCTACGTTTGCAGAGTCAAGCAGACTGACTTTATTTGCCACATTTTTCCTCCTTATATCTGGTTACAACTGTACAGAAACAAATGACACTCCCCCCCCCCAGGGGGGACTTCAATACACACACACTTTGAAACAATGACACTCCCTTGAGCCAATCAGCCGCTAGCCGTTTTGGCTCCTTAACTTGATCAGACAATAGAATTCAATTAACCTTTAAAACAATTATCACACTCACACATAATCCCCCTCAGCAGACACCTCACAGGGGGGCTGTTTACCTCCACAAAAGAGAGGTAATGAAAGAGCAATGAAAGAGACTTGTCCAATTAACCCTTTGAGCTCAGAATACAATGTGGTACATCCAATTGTGACAAGCCATGCAGTTCCTTGTAGTCCTCATGAAGATTATAACTGTCCCGGCAGCATAGTCCATGATCCGTTACACTGCCCCCCTTTTGTGGAACACTCCGGCAGACCCGGATTGATCCTTTTCGGATCAACTTGGGGATGTCCGGTCTGCTGTTAGGGTAAAAGTTCCGTTTGCCTGGACAGTCCGTCGGCCTTCCCATTGGCTTACCAGGTCGGTAGCTGATGGTGACGGTGAATAATAGAATTCAATTCTGGAACAGTCACTTGCTTTGCTCTCTCAATGGCTCCCAAAACCTGTTGCTGATGCTCTTGGGACAGATACGGCACCACCTGGATGCAAATCCCATTTAATCTTTTGACAATTTCCGCATGTTTGTGCATTTCAATGTTCAAGCCATGGGACATCTCATAATACGTGACATAGTGTCGTTGCATCTCTGATTTCTCACTGGCCAACTTGTCACATTCCCATTTTAGACTGTGATATTGTGCCGGATCTACAGTACATGTCGGGGAAGGTAGTCTTACCCGGTTCTCAGCAGCAAGTGGGTTGATTCCAGCAACGCGGGTGGTCACGGCACAAGCAGCAGCAGGTGTAGGTAAATAAGCCGAAGTCAGAGGGCCAATGTCGTTGCCCAGCACCACCTCGGCAGGTAGGTTGTCCATGATACCAACTGTGGTCTTTCCTGACCCGGCTCCCCAGTCTAAGTGCACCCGGGTGGTGGGTACGCGAAATACAGCACCCCCTGCGACCCGGACGGCAACTGTGCGAGTGGACACGTTCTCTGGCTTTACCAGATGTTTTTGAATCAGAGTGATAGTAGCCCCGGAATCTCTTAGGCCTTGTGCTACTTGTCCATTCACTCGTACCTCCTGACGGTGATGCTGACGGTTATCCGGAGAGGCCGCTTGTATTGGGTCTGCCTCATACCAAATTCCCAGACATTCCTCAGGGCCCCCCTCGGTCTCCAGGCAGTGGGCCGCAGAGGGACGTGATGGAGTGACCTCTGTGTTGGGTGTTGTGCGTCTCCAATTGTTATTTGTAGCTCTCAAAGGGCAATAACGAGCAATATGTCCAGTGTCGCTGCAGTGATGGCACGTCACCCTAGGCGAATCCCGGGGGTAGTTGCTAGGCCCCTGAGGACGTGGTGGGACTGGAGCCCGAAACTCTGGGCGTGGGGTGACGGTTGGAGTACGCGGTTCTACCTTCTGAGCCAGCTGCATAGTACTCTGGCTTACTTTCCTTGTCTCCGCGTACTCATCTGCTAGCCGAGCCGCCTCGTTTAAGTTAGCGGGACGGCGATCTCGTACCCAGTCTTGTATGTCTGCGGCCAGGTCTTGAAAGAAATGTTCCATTAGGAACAGCTGCAATACTTCCTCCCCGGTGTTGGCCTTGCACCCTTGGACCCAAAGGGATGCCACCCTTTGTAACTGGTTGGCCCATTCCATGTGGGAGTCCACAGCCATCTTCTTGGACTCCCGGAAGCGCCGGCGGTAGGCTTCTGGAGTTACGGCGTATCGGGTTAGCAGCGCCTTTTTAACTTGCTGGTATTGTAAAATATCCTCTGGAGCAAGAGCCCGAAAGGCTTCATTGGCTTTGCCCGACAATTTCCCCGACAAAATAGTGACCCATTGGTCTGGTGGTACCTGGTGTAGTGAGCACTGCCTCTCAAAGTCCGCCAAATATCCATCAATTTCCTCCTCACTTTCTACAAAAGCTTTAAATGCAGTGAACAGTATTTTCTTTCCTGTAGCAGCAGGTGGGGGGGTAGGAACTGCAGGTGTAATGGGCTGTCTCGCTCTTACCAGTTCCAGTTCTTGTCCCCTCTTCGTTTGTATCTCTTCCCTTGCTTCCCGGAACAGCTGGTTGATAAGTTCCACGGACGTTTCTGGATACAAGGATAATCTCCGCTGTACAATCCCAATAATTACATCTTCTTTGCTGACAGGTGCAAGGGGCTCCGTTCCTTCCATGGATCCATCCATTTCGTCCAGCTCCAGCAGGTCAGCTATCAGCTCCGTCCGTGGTCTGTTGCTGGCGCTCCTACCACGACTCTCCAATAGATCTTTTAGTGTGGATCTTTTCAGCCTGGCGTACTGCGACTCCATTCAGCACTTGCTCTTTGGATAAAAGGACCATCCCACCGCTGCCAACCTATGTAACGGCTACCCAAGTAGTGTGAGGGTCTCAGCCGTTGGAGACGTCCTTTTCCCTGGAAAAATGCGATATGCAGGTACCGCCGGTATATCCCATCGAACGCCCTTCCAAGAAACGAGACGGGCTACGTTTGCAGAGTCAAGCAGACTGACTTTATTTGCCACATTTTTCCTCCTTATATCTGGTTACAACTGTACAGAAACAAATGACACTCCCCCCCCCCCCAGGGGGGACTTCAATACACACACTTTGAAACAATGACACTCCCTTGAGCCAATCAGCCGCTAGCCGTTTTGGCTCCTTAACTTGATCAGACAATAGAATTCAATTAACCTTTAAAACAATTATCACACTCACACATAATCCCCCTCAGCAGACACCTCACAGGGGGGCTGTTTACCTCCACAAAAGAGAGGTAATGAAAGAGACTTGTCCAATTAACCCTTTGAGCTCAGAATACAATGTGGTACATCCAATTGTGACAAGCCATGCAGTTCCTTGTAGTCCTCATGAAGATTATAACTGTCCCGGCAGCATAGTCCATGATCCGTTACAGGGACTGAGTGCATAGAGGTGTGAGGGGGACTGAGTGCAAAGAAGTGTGAGGGGGACTGAGTGCATAGATATGTGAGGGGTACTGAGTGCATTGAGGTGTGAGGGGGACTCAATGCATAGAGATGTGAGGGGCACTAAGTGCAGAGAAGTGTGAGGGGGACTGAGTGAGGTGTGAGGGGGACTGAATGCATAGAGGTGTGAGGGGGACCAAGTGCATAGACCTGTGAGGGGGGCTGAGTGCGTAGAGGTGTGAGGAGGACTAAGTGCATAGAGGTGGGGTGGGCTGAGTGTGTAGGGGTGTGAGGAGGACTGAGTGGATAGGGGTGTAAGGGGGACTGAGTGCATAGAGGTGTGAGGGGGACTGAGTGCATAGAGGTGTGAGGGGGACTGAGTGCAGAGGTGTGACAAAGGGGATGAGTGTGTACAGGTGTGAGGGGGGCTGAGTGTGTACAGGCATGATCAGTGAAGGGGGGTGCCAAATATAAGATCCGTCCCGAGGGCAAAATGTTCTAGGTGTGCCCCTGAGTTTACTTCTACTTTATTATTATTATTAGTATTAATATTATTATTATACAGGATTTATATAGCGCCAACAGTTTACGCAGCGCTTTACAACATCAGGGAAGACATTATAGTTACAAAACAATTCAATACAGGAAGGATCAGAGGGCCCTGCTCGTTAGAGCTTACAATCTAGAAGGGAGGGTCAAGTGGAACAGAGGGTAGTAGATGTGGGGGGTGATCAGATGGACAAAACTAAAATACAGTTGTTAGATGTGGGTAGGATAGGCTTCTCTGAAGAGGAGGGTTTTCAGGGATCCTCTAAAAGCTAATAGAGAAGGAGATAGACGGATAGTTTGGGGTAAGGAGTTCCATAGGCTTGGAGAGGCTCTGGAAAAGTCCTGTAGACGAGCATTGGAGGAGGTGATGAGAGAGCTAGAGAGCAGGAGGTCTTGAGAAGAACGAAGAGAACGATTAGGTTGGTATTTAGAGACTAGGTCAGTGATGTAGCTGGGGGAAGAATTGTGGATGGCTTTGTAGGTTGTAGTTAGTATTTTGAATTTAATTTGTTGGGCGAGCGGAAGCCAGTGGAGGGATTGACAGAGAGGAGGAGCAGAGACCGAGCGTTTGGAAAGGTGGATGAGTCTGGCAGCAGCATTCATGCTGGACTGAAGGGGGGATAGAGTATGCAGCGGTAAGCCAATGAGAAGGGAGTTGCAGTAATCGAGGCGAGAGATGACCAGGGAATGAATTAAGAGCTTTGTGGTGTCATTGGTTAGAAAGGGGCATATTTTGGAGATGTTGCGAAGGTTGAGGCGTCAAGATTTGGACAGTAATTGAACGTGAGGCTTAAAGGACAGTTCAGGACTACTCCTAGGACCTTGACATGTGGGGATGGGCTGATAGTTGTGCCATCAATTTTGACAGAGAGATCAGGGGAAGGGGCACATGGGGGAGGGAAAATTATAAGTTCCTTTTTGGATAGTACTTTGAAGCAATGCTTAAATTTACAGTGAGGACAAACGTTTTAGGTACAAATGTCCAAACTCTAGCCAAAACTGCCCTTGGAAATTGCGAAAATTAATGGCCTTGTTTAGGTTAATAAACAGTTTTTCCAGCAAGCTCTGATTTTCACTACTCATGATTCTCAGGCTGAAAAGCGTTTTATTTTTTGCCTTATATCTTGTATCGTGTTTTGTCGAATTCATGGCAGACCGTTAGCTTTCATGTCCTCCAACGCTCCCTTCATACTTCCGATTGCTTGATTACTTTCCATTAGGAGCTAAGAACCTGCGATTTTTTACCTCTAGTAATTTCTTTTTATGCTGCATTAGTTTACAGACGGCAGAGAGAAAATCACTTTTTGCTCGACATATTATTTTTCCGTCGTGGCTTTCCACCTTTTCATAATAATCAATTTTTTTTATACAAAGTGCTGACAAAAGTACAATACCCAGCACGGAGCACTATGATATGTTAGATGTGATACCCAAATAAATCCTGGATTTTGTTATGAAGATAAACAATTCTACATGATTCTTGTAGATTATGTTTGATGAGGATTAAAGCACTGGTTTTATGTGTTAAAGGGAAATGACACTCCACAAAGCTACTGCTGTTTTTATAACGTTTAGTGTGCATGAGGCCTATAAGCTAAACTTTAGGTAGCTAAAATAGGCACAAATTAAAATCAAATCACCATCAATACTTAAAATAATCATAAATACAACATCAATGCATTTTTTTAAACGATGACTACTGTATAACAGAAGGAAAGAAAACATGCACTGTAATGACAAAGCTCTTAAAATGTACAAAGGCATAAAGCACTACAAAGAAAGCAGAGCTTGTTAAGATGGGTCACTTAAAGCGGGGGTTCACCCTGTTAAAAAAAAAAAAAAAAGTTTTTTTTTATTAGACCATTAAATTCGGCATCGTAGCGCGAGCTACGGTATGCCGGTCTTACATTTTTTTATGCCCGTACTCACTGTGCTATCGATGATTGAAGAATCCGGGGAATGGGCGTTCCTATGGTGAGAGAAGGTGATTGACGGCCGGCCCTGGCACGTCACGCTTCTCCGGAAATAGCCGAAATAGGCTTGGCTATTCACGGCGCCTGCGCATAGCCTGTGCGCAGGCGCCGTGAATAGCCGAGACCTACTCCGGCTGTCTTCGGGGAGCGTGACGTGCCAGAGCCGGCCGTCAATCATCCTCCCTCTCCATAGGCACGCCCATTCCCCGCGGGAGTCGGATTCTTCAATGAGCGATAGAACAGTGAGTACGGGGATTAAAAATTTAAGACCGGCATACCGTAGCTCGCGCTACGATGCCGAATTTAATGGTCTAATGATGGAAAGGAGCAGGGCCGGATTAACAATGGGGCTGATGGAGCTGCAGCTCCAGGCCCCTTTCTCAAGATAGGCCCATTTGCCCAAAAAAAAAAAAAAAAAAATTTTTTTTTTTTTTTTAAGAATTTTTTTTTCTAAGATCGAATTTGGGGGGTTGTAGCTCGATGACCAGAGGTCACAGAAACCCCACATTTGGGTGTAGGCATGGGAAGACCTACCCCACAACTGGTGAAAATATGGGACGGCTATCATTTATGGTTCCGGAGATACGGGCCTGCTTGCACAGCCTGTCAGAAGCTACATTCAGAGCGGCCAATATAAATACAAGCTGACACACTACAGCAGACTGATAGGATCACAGTGCTTATAATAATTATTTGTATATTACTCATGGTAATTAACCCCTTGCCACCCAGGCCAATTCTGACACTTCTCTACTACATGTAAAAATCATCATTTGTTTTTTGCTAGAAAATTACTCTATGGTGGTCTTTGCACTTTTTATGTTGCAGGGTACAGAGCTGCACGATTCTGGCTAAAATGAGAATTGCAATTTTTTTGCTTAGAAGATAGATCACGATTCTCTCACGATTGTTGCGGCGTAACATCATCTTTCACATAAAAAACTTCACTGGGCTAACTTCACTGTTTTGTTTTTATGGTTTTTATTATTCATTGAAGTGGGAAAATGCAGTGTGACATAAAATAATGCAGCAATAGCCATTGTATTCCCCGGAGTCTCTGCTAAAATATATATAATGTTTGGCAGTTCCAAGTAATTTTCTAGCAAATAATATTGCTTTCTAACTTAAGAAACAAGTGTTGGACTTTAAGTGGTTAAATTTAGTTACAATGTTAGTTAGTTACAATGTTTCATTTTGTTTACAAACTTCGCAGACTGCCCAGATTTTTTCTTTACACACAGAAGTTTATCCCTTTGATCTAAGAAGGAAGTGTCAGTTACAATGTTTCCTGTTAAAAACTTGGCAGACTGCCCAGATATTTTCTTTTGACAGCTGAAAGTCTCTCCACTTGTTATATGAAAGAATCGGCAAACTCTGCATTGAAGATCGTCAGGGGGGTTGAATCGAGATCACGATTTTTTTAACGATTAATTGTGCAGCTCTAGCACGGTATTTGCGCAGCAATTTTTCAAACATGTTTTTTTGGAAAAAAATGTTTCATTCATTAAAAAAACAGTTAGTTAGTTAAGTTAGCACAATTTTTTTTGGTATCCTAAGCGATGCTTTACATTTTTTTAGGTTACATGTTTAGAGTTACAGAGGAGGTCTAGTACTAGAATTATTGTTCTCGCTCTAACGATCGTGGCGTATGTAACCTGTGTGTATCTGGCTCTGATACTACCAGTGCCTACCCAGCCACTGACTAGTATCTCTCCCCAGCCTGTCCCCACACACCCTCTCACCTGCTGACCTGTGGATGGGGGAATCACTCCTGCAGTGTTATTGTGTTCTGCCAGTGCGTACAATGATCAGTGTTGCTAACTTTAGCTGGCAGCACTGATTGTTTTAAGAAAAAAAAACAGGCTGGTTGTACTCAAGTTGATTAATAGATTGACTTGTGTAAAACCAGCTAGCCCATACATAGATTGACTATGGCTGGTCTCTGCATAATTGGCGTAATTTCAATCCATGTATGACCCGCTTAACCACTACTCAGTCCCTAAATATCCTTCCACTCCTGTACATAGTGCTCACTGTCATACTCTCCACACTCCTCTCCTGTACACAGTGCCCACTGTCATACTCTCCACACTTCTCTCCTATACATAGTACCCACTGTCATACCCTACACACTCCTCTCCTGTACATAGTGCCCACTGTCATACCCTCCACACTCCTCTCCTATACATAGCGCCCACTGTCATACCCTTCACACTCCTCTCCTGTACATAGTGCCTGCTGTCATACACTTCTCTCCTGTACTTAGTGCCCACTGTCGCACCCTCCACACTCCTCTCCTGTACATACTGCTCACTGTCATACCCTCCACACTCCTCTCCTATACATAGTGCCCACTGTCATACCCTCCACACTCCTCTCCTATACATAGTGTTCACTGTCATACCCTCCACACTCCTCTCCTATACATAGAGCCCACTATCATACCGTCTACATTCCTCTCCTGTACATACTGCCCACTGTCATACCCTCCACACTCCTCTCCTGTACATACTGCCCCATCATACCCTCCACACTTCTCTCTGGTACGTAATACCCTCTGTCATACCCCCTCACTCTTCCTGTACATACTGCCCATTGTCATACCCTTCACACTCCTCTCCTGTACATAGTGCTTTTTTCCGTACCCTTTGTACTCCTCTCCTGTATATAGTGCCCACTGTTAGACCCTCCACATTCCTCTCCCTCACCTGCACATACTTCCCACTTATATACCTTCCATACTCCTCCCCTATGTCGCTTACCCACAAAAACAGTTCTTTAAAATTATACTGAATATCCTCAATGTTACCAGCTCTAGAATGGACACACTTTTGTTAGTTCAACTAAAGGAAATATCAGTTCTCATATGTGTTCTGCCCCATTATTAGTACTCATTTAATTTTGTGATTACTACTATGATGTAGTGATGTAGTGAAGTGAACATCGGGGATCTCAGCTACTCTAAATATAGCACTTATATAAAAAAGTGGCCCTGAAAATATTTTTTAAATGTTGGCAACTGTGCACTTAGGCACTGCCCAAGGGCCACCGTCCACCGGGTCAGTAGGGGGCCCCATGAGAGGCTCCTGGGATCCTGTGATAATAAAGCGGTAGTAAACTTTCCTGACATTACTACTTTTTAGAGGCCCTGGGGTAGGTTATGCCACAACGTACAAGTATGCACAGCATATTAGCACATTAGTGTACACTTCAATTTTCAGACTGAGCCCTCCAGTGCTGCGATGAATCAGGCGGGGCCTGGACACTTCCATCTTCACCCGGTCTTCCTTCTGGGTTCTGTGCCTTTGGTCACTTGCCTTGGCTGGGCTGCGTTCATGTCATTCCCACGCATTTATTTATTATTTATTACACCCCATTCACACCTCCGCGACAAAACGCCCGACGCCGGCCGCTCGTGCCGCTGGAGGGGAGAATTCCCATTGCTGTCTATGAGATGGTTCACATCTCATAGACGCCGTACACCTGCGGCATGAAAAAAAGTCCCGGACCCTTTTTTTCAGGCGGCATTGGCGTTCGGCCATACAAAGCAATAGGAAGGATTTGTAAAAAAAAAAGTTACACTATTCGCGGCAAAATACGCTGCGTACGCGGCGTTACTTGTCGCGGAGGTGTGAATGCAGCCTAAAAGGCCCCACCAAAATCCTCAGCACCAGGCCCATGAAGTTCTTAATCTGGCCCTGGAAAGGAGGGTGAACTACCGCTTTAAAAAAGGACTGTTCTATCTGGAAAGCCGAGCAATGAAAGTTAGAGCACCCATCTTCTATTTGTATTTTGCATTTTTGTAATGATTCTTTTTTAAACCTAATAAAAATTGTCAATTATAAAAAAAGAAAGTTAGAGCTATCCACAAAAGAAAGATAGCCAGATTCAGAGAGAGTTACGCCGGCGTATCAGTAGATACGCCGTCGTAACTCTGATTCTGCGCCGTCGTAAATTTAAGTGTATTCTCAAATTGAGATACACTTAAATCTAGCTAAGATACGACCACGGGCGCCATCGTATCTTAGCTGTCTATTTAGGCCAGCCGCTAGGGGCGTGTACGCTGATTTACGCCTAGAATGCGTAAATCAGCGAGATACACCTATTCACGAACGTACGCTTGTCCGTCGCAGTAAAGATACGCCGTTTACGTAAGGCGTTTTCAGGCCTAAAGTTATTCCACCAAAAAGATGGCGCAGCCAATGTTAAGTATGGACGTCAGAACCGCGTAAAATTTTTAAATTTCTACATCGTTTGCGTAAGTCGTCCGTGAATGGGGCTGGGCGTAATTTACGTTCACGTCGAAACCAATAAGTCTTTGCGGCGTAATTTGGAGCATGCGCACTAGGATATGTCCACGGACGGCGCATGCGCCGTTTGTTCAAAACGTCAATCACGTTGGGTCAAGATTCATTCGCATAAAACATGCCCACCTCTTCACAATTTGAATTAGGCGCGATTAGGCTGGCACATTTACGCTACGCCGCCGTAACTTAGGACGCAAGTGCTTTGTGAATACAGCACTTGCCTCTCTAACTTACGGTGGCGTAGCGTATATGAGATACGCTAAGCCTGCCTAACGTTTGCTCATCTACGTGAATCCAGCTAAGAGTGTATTTCTGCCAGTCAGAGGCTGTGTCACCCCCCTCAAGCCTATTGCCGCGTACACACGATCATTTTTCGGGTTCTAGAAAAGGAAGTTTTTCAGGCTCTAGAAAAAACGAAGTTTTTTTCCACTTGCCTTGCCTAAACACGATCGTGAAAAAAAATGCTCTAGCAAAGCGCTGTGACGTACAACACGTACGACGACACTATAAAGTTCCATGCTGATGACGCCACCCTTGGGGCTGCTTTACCTGATTTTGAGTTAGTAAAAGACGATCCGCGTTTTTCTGTCTGTTAAAGCGTGATGAATGTGCTTACTCCATTACGAACGGTAGTTTTACCAGAACGAGCACTCCCGTTTCATAACTTGCTTCTGAGCATGCGCGGATTTTTCACGTCGTTAAAGCCCACACACGACCATTATTTACAACCCGAAAAACGACAACGTTAAACGTTGTGAAAAAATAGACCATGTTCGAATTTTGTTTTGCCCATTTATTAGAACCCTAAAAATTCTCTGAAGCCCACACACAATCGTTTTTAATGACATTAAAAAAAAAATTATTTTTTAGAACCCGGAAAATGATCGTGTGTACGCGGCATATGTCTTAGAATAAGATGGAGGCGAAGCCTCCATCAATCTACATGTAATATCCCCCCTCCCCATTGTGACTAGCTGGTTAGTGGGCATGGAGAGGAGGGAGGGAGGGAGTGAGCTGTCATTTACCATTGTGTATACGCCCACATGTCTGACTCTATAGTCACATGGGCTGCTCAGATGTGATAGAGAGGAAATGCTTAGCATAGAAAACTGAGCATGTGCAGAGCTGCCAACGCTGCTCTGCAAAATACCTAGCTGAATTGGGGACTTTGACAGAAGGGGGAGATAGAGAGCAGCAGGGTCAACCTGTTTTTTTGTAGAATACAGAAATTTAATCTCAGAGACTGAGTGAGTATAAACAGCATGTAAAACACCATTTATTGATAGTTTATTATGATGTCGGTTTAGTGACACTTTAAATGTCTAAGTGGTAGAATGAGAGGCAGTATTACTTTCCCCAACCCCCTGCTACAGCACTGTCTACCTCTCCCAAATGAACTGTGGTGTATTTTTTTCTACTGAAAATGTGTGCTTGATAAACCATTGTGCAAATATTGTGTGACATTAAAAACTGGAACTGCCACCATTTTATTCTCCACAGTATTTACAAAATATATAATGTTAAGGGGTTTTACAAAAATGTAAAGCCTAAAATAATTTTTTAAACATGTCTGCAAAAATGGCTCTGACAGTGAAAGGGGTAAGGGGACTGTGAGCTACATTTTTGCATGACTTTTACCATTAAACATGATTAGGTGCAGATAATTCCACCATTCTGTCTACAAACGCAAAATATGTGTGCAGAGCCAGAAGGACACAGCAAAGTGAAGAACCACATGTAGGAGGAAATGTAATTAAATATAACACAGGAGAGGACAAATGCACGGCAAATAAGTTACAGCAGAAAATGTGATAAAGTTAAACCAGGACTTCAATTCCACCCTTGATCACAAGAGTGACACTGAGTTTGTTATTATCCTGGATTTTGGAAAGTCCCATGGCCCATTGCAGATACTATTCCCTCCAGCTTGGATGTGTCAATGTAATATAGAAGAAGCCTTCAAAACACTAAACCCTGGCTTCCATTATTAAAATGCACTCGAGAAATAACTCTTCTCGCACTGCGGCGCTCTGTAAAGACTCCCAGTAATGTCAATGATTCATGCAGACGGAATGTAATTGATAGAAATGAGCGTGTGCAATGCATCATTGAAAGTGAGGACTTTAATCTTCCCGCTGCTGTAGGAGTTTTGCACAGCCCTGGTTTTAGCACCAGGGAAGGGATCACAGCGACTCCATGAGGGTTTTTGGAGATCTACCTAAAGGGGACACAGACAGCAGGTCTAACCCTTCCACTTTGTTTCAAGTGAGTTGAAAGCGTTTGTTAACCCCCAAAAAATAAGTATACAGATCCTGCTCCTTTAAAGCATTTTATACAGCGCAGTGCGTGTGATGTGTAATTTGGACCCCTGTAACACCTAAAAAACCTGGCTGATCCTGCCAGTTTCTCTCCTCCCCTCTGTAAACAGACCACGATAATCAGGACTGCTGAGCCCCTGACATCGTGGTCTATTTGCGTACCCCCGTCACCCGCAGTTTGCTCTCCTGTGTCTGTCTCCTCTGTTCCCCCTCCCCTCTCTGCATGCACTGCTGCCCGACCCCCCTCCTGCTGCAGGAATATACATTATATTTTAATACTATCTATTTTGTTTCCAAATACTGTGCCCCCCTGTCTGTGTTTTATGAAAAAAAATCCTCCTTTACTGCATCTTACGGCGGCTCCCTTTGGTCACGTGACTGGCCGTGTCGCCTCTCTAATCTCCTCCCACTGATGTCAGCGGGGAAACCTGGGCCCGCCCCCTGCTTCTGCAAGACAGGCAGAGAGAAGACACAGCCAGTGGCATTAGAGACCTGGGTGCCGCCGTAACATATGGTAAAAGAGGATTGTTTTTTAAATAAAACACAGAGACAGGGCGGCACAGTATTAGAAAACAAAATGGATAGTATTAAAATGTCAAAGTGGGTTAACAACCACTTTAAGGGACCTTTGGGATACTTTAAGGGTTTGTCCAGTTATCCAACTCTACTCCCAAATCTTCCTATATCCCTCTAGATCATGTCTTTGCATGTTTTTTTTTTTTTTTTTACACTCTTCTTATAGCAGAAAAAAATAAAATACTTCCACATCACTGTGCAGCCTAGAGTCCTTGCAAGAACAGCTGCTGGGGCTCAGTTCCTATTGACATAGGCACACCCTCAGAACTACATCACCCAAGAGTCCTTTCCCTACACACAAGGTGTGGGTGAATTAAGGCAGCAACATTGTTTAGCGGTAAAAATAATAATAATATTAGAGTGACCACGTGTCCCGGTCTACCCGGGATCGTCCCGTAATGTACATATTTGTCCCTGGTCCCGGACACCTTCATTGCGGGACAATACAGTGTCCCGCAATAGAAACTGACAGTCTGGGAACAGGGGAGGACCGAGCCGCCATAGTTCTGGCTCTGCTTCCACCTGATCACTGGTTGCTATAGCCGCTTGGCGTCTGGCAACCAGTGACGTCACTGCCCACGTTGAAAGCAGAGGAGGATTTCACTTCTTCCTCCTCCTCTGCGCTAGTGCTGCTGGGGAGTCACTGCTGGTTCTGTCACCTCCGCTCCAGTCACTGGCTCGCTGCTTCTGTGAGGTGTTTCTGTTCCCACAACTGTGAGGCATCTCTCCCTCTCACTTCCTCCCCCCTCCTGCCCTGCCCTCCTCACAGTGCACTAACACACGGACTGAAGTCCCCCTTCTCCTTGGCTCGGATGTCAGGAGGGAAGGAGGGGGAGGAGAATGGACACGCAGGAGGACGGGACATGCTGATCTGAGGTTAGTACACAAAATCTTAATGCTTGGCACTAGCAGGAGAAGGAGACACATAGACAGGGGGCAAGTTGTCAAAAAATAATACTTGCAGTGATTTTGGGAGATAAGAGCATGCTGTATGTGATAGGGGGGCACTTTAGGAGGGGAGAGAAATTGTTTTTTATTCACCCCCCCCTTCCAGAACAATTTCTCTCCCCTCCCAAAGTGTGTCCCCCCTAGCACATACAGCATGCTCTTATCCCCAAAATCACTGCCAGGATTCTTCTTTGACAACTTGCCCCCTTCCCCATCTTCAAAGACAAGCTGTCTGCTATTGAGGGGGGAAACTTTGCTAGACATTCAGGGCAATTTCTCCAGGTGCCAATGCCCCCCTGTCAGGCAAGTTAGTGAAGCCAAGTGCCTGACCTTTTTTCAGCAATGGGCTCCAAGACTCAGGACTGGTTCACACCACAAATCACATAGGAACACGCTCTGCGTTTCTTTGCGATTCACGTGCCTTCCAGATTCTGTGCGATTTCAGCCCTTTCATTTGAATGGGCTGAAACCCATCGGTCTGCACCAAGAGCTGTGCATGCGCTACTTTACAAAACGCACAGCAACTGGATCGCATGGTACTGCTGATCATACAAACACTACATTTGCTACCTGCATTTGGGTAGTCATTAACCCCTTAGTACCAGCCACACACAAATATGCGGCTTCTCTGTGCCTGGGCCTTGGCACAGAGAGGTCACATATTTAAATGAATTGCGATCAGTAGCGCTGTGCCGAGAGCGCACTCCCTGAGCACCCCCTTCACAGTTACCGGCGTCTAAGTGAAAGCTTGCGATCGCTGCAATCGATCAGGAGTTTTTGAATCGTGTGTGCCAGGAGGTAAAGAGGTTAAGTTGACACCCACAACAGATCGCTATGGGACACAAAACGCAGGATTCCCTCACAGCATTCTGGTATAAACTGACCCTTAGTCCGGATACACAGGATTTCATTTGTATCTCAGAAAGGTCCCACCAAAATCTTGCACATGGGCCCGCTGATTTCATACGCCCCTGCCCCAAAAATCAGCAAAAAATAAGTCAAAAATCATCTTTTTGTGGGGGGGGGGGGGGGGATGTCCCTGAATGTCAGTTTGGAAATGTGGTCACCCTAAATAATATATGCATGTGGGACAGAGAGGGGTGGGGGGATAAGCACAGTTCTGTTCTCCAGAAGGCAGTGCTGACAACACTGCTTGATATTTCAAAGCAGCAGAGGCTGTCAGCCCAAACAGGAAGTTAGCAGCTCACTTGATTTCTGGCAGATCATCTGTTTTTTCTTTGTACTGCATGGAGAAATTTTCATAAACTGTAGAGATGTACAGAATTGGCTTTTTTTAAATTTTTCCCTGACATACACATACAGTAAGACCCCTTTCACACTGGGGCTATTGCGCTAAAAATAGCGCCTGCAAACCGACCTGAAACAGCGACTGCTGTTTCTCCAGTGTGAAAGCCAGAGGTCTGCGCTGGCAGGATGGAAAAAAAAGTCCTGCTAGCCTCATCTTTGGAGCGGTGAAAGAGCGGTGTGTATACTGCTCCTTCACCGCTCCTGCCCATTGTAATCAATGGGACACTGCGGCTATACCTCCGGCAATGCGCAACTGCGTAAAAACCACCCTGCTAGTGGCCGAATAGCGCTACAAAATTAGTGGTAAAATGGCGGCGCTTTACCACCACTGCACCTCCCGCCCTAGTGTGAAAGGGGCCTTTGTGTCACAGGCACATACTGTACAGTAAGTGTCAAAAACCAATTCAGAATAAACATTTAGAGGGGGGGGGGAAATGTAGCTTATTTGCTGTAAAAAGTAACAAAAAAAAAATCAGTAGAACCAGGTATAGAAAGGGCAAATTTTGAGTGTAGTTCTACTTTTCCTGGCAATCATCTTTTATTAAAGTGGTTCTATAGGCTGAAGGTTCTTTACCTTCATGCATTCTTTTCAGTATGTAGCTAACCCCCCCCCCCCCCAAAACTTACCCCAGCCCAAACAAGATTTAGCAATGTGCACAAGAGCAGCTGCTCTCCTGAGTCTCTGCCTCCTTATTGGCTGAGGAATAGCAGCAGGAGCCATTGGCTCCTGCTGCTGTTAATCATAGCCAGTGAGGAGGGGTGGGGCCAAGTCCTGTTCTGTGTGTCCTATGAATACACAGAGCAGGGCTCATCAGCGAGCACAAACTAGTGCCCCCATAACAAGCTGCTAGCTATGGAGCACTCAGAGAAGAGGAGGATCGGAGCTGCTCTGTGCAAAACCATTGAGTAGAGCAGTTAAGTATACCATGCTTGTTATTTTTTTTAAATGACTTTTAATATCACTTTAAATATCTGAGGATTTCTTTATGATTATTAAAGCAGGAGTACACCCAGAATAAAAAGAAAGCTATAAGGCAAAGGCATAATGAGCTAGCATGCACCGCTAGAAGAAAGCACCATCTACCAGTCACCGCTGAGGGAACTGACATTTTGCCTTGGGATTTTTCCAGATTTGCTGTGAGTGGCCAGAGCCACGATGACGTCACTCCCGCACATGCACGTGGGAGCCCTCCGTTCTGGCATGATACGCTGGACCTTTGCCAGACCTTCTCTGTGCATGCACCACTGATGTCAGCAGCTGCATGCAAGGTGAATATCTCCTAAACCATACAGGTTTAGGAGATATACATTTTTTCTACAGGTAAGCCTTATTATACTTTTTTTTACCTACAGGCTTACCTGTGATAATATTGAAAACAGTATAAACAATATTATATTTTAAAGGATGGCTCCCTGTAGCAGTTCATTGCAATTTATGCAGATAGGGAGAGGAATTTATAACAAAAAGGGGTGAAAGAGGATTGTTCCTTAAAATCCAGATGTCTTCGGCTAGCCTCTTATTTTTGTTGTAAAGAAAATTATCCAAAAGAGCAAGATGTGGCAAAATTAACAAAGATATGATTTATCCTGATAATAGTATAGTTTCCTTCTTTATTGTAATCCTAAAGATGTCACCTGCTGTAGTTACTAGAAACAGTAATGTGTACTAAGCATAGGCATCTACTGTCTGTGTCCTGTATAACAGAATGTTTAACTTCCGTGGGACCACCAGCCGATCTGTATAGGTGTTGTTTAACAGTAATGTCCTCATCTATCACAAGGACTATGCCCGCTCACCACTCCAAATATCAGATGGAGGAATCACGGTACAGAAGATGAGAAGACTCCAGCTGGAACTCTCTTTCTCTGTGTCTTTGCTCTTTAAAATTGGCGGCCGCCGCGCCACGTTGAAGCTCACTGAAATCTGGATTGCAGGTGCATTAGGATGAGCCGGAAAACAACACGCAAGTCCGCTGCACTGAAGTAGCAATGCTACCCACAGAAATCCCTCTGGGTATAGCTGTCCGGCTCCGCGCTATGTAGGCCGCAGATCGTCAGCACTCCCTGTCACACAGACCTCATGCTGGCAGAGTCAGAACGGTGTCCAGAGAGAGCGATCTAGGCCCTTTTTATATGCTCTCCCAGCAGTCTGTTTGGTGCACTCAGCATTCTGTTCTCTGTAGTTCAGATTAGTCCTGCTGGCAGTGTCACTTCCGCATTCTGTTCCATGATGCTTTGCTCTGAGTCCTCACACAGGAAGAAAGAAACACACATAGAGTCTAGCATACATTAGAGGGAGCCAACCCCACATTAAAAACAGAGAAATTGGCTCTAACTCACAAGCATAAGCTGACCATCGCTACACTATTCCTATAATGAACTATCTGATTTTTTTATTGACAAAATCAAAAACAATCATGGGAAAATTTAACAGAAAAAAACAACCAACCTCACTCGGCCAGAGCAAGAAGAAAAAAGCCACATAAATACTCTACAATCAACGAAAATCAGTCTGCTCCTAACCACCATCGACACCACCAATATCATCATCAGTATCCTCCAAGACAGCACATGACAAAATGACATTATTTCTACAAAACCTCTGAAAGAATGTTCCGACATGTTGCCGATCTCCCTCAAGCATGGCATAATCAAACCCCTCCTATAGAAAGCCAACCTCGACCCCAAAGACCCAAATTACCGCAGACCAGTAACAAGCCTTAAAGCGGGGGTTCTAACTTAAAAAAAAAAAAATTTCTACCATGCCATCCAGCATACTAGCGCGAACTACGGTATGCCTTTATTTTATTTTTTTGCGCCGTACTCACAGTTTAATCCCGTAGTTAGGTTTCAGACTCCCCGTGGGGAGTAGGCGTTCCTATGCAGAGGGGAACATGATTGACGGCCGGCTATGGCGCGTCACGCTTCCCGAAAATAACCGAAATAGGACTTGGCTCTTCACGGCGCCTGCGCAGTCAGCTCCTAGTCTGTGCGCAGGCGCCGTATAGCGCCGTGAAGAGCCGAGTCCTACTCCGGCTATTTTCGGGAAGCGTGACGTGCTATAGCGCCATTCCCCTCTGCATAGGAACGCCTACTCCCCGCGGGGAGTCTGAAACTTAACTACGGGATTAAACTGTGAGTACGGCGCAAAATAAATAAATAAAGGCATACTGTAGCTCACGCTAGTATGCTGGATTTCATGGTAGAAACTTGTTTTTTAGGGTGAACCACCGCTTTAACACCATCTTGAAGATCTTGGAGAAAGCGGTAGTACAACAGTTACAACTCCATTTGGACACCTACAAACTCCTGGACCCACTACAATCGGGTCAGAAACGGGTCAGGAATGACGCCCTCGAATCAACAGATGACAGAGAATCATGGTGCCTGGTGCTACTAACCTACAAACCTGGTGCTACTAGACCTCAGCGCAGCTTTTGACACAGTAGACCACAAAACTCTGCTCACTCGGCTCACCAAAGTAGCCGGAGTCGCAGACTCAGATCTACCCTGGTTCGCATCCTTCCTAGAGAATCGATCCCAGACAGTGATACTAGATGCCTGCACTTTGGAAGCACGTACAATTACATGCAGAGTCCCTCAAGGATCACCCCTGCCACCCGTGTTCTTCAACATCTACCTCCGCCCACTCCTCAAAATCATCAGCAAACAGGACCTGCTCTATCACTCCTACGCTGATGACACTCAACTCTACCTTCGTCTTACCGGAAAAAAAGACCAATACCACGCACCAGAAAATTGCCTCTTACTGATCGATAATTGGATGACGGAGAGTTCCCTCAAACTTAATGGATCCAAAACAGAACTTCTCTTTCTCCATGCAAACCAAAAGAAAAACTCTAGGACAACAGGCACACCACCCACCATCCTTGGACAAACCATTGCCCCAAGCGCTAAAGTCAAAAGCTTCTGAGGAAAAGCCCCGCAATAGATATGCAAGAAAATAAAACACTACAACCCTAGTGGCGCCCTTTGGTCAACGAATCAAAACCTCCACTGCATCCCTAAGACCTGCTACAAATCTAAAGGAGAACGAAGATTTGCAGTCCAAGGGCCAGGGCTGTGGAACGCGCTACCAACGAACATCCGCATGGAAGAAAACCACCGCACCTTCCAGAAACAACTTAAGACCCACCTCTTCTGAAGGATCAGGAAGGCACTGGATGCAAAGCGACTTGAGGCGATTTAGTTCGCATTTGTAGCGATATACAAGTTACTCACTCACTTACTCACACTCACTCTATACAGTATTTTGTATTTTTCCCAAAGACTTAGAAAATAAAGAATTTAAGAAAAAAAGAGGGAAGTGTTCCAAGAGGGAAAGGTTAAATCACTGGGAGGTTTGGAACTGAGTGTGTGGCTCTCCAGAGCATGAAACAGGGTTCTTTTGTGCAACATCATGAAATATTCTACCTAATTTAGCCCCCAATTTTTCTTGCAAACAAACTAATGTTAGAAAATAAACCAGCGAAATGTACCTTGCAGACTGGATTTTGCATTTTTTGGAGCCAAGAGTTCTTGCAAAGCTGTTATCACCAAGTTTCTACACGGTGGACATCTTTTTAGCAAACATGCCTTTAGCTTTACTTCTCTGTGATACAAGTTTGTGTTCCAGCTCGGTTTATTGTTATGGGCATATAAATAAGAGGAGGGAATGCCAAAAGTCAGGGTGAAGGTAATGTTACCGCTGCAAAAAGAGGAAGCAGAGGAGACAGCGGGAAGTATACAGCAGGATAGAAGTAGTAGCTATAAAAGGTGGGTAATTAAACACAGGAGGTCACAGAGACCTTCACTTAACGCTGACCAAGCTGCTTGCTGGCCCAATTTCAAGCAGCGTTTTCCAGTGCAGCAAGAGATGATGACTCTCGGGGGGTGTCAGAGTTGATAAATTGTTAGATAGAGAGCTGTTCACGGTCCTGAAAATCTGAAATGCAGATCGGCTTTCTGTTTCCTGATGTACACGTTAAAAAGTACACGCCAGTCAGACATGAAAATTGTGCATTAAAACTCACCCATGGGATGTGTTCTGCTTGTTCAGTGTCTCCAATTTTCATCTTAACATTAATCTTTTGAAACTGTCTGTCCTGCGCAGTAAAGTATATCTAAAGCAAAAACTTTACAAAAACTATACTATACATGCTTTACATACTGAGCATTCATATCAGTCCCTGCTCTCAAGGAGCTTACAATCTAAGGTCCCTATCTCAGGACCATAAAGGAACCAGTTACCCTACAAGCATGTTTTTGATACCATAGAGAATTGATAAAATTCCTGCCTTTTTTGCCTTCTATGTCCTATTGGGAAGAAGAGAGAAAAAATCCCCTCTTATTTGTCATCGGAATAAGTGTCCTCATTAAAAAACTTTCTTCTAATCCTGTTCTGATGTTTTAAAACTTTAGATTTATCTTTTTGTAAAACTCAGCTCCAGTGACTGTGGTCTCTAAAAAAGAAGAAACAGTGAATCTCCCCAGTTGGGGGACACACACCAATAAAGATCCTCTAAAGTGCCTCTAAACCCCAAACTTTTGATTGGTTTTCACCAGAATAGAGAAGAGATAGACTCTTCTCTATCCACTTCCGGACCGACCACTGTATATATACGTCAGCACTTTAAAGATGGATATCTCTGTTTTTAACTTGTAAACACAGATTCTGAAAAACAGGCTCGGTCCTCAAGTGGCTATTCTGGTGAAAACAAATCAAAAGTTTTGGGTTTAGATGCACTTTAGATCTATTTTGATTAAGTATTTACAGCCTTTAATTGGCAATAAATCTAGTCCTATAAAAATCCAGCTAGAATGTAATTCTGAACAGCCAGTCTTGTCACTTACATAATTCTACCACACTGCATAGCCATAAATATGGCTATGCTTTCTTCATTCAGCTTTACAGTTTCCTGGGTCACTTTTTTGCACGAATGATACAACTGATGAAGTAAATTCATTCTCCAATGAGCAGGGTGGAGGAAGAGCAGTGACACTGGAAGCTGCAAAGCTGAGTGAGGTAATAAAGAAGTCTCTTTGCCTGGCCATGCAATGTGGCAAACTTGTTTAAATCACAACTCTGGGCAATCAGAATTACAAGTCCCTTGGTAAGCACAGTTCACCCAGGTAATTTCAACTGTGTATTTAGCTTAGGGTGACTAGACACCCCCGGTTTCCAGGGACAGTCCCCGGATTGAGGACACTGTCCCTGGACCAAGTCTGTCCCCGGTTTTGTCCCCGGATTGGATTTGAACAGGGGCTGGGGCAATTTCAAAGGCAGTCAGTGCAAAATGTAAAAAGAAATTCTGAATTACACACCACTGCTCCACCGCTCCTACTAGCTTAGGGGGGTGTATTTTTTTCCCATTATCTGTGCCCCTTTCTGATGATTATGTGCTGGTCAGAGCGGAGGGATTATTTCTTCAGTTTCGGGTGCATGCCTATTCAGCTCCGCTCGCATGTTCTTCTGCCTTGGCTGAGGTCCCGGCCAGCCGCCTGCCTATCTTCTTGCCTTCCCTGGCAGGGTGATCTTCCGCCGATCCCCACCCAGTAGTAGCCGGGTCCGGAGATTAAGACTTGACAGACTGTGCGGCGGCGTTGGCGACGAGCAGCGATGGACTGATTGCCGCCATTACTACAAAAAAATATGTCCCCTCAGTCAGCTTCTTCTAAGCTTAAAAACACCTGAGGCATCCACATGGGAGCCCGAGAGGGCAGGGTGCCCCCTTCAGGCTGGACTTCTCCACTCTGGTACAAGACACAGACCTTGTGTGTACTAAGAATAAATACAGGATGTAAGGAAGCAGAAGGAACTATACTGCACTTTTTTTTGTGAATGTGCGAAAATCAAAGAGTTTTGGAGAATGGTAGCTGAAACTATTGCTTTAATAACAGGAATGCGGTTAGGAGAAAACCCGGCTGCATTTCTGTTATTAGACATGCCTATTTCAGCAGAAAAATAAAAAAAATCTCTGCTGAGACATTTGATGGTGGCAGCGAGGGCGTGTATCCCTGTCTTGTGGAAATGCCAAAGCCCCCCATCAAGAGCGCAATGGTTTACGAGGATTGTAGAAATCCAACAAATGGAGAATCTTACTCTGGCAATGAAGGATCAAGACAGTTGGTACCTTAAGACATGGCCCCCTACATGACATATAGAGAAGAGACAAGAGTTTATGAGTGAAGGGAGGCGGCGGTGGGCAACAGGGTGAGGGAGGTCTGGGGCACGGTTAGAGGAAGGGGGTTTCTTTTCTTTTCTTTTTTTTGGTTTTGTTGTTTTTTGTTTTTTTTTGGGTGGCAAAGAAACAGAAAGAAGAGTGTTATGTACCACGTACCTGGTACCCAGAGCCTGGTCGTAGGAGGAGGCCTCTCTTACGGCTCCGGCTCGCAAACAGCAGGCTCAGGAGCGCGGCGGGGTAGGAGTGCCGGTGTAGCGTGCAGTTGCTGCGGGGTGCTGATTCCTTCTGGAGCGGTGGACTGGAAACCACTGAAGCGGAGGAAGTGGGTCAGCGACCCTAACTGAAGGTGCTGGTACACGGCAACAAGCTGATAAGGTAAGCCGGTGAGTGGACAGAAGATGATAGCAAAGTCAGACAAGCTGGGTCACAACGGGTAATCAGGTAATCAGGTACGGAAAGCAGGAGAGTAATCGTGGTACAGGCAGGAGGGTCTGGCAGCGGTGGATCAATCAGAGAAGCAAGGTCAACAGTAGCCAAGGTCAGAGGTTGGAGAGGTACGGATGGTCAACAAGCCGGGTCAGAAGGTTCAAGCAAACAATCAGGTTTTCAGATGCGGATCAGTACTCAGAAGCTGCAGATCAGACAGCAATGTGCTGGGAAGACAAGTGAGCTTTTAAAGGCGTTTTGGCGCCAAGCTGAATCAACGTGCACACGCGCGCCATTGGCGCATGCGCACGCACTGGACACGCGATGGCGCGCAGATGAGCGCTTCTGCCTCAACTAATGGTGGACTGGCAGGATTGTAAGGTAAGTCCCTGACAAAGAGTTTGTAATAAGTTAAATGGTAATACAATGTATATAATCAATAGGATGTAATATAAATGTGGAATTATGAACATGTATGATTATGTCTATTTGAAGCTATGATGAGAAACTTATGAACGAAAATAAAAAATTTATAAAAAAAAAAATACACTCTGAAAGCCCGCCTTCAGAGCCGGCCTCTCTGGGATAGGCAGAGGCTGTATCAATATTCACACTGCCACCCGCATAGCTATCATCCAGAAACTTCTCAAGTTGCCTGTATACAGAGGGAGCTATCCAGCAGACTAGCAGCAGCAGAGCACACAGATCAGGCCTAACTAATAAACTGCAGCTCACTGAATACAGTAAGCCAAACTATTAAAAACAAACACTAACATCTGTCTAACTTCCCTAGTACCTACCTAGGAGGGTGTAACATGGAGAAATGTTTATTAATAGATAGCAGATTTTATTCCTCGATCCTGTGATGGGCGCTCATGGCCCACAGTAAGCTCTCTGTCCTCCATCCTGACCCAGCTACTCACAAATTCTCCCATTTCATTTATCGTTTTATAGTACATGATTTTATACAAAATGCTAACACAGCTATGAATTTATAAGCCTTGTTTTTATCGGTATCCATAACACTGCTTTATAGAGTACATTAAAATCGCCTACGAATAATTACTTATTTTATGTATTTACTTTTAAATACCTCAGCTGGATTTCCTGGTATCTACTTTTAGAAATATTTCTTTAAAAAGAAAGGGAAAAAGCAGTCTCGGTGGGTAATACAGCACAGACCATCACAGTGATGAGTAACCTCAACCTTATGCCAATGCTTTGAAGGGTAGGTATTTTTTATGTGCTCCTACTTGGTTTTATGCTTTACCTCATCTTAATTATCAGCCCCCCATAGTGCTTTGAGCTCCATACATATGTGCAGCAAAAAAAAGAGATATGAACTTGGCAGTTGGTCAAAATATCTGGCGCAAAACTCAACTGGTGTTCGGCACACCAGTAGTTTGGGAAGTTCTGCAGTGAAAAAATGCAAAAAATACTAATGTACCCTTGTGAAAACAACAAACAACTTTATGTATAGTCATTGCACTTAGCAATACCTGCGTAACCACCATCAGAAGGTTTTACGCTCCTTCATGACCGGACCATTTCTTGCTATTCAGCACTGTGCTATTTTACCTGGCAGTTGCGTGGTCATGCAACACTGCAACAATTTATATTGTTTTTGTTTTATACAAATAGAGCTTTCTTTTGGTGGTACTTGATCACCACTGTGTTTTTTCTATTATATGAACCCCAAAAACTTTCTGTTATAAAACGTATCTATTAATAATAAAAAAAAAAAATATATATATATATATATATATATATATATATATATATATATATATATATATATATATATATATATTCATAAATTTAGGCCAAAATGTATTCTGCTACATGTCTTTGGTAAAAAAAAAATATCCCAATAAGTGTATATTAATTGGTTTGTATGAAAGCTATTAGCATCTATTAACTGTAGTATATTTGTATACTGGAATTTACACAGCTATACATGCTATACAGTAATGGCAGTGATCACGCTGTGACTGAGATAGTGTGGCAATCTGGCGTAAACAGACACTGGCTGGGACCATCACAAAATAACTAACTGACACTGATGTCGCTAGTGAGACTAATACAGTGATCAGTGATAATATTGTACACTGCCAGATTGCTGTTCTTAACCTGTACATTTGGTGTTTGTAAGCACAGAACTCTTTGTGTGATTGGATACAGCCGATCAGCAGGTTTCAGCTAAAATTATTGACTGAAATCTGCTGGCAAACTAATGCTGTGTCTAATCACAGCAAGGGTTGGAAGGGGGCACGCACATGCAAACCCGAACGCAAGCCAGCAATGTCAATTTACGTTGCCAAGCCTGCACCTGTCACATGCTTGCAGTATATTTACTGTGAGCAGTCAGCAGTCAGCAGGTGGTTAAAGGATAACTCTATTTTCGCCCCAAATTGGTTCTTACAGCTTCTGATAAAGAAAACAAAAACACCACCAAGAGGTGTTACCTTTACTGAAGCCTGACAAAAGTTTGACCTTATGGACACCGAAAGGTACATGAAAATCAATGCAATCTGCTGAGTCAGGCCCCGTACACATGGTCGGTTTGGTCCGATGAAAATGAACGGAAGTTCATTTTCATCGGACCAAACCGACCGTGTGTATAGGCTATCGGTCTGGTTTCCTTCGGTCCAAAATTTTAAAACATGCTTCAAAACCGAACCGATGGACCGCTGCCTGATCGGACCAAACCGATGGTTAGTACAGAAAAGCATCGGTTCAAAACCCGCGCATGCTCAGAATCAAGTCGACGCATGGTTGGAAGCATTGAACTTCGTTTTATTCAGCACGTTGTGTGTTTGACGTCACCGCGTTCTGACCCGATCAGATTTTGGACTGACGGTGTGTACATATCAGGCCGTACGGCCACTTCAGAGGTGAACCGATGAAAACGGTCCGTCGGACCATTCTCATCGGTTTTGTCCGACCGTGTGTACAAGGCCTTAGAGGGAGGACACCAGCCAGTGGCAGGATATATATTATATGGTGTAAACAGGGGATATGTAGAGTATATACTACACTGCAGAGTAGGGAGTAAGGAGCATTCTTCCCACTGACCATCACTCTAATGTATTATGAGTTGTAGATATAGTAATTTTTATCAATGGTTCTGTGAGACAGGAAAGTTATTTTAAAGGTCCCTCTGAGTTGAAAAAGTTGAAAAAGTCTGATGTACAGAACAGTATTCCATTAGAGGAGATACCACATGGCCTGCAGCCTCCTGGCTGTGTGTGTACAGCCTTTTCAGCTGCAACTCCTAGTGGTCCCAATAAGGCAGTATTGTAAGGCAGAAGGCTGCACTATTTTCAACTCTAGTTAACTATAGCAAGGATCTGATTGGCTGTTTTCAAACCTGCTAGAACAAGGGAACATACAGTATATTTGCAAAACTTTGTGGGTATCTGACCCTCACACCTATATGACCTTGTTGGACATTTATTTTTAATACCATGGATTTTAAGGTGAGTTCCCTACTCCCTTTCACAGCGATAAAAGAACTCAATTCTTCTGGAAAGGCTTTTTCCAAGATGTTAAAGTTTTTTTGGGGGGAATTTGTGCCCATTTGGCCAAAAGAATATTTGTGAGATTCGTTACTGATGTTGTATGATAAGACCTGCCTTACAAGCTGCATTTCAATTCATCCCAGAGATATTCAGTAGGGTTGAGGTCAGGGCTCTGTGCTGGCCACTCAAGTTCTTCGCACCAAACTGATCAAACCTAGTTCTCATGGATCGGCTTTGTATGCAGTCATGCTAGAACAGACAAGGGCTTTCCCCAAACTATTATCACTAGGTTGTGTAGGCAGGTGCCTACTTGGGGTTACGCACCTCACCATGTTCTACTTCATATACTGCTGCACTGTTTTATTCATTAACCACTTGCCGCCCGCCAATGACAAATTGACGTCGGCAAAGTGGTTGTAGAATCCTGAGTGGACCTCATATCCCCCCGGGGGCGCGCATCGCGGCGATCGTTGTTGCAGGGTGTCAGTCTGACACCCCGCAACACCGATTAAGGTAAAGAGTCTCTCACGGAGACTCTTTACCACGTGATCAGCCGTGTCCAATCACGGCTTATCACGATGTAAACAGGAAAAGCCGGTAATCGGCTTTTCCTCACTCGCGTCTGTCAGACGCGAGTAGAGGAGAGCCGATCGGCTGCTCCAGTGACAGGGGGGGTTGTGCTGATCGATTATCAGCACAGCCCCCCCAAGGATGCCCACTGGACCACCAGGGATGCCCACTGGACCACCAGGGATGCAAAAAAAAAAAAAAAAAGGTATGCCACCCTAGACCACCAGGGATGACAATGACACAAACAATGGATGCCAATCAGTGCCGCAATGGATGCCAATCAGTGCCGCAATGGATGCCAATCAGTGCCCACAATGGGCATCACTGATTGGCAGGCATTGTTTGGCACTGATTGGCATCCATTAGTACAACGCATATGATGGTGCCCATCTATGCCCATCCTTGCCACCTATCAGTGCCCATCCATGCCGCCTATCAGTGCCCATCCGTGCCGCCTATCAGTGCCCATCCGTGCCGCCTATTCGTGCCCATCCGTGCCGCCTATCTGTGCCCATCCTTGCCGCCTATCCGTGCCGCCTATCAGTGCCCATCCGTGCCGCATATTAGTGCCCATCAATGCCACCACATCAGTGCCACCTCATCAGTGCCCATCAGTGCCGCCTTATCAGTGCCCGTCAGTGCAGTACCATCAGTGCCTATCAGTGAAGGAGAAAACATACTCATTTACAATGTTTTATAACAAACAAAAAAAAATATTTATATGTTGCAGCACCCTTCACTGGAAACACCTAAACCTAAGCATTTTAAACATTCTTTTGGCCATCCCGTAAACAGTTCAGTGTCATGGTCAGTTGTGCACAAATGTTTGGCCATATAGTATATCTAATTCAAAACATAAGAGCAGTTATCCTTGAAATAAACCCTGCGTGTCTGCTATTACATCCTGTACAACTAAAGCTGAAGAGGACCAACAGGTTATGAATACAATTTCTTACTTTGATGACCACCCCGTAGTGGTTTACAATATCAGATTTTCCAAAATACAAAGTGAGGTGGAACTAAACTCTAAGGGGCAGATCCACAAAGGTATTACGCCGGCGTATCTCTTGATACGCCACGTAATTTCAAATTTTGCATGTCGTATCTTTGTTTTGTATCCTCAAAACAAGATAGGACGGCATCTCGGCTAGATCCGACAGGCGTACGTCTTAGTACGCCGTCGGATCTAAGCTGCAATTCTTCGGCAGCCGCTAGGTGGCGTTTCCGTCGAATTCCGCGTCGAGTATGCAAATTAGCTTGTTACGGCGATCCACGAACGTACGACTGACAGGCGCATTTTTTTATGTCGTTTGCATTCGGCTTTTTCCGGCGTATAGTTAAAGCTGCTGTTATGAGGCGTACTCAATGTTAAGTATGGCCGTCCTTCCCGCGTAGAAATTTGACATTTTTACGTTGTTTGCGTAAGTCGTTCGCGAATAGGGCTTTGCATAGAATGACGTCACCGTCGGAAGCATTGGCTTGTTCCGGGTTAATTTCAAGCATGCGCACTGGGATACCCCCACGGACGGCGCATGCGCAGTTAAAAAAAAACGTTCTTTACGTTGGGTCATGACGTATTTACATAAAACACGCCCCCATCACAGTGATTTGAATGGGGCGCCATTACGCCGCCAAAGATACACTACGCCGCCGTAACTTACGGCGCGAATTGTTTGAGGATTCGGAAAAAAAAAAAGTTACGGCGGCGTAGTGTATCTTAGATACGCTGCGCGCGGCGGAAGATTACGCGAAGGTACGTGGATCTGCCCCTAAGGATATATAAAAAATTTCAATGAACACAGTTATGGGTTTATTGCAAAATAATCATTAAATGTAGATTTAGCATCTTGTAATCCCCTGTATAACATAGCTTAGACTGCAACAGGGAGAAACAGCACTTGGGTCCAATCAAGTCTCCTACAGGCACAAGGACTGACAAAGAACATGCTGATAGGAGATACGAGAAAGCAGAGAGATTACTGTATCTGTCTGTTGCTGTTATTTCACTATCCAGTCATAGGCTAGGGGTGGAGAGGTGACCAGGCTGTTCTGAGTAACTACAGCAAAAGACAGGTTAAAACAAATCTAAATCTCAGGATTGGATGGACAGAAAAAAAAACAAATTCTTTGGCAACTGCCATACAGGTATTTCAATGCTGTATTTAGCTGTTTGCCTGGAGTTCAACTTTAGCACAGAAATGATGGGGCTGTCTGCATTCTAAGCCCAGCAAGAGTTAAGCTAGAGAAAAGGACAGAGACAAATGACCAATTCTCGCCCCAGCAGACGCTGAGTGGGCCGCCTGGCTCTTGTTTTCCTTTACATGCACCAACAGCAGCACTCCAGAATCATCGAGCTGTGAAGATGCCTCACAATTTGTCTTTTCTTTAATACAAAAAACAGAATGTACGCCCTCTTCCATTATAATGGAAGAGGACTGAATGGAACTGCTGACCAGAGAAGATTTAGAATGGGAATGGGTTCCTTACGGATAACATGCAGGAATAAACCAATAAAATTATAGTATTTCAGCAAGTAAGAAGTCAAGGACCAAGTTCAGCCACAGTCTATTCTCTGTGTATATGGTAACAGTCCCTGTTTCCAAAAAGAGTCAAACAAAGGTCAGGAGTATGTAACACACAGAGCAGGGGGTTAGGAGTGCATAACAGGTCAATACACATAGCAGAACCAACAAATTTCATCCCAAGTCAAAAACCCTCACCAGTTTAGATCTCCTTACCCCTAAATGTTAGAAGCTTTCCTTAATCAAATATCTAATATTTATCCATTAACATTACTAACATATGTATGAATGGAACAGAAAATCTTTAGATTGGCAGCACACCCACACATAGAGTAAAATAGAAAGTCTTTATTGAAGCATAAATATTAAAAGCACTGGATGAGTACAGCCAGGGGAAATGCAGGTAGGTTGACGCGTTTCACACTATGGAAGTGCTTTGTCAAAACCACATATGTATGAATGGGTTGGGTCTTTATAGTATGATTGAGTTGTATATACCTTGGATTAAGAGCATAATTCATTCCAGAAGCATGCTTGTTATCCAAAGCACTCGTATAGCAAAGTGAGTTTCCCCATAGGAATGTAGAATGTAGGAATGTAGACTCAGATAATTAGATCTAATGTCACTGCTAGTGTATGCAGTACCGCATATGGCCACAGGGGGGGAGCACCAAAGACACTCGGAAACACTTGGAAACGCATGGAAACACTCGGAGACACTTAATCACTGTGTGTCTCTGAGCGTCTCTCGAGGCCTCTGATCATCTCCGAGTGTCTCCAGTGCCCCCTTACCTCTGGCCACATGCAGTACTGCATACTCCAGAGGCTTAAATCCTGCTCATCTTGTGAGACAAGGCTCGCAAATTGAGTCAGGATTAAAAAAAAAAAAGCTTGGATTGCGAAAACGCTCGTAAACCGCGTTACTTGCAATCCATGGTTTTACTGGATTTACCTCTTCTAGATTTGGAAAAGTAACAAGTAAGATTTTACAGTCTGTGCTTCTCTTTGGAGAGCTTGCATATGGTAGTAATTAGCCTTTCCTTTCCCCATTGCAAATGGGATAAGGATTTACATTTCTTAAAGTGGTTGTATACCCAAATTTGATACTTTTACCTACAGGTAAGCCTATAATAAGACTTACCTGTAGGTAAAATTAATATCTCCTAAACCTGTATGGTTTAGGAGATATTCCCTTTACATGCAGCCGCTGATGTCAGCAGCGCATGAGCTCTTAATGGCCAGCTGAAGGTCCGCGGGAGTGATGTCATTGTGGCTCCAGCCACTCACAGAGCCAGAGGCGCAAACCCGGAAGACACGCCGAGGACAAGATGTCAGCTCCCTCGGCGTGGTCCGGGCTTCGATACAGGGGCTTCATTCTGAAGTAAGTATATGCCTTTGCCTTGCAGGGTTTTTATTTTTTCCTTTTTTTTTTTTTTTTAATGTGCGGGTTTACAACCACTTTAAGATGCAGAGGTTTGAGTTAAGAATATTAGTTCTTTATACGGTAATATTTCTTGATTAGGATATTAATAAGAATATGTGCTTTTCAGTGAATATATACATATATTGGTATATGTATTATTTGATTTAGATGATAAATAGTTAGAATTGATTCTGTATAGAATTAGTTGTTTAGTTGAAAGGTACTCCTCCTCCATAAGCAAAAACATTCCTCAGGATAGAATTTCAGGAGCTAGCTTTCTGGTCAACCCCCACTATTACATGAACGGGGTAGGTGGTTGAATTGAAGCCCGCATTTATTGACATTTGTTCAATACATTTGTCACTAGAGTTTGTGGAACTATAAGACAAAACCAGCCCTTATGAGAAGTTTGGGGTTTGAATTGTGGAGTAAAAGCTATGAACAAAAAAACTTATGGTCAGACTGCTAGACACGAGGGAAGCTATCATTAGCTTCTTACACAGACACGCATCTGACTATATACACAATCTTCATTTCAAGAATATAACTACATTATTATTGATATTATTTTTACATTATGCATTTTAATATTATTCTTTTAATATTTTTGCTATTTTATTATTAAATCCATATTTTTGAGTTTTTACATAAGAACTAGAAAGGTCTTTCTTGGGACTCTTCTCATCAATATAAGTTACATAATATCGAGACAATATTCTTTTATTCCACAGTGGCACCCTTTCGCTTTGTCCAAATATCGAGCATTTTAGTTTTTTGTTTTCACCTTGACAAAAGGGAACGGCTGTGCATTATCAGCAAACTAAGTCAAGCTTTCAGAAGAAATAAAAACAGCAGATGAACTTTCGGCATCATCGAATGAACCTAAAATCAGAATTGGTGAGAGCTTTGCACATGTGCAAGAAAACCCTGTTTCTTGAAGAAAGTCCTTCCTAAATGTTGGCAAGTGATACATTTTATTGATGAATCATATAGAGAGAGTAAATTAGAATTCAAAAATCTGTCAAACTTTGTTAAGGATGATTAAATATGGCAATACATGTTCAATGAATGCTTACAGGGGAATATTAAGATACAAAATTCTAAATGTAAAAGAGATTCAGCAAACAGGTTAGAAATGTAATGAAATTAGTTAATGTTTTTAATGCAATGATATTAGAAGTTGTTACTAGGAATGTTGTTTGTACAGAAGAGAAGACAAAGACTTAGCCCGATAATAGTGTATGTGCTAATAGATGACTTGCAAAGTGTAATTCAAATAAAAGATACTGAGTTGTCTGAATTACAGAATAATGTCAAATGGATTTGTGTAAATTCTAAAGGAGAGACAAGCAAGAATCAAGCAAGAATTCAGAATTTAAACAGAAGCCTTTTGTATCAGATATGTGGTCTACAGAAATTGACAGGACGAGGACCATGAAGTTTTGCTTACAAGAAAACTAATGGATAAAGCTGCAGAATTTAATTTTGAAAATATTTGATCAGCTCATGAAAATAGCTAAAGAGATTCCGCCTTATGACGAGAATAAGAATGTATTGGATAATGCAGAAAATTTTTAATTAAATTCAGAAAGATCGAATCCAAATTAAGAAAATAAAAATATTAGTTTTAAAATATGGCTGCCATGGAAATTGCTGCCAGCAGTTCAATCCACTAATAGTAAAGGATGATAGACAAACAATGCATTTCAATGAGTCAGGCAGATTAAAACAATGAATCAGTTTTTATACAGGAGAAAAAGATCATACTACAGAGATACTTGATTGTTTTAAAAGTTTCAATTGATGACCAACCATTTTTTTTTTTTAGGAAGTTTGAAAAGGCACATAGAATTGTTTTGGGAATTGCACAAGGTCATACTCCTACTGCCACGATTAAAAGTTTTGTAACAAAATGTACTTTTTTGACCCAGCTTCTGTTGTGTTAGATACTCAAGAAGCTTTAGAGATTATTGATACAGTTAGAAGGCAAATCTGACCAAACAAAAGGAAGATGATGATCAGAGAGTTACCACGTGTATGGCCACACCCAATCATGGTGAGATACATGTCACAGGCAGAAGCAGACAGGAAATGCCATTTGCTTCTACTGTCAGAAATGTGGGCATATGAGGAGGGAATGTTTAAAATATAAATTAGATTCACAAAGGAAAATTTGTGAATTAGATTAGAAAACTAGAAAATTAGAAAACCTCTGAGCAATCTATTCATCCTTGTCCAAACAATAGGTTGATTGAAATGCCTCAATATGACAAACAATGCTGTTACTGAAAGGGATGGTTTGCTTCCATTGTCAAGATCAGGATTAAATGAAGTTTTGACGCCTCCAACATTAAATTATGTTGCTCCAATTTTATTGGATAAAAGTGGAAGAACATATGTACAAGGTCTATTGAATGGTAGGAAAATAGAATGGTTAATACATTTAGGCGCTGAACTCAGTTTAAATAAGCATAAATTACCTATGAATGATAAATCTCCAAAATGCAACTTAATTGGTTTTAGTGGAAAAGAAAATGCAGTTGCAACTAAAGTTTTTGATGTGACTTTTGAGATTTCTTGACTTCTGAAAACTAACATTGACATCTGGTGTTGTCAAGGTACAGAGAATATTCTTGGCATGGATGTGATTAGTAAACTAACTTGGATTATTGATTTGAGCAATTCTACTATATGGAAAGATTCATCTAGGCCCAAATCTATGTTAATTGATCCTTTCATGTACAGTAATTTTGGAAGTATTTGTACAGCTGACATATTTTCAGATTATAATTGGCCACAAACAGGAACCAATCTTGTATTGGAACAAATCCAATATAATTTGCAACAAGAATCAATAGGTCCAATTTCTGCCATTATACACAAGTTTTTACAACAAGGAATATTAAACAAAGCACAATCAGTGGTAAATGTGGGGGTGGGGGCGCTAGTAGTTAATGCTAAATATATATGAATAACTAAATAATATATATACTAAGCTATGTGTATATATACTAAGGAAAATTTTATAATCAGATCAGGGGCGTAGCTATGGGGGCGAGATATGCCCCCAGCGTGGCAAACATGGTACTTGACAAGTGGGAGGGGGTAACCATTTACCAAGCCAATCATGAGTCCCTGATGTATTATAAAAGATACATTGATGACATTATCCTTTTATGGGAGGGGTCATGGCCCACATGAAACTTTTTTACAAGGATTATACATTAGCCAGTATGGGCTCAAGTTTACAGCAGAGTCTAGTCTGGTTTCCATTAATTATCTTGACCTGACCTTGGTAAAAAATGGTGGTAAAATAAGCACAAGGACCTTCTTCAAAGCCACGGATAGGAATGCTTTTGTGCCTGTAAATAGCTGCCATCACCCGCAATGGCTGGGGGCTATCCCTAGAGGACAGTACATTCGAATTCGTCGGAACTGTGATAACCAGACTGATTTTGAATCCCAGCCCGCCATTTTAACGGAAAAATTCAAAGAAAAAGGATATCTCCCACAAGTGTTAGACAAAACAGTAAATGAAGTTTCCATTATGGACAGGGAATCCCTTTTGGTCTCCAAAAAGTAACCCCCATTTTCAGGGGATGTAGCATTTTTTTCAGGATTCCACAGACAGTACAGAAGTATAGAGAAAATTTTCAACAAACACTGGCCAATCTTATTGAATGAATGACTTGTATAGCGCTACACATGCAAACTGAATCGCCTCTAGGGGCTTTTTCCAGCCAGAGTCTGCTTGGCTGGTGCGGTCATTTTACCCCGTAGGATCTCGACACGCTTGGGACACACAGTCATACACACAGATATACATATATATACTGGGATATTAACTACTAGCGCCCCCACCCCCACATTTACCACTGTTTATAACCATTGACATTTATTTATTATTATTATTATTATTATTTGGCGCAAGATACTTTTTTCTTTCAAAGCACAATAAGTGGTAAATAATTGTATTTGGCCTATCAAGAATGCTGATAATTCATATTCTTTATCAGTTGATTTAAGATCACTGAATAAATGCATTACAAATAACAAATTTGTTGTTCCTGATTTAAACCTAATGTCACACCAGGATCAAAGTATTTTATGTACTGAACTGGAAATCTCTAACAGGCATTTTTCAGTACCATTAGCTAAAAGTTGTCAATAAAAACTTGCCTTCAGCTTTAATAAAGAAACCTATGCATTCACTTGGATAATCGCAGAACTGGGCATTAGTGATGGTATAGTGCACGAGTGTTTAAAGAAAATATTATCAAAATTCTCTAGACCAGAATGTATTTTCCAACATGTGGACAAGTTTTTGCTGACTACACAAAGTATAAAGGAACATATCACTCTTTTGTCTCAGTTATTTACTTCGTTACAAATGGCAGGGTTGAAACTGAACACAGAGACAGTTCAGTTGATGAAAAGTCAGGTAGCATTTCTTCATATGCAAATTAGTAATGGACTGAGACAATTATCACAGGAAAAAGTTAGAACCATTTCTGCAATTCCAACAACTCAGAAGGCATTACATCAATTTTGTATAGTGAAGTAAATCATTGCAGAGAATTTGTACAGAAATTTAATGATAAAGTTAAACCACTTGTATTAGATCTTTTGAGGCAAAAATGTTGGGCCAGATTCACAGAAAAATTACGCCGGAGTATCTACTGATACCCCGGCGTACTTTCAAATTTGCCGCGTCGTATATTTATTTTGAATTCTCAAACAAAGTTACGACGGCATTTGGCTAAGATCCGACAGGCGTACGGCTTCGTACGCCTTCGGATCTTAGGATGCCAATACTTTGGCGCCCGCTGGGTGGAGTTTGCGTCGTTTTCCGCGTTGGGTATGCTAATTAGCTGTTTACGGCGATCCATGAAGGTACGCGCGTTCGTCGCATTCTCTTACGTCGTCGCTAGTCGGCTTTTCCCGACGTAAAGTTGCGATTGCTATTTAGGTGGTGTAAAAATAGACAGCCCATGTTAAAGTATGGCCGTCGTTCCCGCGTCAAATTTTTTATTTTATTTTTTGCGTAAGACGTCCGGGAATAGGAAAGGACGTAACGCACGTCGCCGTTCAAAAAATTATGTCCGTGCGATGTCATTTTGCACAAAGCACGGCGGGAAATTTCAAAACGGAGCATGCGCAGTACGTTCGGCGCGGGAACGCGCCTAATTTAAATTATACACGCCCCATTTGAATTAGGCGGGCTTGCGCCGGACGGCTTTACGCTACGCCGCCGCAAGTTTACAGGCAAGTGCTTTGTGAATCAAGCACTTGCGCTGAAAACTTGCGGCGGTGTAACGTAAATGACATACGTTACGCCGCCGCAAATGTATGTGAATCTGGCACGTTGTGTTTGACCAATGGGGTTAAACCCAGACAGATGCCTTTGAAATGTTGAAATGTTGAAAAGGGATATACAGAAGGTCCCTTTATTGAATACTGTTGAATTTTGTTCTTCTATTTCCTTTGTATTGCAAACTGATGTATCTGAGAATTCGATCTCAGTGACTTTGTCTCAATTAAAAGAATTATTATTATTGTTATTAATCATATTTATATATATATTAATCATAATTATTGTTGTCTTTTCATGTTCAATAAAGTTTTTCCCAAGACGAAAAAAATATCAAGACCTCTCATAAGAGAGGAACTTATAACAAACAATGACTTTTGACCATTGATGAAATCATTCATCCATCAGATATATTGCAGTTTTTATGTATACTGTACATATGACCTGATATGTACAGTATACAAGGTGAGATATTTTTTACACATTAACTTTTACAATCACATGTTGTGTATTTTCAGAGTTTAAAGGGTTAAACCACTTTACAATAGAGTCACTTTAGTTAGGAGGAACATCTGGTGTTAATTAAGATAAGAGTACATTTTTTAGTTCATTCAGACAAGTTAGGACAGGTTTTACATTGTTATATGTATTTTTTTTTTAAATGATTTCACATATATGATTGAATTGAAGTTAGGAAACCTATTTTATGTTTAGATTTTGACAAAGTTATTTGAAAAGTTGTATGGATCACTCCCCTGCCGCAATATAGATCTCCCTTTGCAGTACATGGTGGCCTCACATGTGCATTCTCTGACCAGAAGTGCATTCTTTGATCAAAAGTGCCGGAGTTAAAAACCAGGAGTTTGCTATCAACTGCTTCTGTTTGCAAGGGTGGATTTTTTTCCCCTCTTTTTCTCTGACACTTTTTAAACCGCTTTTTTTCTTTTTCCTTTCTGCTAATTAAGGGGAGGGTTTAATTGTTCACAGGTGTGGGTTTGTTCACAGGTGAGTATAAAGTGGCTGTACCAGCTCCCAGAGGAGCTGGCTCCCAGTTGATGGTGGCCTCACATGTGCATTCTCTGACCAGAAGTGCATTCTTTGATCAAAAGTGCCGGAGTTAAAAACCAGGAGTTTGAAACAGGAGGTAAGACAGGAGTCTTCATTATTTTTTTCAATCACTGATCCAGAACAAGCTTGCAGCTAATAAAGTTGGAACTCTTGATATACCGAGAGCCCCCGGCGGCAACTCTGTATTCCCCCGGCTTGGCGCCCCCCCCCCCGATACACCATTCACCTGCCAGCTGCACATCAATCCCCCCTGACACCAGCAGGACCCCCCTCTTCCCTAGGGCCAGAACTGCATCCCGGCAGCTACCGGCGCACGCTTCCTAGGAGTAGGACGTGTGGCCCACGGGATGTAGATAGGTAGGGCCCCATCCCCCTCCCTTCATCGCCGCGACCGAGTGGTTCCCCACTTCTCCCCTCCAGATACCAGCCTGCTACCCCCTTGTAATTGGGTCACCTACCACCATCTCCTAACTCAATAACTACCAGTTGGCTATCCCCCCCCCTCGAGGTCACCATCTTGGCTCTTTGCAGCCGGAGTGGTGGCCATCTTGCAACACCCTAGCCCCACTCCCCCTCTCTCAAATACCATTTGTACTTGATCCAGGGTTCGCCCGATCGCCTCTCAAGGGGTCAGGAAGGAATTTTTTTCCCTGTCGTAGCATATTGGCGTAGCACAACCAGGGTTTTTTTGCCTTCCTCTGGACCAAGTCAGGATCAAGGATTAAGTTAATCCTTGATTAACCCCCCTCCCTCCTCCCCCTGGTGTTTGGCGACTATGGTTAATCTGCAATATTCTGCAGAAACCATTGGGGATCTGAGACAATTTGCCGCAATACTACCAGCCATCACTAAAAAAGCCCTAAGAACTGAGCGACTTTTGAGAATCGATCGACGATCGACTATCAAAAATCTCAGCCGTTTACCCCAGCCTAAGCATATATCGTGTGCTTTGATCAACACAAGATCGGCAGTAAAACACCGACTGGAAATCCATGATTTCATTCTACAATATGATTTAGACTGCCTCTTTATTACAGAGAGCTGGCTTACAGCTGACTGTAACACCATTCTCGGAGAACTGGTGCCAGAAAACTATTGTATCATAACTGAAAACAGAATAGGGCAAAGAGGAGGAGGACTGGCGGTGATCCATAAGACTCATCTTGCAATCACTAAACCTGTCCTTCAAAACCCTCTTCCATTTATGGAAACCCTTACCCTGCAACTACAAATAAACTCCCAGGAGACCGTCCGGATTCTACTCTGCTATAGGCCACCTGGACCAAAATCGCAGTTTCTCCCATCATTGACGGACTTTATCTCCACCTATAGCCTTAACAGCAAACACCTTTTGCTGCTCGGGGACTTCAATCTCTGGGCCAACTCCCTGCAAGACCCCGTTGCCGACGCCTGCATTGATCACTTCGAAGGATTAGGGCTACAACAACTAGTATGTGGGCCCACACATGCTTCAGGTCACACACTCGATCTTATTTTCAGACAAGATCTGGAAATAAAAATCTTGGAAAATGAACCATTGCCATGGACAGATCACCATGCAATTAAATTCATTATTTCCGATTTCCCACCCTTAACTAACATCAAATCTAGTGACAACACACTGGACTAGATGTCAGAAGAAGCTCCACTCGGAACTCTTCAAAGCCACGTTAAGGAAAAAAATAAATACAATTCAGCCGCATCAAGCGGCTGAAGAAACGCTGGATACCATAAACACAGCCCTATTACAGTCAGCCGACTTAATAGCGCCGAAACGTAAAACCCGCATCCGGAAAAATAACTCCAGCTGGTTCAACAACCAACTGGCATTACTGAAGCAAGAGCGTAGAAGGGCGGAAGCCGCCTGGAAAAGAAGCTCTTCAGATGAGAACCTTATCGTCTACAAAGCAACAACAAGAAAATACCACAAAGAAATCTTCAAAGCCAAGAAAAACTATTTTTCCGAGGCTATCAACAGCGCCCTTAATCGCCCACGCGAACTCTTTAAATTGGTCACTCAGACCATGAATCCAAGATGTCTTGAAGCCCCCAATTCGGACTCACAAGAATTTTGCAGTGAATTGTCGGATTACTTCATTAATAAAATCGAGGGGATCCGACAAAGCATTCAGCGAAATAATTCCCCCCTAAACTCTCCCCGTAATGATTTACACAATACCTGCAGTAATTCACCACAACCAGGTAAGTTCACGCTGGAACCTATCTCTATCCATGCCACTAAAAATATCATCGGTACTCTGCGTAACAGCACCGCGCCGAATGATATCATCCCCACTAAACTGCTGAAGGAATGCGCCGACATCCTGGCACCTCCTATCACGCAGCTTATCAACCAATCCTTCAGGGAAGGCATAGTGCCCTCCCAGTTGAAGGAGGGTATAATTCGACCCATCTTGAAGAAACCCAACCTGGACCCCAAAGACCCACTCCACCATCGTCCAATAACAGGTCTAAATGTACTCTCAAAGGTAATGGAAAAAGTAGTGGTACAACAGCTGCAACATCATCTAGATACCCACAACCTACTTGACCCATTTCAATCGGGATTCCGGCCTGGACACGGGACAGAAACCGCATTGCTCAAAATATGGGACGTCGCTCTCGAGGCCGCAGATGAAGGAGAATCTTGTCTTCTGGTTCTGTTGGACCTGAGCGCAGCCTTCGACACAGTAGACCACAAGCTTTTATTGACTCGGCTAGCTGAAGTAGCCAGAATCGCAGAAGGCGATTTATCTTGGTTCTCCTCTTTTTTGGAAAAACGATCGCAAATAGTGAAGTTAGGACCTTTCACTTCTGAGAAACGCACGGTATCGTACGGAGTCCCTCAAGGATCCCCCCTGTCGCCGGTGTTATTCAACATCTATCTTCGCCCTCTTTTTGAGATTATTAGCAGTCAAAAACTGCTCTACCACTCATATGCAGACGACACGCAACTATATTTCCGCATTTGCAATAAAAAGGATCATCACCTCAATCTAGAGACATGCCTCTCTTTGATAGAGGACTGGATGACAAAGAGTTATCTTAAACTCAACGGAGAGAAAACAGAACTTCTCCTGTTTCACGCCAAGCATATGAATCAACCTACAACAACTTGGACCCCCCCCGCCCATTCTGGGCAAAATCATCACCCCTAGCGCCAAAGTCAAAAGTCTCGGGGTCATCTTTGACTCTCACATGACATTGGACGCACAAATAGGGTCAGTAGTCAGCGGATCTCACCATCTGCTGCGCCTACTACGCAGACTTACTCCTTTTATTCCCAAGGAAGACATAGCGGTCGTGGTGGGAGCTATTGTAAACTCAAGATTGGACTATGCAAATGCCCTTTACCTCGGACTCCCCAAGTACCAAATCGCTCGTCTACAAGTCGTTCAAAATACGGCCGCTAGACTTGTGACTGGGAAAAAACCTTGGGAATCAATCTCACCTTCACTGAGAGCCCTTCACTGGTTACCAGTAAAAGACAGAATCACTTTTAAAGCACTCTGTCTAACGCATAGATGTATCTATGGGAATGCTCCCCATTATCTATGCGAAAAAATAAAAGCTCATAAACCCAATCGCGTTCTGCGTTCCACCAATCAAAATTTCCTCCAGATACCCAAAGCCAGATACAAGTCCAAAGGAGAAAGGAGATTTGCGGTCCAAGGGCCTAGACTATGGAACGCTTTACCAACCAGCATTCGGTTGGAGGAGAATCACTTAGCATTCAGGAGAAAGATCAAGACTCATCTCTTTTGATACCAAAGGAGACAGGAACAACAGGCGCCCAGAGGCGATTAAATTCGCATGTGCTGCGCTATATAAGTTTTCATTCATTCATTCATTCAGTACAGATTCCCATAGTACAGCTCCCACCTCAGTACAGGTCTCCCCTCAGTACAGATCTCCCCACTCCCAGTGTAGATCTCCCCCTCAAGAGTACAGATCTCCCAAATACAGACCCCCCCCAGTACAGATATCTCTCTGTATTGATGTCACCTCAGCACAGATCTTTCCCCAGTACAGCTGCCCCACCACTACAGCTCTCCCTGTATAGGTCCCCCTCAGTACAAATCTCCCCCTGTACAGATTCCCCCACATAGAATAAATATCACAATACAAGGTCAGCAAAATGCTACAGTATTCCTTCAGCTAACCATCTCATTGGGGCCCAATTTTTACGGTGGAGCACACAAGGTATTTCCCTGATGTAGGTACTGCCACTGTATTTCTTGCAGACAGCTCTGTCTTTCTTTTAACAAGGTGTGGTGCAAGGTTGGCCAGCAGCTTCTTAGCAGAGGACCAAGAGATCTTCCTCTACTCACTGACATAGTGTACCATGGTCAGTGTCCAGCTCTTCAATTAGGCAACAGGCTCAACCAGCATCTAGTGCGTTCTTTGATGAATGGCTGCAACTGTGTCTCTCTTTCACTCAGATGCAGCGGTCCGCTTGCTGCCTTAGTTTCTCTGCAAGTCATCCCAAGCTCCCCTTCTCAGCCCAGGAAAGATAAAACACTCTCCCTCCTCTCCACCCCGGAAGCCCGCAGCAGGTGATGCGAATCTTAAAAGGCAGGAAGTCACAGCAGGTTGCAGGGACGAAGTCGCAGGAGGTTGCAGGGAAGAAATCGCAGCAGGTTGCAGGGACGAAGTCGCAGCAGGTTGCAGGGACAAAGTCGCATGTACCCGGGAAGTTGAGCGGAGCAAAACAGGAGACAGGAGCATGGTCACATGGGAAGCCGGGTTCAGCAGCGGGCAGTGAGGCACAAAGTCATCAGGCAGGAAGCAGGGTCACGTGGGAAGCCAAGATCAGGAACCAAGAGTCAGAGATGAAGCGAGTCCAAAAGCAGGGTCAGGGGAGCCGAGTTTCAGTAACCGGAATCAGAAGCACAGGAACAGGCACAAGTAACAGGGACCAGAACCGCTGAGCACTAGGCTGGGGTCAGTGCACCCTTTAAATAGGCCATTAGGCGCCAAGGACACGCGGGCGCGCTCCCGTTCACGTGCGCGTCGCCGCGAATTCGCGGGGACAGCTCTAACAGTTCTCTTACAGATTTCCTATAATATGTCACACATTGCATCTGGAGCCCTCTCTTCCCTCCAGTGTTCTATGCTGTCATGTGACATGCCAGCAATACATTGAAACAGTGATGCTGGAATCCCAGGACAAGCTTTGGCACTTACTCTCTACATGTCCAATGACAGCGTTAATCTTTTTGTGTTTCACTTTATTAATAGTATTCTCATAGTGTAGCTGACAAGTGTGGCACTGGCAGGATTAATTCTTCTGTCGCAATACACAGTGCAGATGGATTGTGCTGTCTGCAATGTCTGTGATCAAAGGAGGGTATGTGTTAGCAAAGAGCACTGATGGGATGCTAAACTGGGGCTCTACAGTCCCCAGTGTTTAACTAACGCATTTCAACAGAAGATGTAAAAATGCCTCCACCCCTCAGCATAAACTATGTCCCTTTTTAGGAATGGAAACATGTTTGAAGAAATCCTGTCACCAACACTCAACCACACTTAAAAAAAAACATATTTTCCCCATATATTCTAATGATTGGATGTTAAAGCTAACAAGTATACAATTTAATAGTAAATGTCTTGCCTAAGAGAGCACACTGCCATTGCCTTTTGGGAACCAGAAAAGCCTCATCTGTGTGCCCCTCTGATTTTGTTTCACTTTGTTATTGTAGTATGAGTTTGGTTAACTTTTTGCCTTAGCTTGACCAACCGCCATCTACTTTTGCATTTAAACACCACATTTTTTATGAAAAAAAAATATATAAATATTTCGCCCAGCAGGTCTAAATAAAAAAAAAAAACCTTTTCCCTGACACTGTCCCCTGCAGACACTCTGCTTGTTCACCTGATGGTGCTCATTATCCAGGATGAAGGACATCCAATAAAATTCAACCCATTTCCCATGAGCCAGATAGTCACGGACCAGCCCCTTGTGGGCTCATCATCATGATGCCCTGGGCTAATAGTACCATTACAAAGATTGGCTTCCACATGGCGCTACTTAAATGCAACTATAAGGACTACCCCAGGGCCATCTTTAATGCGGGAAGCTGCCCCGGGCACAGTCATTGTTGGGTGGCTCAAAGCAGCAGCCTCTTGAGCCTACGCTGGCCGCAAATATTTCCCCCTTGACTCATCTGCCTGCCCTCACTTGCAACTTTCTGGGATACATCACAGGTCCCAGAAGATGGGACTATTCACAATGGGCAGCACAGCTCACGCATGCGCAGTGGGCAGCTGAATGTGAAGCCGCAAGGAGTGACAGCATGGCTGCCCACAATAAACATACCAGCACCAGAGATCCAAAGACCGATGAAGAAACAGTTCAGGTGAGGATGGCGCTGGACCCCTGGACAGATGAGTGTCCTTTTTTTAAAAGTCAGAACCTACAGTATTTGTAGCTGCTGGCTTTAAAAAAAAAAAAATCCAAACAGGGCGAAAAAACACTATAAAGTAGGCCTTTAGTAATTTTTTCCACTTTTCCCTCTATTAAACCTTCTGCCCTTGTTTAAGCTTTGAGACTGAAAGAGATAAACTGATTGGTTGGCACGCACAGCTGCGCCAGTTTTGAGTAATTCCACTCATTGCACCTCTACTTTTAAAACAATCATGGAAATGTAATTGAAAGACTTTCACTCATTCATTTCCTGTGAGCTGACTGTAAAATTAAACTTCCATTAACAAACAATAACACTTCCAATCTAAACATAACCTAATAGCCTATCTTGTTTTCCCAAAATGTAAGCATTCAGGATTACACAGAGGGATGCTTTTGCTTGCGTCAGCTTCCATCGTCCGTGTACACAAGGTCTAAGAGTCGAGAGATTTGCCTTCCTAATCAGTAGAAATAGGAAGTAGTGCAGTGGAGCAGACAGGCGTAATGTACACAGCTAGGAGAATATATTCACAGGCAGAGGAGAGGGAACAACAAAATGGGGAGAGTAATATTGGAAGGATTACAGAAATAGGGACGGATTTTCCACCTGAGGTGAGATCTAGGCAACTGAGCAGTGTACAGTTTACACAGCATACACGCAATGCTGTAACCATGTGTGATGGGACCCCAAGTAAAACCGTTAAGGCAGAACTCCAGTCTTTCTTTGAGTGATGCACAGTTGTATAGGCTCCTCTTCTGCATTGAAATAGCTTACTCTGATTTCACTGCACACTGTGAGCTTCTCACAATCTGCATTAAAATTGCAGCAAGCCAAATAGGGCCAGCAGCCATTGGAACCAGCACTCCCTAGTGCAACAGAAGGTAGTGTTGTCCTGGTACTTTGGGCTATACAAGCACAGTGTGCACACTCTCCTGTCATAGACTGGGAGAGAATATTGCCATCGATAAATACAGAACAGAAATGGGAATTCTTCAAAAAAACTGTTTGTGAACTCACTGCAAAGTTTATTCCCATGGGCAATAAGTTTAAAAAGCTAAAAATAAAACCTATGTAGCTCACAACCAAAGTTAAAAAAGCTATAAACTATAAGAAAAGAGCCTTTAAAAAATATAAAAATTAAGGAACACTAGTGTCATTTAAATGTTACAAAGAATATAACAGAATATGTAAAAGGGAAATCAAGGATGCAAAAATTAAAAACGAACGACAGATTGCAAAAGATAGTAGGACAAACCCCCAAAAATTCTTCATATATATTAATAGTAAATAGGTCAGGTCTGAGCATGTAGGCCCTTTACAAAATAATCTGGAGTGGGTGACTGGGGACAAAGAGAAGGCTAATGTATTAAATACTTTCTTCAGCTCTGTGTATACAAATGAGCATGGGGGAGCTCGTGTCCATAATGGGGGTGGTAGTGACACAGCCCCAAATGATTCACAATGGCTTGAAAGTGATATGGTCCAGAAATATTTAGACAGAATAAAGGTGGATAAAGCACCAGGACCAGATGGCATCCACCCACGGATCCTAAAATAATAAAAGACCACATAGATGAGTTCTTGCTGAAAAAAAAACTTTTTAAGCAACAGCCAGCATGGATTCATGAAAGACAGAAGTTGTCAGACAAACCTGATTTCTTTTTATGAAGAGGTAGGTAAAACCTTGGACAGAGGGGTGGCAGTGGACGTGATATACTTGGATTTAAAAAAAAAACATTCTATACAGTTCCCCACACACATGGCTAATGTGTAAGGTAAAGTCTACAGGACTGGAAATATCAGTTTGTAAATGGATAGAAAACTGGCTGAAAGATAGAATTCAGAGAGTCGTGGTTAATGATTCTCACTCTGAATGGTCTAAGGTTACCAGTGGTGTACCCCAAGGTTCAGTGTTGGGACCCTGTTTTTTTTACATCTTTATAAATGATATTGGGTCTGAGATCAAAAGTAACATTTCTGTCTTTGCAGATGACACAAAGCTATGCAGTGGAATAACGTCCTTACAGGATATCTACACTTTACAAGCCAAACTCAATGCTCTGTCTAATTGGGCGACTAAGTGGCAGATGAGGTTTAATGTAGATACATGTAAAGTTATGCACTTGGGGGCTAAGAATATGCATGCATCATACATACTAGGGGGAGTACAACATAAGCAGGGGAAGTGTCAAGCCTCGTACACACGACCAGTTTTCTTGCCAGGAAAACAGCGGGGGGAGCTTTTGGCCGGGAAAACCGGCCGTGTGTATGCTTGCTCGCAGTTTTCCCGACAGGAAAACTGCCGAAAATAGAGAACCTGCTCTCTATTTTCCTGCTGGGATTCCCGGCGGTTTTAAACCTTGCAGTTTTCCTATGGGGAAACACTGTGAGGGAGCATACACACGGCCGGGATTCCCTACCAAAGCTCTCCCTGCAGTTTTCCCGACTTACCGAGCAGGTTCTCGGGTTTCCCATCGGGATTCACGGCGGACTTTATACCCCCGTAATCCTGGTCGTGTGTACAGGGCTTCAGACTTAGCAGGGGAAATGTCAGTCCTCTGCACAGAGACCACTGCTTCCAAACAGAGAACAAGGGTCACCATGCTGGCAGGAGACATGCTTTTCTACTCATAGGGGGTTATTTACGAAAGGCAAATCCACTTTGGACTACAAGAGCAAACTACAAGTGCACTTGGAAGTGCAGTCGCTGTAAATCTGAGGGGTAGATCTGAAATCAGGGGAAGCTCTGCTGTTTTTTTATTATTACTGTGCCCCATTAAATGCTGCCAGTGTGCATCCCCCGCCCATCCGGCACTTACCTGTCTCGGTGGGGCATTGGGTCACAACAATGTCCTCCATGCTCCTCAATGTCTTCTCCCCTCCTCTCTTCCCATCCTCTGCTATGATTGGATGCCTGATAGGCATCCAATCACATCGCCTGTCGTTTCAGCCAATCAGGTAACAGATCCGAGCACCTGATTAGCTGAGAGGCAGTTCAGTGCTAGGAAAGCGAATATTAATTTGCTTTCCTAACACAACATTGAGTGAACAGCGAGCACCCAGCATGGCACCTGCTGTTCATCTTTTTGGACGCCTATTCGAGTCTATGGCTCTAATTAGGTGCTTCCAAAAACGACCCCGCCACTGTAATTCAGGTGCCCGGTACCCGAAAAGGTGTCGGGCACCTAAATAGGGGGTGGCAGCGGCGACCGAACATAGATTCATGCAATGCATGAATCTATCTATGTTGAGAGAGAAGAGGCAGGAGAGAGGGGGCGGCGCCCATGCACCCCTTATGGACGCACCGCCACTGATGGCCACCATTATTTTCCAGCACTGCCTTAACCCTCTTAAGCATGGAGTTCACCAGAGCTTCACAGGTTGCCACTGGAGTCCTTTTCCACTCCTCCATGATGACATAGAGCTGGTGTATGTTAGAGACAAAAGAAAAAGGTGAAAAGAGAGCCTCACCTGCAGTAATTACAGGGGACTATGCAGCTTATAGATAAGGGAACTTTATTACACAAAAATATCAAATGGTAATACAAAAAACCCCGGATAAAAATCCCATCACCAGCACCTCACCTTACTGAGTTGCTGGTGATCGGATTTTTATCCAGTGTTTTTTGTATTACCATTTGATATTTTTGTGTAATAAAGTTTCTTTATGTCTTGATAGGTTTGCAGTTGTGCCATACTCTTTCCATTTTCAGATGATGGATTGAACAGTGCTCCGTGAGATGTTCAAATCTTGGGATATTTTTTTTTAACCTAACCCTGCTTTAAACATCTCCACAACTTTATCTTTGACCTGTCCGGTGTGTTCCTTGGCCTTCATGATGCTGTTTGTTCACAAAGGTTCTCTAACAAACCTCTGAGGGCTTCATAGAACAGTTTTTTTTATACAGAGATTAAATTACACACATGTGTGTATTTACTAATTAGGTAACTTCTGAAGGCACTTGGTTCCACTAGATTTTAGTTAGGGGTATCATAGTAAAGGGGGCTGAATACAAATGCATGCCACACTTTTCATATATATTTTTGTAAACATTTTAAAACCATTTATCATTTTCCTTCCACTTCAAAATTATTTGCCATTTTGTGTTGGTCTATCACATAAAAATCCCAATAAAATACATTTAGGTTTTTGGTTGTAACATGACAAAATTTGGAAAATGTCAAGGGGTAGGAATACTTTTTCAAGGAACTGTATATTGTAGTATGGGGGAGCCCCAGGATCACCAGCCAGACAACTTTTTAAAAGCAAATGGTCTTTTATTGTCCAAACAGCAAAACAATGATTCTTTTCTTCAGTATAAAGCAAACAAAATAGTGCATACACTTCTGGTACAAAGCAACCACTTGACTCACCGCCAGTATAGACCTATCCCTCAACAGGGTTTTCAGTTCCCACTATCCCAAACAGGTCACATGGCCAAGCAGAGTCTCAGCAAAGGGCAGCTCACAGCACACTGTGTCCAGCTCCAAAAAACACCTCACAGACACCTGCTGACTGCTTCCTGCCCTGCCCTGTTCAGGCCTGCCTTGCAGGTGGGTTAATCCTGAGCAGTTAAACCCACCTCTCTTGTTGTCCCCTTAAAGGGACCACAACAAAAACACTTTATATATCATATTAAAGGAACACTAAAGTAAAAAAAAAAATTGGGGAAAAATAACAAACATGTTATACTTACCTCCACTGTGCAGCTCGTTTTGCACAGAGTGTCCCCGAACCTGGTCTTCTGGGGTCCCTTGGCGGCTGTCTCGTCGCCTCTTCGCAAGAACTTTTCACCTTCATGCGAGCGAGATCGCATGGTGCAAAGCTTTTGCGGGCGCGCTCCTGTGATACAGCGGCGGGCATAGCCCCCATGTTCTATCCACACCAGTGCTCACTCAAAACGAAAATAGTGTTGCATGGAAGTTTCTTTTAACAAGCCCTCAAAAGGGCTGCTTGCATTTTGCTGTAAGGTACACTTTAAGCAATGTTTTTTCTGTCCGTACGTCCGCTAAGATGTTTACTTCTTGGAATGAACTATTCCTCTAGCAGAATACGACAATCAATCCCTCTTCATTATGCACAATAAGTGAAATACACACAGCCGGGAACAGAATCACATTTTTCCCCTGACACAAAGCGTCCTCTCTGTCTTTCTTCATCTTCTCGCACATAATTCTCTCCCTTTTCATTTCGTGCCATGGGCAGGATTAATCAGCCAGGCACACTTCTTGTTGGTTGGCATCGTACGTTCCTGAGGCTGCGGCACGTGTCAAAAATAACTACGCCGGCAGAGGTTTATGGCAGTGCTTAGCCAGAGAGCTTTTAGCGCCTGGGCTGTTATTGTACTTTGCATTAGTACGCTTGGTTGTCAGTATTCATCATAGTGTATATGCTGTCTACACATTTTGGAGAAACGTGATATTGTCAGTCAGGGCACTCAGATAATTAACATTGTAAATAGAATCCATTACAAGAGATGAGATGGCTGAACCACCTAGATCGAGAGTTTATTACATGTAAAGAACATTCAGTCTGTCAGGTAAATCAATTTTCTTCTTTTTTCCCTCTCTAGGTAGTTAGTAAAGTAGACCAGTTTTAGTCCTGGAAACTGCCATGTGGCCTAATTAGAGATGAGCAGAGTGATTTAAAGTGATTTTAAAATGAAAACGTTTTTTTACCTTAACTAGTTCAGCTCTTTGGTTGTTCTATGTCGCCATAGTGACACTGTACCATTGGGGGGGGGGGGGGGGGCGATCAGTTTTTTTTTTACACTATTATTGCTTATAACAGTGATGATCAAAAGCAAAGTTTTAGCTTTCATGAAGGGCTTTCATTCATGACAGATTGCTTACTATTGTGATCTACGATTGGCTACAGATAATCACATGGTACAGGGTGCTGTGATTGGCCCATGTACCATGTGATAGCTGTGGGCCAATCAGAGCATTACAAAAGTAAGCAAAACAGTCATGAATGGAAGACATTCATGAATGTTTTACTTACATGTAATCATGTGATCACTATGATTGGTCATAGTGATCGCATGATACCCTGGTCGTTTACAGCAGGTACTGAGCACTGTCGTACTCTGTGTCCACAGGATACTGCAGTCACTGGCTTGCACCGTTGCATGCCCCTGGGGGTGCGCCAGTGCACATGTACTCAGCGACGTTCCATTACATCACGGTGCCTGCAGCTGCCGCCCACTCACAGTAAATGTAATGTGGGCAGGCAGCAAGTGGTAAATTATTATTTTTTTGTATCTGGGTCTTTTTTATTGTATTTAACAAAAAGGTCAAAACTGTTTGGCCAGCCAACCAGAAATCCCTCCAGGGTCAGTCACTGGTATTTCAGGTAAAAGTTTCAGGGCCCATTCACATTAGAAACTGCACATAACTGTGCGTTTTTAAATTTGCATGTTTACATGCATTTAAGGCATGCTTGAATGTGTTTTGCATGCGTTTTGCATGCGTGATGTGAACTATACCCATAGGATTACCTTGAATTTGGGCTGTTTGTGAAGTTGATGTGCAGTTCAAAATGCATCCAACTGCATTCAACTGTGTTCGGTGTGAAAGGGCTCTTAGCTGCTAGGAAAATGGAATTATGCTACTGAGAGTGTTTAGAGTTCAGGAGTGGGTTATGTACAAAGCAGGGGCGGACTGACCATCCACTGTGTACAGAGTGCAGAGTTCAGGGGTTCCCTGTGTGCAGGGTGTGCAACCCCAACCCCCCCCCCCCCTTAAAGCTTCCACAAAGCTTCCTCACATCTCTCTCTACTACCTGGCCCAGCTCTAGCTCTAGTAAGAGCCACCTCACCATCAGAATTTGAGTCCCCCACTCTCCCTTACATCACAGTGCACCCCCCTTTCCTTATGCTGCTGCTAGGAACAAGCTGAATGCATTGCTTGAAAACAGAAAGTAAGGGTCAGAAGTAGGACCAGGGGAGGGCTGGAGCTCTCCTGCAGCTGCAGGAGAGGTGCGAGGGCCACATGAAATGGCCTGGAGGGCAGGATTCGGCCTGTGGGCCTTGTGTTTGACACCTGTGTATTAGATCCAAGAGCCACTGAGCAAAGCTGTCCCTTGTAAACACAGAAAGCTTCAGTGTTTACACGTGATAGCGTGGAACAGGAGCAGAGGGTAAGAGCCGGCTGAAAAACTGAGTAGGGCCACATGACAAGGTCTGGTGGGCCGGATTTGGCCTGCGGGCAGGGGCATGGGACAAGGGGTGGGCAGGAGGGTCGGCTGCCCTGGACACTGTGGTATCATGTGGGGTGGGGGGGCACCTCAAGGAGATTGGGGGGAGGGGATTTGTGTTGGAAGGGGGGATATGGGGGAGGCAGGGGGTAAGTATTGTTCTAAGAGGGGAAATGGGGAGGGAGGGTAGTGCTAAGGATGGTAATCTAGAGGGATTTGTGCTGGGAGGGGGAATGGGAGAAGATTTGTGCTTGGAAGGAGGATTTGAGGAGAATTTGTGGTGGGAGGGAGGGATTTAAAGTGCGGGGGGGGAGAGATGTGTATCAGGAGGGGAACATTTAGGACTAGAGGCTTTGTAATAGGAGAGGGTGCATTTTTTGTTGAAAGGGGGCATTTAACCCGGGGGGGGGGGGGGGGATTTGAGGGCAAGGACTTTTGCTGGGAGAGGGGATTTCAGCAGGGGGGTGGATTTGTACTGGGAGGGGGGGATTTATGCTTAGGGGGTAATGCAGATTAGTGCTCAGTGTTTTTGTGGGGGGACTTGTGCTTATACATACTGTAGTGCTCATACAACTTGAGGGGGGGGGCAGATTTTGGCATGTTCGCCCTGGGCTCTACATGACCTTTTTCCGGCACTGCCTGCGGGCCTTGTGTTTGGCATATGTGGTCTAGAATATAGTATAACATATTGCATGCATGGAAGCTACCTAGGTGCATATCATAGGTCAGATATGATAGATGGATGGACTGTCTATACTCTTGCTAATGTATGACAAGAGAACGGGATACTCTGGAGGCTTCTGATGATACACAGTACCTTAGCAAATTAAATGTCATGCAGTTAGGGATTACTTCCACTTTAATATAAATAGGTGCATTGTGTCTCTGCTGAGCTGCACTGTGCATGACTTTCATGGGTTACAATCAGGTTAGGGTGATTGCATCTTGATTTACTCTTTTCGTCACTCCCAAAGTCTATTCTCCATTTTCATCAATATTTCAAGTCCTGACAATGTTGTTCTTGCCCTGGAAATGCGATGGAAACATAAATAGAATGTACCAGACTGAGGGAATAAATTGGAACTTTGGGTGTTGGTGCGTCTTCTGTCCTTGTCCTTCTGATAACTCAGAACTGACAAATTATCACAGAACTGTTAGGTCTCATGCACACGGGGCATTTGAATACCTTTTACTCCTGATAGGAAAAAGCAGCTTAAAAAACATGCCTAAAGCCTTGTATCGCATATACTTTTAGGCACATCAAGTGTTTGAGCGGTTATGGATTCCATTGCCCTAAAATATTAATTTGTTCTTGCCATTGGAATGATTGGAATGAATGATTGTTCAAGCACTAAATGTGTCCCAAAAAATTCTCTCCTGAACGCACTTGTAATGTTTTTTTTCCGCCTGTAAAGGCTCCTCTTCTAATACACTATAAATACTCAGGTATTAATGTACACATAGGGGTTGATTTACTAAATGCAAATAGACTGCACAGTTGCTCCAGAGCTTACTAAATAAGGGAAAGCTTCATTTTGTAAAGAGTACCCAATCACATGCAAGGAAGATGAAAAAAAACAGCATTTTTGCTTGCACACGATTGGATGATTGAAGTCAGCACATTCTATTTGCCTTTAGTAAATCAACCCCATAGGCTAACTGAAGTAACTGCTGCAATATACAAGGCTAATATATATACACAAAATTATTATCCCGAAAAAAAGTTTACGGATTCCCTCTATCTATTGCATAAATGGATTGATTGGTCTACGCCTATAATTAGCTAGTCTATTAAGACACACACGCTGCTGCTAGTAAAACAATATTTTTTATTTATTTCCCATGAAAATCTAACATCAAACCTTAAGCAGCAGAGTATATATACAAAAGAACATCAAAGATACTTATCACACATGGTTTCATCAGCTGGGTTCTGGATGGTGAAAGGGAATGAGCCAAAGGCTCACATGAGCATGACAGGAACCAAAAGTGGACAAGAGAACTCTTACTCTTCAGTATGTGCTTTTAACAATCATTCCCCTCACCCATAACCACCCTCACTTGCCTCCTGTCCAATCAGATAATGCCAAGCCATTCCTTCTTCTCTTTTTGAAGCTTGCTTGTAGAATCACTGATTCTCATCTTATTGTCATAGACACAAAGAAGCCGGCCCCCCCCCCCCCCCCCCGCTATGCAGACTTGGGACCGTCTGGCTGTAACCAGGAAGCGAAATTCCAGATTACCCCATCTTGCTTCCAACATATGATGCCGCTTTGCGTCTAAAGGGCGCATATCACCCTACTTCAGACATGGCTTCCAGAGAAACAGTCCCTATGGTCTTAACGCCCAACATGTATTTCCGAACAGTCCTTAACTGTCTTAATGTGTTGCATTCTTCAACATGCGCCTCAGAAACCGCTCCTATGGAATAGTCCATAACTGTCTTCCAACATGTGCTTCAGAACCAGTACCTCTGGAACAGTCCATAATGGCTTTACCGTGTTGCGCCTCTCAACATAGGCTTCCGAACCAACTCCTATGGAACAGTCCATAACGGTCTTAACGTGCTGTGCTTCCCAACATGTGCCGCTTTGCTACTGGGTGACACACCAACATCATTCTTCCGTGACAGCTTCCATGTCACCATTCTGTGTCTTCTGTATCTTCTCCTTTCCGATATCTTCAGGACGGGGTGCGGTATAGGCAAGGGGTGTCCATTCACTCACCATTCACCAGCACACACTCAGAGCAGCATATCTCAACCAGCTTTCAGATATAGGGCCTTTTTTGTCCATCTTACCAGCCTAATATACACCTTTATCACACTACCCTATGACATAAATCAACCCATTATCATAATATATGCATATATATGATCCATCCAATCACACCTCCCACTCTCAACCTCCTATAACTCTTTATTGTAGATACAGGTTGGGATTGGGCAGGCTTGCTCACAGTGGTCTTTCCTACCGCAACGTGGCCTGTCTACGGTACCTCAGGGCTCTAAATTAGCAGAAAAGTCTCTAATTTGTACGAAGAGATCCTACCGTCAATTTGTCCCTCAACTTGCATACTTGGGCCCCCCCCTTCTATGCAGACTTGGGACCGTTTGGCTGTAGCCAGAAGCGAAATTCCAGATTTCCCCATCTTGCTTCCAACACTTACATAGAGGTGTGTTTACAGGCTAAAAAATAAAAAAAGTCAAAGGCTGTGTAGCGGGTGCACCCCCCACCGGCCGCCATCAGGACACACACATTGCCTGGCTCCAAGGGACACAGGAGCCTGTCAGCAGCTGTGGGGGAATTCCCCCTCTCTCTCCACACTGACACTGTACAATGTGCAAGGAAGCAGGAGGAGGTGAGCCTATCACTGTGCAGAGCTGCTGCGGCACAGGATCCTGGGACATGTAGACCCTAGCACCAGTGACCCCATTGTAATCCCTGAGGGGCAGAACTAGACACACCAGCATGCACTGGAGAAAGAAGGAAAGGACACCAAGAGGCTGCCTGGGGAGAGGTGCTGCCTTCTCAGGGTCGGTGTGCCTTTTCTCCCACAGATCTCTTGCCAGTTAGGGAAATCCTGCCTGAGTGGGGGAACCCCGGGTGCATCTCCAGGCGCACCTGTACAGACAGTGTGACGCTTTCCGTTAGTGAGGTAGCCTAGTCGGGCTACTTGAAGAGCTCACTTGCCAGGACATCTCCTTTGGGCCTTGGTCGCAGGATTGGTGAGCAAGCACTTGCCGATCTTACAGAGACACAGAGACACTGCATGCAGACGTTGCCTATTTTTGCCTACACTAGTAGAACACCGTGCTGCACCTATCCTCTGCCAGGCAGTGAAAGTGTTCTTTCTGTTTCAGGAGTTCCACAGTATACTGTACATCACTCCTGCCAAACAGGACACCTAAGTGCACCAACTAAAGTAGCTAGCTGAAGATCAAAGTCTTTCTTGTCTTTTTTCCATTTACCCTCAAGGGACTGAAGTCACTGGTGCCATACAGGCACACACATACACCCAGGGCTCAGGATATGTAGTGAATGAGCGGTATAATCTGGCTTGGGAGTTACACTATCGAACACTGAACTAGGTACAGGTTCTTTGGGCCTGTGGTGTCAGGGGACAGACGGGAGAGGTCTGACATGAAAAGAGCACCATTTTATCTCTGCTAATTTTCTCTTTGCGCTGATTGTATTCATTCTGTTTCAAAGCATTTGCTATTTTGTGACCTGTCATTGTTAGTCTGGTCACCTCTGCTTTCAGGTTTATTCACCTTGAGGAGTTACCTGAAAGCAGCCAGATGACATTCAGTCGATATCGCACAGTAGATTTACTTGACATATATTTGTCTATTATTCAGTTGTACTGTTACTGTTTGTTCCATTTCTAAGAATTTTCACAGTAAAGATAATTTCTGTGTTTACTACAATTTGTTAAGTTCGTACTAACATTATCACCGGGTGTGCCAGAGGGGCTAAAACTGTTCTTGGGGTTGAGAGGCAGAATACAGAACCAAATATACTCAAGCGGCTCCTTCGGGGGGTAGCGCTACACCTCTAAAAGGGGATTTTTTTAATTGGTAGTAAAGCCAATTGGAGATTTTAATAAATATAATAAGGCTTATCTGTAGGTAAAATTAATATCTCCTAAATGTCTCGTACATACGATCGGATTTTCCGACAACAAATGTGTGCTGGCAGGGTTTATTCTGATAATCCGATTGTTTGTATGGACTTTCCGACAACAAATGTGGGATAGCCATGCTCTCAAATTTTCCAACAACAAATTTGTTCCGTCGGATTATCCAATCTTTTGTACACAAGTCCGTCAGATTAAAATCCAAAGTACAAACACGCATGCTCCGAAACCAATGCTAACCATAAGACAACATTAGCAGAAGATGCCCAAAGGGTGGTGCTAAAGAGCAGAAAAAACACGTAGTTTCGTGGATGTTGGCTTAAAAAGTTCTGCCGTCTGTATGCAGAGCAAGTTCACGGCCAACGCCCTTTACAAAAAATTCCACGGATTGGAAATCCGACCGTGTGTACGAGGCTTTAGAGTTCTTCTCTTGGTGACAGTACTTTTCCGTGTCTTATTGTTTCTGAGTACACTGTTTTGGTGCAAAACTATTGTGTACCAAAAAATTCTTAGCCCATAGGGGCAGAGGAAGCTTCTCTTGGACTCTTAAGCCTCGTACACATGATTGGCTTTCCATAAAACAAATCCGTGAAATTTTGTCCGAAGGGCATTGGCCATGAACTTCTTCTGCATACAGATGGCAAAACGTCAGCCAACAAATATGAAAGTACGTGGTTTCTCAGCTCTTTAGCGCCGCCCTTTGGCAACTTCTGCTAATATGCTATGGTTAGCATCGTTTCTGAACATGCGTGTTTGTAGGAACAAAGATTGTCTCTGGACAGCCACACTCTGAACAAATTGTAGCCTTTTATTAAAAGAAGGACAGCACTACAAGTCAGAGCAAAATAAAATAAAACCTGACTGCTGACACGTTTCGCACTGAAACTAGTGCTTAGTCATAGCTTATGCGTGTTTGTACTTTGGATTTTTTTTCCGACTGACTTGTGTACACACGATTGGATAATCCGACGGCACACATTTGTTGTCGGACAATTTTAAAGCATGCTATTAAACATTTGTTGTTGGAAAATCCGACAACAGTTGTCTGATGGAGCATACAAATGGTCGGATTTTCCGACAAAACCCTGCCATCGCACATTTGTTGTCGGAAAATCCAATCGTGTGTATGAGGCTTTAGAAAGACAGCGTAGCAGCTATTATACACAGTGCAGATCCATCAGACAATACATTCTTCCTCCTTCCACTTCCCTTGATTAGCAGTTGTTCTTGGCTGCTGTAAAGGGATTTGCAACATTGTAAAGTGATTTTTTTTTTGCAGCCAGAGTTGGAGCTCTGCTGTTGCTTGGCGGTCCTCTAATTCACATGCCATGTCCTAATGTGTCTAATCCGAGGTGTCCACCTACCTCAGGCTCATTTCCTTACCTTTTATTCCTTTCACACTTAATTCTTCCTTCTTAATTCCCCCCTTTTTTGTCTGCCACAGCTGCAGGCCCTGCGTTTAAATGGAGCATGGAATGATGAAGAAGGCTGAATGAGGTGACAAGACATTTAAAATCTCATTTGCTACGGGTTTCAGAGTGGAATATTAATGCTGATTATGGGAAGACGAAAGCATTTACAGCCAGAGTCTCAGCATTAGGGCTGCATAAAGGTTAAACACACAGCACTGCACCTCCATTTACTACTAAATCATACTCCTGGTTTCAGGTTTAAAAAATATAACCACCTGGAATAGTCACATGGGGCTGAAAAAAAGATCTTTTAAAATAGATCTCCATAGAAAACAAACAAAGATGAACAGATAACTAAAAGATATAATAAAAAGGCATCTTAAAGTGCCACTAAAGGCAATAATTTTGGATAGAGTAAGGGAAGGTTATAACCCTTTGGCAGTGTTTTTTTTTGGGGGGGGGGGGGTTGCCATCTGTGTCCCATTGGAGAGATTTCCTTCCACTCCCTGTCCCAAAGCCAATACAGGAAGTGAGAGGAAATCCTTCCAAAATCCTGGGCTGACACAAGGGTAACCGAAACTAGTGTCTCTAATGGAAAATATCCCTTCTATTACAGTTCTGATGTCAACCCAACTGTTATCACTTTAATTAAAGTGGAGTTTCCATCCCAAAACATTTTTTTTCATTATTGTGCTCATTAGACCTAAAAAAGTAAAAAAAAAAATGTGTGTCATCATTTCCCAGGATGCAGTGCACTGTCCAATTATCACTCCCCATCCAAGACTTCCAGGAAGTAAGTGCTTGTAGGTTTCACAATGCCCACAAGCAAAATGACAACGGTGTAGACATAGTTTTATAAACTATCTTTTTTTAATATCTATGCGGATCGGTGGCGGATTGTAAAATAGTAAGTGACCGGATTTATATTATAAAAACGCAGGATGAAAGGACATACATTTAAAAAATGCTAATTGTGGTTGGAACTCCGCTTTAATTAACAGTTAACAGGACAAATAGGGAGGATGAATCTCCCTAATGGGGGCACAGACAGCATTAACCTCCTGGGCGGTGTTCCCGAGTCTGACTCGGGGTGAGATTTTTGGGCTAGGATCGGTAACCCCGAGTCAGACTCGGGCTTGCCTCGCTGGATGTACAGGGAGTTTTACTTACCTTGTCCCTGGATCCAGCGATGCCACCGCGCTGTGTGAGCGAGCGGGACCTCGCTCAATTCACACAGCATCCTCCTGTGACGCCGATCTCCGTTCCCTGCGACGTTACGACGCACGGGGACGGAGAACGGCGCCAAATTTAAAAAGGTAAACAAACACTTTACATACAGTATACTGTAATCTTATAGATTACAGTACTGTATGTAAAAAAAAACACACCCCCCTTGTCCCTAGTGGTCTGCCCAGTGTCCTGCATGTCATTTTATATAATAAAAACCTTTTTTCTCCCTGCAAACTGTAGATTGTCCATAGCAACCAAAAGTGTCCCTTTATGTCAAAAATAGTTTTAGATCAGCTAGAAAACAGCGATAATAAATTATAATCACTTGCAGAATTGTGCGATAGCGATTTGTGGGGAAATTTGTCATAAAAAAAATAAAATAATGACAACGACAATTCTGCAACTGAGCAAATTTCAGTGATTTTGATTTGATTACATTATTGAATAATTTTTATTATAATTATATTATTATTTGTTATAATTATTTATAGTTATTTATTATATTATAATTTATAATTTTGTTTTTAAAAAAATGTCATACCCGGGATGCCTATTAGAATCTTGTTTGGTCAGATTTAAGTGAGTTATTTCTAAAAATTACAGGCCTACAATATAAAACGCCAAATTTCCTTGCAAATAATGGTACCGCTTTCAGCATGTTTTTTCTGAAAGAATCATACCGCCAGGGAGGTTAAAAAAATTGACAGGTGTTCTAATCCATCTCCAACCTGTCCAAAACAAAAAAAATTGCTTTTAGTTACACTTTAAGGTGCAATACTTACTAGTTTAGAGCTGCCCCTGTAGTACTTCTTGTCATCCAGAAGATGTCCTCAGTATTGAAGACAATCTGCATTTTTCAATCCACTTCCTCTGGGCCCAGCCTGTGACTGGACAGTGAAAAGAGAATACATTACAGCCACAAGCAATTTTAAATGACATGTTTTCCTTTAGAAATTTAGATTTTCTGCAGTACTGTTATAAACATGGGAAAGATGCGCTATTTTACAGGCAGACTAAAGGGACCCCCCAGGCACAATATTTGAAGGAATATTTAATTTCTATTGCTTCACTTTGAGCATTATTAAAATCACTGTTCCTGAGAAAAATGCCTTTTTAATAAACTTTTTTTTGCATTGATACATGTCCCCTGGGGCAGTACCCGGGTCACCATACACTTTTTATGGCAATACCTTGCATATAAGCCTTTAAAATGATCTTCAGTGTTCTGGCTGATGGGGCCAAGATTTTACAATACATGGCCCCTTCCATTGGCCCCTCAATGCGGGAAAAGTCGTTCTGTACCTAGCAGAGAAACAGCCCCAAAGCATAATGTTTCCACCTCCGAGCTTGACCGTAGGGACGGTGTTCCAGAGGCGTATCTAGTGGAAATAGCGCCTATGGCAAGCACTGAAACTGCACCCCTGTCGAAACATTTGAAACCCATCTTTCAGATAACCCTAACAAAAAAAATAGCTAACAAAACTAGTGATATTTATCATCCCTTGTGATACCTTGGGTAGTGACATATCCTCTTTATGGAGAAATCTGGGGTTAAACCCCTGATCCCTCCTCTGCCTTCCAAGGCCAGGTAAATGCAGAACCAATACTGGAAGTGATGAAATCTTCATCACTTAAGGCCTCAGTTTTCACAGAGGATAGGGGGAAACTGATGTTCCTCCTTCTTCTTTGTACGCTGCCAATCCGACCAGATGGAATGGGATAGCCTGGGAGAACAGGGGAGGGCTGTGGCTGAACGCAGCAGTGATAGCACTGCCATTGTCCATTAGCAAAGATGCTGAAAAGGAGATCCTGCCTATGCTTGGGAGGAGGGAAGAAGAGACCCTCAGACCCTGGTAAGTGCCTTGCTGCCCAGCCACTCAACAGCGCCCCCTTCATATGGCGCCCATGGCACTTGCCATGGCTGCCATACCCTAGATACGCCACTGCTGTGTTCTTAGGGTCATAGCCAGCATTTTTCCTGCAAACACAGCGAGTTTCCCTCCCTGTACAGTCATGTTAATGAACATCTAAATGATTCCGAGAAGGATTGGGAGAAAGTGCTGTGGTCAGATGAGACCAAAATTTGGCTCTTTGGCATTAACTCTACTTGCCATGTTTGGAGAAAGAACAATTGCGGACTATGACCCTAAGAACACCATTCCTACAGTCAAGCACGGAGGTGGAAACATTATGCTTTGATAGAGGTACAGGCCGAAATCGCCGCATTGAGGGGCCAATGGACAGGGCCATGTATTGTAAAATCTTGGATGAGAACCATCTTCCCTCAGCCAGGACACTAAAGATGGGTCGTGGATGGTTCTTCCAGCATGACAATGACTCAAAACATAGAAGAAGCACATTAAGGTCATGGAGTGGCCTAGTCTCCAGACCTTAATCCTATATAACATTTATGGAGGGAGCTGAAACTTCCCGTTTCCAAGGGACAGCCAAGAAACCTTAAGGATTTAGAGAAGATCTGTAAAGAAGAGTGGACCAAAATCCCTCCCAACTTCAAGAAACGTCTTCCCTCTGTGCTTGCCAACGAGGGTTTCTCCACCAAGTATCAAGTCATGTTTTGCTTCAGGGATCAAATACTTATTTTACTCACTGAACTGCAACTTAATTCATAGCATTTGTTTTATGGATTTTTGGTTAATATTCTGCCTCTATCATTTGAAATACACATATGATAAAAATTACAGACCCTTCATTTCTTTGTAAGTGGGAAAACTTACAAAATCTGCAGGAGATCAAATAATTATTTTCCCCACTGTAAAGTGCTGCAAAAACTGTCTGTACTATTTAAATACCTGTAATAAAATAAATAAATAAGTGTTAGGCTGCATTCACATCTGTGTGTATTGCGTGTATTGATTTACTAGCATTCTTATTTGAGAGTTTTTGAGCGTTTTTAGAAGTGTATTACAAGCATTTTACGGCTTCAGGCATTTTGTTTTTAACCAATAGAAAGCACTAGGGGGGGGAGAGGGAGAGGAAATTAGGGGTGGAGAGCTTCTGTTTGAGCAGAAAACGCATGTAAAAAGCTCAAGTCAGGCATTTCTATTGAAGTCTATCAGGCCAAAAAAGCTTGTAATCTGCCAAAAAGAAGCTCATGTACTTTTTTGAGGGACAGGCATTGGCTTCAAGCAACAGAACGCTCAAATGTGAACAGGGGCCATTGAAATGAATGGAATTTAGCTTGTTGAGCATTTTAGAGCTACAAGCTTCAAGCAGAAAATTGCTCAGGTGTAAACAGGGCCTTACAATGACACAAAACTTAGCTTGCCTATACTTCCCCCAACACTCAACTCTTTAAAACCTGTACCACGAAGCCTGACACTAACTTAATCTAAAGTAATACTGAACAATATCCTTATTGTCCAAAAATAATCCATATACTGTACATTGACTACTTTATGTCCCATTTGTTTGGAAAGAGCAGTGCGCGTTGGATATGGTCATGACCACTACAAATCCAATAATTCATAGTCCCTAGTCCATCTTGAGAGCGAGAAAGAGAGGGTGGCTACATGCCTACATACAGTGGAACCCGAAGCTGTATCCTGGCCTAGGCCAACAAGGACCAGGCCTAGGGCAGCACTTTGCACGGGGACAGCACGGAAAGAGTCCCCGCAGGCTTGCGCTACACTGTTAGTGTAGGGCCAGTCTTATGGGGCGGACTTGGCTGAGAGGAAAATTAGTCTAGCATCCCTATAAAGTGGCCTCACTACTTCCGTCATGTAGGCGGCCAGCATTCCACAACTGTGGGGGGGGGGGGGTGCTGCTTCAAATTTTGACTGTCCTATCATCCTGGACCACAAACCTTCCTCACTGTGCTATATGTTTCTGCTGCACCATTGGCATGGTTATATCTTCTAAAGTCCTGTACACACGATCGGAATTTCCGATGGAAAAAGTCAGTCAGACTTTTTCCATAGGAAATTCCAACCGTGTGTATGCCCCTTTGGAGAAATTCCATCGGAAATTCCAGTGAATTCCATCGAAGTTTAAACATAGAACATGTTCTATTTTACTCCGATGGAATTCCGTCAGAATCTTGATCGTGTGTACAAGGCATTAGTCCTCTCCATAAAATTATCAGAAATTTGTGCTTAAAGTAGAACTATAGACACACTTTTTTTTTTCATTTTGGATAGAGAAAGGGAGGGTTATAGCCCCTGTCAGTTTATTTTCTATCATCCCTGTCCCATTGCAGAGATTTCCCATCATTTCCTGCCCCATAACAAAACAGGAAGTGAAAGGAAATCTATGCAAATTAAGGGAATTCACCCCTCCCTCCGGCCCTTAAGAACTAGTGTCCCCACTCAAAAATTTCAGAGCGGGTCTTAAAAAGCAAGGGGTGTGGCCTTGACAGAAAGGGGTGGGTCATATTTAAATTAGGGGGTGCACAAGTTTAGTCAGGCCTAGGGCAGAACAAATCCTAAATACACTACTGGTGGAACCATGGAGAACAAATGCAGCCACCCTCTAACAGGAAGTCGGATTGCTTATTCATCCTAGGTCGGGAGCCTCTGCGCCTACAGAACTGAGATCCAAGCACCAAAGGAAAAAGATGAACTGTAATGTACACTCAGGAGCTGAGAGACACCATGCAAGATAGGGTTTTGGTGGGACAATTCTCAGAGTCCATTAAGTCATTTAAAACCAAATATAGAAAATAATATAAATCTCCTTTTATCCTTTCGGAAAGAAGACTAGCACCGTTCTATTCAATTAAGAATACATATTAAAGTTTAGCAAAAATGCTGTTGTTGCAGCTGCTTTGTAAGCATGCCAGCTACAAAGATATTGTCGCCTGCCCTGAATGTCTTCCCAAAAATAATGGCAAATCCGAAATAACATAAAAAAGGGACAGGAACTGTACATTACTAAGATACATTTCTTCTCCTTGGCTGAAATATGATTTTTTTTCCCCATTTGGTGCATTAAAGAATGAAGCCGTGCCATCCAGCTCTTTGTCTCAATTGGTCGAAAATGTCAGCATGAAAAAAACTTGGTGTGAGCAGCTCATCACCGGCAGAGTTAATATTAATCACGGCACATCTATATATAGCTGTGGAATTTACACAGCATCCTCTCTATACACCACCTTCGCGAGGAGCGAGCCTTGTCTGTGCAATCAACTCAGCTGTAGGCAGATTGGAATTGTCCTCGGCAGAGCGGCGGAATTGTTCCAATCACCAATCACAGTGTAATTCCCTTGTTCAGTACAAGCTCTGTACAATATGCTGATTAGTTCTCAGCCCTGTAAACCAGCTGGGAGGTCGCTTTACCCGACTCTCTGGGTCATTCTTACAGCTCGATATGCATGGACTGTTTATTGACTGGGACTGTCAATCATGCCCACGATACGTACGACACATAACTAAATATACAGAAATTTTTCAGTATACAAGGTTACAGCTATGGCAGCTAATTTTAGAAATGCAAACAGACGCTTGCATTTAGTTTATGTGTTGAAAAATAAGTTACTGGAAACATATCAGTCGCTGTAGCTGGGAATTTCAACTTTCTAGACTCAATTAGCTAGATTCAGAATGGCGAGCGCATACTTGCGGCGGCGTAGCTTAAGGCATTTAATCTACTCCGCCATAAGTTAGCGAGGCAAGTACATGATTCACAATGTACTTGCCTGCTAAGTTACGGCGGCGTAGCCTAAAGCGGGCGGGCGTAAGGGCGCCTAATTCAAATTTGGCTGAGGGGGCGTGTTTTATGATAATTAGGCTTGACCAGCCGCACGGGCCTATTGATTTTGACGTGGACGTAAACGACGTAAATCCCTATTCACGGACGACTTACGCAAATGACGTAAAATTCGCGAATTTCGAAGCAGGAACAGCGGCCATACTTTTTTTTTTTGTAAAATTATTTTTTATTTAGTTTTCAAAACACGTATACAATAACAGGCCACATATGTGACCAACATTGACCGGTTAAAACACAGAGACCGGTGTACAAAACCCGAACATGACAAAACTGAAGGGAGGAAAAAAAAAAGGGGGGGGAGGGGGGGGAAGGAATGAGGGGACCGAAATGCTCACATTGAACCCCGTCAGCAGGTGCTGAACGGGCTAGGATGGATAGAAATGAAAATATGGGTCAGAGCACAACCGATCCCCCCCACAAAATATACCTGAGACTCTTCCACCTACACCCAGCTCCAGTGCCAAATCTAATGACGTATGGCCCCATTCTCTCCCAAGGAGCCCATACATAGCAATAGCTTACCCCAAGATCCTCCACAGACCTGAATTGTCACCCCTATGCGTGTGGGTCATAGTTCTCCCCAGTTCCTTCCTTCAGGATTCCCCGACCACTGTAGCTGCTAGGCACTAAACTTCTCCATCAATGTGGCTTAGTCTGATACCGTATCTGTGGAGGCCATCCAACCCCCCCACACCTTATCGAACTTGGTCAATGCCCCTCTACTCAAGTATGTGGCTTTGTAAAATGGGATGGCTTTGTTGACTAATACCTTCCAGGCTGTCACCGTCGGGGCAGAGGAACTTTTCCAAGAAAGAATAATTCGTTTCTTAGCATAGAAGAGCACAAGAATGAGAAGAGTCCATACAGCCCTAGTCGTAGCTAGGGGTTCAACCAAAAGTAGCAAGCACACCTCCACAGTCATGGGGATTGAAATAGTAGTGACCGACCGGATGCAATCTACCACTGCCTGCCAGTACGCCTGAATCTGGGGGCACTCCCAAAAAATATGCATAAAATCGGCAGTAGGCATGGAGCACCGCCAGCAAGCCGATCCCTGACCCCTGAACATTCTAGCCAGCCTGGCAGGAGTCAGGTACGCCCTATGTAGGAACTTGTAGTGTATAAGTCTGTCTCTTGTAGAGACTAAGGCCTGGAAAGCCGCCCCCCAGACATCGTCCCAGTCGTCCCTGTCCAATCCCGTGGTCACCGAGTCCCAAGCACGCCTACAAGGCGACAGCAACCCGGTGGTCTCGGGAAAAAGGTCTTTATAGAGGCTGGAAACCTCCTTGGGAAGTGGTTCACTACGAGCCAGTGACTCCAGGTCCCCAGACTCCAGAACCAAAGGATTCCCTCCGAACTGGGCCTGAAACGCATGGCGCAATTGTAGGTATCTAAAAAAATGGGTATTAGGTAGGTCATATCGCGTTTTCAAGTCATCAAACGTCCTCAAGGTACCATTCACTACAACGTGGCTTAAGGTCTTAATCCCATAGGCCGTCCATACCACCGGGTCCGGGTAGTCCAGAAAGTGGACCAAGTTGGGGTTTCTCCATAGGGGCGCGTGGGGGGAGAAGGTAGCACGATCAGTAGGTCTTAATGCTTGCGCCACTACCCATGCTCTGATCACTGACCTCATGGAGGGTGTTAAGGGGTACGGGGCCCTCGGGCCCCTGTAGACTAACCAGGAGAGTAACAGCGGCCATACTTTAACATTACTATTCCATCTATAAGATGGAATAACTTTAGGCCTGATAAGGCTTTACGTAAACGGCATATCTGTACTGCGTCGGCCGGGCGTACGTTCGTGAATAGGCGTATCTAGTGATTTACATATTCTACGCCGACCGCAATGGAAGCGCCACCTAGCGGCCAGCCTAAATATAGCACCCTAAGATAGGACGGCGCAATAGGTTTAAGTGTATCTCTGTTTAAGAATACACTTAAACTTAGGTCGGCGCAGATTCAGAGTTAGGTTGGCGTATCTACTGATACGCCGGCCTAACTCTTACTGAATCTAGCTAAATGAGTGGGTATATACAAAAGAAAATGTAAGCAATCTAACCAGGGAGTCAGTCCATATTCATTTTCTTTTTATATCAATAAATTTTTATTGAAATCATTTTCTGTAAGGGTACAAACAACGCATAAAAAAAAAAAATCAAATATCATTGGCATGGCACATAGTTAAAGTGTTACTAAACCCAGGACTCTGTTTTCACTATATCTGGTCCCCCACAATATACAGAACATGGAAATGCTATTATTTTAGTAAATATCAACTTCTAAATACCCTTTCTCATCAGCAGTATATAGCAGTGTTATGACTTCTATGAGCCTCTGGTTAAAGCTTGTAGAAGGAGTTTTCATTATATTCTGACTGTCCTATGAGGCTGCAGGACCCCTGACCCTCTGTCTGGACAGTGCTGATTGGCCATGTGCTGATCACATGCATCCTCATAAGAAAAATAAACTCTCTAGCAATACACATCAAACTGAGCATATGCAGAGTGCCCTCAAGGAACTGTTCTATCAGCAGACGGCTGGGGACTGTGGAGAAAGGGGAGGATCAGAGAAGACAGGATCAAAACGCCTTTTTACACCATGCGTGAGTATAACAAGCATGCTTTTCTGCATATACAGACTGATTTTACTGTTGTGGGTTTAGTAACATCTTGGAGGGCATATTTTTTTTTCTATTTCTTAAATTGTCTATATAGTGTAAAAACTGTGGGAGGAATTAGGGTCGTAAATTTGGCTATAATAATAATAATAATATATATGTGAGATAACAATAAGTGATCTTGCTATGCAAGAACACTTAATGAAGACATAGCATACCTAGTGTAGTAGTCAAAAATGTAATAGTACATAAATTATAACATTTAATGGTATTAGAATGTGATAACATGATCGGTTTATATTTAAAACAGTAAAAAGGGGGACCAATTTATTGAAGCGTGTCCTTATGGTAAAAGAGTAGGACTTTAATACGCTGGCACAGTCTACTTGGTATAGGAACTGGTTGGTAGTACTGGTATTACCATATATATGCAAAATTACATCTATTGGCTCATAGTAGTCATATTTGGTACATTTTGTAAACATTATACAAAACCAGTTTCCTTAAAATGTATCTCCATGGTAATTATGACCATGATTGGTTGGTGAATTCCAATCTATGTACCGGGTAGTTGGTGGTGCAGTAGCAGTATGTATGCGAGGGGGCATCTTATTGGCTCAATGCATTTTGTGGCTACTGCCACTCTTCAGGAGCAGGTATGAGGTAGAAGTCTATAAATACTAAAGCAATAGGATTTAGGGTAAATTGGTATATTGAATTGAATGTATGGGGAGGGAGGGAGAAATAGAGCAATAACAATTCCCAGGGTTACTTGCAGGTATGCTATGACTGTGGGTATAGGCGTGGAGGGCGGGGGGCCGGCGGGAGGAACAACAGCCCCCGGAAGCTGAGGTGGATTGACCCCACCATGCAAGCTGGAAATCCGGTAAAGAAGTTGGGGTTCCCAAGGAGGGACCTCCATGGGTATAGATTTGTGGATATGTCTTTCACAGGTGTAGCCATCTATAGGGGACAAAGTGTATAATAAGTGAATGTGAATTATCCAAAAATATATCTATATAAAAATGAACCCTAAATAAAATAAACTATCTTATATGTCCCTTGCTCTAAAGAGAAAAAAACACATAAATTTTGGTTATATGAACTACCTTTCAGTCTTTATGTCTAATAGTTCACTTCAAGCACTGATTTGTTGCAAGTTTGCACTTTATATGTTTCACTATATTTAATGTCTGCACTATTTTCATTTATTTTAACACTGCTTAATCTATTTATGTTTACATATTCATAGACATTGATGAAAGGCATGAATCTTAGGTTTAAGTACAATGCATTCAAATTCCAATTCCTTTGTGCACTTGCTTCTACATATTTTGTCAATATTGGCTTCTTCAGATGCCAGGAATACAACTATGTAGAAAAAGAGCATTCAGTAGAAATACACACTAATAAAGTACTTAAGGAAATGCCAAAAAATAAATTTCAAACCTTCAATCACACACTCACCACACCTGGCAACCCAACCATGCAGAGACAAAGACAGTTGCGGCAGAAGAGAACAGCCACAATGGGACTAAACTGCATGGTGAAGAATAACCCACAGGTCATCGCCATTGGCCCGCAATCTGTGTGGGGTCAACTGTAGAGGAGATTTAATGTCTCAAAGCAACACAGTCATGCAATATAAATGGCAACAAATAAATATTAAATAAATTCAGAACCTATAACCTTATATGGTTAAATTAATACTATAATTACAGTAAATATAAGTTAATAGTAATACAGTAAATATTAAATAAATGCAGACCCTATAACCTTATTTATAAGGTTTGCTATAATTACAGTAAATTTGCAGATTTGGAATTGCAAGAATTGCCGCAATTCTGACTGTTATTCCAAATCAGTAAGGCACATGGTGCTCAATAAAAGTTACTCTGCGAACAGGGTCTTAGTTTTGTTCTTCACTTGTTCTTAAGGAATTTTACAAATATTGCAAAAATAAATACATACATACTGTAGATAAATAAATATAGACCCATAGAATGGAACCCAGAAGGTGTGAAATGAATGTGTGAAAAACTGGATTACAGCTCAAGATCTTTATAAATAGTTTCTTCTGCAGAAAATATAAAGTAGTTTCCAATAAACAGTATGTCCAGGCATTACCTAACATTTCCCCATGCTTCCCTCTCCCCACTAGAGCATATTTTACTAATTGTATTATCATGTACTTTATTGCTGTAGCAAGAAACCATTTTATTGCTCCCCATGGCTTCAACACTAGTAAAAAACTGAGCACACATCAGTTCTGTCAGAGCAAGGTTCAGTGAACATGTATGACATACAAGTGCCGAATCCAAACTCCACTAAAGTCAACCGGAGCTGAATGTTAAAAGTAGTTCTAGACATTTTGTAGGCTGATATTGCCTCTCAAACAAATGTCACAGGGAGCTGGGTACTGCAATGGGTAACATACTAAAGTAAAAAAATAAATAAATGTAAAATGTAATTTGACTAAGAGTAGTGAGTTTAGTAATGCTTGAAGCAGAGCTTTACCCTTCCAACCCTTCCAACCCACTACCAAGTAACTATAGACCTGTTAGTTTAACTTCTATAGTTGGGAAGATACTGGAACGTTTAATAAAAGACCACATGGATGAGTTCTTGCTGGAAAAAAACTATTTAAGCAGCAGACAACATGGATTCATGAAAGACAGAAGTTGTCAGACAAACCTGATTTCTTTTTATGAAGAGGTAAGTAAAACCCTGGACAGAGGCGTGGCTGTGGACGTGATATATTTGGATTTTGCAAAAGCGTTCGATACAGTTCCGCACACACGGCTCATGTGTAAGGTAAGGTCTACAGGATTGGATATATCAGTTTGTAAATGGATAGAAAACTGGCTGAAAGACAGAATTCAGAGAGTCGTGGTTAATGATTCTTACTCTGAATGGTCCAATGTTATCAGTGGTGTACCCCAAGGTTCAGTGCTGGGACCCTTACTTTTCAATATATTTATAAATGATATTGGGTCTGAGATCAAAAGTAACATTTCTGTCTTTGCAGATGACACCAAGCTATGCAGTGGAATAACGTCCTTACAGGATGTCTCCAATTTACAAGCCGACCTCAATGCTCTGTCTGATTGGGCGACTAAGTGGCAGATGAGGTTTAATGTAGATAAATGTAAAGTTATGCACTTGGGGGCTAAGAATATGCATGCATCATACATACTAGGGGGAGTACAACTGTGGGGGTCTGTAGTGGAGAAGGATCTGGGGGTTTTAGTTGATCATAAGCTCAATAATGGCATGCAATGCCAAGCTGCGGTTTCCAAAGCGAGCAAAGTCCTTTCTTGTATTAAGAGATGTATGGACTCCAGAGACAGAGATATAATTTTGCCCCTGTACAAATCATTAGTAAGACCTCATCTGGAATATGCAGTTCAGTTTTGGGCACCAGTTCTCAAAAAGGATATAGGAGAACTGGAGAAAGTGCAGAGAAGAGCAACCAAACTGATAAGAGGCATGGAGGAGCTCAGCTATGAGGAAAGATTAGAGGAACTAAATTTATTCACTCTTGAGAAGAGGAGAATAAGGGGGGATATGATCAACATGTACAAATATATAAGAGGTCCATACAGTGAACTTGGTGTTGAGTTATTCACTTTACGGTCATCACTGAGGACAAGGGGGCACTCTTTACGTCTAGAGGAAAAGAGATTTCACCTCCAAATACGGAAAGGTTTTTTCACAGTAAGAGCTGTGAAAATGTGGAACAGACTCCCTCCAGAGGTGGTTCTGGCCAGCTCAGTAGATTGCTTTAAGAAAGGTCTGGATTCTTTCCTAAATGTACAGAATATAACTGAGTACTAAGATTTGTAGGTATAGTTGATCCAGGGTAAATCCGATTGCCTCTCGGGGGATCAGGAAGGAATTTTTTCCCCTGCTGTAGCAAATTGGATCATGCTCCGCTGGGGTTTTTTGCCTTCCTCTGGATCAACTGTGGGTATGGAGTTGGGTGTATGGGATTTTACTGTGTTTTTTTATTTTGTTTTTTGTGGTTGAACTGGATGGACTTGTGTCTTTTTTCAACCTGACTAACTATGTAACTATGTACCCCAAATTAGTTTTTTGTTTTTTATCCCTGCCTACCTGGGTCCTGCACAGCTAAAATACTCACCTGCCCAGAAGATCCAGCATTGTCCTACTGAGATCCTCTCCTCTTCTGCCCCCCACTCAGTCCTGCGTTGCAATTTTCTTGCATTATCTCATCAGGAAGCTGCTCTTCTTGGTTCAGCTGGCGGCTCTTCCAGTGATACGCCACTAGGCCTGCCCCCTCCTCATTTCTCAATGAAGGACTATGCCACCTGAATTATGTTGTTTTGGACTGAACCGAACCGTCCGGCCTTTTGTATCTGCTTCCTGGCCAAATTTGATAAGAAGTAGAGTGTGTACACACTAAAGTAAAAAAATCACTGACGCCAGTTCAGCGAGAAGTTACTTCTGCTTTATTATTTCCTGCTTCTCAGTTTATATAGTGAGCAATGGATATGTAAAATTCAATCTTGTGACGATCCGTAGGCTTTTGACTGTTTCATATTCGACGGCGTGGGGCAGCAATAACTATTTATATATAGGCTGACTTCCTTCCAGAAGTTTGACAGATGTTGGAAAAATGGAAAGAAACTGCTCTAGAAAATACCAGAAAGAAGGGAAAAGAGACCTGCAACGTAGTCACAGTCTGATCCCTCCGGGTGGTGCGATTACCGTGTAAACAATAACTACAAGAAATAAACACAAGAAAAATATAAATCGCGATACCTCAACCACCCTTCTTGCCAGACACAAACGTATGCAAGTGGGTGATCTATAGTGATGTAAGTGAAAGGCTGTCTGCTAAGTCAGAAGTAACCTATTATGGCCACTAAGGTGCAGCATGCAGCCACTTCAAAATCCCTCAACAGTCATGGTGATTTGCAAGAAAAATAAACAAAGACCTTGTATCAAAAAACATCAACTAAATATGGATTTTGTCTCTGAATGAGCTAATACACAGTCCAAAATGTTGACAGCAGAAAGTCCATTAGATAGCAGGTAGTATGTCAAACACCCGAGCATCTGTGCCACATTACAGATTAGTTATGAACGTGTCCAAAAGAAAAAAGTGACATCTCCACCAGACTTACAGATTGGCCTCTTACCGAATTCCCACGATCCCTTATGACAGGGGATCAGAAACAGCATATAATAGGTCCCAATCTCACAGTTTCAGATGTGCAGTCCTGATGAATCTCGTTCTCCAAGAAATTCCAGCAATATCAATGCCCACCATGTAAAAAAACAGTGACAGCTCCACATAGTGCATTAAATGTGTAGAAATATATTTAAAAGGTTAAAATTGCACTTACAGTTATGAAGTTTAAAAGTTGCCTTGAATCTAATGTGCCGGCCGGTACACAAAACTCTCAGGCCTCGTGCACACGACCGAGGAACTCGACAGAATCCATCAAGAAACTTGGTGGGAGAGCTTTTTTGCCGAGAAAAACGGTTGTGTGTCCGTTTTTCATCTAGAAAACTGTCGAGGAACTCGACGAGGAAAAAAGAGAGCAAGTTCTCTTTTTCCTCGATGGGAGTCTCAACTTCCTCGGCGTGTTCCTCGTCGGGCTGGTTTTCAACGAGAAACTCGAGCGTGTGTATGCTAAGAAACCCGCGCTTGCTCAGAATAAAGTATGAGACGGGAGTAAAAGTAGCATTTGTAATGGAGATAACACATTTTTCAAGCTGTAACAGACTGTAAAGTGCAAATTGTCTCTTACCAAACTTTTACTTAACACGCAAACACATGAGATTAGCAAAAGCAGCCCCAAGAGTTGTGCAAGTGGAATCGAACTTCCCCTGCCGTTGTATTTGTTGTACGTCACCGCGTTTGAGAGCGAGGAGATTTTGTCTTGACCATGTGTACGCAACGAAAGCTTGTTGAGTTCCTCGACAAGCCTAACAAGGAACTCGACGAGTTACTCTGTCGTGTGTACGAGGCCTCAGGCACCCGTCCACTGGGGGAACGTCAGGAGCTTCTTGGGTGACGACAGCGCGCCCCTAGCCCTACGTCCGTTTCGTAAAAAACTTACTTCTTCCAGGGGCAGAAGTAAGTTTTTTATGAAACGGACGTAGGGCGAGCGACACGCTGTCGTCACCCAAGAAGCTCCTGACGTTCCCCCAGTGGACGGGTGCCTGAGAGTTTTGTGTACCGGCCGGCACATTAGATTCAAGGCAAATTTTAAATTGCATAACTGTAAGTGCAATTTTAACTTTTTAAATACATTTCTACACATTTAATGCACTATGTGGAGCTGTCACTGTTTTTTTACATGGTGGGCATTGATATTGCTGGAATTTCTTGGAGAACGAGATCCATCAGGACTGCACATCTGAAACTGAGAGATTGGGACCTATTGTATGCTGTTTCTGATCCCCTGTCATAAGGGATCGTGGGAATTCAGTAAGAGGCCATTCTATAAGTCTGGTGGAGGAGATGTCACTTTTTTCTTTTGGACACATTGATAACTAATCTGTAATGTGGCACAGATGCACGGGTGTTTGACATACTACCTGCTATCTAATGGACTTTCTGCTGTCAACATTTTGGACTGTGTATTAACTCATTCAGAGCCAAAATCCATATTTAGTTGATGTCTTTTGATCCAAGTTATTTTTGTTTTTGGTCTTTGTTTATTTTTCTTGCAAATCACCATCACCATGACTGTTGAGGGATTTTGAAGTGGCTGCATGCTGCACCTTAGTGGCCATTATAGGTCGCTTCTGACTTAGCAGCCAGCCCTTCACTTACATCACTATAGATCACCCACTTGCATCCGTTTGTGTCTGGCAAGAAGGGTGGTTGAGGTAGCGTGATTTATATGTTTGCCAGATGTTGTTGATAATGTGATAAAATGTGATAATGTGCTGACTCTGTGTTTGTCTGTCTGTCTTGTGGTCTCTTTCTTCAGATTGTTTGCAGAATGCACGATTTCCTGTTTTTGCAGAACATGGAAGAAATCTGATAGCAATGTTTGAGCAAGTATTATGTATTATGATTATGATTATGTATGATTATTCCTATATAATAGCAATCAATAACATCAATAACAATCAATAACATATATGCATATAGGATATAAAGCACATGTTTGAAATAGGCATTTTATCATCATACGTTAACCATTTTGATCATATCCACTACAATGTGATGTGCATATCCCAGGAGGCACAGCAGGCAAAGTGCACGTAATTCATCCTAGGCAAGTGACGTGCATGGGGGGGCAAATGTTTTTTCAATAAAGAAGGTACAGTGGGTGACTGCAATATTGTGTCAATCTCGCTCCCTTTCTCGGCAAGATTGACCACCTACGAGCCCCATCGCGGGAGCCAGCGCCGAGCTGGCTTACCGCGATGGAGACAAAGCCGTCATAGAAGCGACGGGGATCCGACTTGGATTCCCGCCAATTCTACACGTGTGCGTGCTTTGGATGCGGGTCTGGTATGGATTGTAGGGGGACCCCTACGCCGGTTTTTCGGCGTAGGGGGGTCTCCTTAAAACCCATACCAGACCTAAGGGCCTGGTATGCTCCTGAGGGGGGAACCCATGCCGGATTTTTATTTAAAATCCGACGGGGTGTTCCTCCTCAGGATTCATAACAAACGCCGCACACGTGTAGAATTGGCGGGAATCCAAGTTGGATCCCCGTCGCTTCTATGACGCGCTTGCTGGAATGTGCTTTTACTATTTCAGCGAGTGCGAGATGTCGGCACCCTGTCGCAGAGAATCAGCGCGATGCTGTCGTGCTAAAAACACATTCTCGGCGGCAGGCACTGTACATAAACAAAAAATGCTATTTGAACAGAAGAGGTAAAGATGAGTACAGAGGAGGGAGTTTAAACTGAGTGTAAAGATTCACTTGAAATTTAAACATTAAATATAAAAATTAAACATTAAAGTGGACCCCACTCCCCCCAAAAAAATGTCATAGTTCCCTCCTATCTTATACCAAGCCCTTTAGGTATGAATTTTAAGGGTGACTCCATGCAAAAAAAATGTTGTGGGGGCTCCCCAAATTCTATGCCAGGCCCAGGGATTTTAAATCAAGGAAAAAGTGTAGGATCCAATCTCAAGTATACAGACCCTTATCCAAGCATGCAACCCGGCAGGTCAGAAAAGGAGGAGGGATGGGAGTCCTCCCCCCCCCCCCGAACCTTGTCCTCGAATGGGGGGGGGATAACATTTTTCAATCCAGGTGCAGATTCACCCCTTGTATATCTGTGTGTGTGTTTGCATGTGTCTGTGTGCAACAAATAGGTCTAAACAGGTGCATCAAAGAGAATAGGATTCTTTGTGCTGCATGCAAGGGTTAGAACCTCTTTGTTTCACTTTCTATGCTATTATCTGCCTTCATTGCACCAATATCATCCCGGTTCCTTGGTTCGTGCTGGAACCCCACCCTCCATGTAGTTTTTTTTCCTGACTGCTCCCTTACCACCCTGCAAAACTTCAGAACAAACCTTTCACCTATTTACCATAACTACCACTTCATTAGATATATGGGTTCAATACTGCCATTTTTAATCATAGATTGCAGGCTACCACCATGCATTTTCCTAAAAGTGCAGAGGCGTTCCACGTCTCCATTCAAACATGTCTGATGTTGCCATGGAAATGTGTGTATCTTTTAAAATCAACAAGAAAGGACTCCTGCGCAAGGAACAAAACCCTCTTTCTTCTGCACTGAAAAGTGATACGGTGGTATTTATGAGTATAGAATTAGAAGTACTCAAGTTAAAGTATTGTTCTCTGTTGGTTTATCTTTTATGTTGTTTCTTTTTATTAAACATTTTTTTTTTTTATTGAGGAAACAATAAACTGTCTTTCAATAGTACAGGTACTTGGTGCCTGAGTAGCAATAGAACGTTTATAGTTAATTAGGGCAGCTTGCTGAGGAACATGAAGTCCTCAGTAAATCTATTATCACAAAATAGCATTTTTTTGCCTCCTGCCTAAATATTGGCGTGAGTTTCTTGCATTCTACTATTAACTAGTCACTCTACTGGCTATGTAGTGTAGAAGGTGTGTGTGAACCACCATACTTGCTGGGTGGATTTACAAATATTCCATCAGGCACTGGAGTTTTCTGTCTACATACTTACCCATTTAGCCTCTTTAGCAAATAGCAGTTGTGAATAACAAAGTACAGCAGGTAAGCCCTAACTGAAAGTGGTTTTAAACCCAAAAGCAAAAATGTATGTAGCGCTACCCCCAAAGGAGCCGCTGGTTATATTTGGAATGGCCTGTTACGTCTGTGACTCCGCCGTCTAGGGTAGTTGATGAGAGCAGCAATGATGGAATGTCCAAACAGCAGGTGTTTTTTCTTGTGCTTTTATTTTACCCAACACGGTAAACAATAAACTGGAGGTAGATAGTAAAGATGTATGAGGAGAAGAAATAGAAGATTCAGGCTCAACAGCACGAAAGCAGTCCTGCTTCCAACGATACTTTGCTTTCGTCGCCACTCCAGCCGGAGTGGGTATAGTGTACCCGGACAGGCCTCTCACACCGACCTGGCAGCCAGGGTATCACTCGGAACTTTGAGGGAAAAGATCTCTGCCAGAGACCCCTCCCAGAACTTAGATCATGGAGAAATCCTCTTTAGTAGAAATTGCGCCTGAATCTTCCTCAGGTAGTTCTCAGTTAGGTTACCGACTGACAGGTGGCTAACCTCCAACCTTTCAGTGTCCGGTTACCTTGATCCCCAATGAATTGTCGAGGCCCTATTGGATTGCCTGCCTCTCTTGGCTCTCCTTAGGCTGACTCCCCTCCGAACAGCTATCTTGCTTGGGATCTTTCCTCAGGATTGGGGACCCAGTCGAATACTGGGGCCCCGCCACAGCTTTAAATGTTCCGGGCCAACATGGTCCGGGAAGACCGCGTGGCACGCGCACCCCGGCCTGGTAGGCCATCTCACCGGGGAGCCGTGATGTGTGGTCACCCTGAAGGTGGGCACCACACCAGGAACAAGACCCTGCCTTAATGGCGTCTGCTCCAGAAGTACCCTCCCCCAGCATGCCCTGCGAGGGAAACTCCCTCCTGATTGGCTGCTGGCAAGAGGCACCCTAGCCTGGACTCCACTGGCGCCACCTGTCGCTCCGGGGTGGTATAGCACCCCAACAACAACAGAATGAGCCCACAGCACAGCCCAGCTAAAGCAGAGACCCAAATTTGAACCAATCAACTGAATGAGAGCTAACTAACTCTCTCATCCCCCTTAAATTTAGAATAGCACCGGTACCTAAAAGTACACAGGCGCTATATGTTAGACATGTGCACAGAAAAAAATTTCGTTTTTTTTTGTTCCGTTTCGTATCGTTCCTTGGGTTCGTTTCCGTTCGTTTTTCGTAAGACGCCCGTTTTCCTGTTCGTTCCCGTTCGTTTTTCGTATGACGCGATTTTTTCGTATTCCGATCGTTTCGTATTTTGGTTACCGTTTTATTTTCGTACATGCGGGATGATTCGTTATTCTGTTTAATTCATGTTCGTTACTTGTTAGACAATAATTTTCGTGAATTTTCGTCGTTTTGTACTTTCGTAAATATATTGCGGGATTCGCGGCACTTTCAACAAGCGGCTCATCCATATTAACTATTGTTAAGCCCCATACACTTGGTCAGACTTTTTTAACAACAAACATAAAAACGATCGTTTTACCGAATGTTCGTTCCTTTTTAAACTCCATCAGAAAACCATTTTTGGGTTCCAGGTTCAAAAGTCTGGCCAACTGATCTCCCTTCAGACGAAAATCCACAGAAAAGTTTATTTGGCTTTACTGTACTACTGTACTCAGCACAAAAGAGAAGCTGCTTCACTAACTAACTACACTCACTGCCCATTCAAAAAAACGAAAATTACATCTATAACAAAAGATTTGTATTCTGTATTTTGAAACCAAATTACGAACAGAAAAAAGGAATCTTTTGTTATAGATGTCATATGAACATACAAACAGAAAAAGGATTCAAACAAAATACAGAATGAAAATCTTTTGTTAGATGTCATATGAACATACGACTGAAAATCAAAATACGAACAGAACAAGGATTCAAACAAAATATAATTTTCGTTCTTTTGCTGTTTTCGTTTTGTCGTATTTTCGTCGGATCGTTCGTTCGTATTTGCGGTTGTTCGTTATGTGGCTCATTCGTAATCCTGTCGTTTTAGTATTTTGGTGCTTTAATTTTTTCGTATGTACACATTATTCTGCGGGTACGAAAATTAACATTTTCGTACGAAAATAACATTCGTACGAACGGGAATGCACATATCTACTATATGTATTATATTGCAACTCACCAATTCCTATATGTGATGGCTTCATTAGTTTTCATATGTGAGGCTTTATTTTCTTTATTTTCGTTTGGACAGTTTTTTTTAACAGAACAAGCTCTCCTACAAATAAACCAATTAAGATTGTGAGACAAACCATTTACTACTGACAGGGGTGCTTAAGCCAAAAGTTTAGCAGGAACTTTCAGAATGTGTACTCTCTTCTCTGTTCATCAGAGGCCAGTCACAAGCTGCTGTTGGACAGTCATGCTGGAAAACCAGCATTTCATCAGTGTGTATGTGTATTCTTGGGTGGGGGGTTCCGGCAGGGCCAACTTAATAGTATAATTGGCCCCTGTGCAAAGTAATGCCCATACCAGCCTGCCCCAATTTATGCCCCTACTCTCAAAAATGAAAAGCAGCAGCTGCAATAAGATGCTCTACCTCTGGGATTCCTTCTTAAACTCTACTTTAACTGGTAATTACACGGCCATGCAACACTGTACTCAAAATAAATTTATGTCATTTTTTTCACACAAATAAAGCTTTCTTTTGGTGGTATTTGCACACCACTCGATTTTTTAGTCGTTATCATATGAATGAAAAAAGACTAACATTTTTTTTTACTTTCTGCTATAAAACACCTAATAAAAAAATAAATCTTTATATATCTATGCAAAAATGTATTCTGCTGCATGTCTTTAGTAAAAAAATAAAATAGAAATCCCAATAATGTATATTAATACCTTTGCTACCGAGTCATTGTAAAATGACGTGGACACAGATCCATGTCCTGTCAGAGGAGAAGAGACTGATTTGTGTTCCCAGTACAGAGGAACACACATTGGTCTCCTCTGCTTGTGAGTCCCCTCCCCCTACAGTTAGAATCAGTCACTAGGGAACATATAAACCCCTTGATCGCCCCTAGTGTTAACCCCATCCCTGCCAGTCACATTTACACAGCAATCAGTGCAGTTTTATTGCACTAATCGCTGTATAAATGTGAATGGTCCCAAAAACCTGTCAAAAGTGTCCGATATGTCCGTCGCAATGTCACGATTTTTTAAAAAAAATGCCAAAAATTTATCCCTTATATTGTAGACGCTATGGCCCAGATTCTCGAAGGCGTTACGACGGCGCAACACCATTAGTCGTAACTCCTCATCTGGCCCCGGGTATCTATGCGACTGATTCTTAGAATCAGTTGCGCATAGGTACCCATTAGATCTGACAAGCGTAAGGCTGTTACGCTGTCAGATCTTAAAAGTAATTTTTTTTCCCGCCGCTAGGTGTCGCATCGTCGCTTTTCCCCGTCATCTATGCAAATGAGGTAAGTACGGCGATTCCCGAACATACGCGAGGTCGACGCAGCGAATTAACGTCGTTTGCGTAGCGTACCCGACACGTAAGGTTGCCCCTGCTATTAGCAGGGGCAACCAATGTTAACTATGGCCGTCGTTCCCGCGTCGAATTGAATCAAAATTACGTCGTTTGCGTAAGACGTCCGTGAATGGCGCTGGACGCCATTTACGTATACATCTAGGCAAATGACGTCGGGGCGACGTCATTTAGCGCAATGCACGTCGGGTAATTTACCCGACGGAGCATGCGCAGTACGCTCGGCGCGGGAGCGCGCCTAATTTAAATGGTGCCCGCCCCATTTGAATTGGGCGGGCTTGTGCCGAGCAATCTAACGATACACCGCCGCAAGTTTACAGGTAAGTGTTCTGAGAATCAGGATTTAAACCTGTAGACCTGCGGCGGTGAAACGTAGAGCTCATACATTACGCTGCCCAGGAGCAGCGCTAATGTATGAGAATCTGGGCCTATAACTTTTTAACAACCCAATCAATAAACGCTTATTGCGATTTTTTACCAAAAATATGTAGAAGAATACGTATCGGTCTAAACTAAGGAAAAACATATATTTTTTTTAAATTGTGATATTTATTAAATCAAAAGGTAAAAAATGTTGTGTTTTTTTTTTTTTTCAAAATTGTTGTTCTTCTTTTGTTTATAGCACAAAAAATAAAAACCGCAGAGGTGATCAAATACCACCAAACGAAAGCTCTATTTGTGGGGGAAAAAAAACATAAAGATTTAATTTGGGTACAGTGTTGCATGACCGCGAAATTGTCATTCAAAGTGCGACAGCGCTGAAAATTGGTCTGGGCAGGAAGGGGGTGAAAATGCCCTGTATTGAAGCGGTTAATGTGTGAAAGCTACAGTGCCTACAAATGATTGGATATATACTGGAAAAAAAATCATACTAGTATCGGTGGTGATCAGCGACTTACAAGTCACGGAAAAAAAAAAAAAGGTTTTGCCAAATGAACAGGCCCAAAGCAGAAATATAAAAACTGCTCTGGTTCATAGGGGGGTACAGGTGTGAGGGCTGAACTGGTTAAACAGTTATGGACAATTTAGCCTAATTCCCCACTTTCTGATAATGTTTTCCCTTACCCACATCTCCCTCCCACCGCCTCTAACTGATCGCTTTAGTTAAAAAATGGTAAATGTCCTTTTTTTTACTTGCATGAAGCTGCATTCATGTGACACCACCATCCCAAGTCTTCAGGAGAGTCCTTGTTTGGGTATCACTGTAAGGGTGTCCAGCCACAGAGTCCTCCCATGATACTGGAGGTAAGTGAAGGCTTTAATAGCACATAACAAAATAAAAATAACTGCATAACATTTTTGACATAATCTCTATTATGATGCAGCTATGATAGAATGGCAGTAACAAATAGCACCTCCTACAGGTGATATGACAATAATACAACTCACAGAATCGTATCTGATCACCTGCATGAATCCTTCAATAAAGAGTTTTTTTTTGTTCTCTCAGAACTAATTTACTGTAAAACCATAGCACCCTCAACACACTCGACAATGTGTTGCTCTTTGTGAGAATTGACAATCTAGAGATGACTTTGATGTTTGTTACGCTTTGTTCACAATGATTTATTATCAACACAGAAGATAGGGTGAAAAAAAAATCAAAGCATCTCGGTCTCTCTTCTGGAGAAGCGTCTCCAAATAATTGGTGCCCCAGGCAGGAGCTAAGAGCTCCTTCGAGAACAATTATGATCACGCTGAGAATTGTCTTCAGCACCTAATTTATTTAGGAAATGAAGCAGCAGCTTTAAGTTTCATGCTCAAGGTGTCCACACACCATACAATAAGGCTATTTACAATGGAATAAGCCATGCTGTGATTTGAGAGGCTAGTTGACCGATATCTTCATATACCTGCTAAAAAAAGGTTGAACCAAGAAGAAACATTCATAACTGTGTATTTTTAATGAATTTTTCATTGGTTCAGTCATTTATTCCCAGTTGCCTGATTGTAGTGGAGATCAAAGGGGTAACATATTAAGATTTATTAAAAAGTTCAATCCTATTTCTTCCATTGCAGTTTAGCAATGGAGATCTTAGTCTAGGTGATTGGTTTGAAGAAATCTTCCCCTAATCAGGAGAAAGTTTAGCAGTTGCTGGGTGGTCGCCATGCCAGAGACACCCAGGCTTGCCATATGATCACTTCACAGTACCTCCTAGTCTTTGGGGAATATATGCATATCTGGGAACTGTTGGAACCCCATGATCCTGAGATTGTGGAGTAGGAAGAGGGCAAAGCAAGGGGGAAGGCTAATCAGAATGATTTGTGTGAATTAGTTGTAATACATATAGCAAATGCAACAATTAAATATATCATAATTGGAGACCTGAATTCATCAATTTCACCATCCAATCTAGTAATTCCAGTCCCCATCTATCATTTATTTTACACCCCATCCAACAATTGTAGCCCCCATTCCAACAATTCAGTCACCGCATCTAGTAATTCCAGCCCCCAGTCTAGAAAGTTTTAGCACCAAGTCCATCATGTCACTAAGGCAGAAAACAGCAGCTATTCACTGTGCTTTTGTACTCCAGTGTCTGGCCAAATGCTGGAATGTTCTAAAGTATGAACATGGGGCAAGGGCTGCGTTTTGTTAGGTATTCCATATTTTATGGGCAGCTTACAAAAGCTCATGTGGAGATAAACTGCTAGATGGGGATAATTAATTGACTAAAGTTTAGTAAAGTTATTGTTGTATAATTGAGTGCTTAATCTAAAGACCAGGTTCTTGTTCTGTTCTGCATTGAGAAGATATTTGTAAAGTTACTTGGCCCGAAGTAAGGTAAGTGTCCCTAATTTCCAGCGGTGCGAACAAGGAATCTGTACTTTGGCAAAAATAGTGAGTGCTGGCTTGTGGTGGAAGTTGGGAAGCAAGGTGTAAAGCAGTCATAAATAAGTAGCTGAAATAAAAAAAGGCTGTATGCCTCTCACGTGTTTTGCTCTGTGTGAGGAGTCAAATAAGAAGCCCCCCATGAGGAAAAGCCAGACCAATAGATACAAGCCAGCCCAGGTGGCCAATTGTTCTGCCCAAAACTCCTACTGCAGTCTTGGAATTGAACGTGTCATTGAGCCCTCCTTTCATTTCACAGAAGACCCTCAGGCCTCGTACACACGACCGAGGAACTCGACGCGCCAAACACATCGTTTTGCTCGTCGAGTTACTTGTTAGGCTGTCGAGGAACTCGACGTGCCAATTTTCTCCATTCCCGTCGAGGAAAAAGAAAACATGCTCTCTTTTTGGCTCGACGAGTTCCTCGACAGTTTCCTCGTCGAAAAATGTACACACGAAATGTTTCCTCGGCAAAAAAGAAAAAACAGCAAGTTTCTTGCTTGTTTTTGCCGAGAAACTCAGTCGTGTGTACGAGGCCTCAGGCCAAGCAGTCTAGCCTAAAGAGAGAAAATAAAGTTATTTCTTGGAGGATTGCCAGGTGCTACAAGTTAAATATGCAGTTTATACGTGGGTATACTGAAAATATACTGAAAATATTTCTAACTAGGAGGGGGTATTAGTACATTGTTGTACCTTTGTACCTTTGTGTGTGCTTTGTGTAGGCCTTGTCATAAGTGGCCAATGTAGTTTTCTAAATGTCAGATAATGATTCTTTCACCTAAAAGTCTGTCTATGTTTTCTACTTAAGGGACCAAAATAGCATTAATGCCCACTAAGAAATGTTCATTGTTTTTAAGAAGATCCTGATTCCTGATGTTTCCAGGTCATATTTATGATGTAGAGCAGGGGTCTCCAAACTGCGGCCCGAGGGCCAGATGTGGCCCTTTGCTAGCCTTTATCTGGCCCTTGGGACACTATTTCTTCCACTGATTATGAGGCGCTATTCCTCTCACTGACACCAACAAGGGGGTACTAGTTCTTCCATTGATACCAATGATGGGATACAATTCCTCCTAATAGGGGCACTACTCCTTCTACTGACCACTAGCATTGAGGCCATATTTTTTCTCACTGGTGCGGGGAACAAGCCATTTTATGCTCCTTCTGGCCACAATCTGGCCCTCTTAATGTCTCAAGGACAATAAACTGGCCCTTTGTTTGAAAGTTTGGAGACCCCTGATAGAGTATAAGCATTAAGCCTCGTACACACGGCCGAGGAACTCGACGTGCCAAACACATCGAGTTCCTCGGCCAGTTCAGCACTGAAGCCGCCGAGGAGCTCGGCGGGGCGAGAGCTCCCATAGAACAACGAGGAAATAGAGAACATGTTCTCTATTTCCTCGCCGAGCTCCTCGTCGGCTTCCTCGGCCGAAAGTGTACACACGGCCGGGTTTCTCGGCAGAATTCAGCCAGAAACTCGGTCGGAAGCTGAATTCTGCCGAGGAAACTGGTCGTGTGTACGGGGCCTAAGACTTGGATTCACCTGTTTAAGCCAGAAAGATAAAAGAAGTCAAAGCAGCTAAACAATTTTGACTCCTTATGCAAAGAGAATAGCCAAGAAAGCTTAAGGCATTGCCATCACAAAATTAATACCAAAAAACTAAGAAAAACATAATAAAAAAACATAATCATAAGATCTTTATTTTACCAAAGCAGCAATGTAGGTTAAAAAACTGTCACTAAAACATATTCACATTAATTAAAACAGATACAGTCCTTTGCAGCTAATTAGAGTGACTCTTCCATATAACATAAATATATTAATGAACAATGGTAGTCCAAAAAGTCAATCATGTCTCATCAGCAAGAAGGTGGAAATGAACAAAGTCCTCAATAACAATAATAATAATAATGTATACACAGAAGAATGAGTATACAGTATGTAACTCAAACGAACTGTAAAGCACATACATGCCATTTGTGATGTCTACATCGAGAATAACATTTCCCAAATCACTGTGTACAAATGAGCAGCAAACAAGGTCTAGCTAAGACCAAACTCAAGGTGAAGCTTGTTCAATATATAATCCATAAATCCTTGATAACGTCAGGCAGATTCAGATGCAATAAGAATAAAGCAACCACAACTGAGCAAGAAAACACATATAATACAATCAGCAGATTCAAGCATTTTCCGTGTATTAAACAAAATCCTCAACAAATTCCTACATGGGAACAATATTAGGATTTACCCACCCAACATATAGGGAGTTATTAACGAAAGGCATCTACTTTGTACTACAAGCACTTATTCGTAAATAACCCCCATAGTCTCTCGTAAAGAAACACAAGTTGTAGATGAAGGTGCTATGTATATGCTGTAATAGAGGATGGATATCTTCCAATGGCATGCAGACATATACTTTAATATTCAAATCCTCAAGTGCTCCAGCCAGAATTGAATGAATCAAAAGTCCATTTATGCAGTTGCTGATAATGGTTACTATTATGCTCCAACTTTCAAATGGATTAAGAGATATGTATATATAAACACAGTAGAAACAAAAAGGAACAGCAGAAGGCGCTTCTAGGTGCAGTGGGTACAAGTTTTTTTGCCTCAACAAGATAAAAACACTTACTAGAAACAGTGGGCCAGATTCACAAAGAGATACGAAGGCATATCTCCTGATACGCCGTCGTATCTCTGAGATCCGACGGTCGGATCTATGCGACTGATTCATAAGAATCAGTTCCGCATAGATCTCCCTTAGATCCGACTGGTGTATGTGACTTACACCGTCGGATCTTAGGCTGCAATCTCCCGCCGGCCGCTAGGTGTCGCCTCGGTTTTTTACGCGTCGGATATGCAAATGAGGAGAACCGCCGATTCAGTAACGAACGCCCGCCCGTCGCTTTTTTTTCACGTCGTTTGCGTTCAGGTTTTCCCAGCGGATAGTTACCCCTGCTATAGCAGGGGTAACTGTGGCGTATCCTATGTTTAGTATGGCCGTCGTTCCCGCGCCGAGTTTTAAATTTTAAAGTCGTTTGCGTACGCCGATTCAGAATTCTTCCCGACGCAAGTTACGCTCACGCCGAAACCACTGACGTCCTAGCGACGTCAGTGTGAGCAATGCACACCGGGAAATTTAGCCGGCGGCGTATGCGCATTTAAATCGGCGCGGGGACGCGCCTGATTTAAATACTACACTCCCCCTAGCCGCGGAATTTGAATTCCGCCGGGGGAGTTACGATCCGCCGGTGCAAGTTCCGAGGTAAGTGCTTTGTGAATACAGCACTAGCCTCGCAAAAGTGCGCCGGCGGATCGTAAATCACATAGATTACGCGGATCTAAAGATCCGCTAATCTATGTGAATCTGGCCCAGTAGGTGTAAAGGCTTATCAGAGTCATAAAGGTCACTGAGTAACACGGCATGAAGAAGGAGCCAATGGCCATTTTCTGAAACGTGTCTGGCCCCTTCTGACGTCACTTCCAGATCCTGTGTTCCATGCTGGTCCCTACAGCACCGATCGCTCTTCCTGCTTCCATCCTCCATGGTTCTCCACTGTTGGCTTGCCTCAGATCCTTCCATTAGCGCTGCCGCCTGACACAGAGACGCCTTACATAGACACAGCTCGCTGGACACCTCTTAGACACCGCCGTGACTCAGTGACCTTTATGACTCCGATGAGCCTTTACACCTACTGTCTTTAGTAAGTGTTTTTATCTCCTTGTGACAATAAAATACCTGTAAACACTGCACTTAGATACGCCTTCTGCTGTTCCTTTTTTTGTTTCTCCTAGAGAGCTGTTTCCTCCTCCTTGAAGTTCTGCTGAAGTGTGTATTTCAGGACTACCTTCCCCACCCCCCGTCTCCCCAGTATAATCCAGTGCCAACTAGTTAATTTCCCCAGAGCTCCCTGTTTTTATTTGTCTGGTATATAAAACACAGTGGGCCAGATTCAGATAGGTTAGCAGATCTTTAGATCCGCGTAACCTATCTGATTTACGATCCGCCGGCGCAAGTTTTTGGGCAAGTGCTTAATTCAGAAAGCACTTACCTCAAAACTTGCGGCGGCGTATCGTAAATCCCCTGGCGGAATTCAAATTCCGTGGCTAGGGGGCGTCTACAATTTAAATCAGGCGCGTCCCCGCGCCGATCGAACAGCACATGCGCCGTCCGCGAATTTTCCCAGCGTGCATTGCTCCAAATGACGTCGCTAGGACGTCATTGGTTTCAGCGTGAGCGTAACTTGCGTCCAGCTCTTTTCTGAATCGACTTACGCAAACGACGTAAAAATTCAAAACTTGGCGCGGGAACGACGGCCATACTTAACATAGGATACCTCACATAGCAGGGGTAACTATACGCTGGAAAAAGCCGAACGCAAGCGACGTAAAAAAAAAGCGGCGGGCGTTCGTTTCTGAATCGGCGGAAATCCTCATTTGCATATTCGTTGCGTGTAAAAAACAAAACGCCATCTAGCGGCCGGCCTGGAATTGCAGCCTAAGATCCGACGGTGTAAGTCACTTACACCTGACGGATCTTAGGGAGATCTATGCAGAACCTGATTCTATGAATCAGCCACATAGATCCGACCGCATAGATCCGACCGACGGAACTCAGAGATACGACGGCCTATCAGGAGATACGCCGTCGTATCTCTATCTGAATCCGGGCCAGTATAGCCAGATTCAGATTCCAATATGCCCCACACCGGCATCCCCCACAACCACCAGACCAGGGTTAGGAAAAAGAGGCTTTTGTCCTCTTTAACCTCCTGGGCGGTGTTCCCGAGTCTGACTCGGGGTGAGATTTTTGGGCAAGGATCGGTAACCCCGAGTGAGACTCGGGCTCGCCTCGCTGGATGTACAGGGAGTTTTACTTACCTTGTCCCTGGATCCAGCGATGCCACCGCGCTGTGTTAGCGAGCAGGACCTCGCTCGATTCACACAGTGCCTCCGTGTGACGCCGATCTCCGTTCCCTGCGACGTTACGACGCACGGGGACGGAGAACGGCGCCAAATTCAAAAAAGTAAACAAACACATTACATACAGTATACTGTAATCTTATAGATTACAGTACTGTATGTAAAAAAAACACACCCCCCTTGTCCCTAGTGGTCTGCCCAGTGTCCTGCATGTCATTTTATATAATAAAAACGTTTCTTTCTCCCTGCAAACTGTAGATTGTCCATAGCAACCAAAATTGTCCCTTTATGTCAAAAATAGTTTTAGATCAGCTAAAAAACAGCGATAATAAATTATAATCACTTGCAGAATTGTGCGATAGCGATTTGTGGGGAAATTCGTCATAAAAAAAAAAAAATAATGACAGCAACAATTCTGCAACTGAGCAAATTTCAGTGATTTTGATTTGATTACATTATTGAATAATTTTTATTATAATTATATTATTATTTGTTATAATTATTTATAATTATTTATTATATTATAATTTATAATTTTGTTTTTAAAAAAATGTCATACCCGGGATGCCTATTAGATTCTTGTTTGGTCAGATTTAAGTGAGTTATTTCTAAAAATTACAGGCCTACAATATAAAACGCCAAATTTCCTTGCAAATAATGGTACCGCTTTCAGCATGTTTTTTCTGAAAGAATCATACCGCCAGGGAGGTTAACATGGGGAGAAGGTGCTTTGCCAGGGTGGACACCCCAATGTTGAGGGTATATTTCAGGCAAGGGGGGTGCACATTAGTCCCCACTTTTACTGGCCTGTCAGGCTGTATGCTGGGATAAAGGTCTGGTGTGGAGTTTTGGAGGGATCCCTATACCATTTGAGGGGTGAAGGGCCTGGCCTGCATTATTGGGGAAACTCTTTGCCTTTTTCCCCCAGCTGCTTTGTTTACATTACAGTATATTATTGGGTTATGGGATGTCATTGGTTGCTAAAAACAGTCCCTTAACTACCTTGACATTGAAGGAACCTGTCACATGCAGTAGCAGAAGAAAATCCACTATTCTAGATTTATGATGTTTGGCTCCTGCTGAATGGGCTGAAAGTCTGTCATTTGGACGAATGCCTGAACAAGCAAAGTTTGGTCCGAATTTTTTCATTTCCTCTATGGGCATGTTTATTATGTGATATGGAACAGAGCGATTGATATATTTCCATTATTAACATGTTTATTATGTGATAACGTCTTCATTATTTAAGATAACAAAGTAATAAAGACATATTCGGCAATATTGTAATATATTAGAATCTTGAGACATAAAGGCATTTAAAAAGGAAAAATACATTTGGGTTTCATTTTTGAACAGTGTTTTTAAAAAAAATGTTTACTGTAGTACTGTAAATAAAAAGCATACATTTATTCTATAGATTGTCTTGTTACGAGACACTGAAACAGTAACAAAACAAATAATTGAAAATAGGAAAAAATGTCAATGTTAAAAAATTAAATAAAGAGTTAAATACGAATAGGAACAGTGTTAGTTTTTATAAAGTAAATTTACTGAAAATAAGTCCTGATTAAAATAAATCTAAAATAACGTTTCTGGCGCAAAACTTATTTGTAACTGACAATTTTGTGCATTTTCTTGTTACACGACACCAAAAAAGTGAATGGAAAGAATAAAAAACTGTTTATTATTTATTACAGGTACTTATTTAGAATCAACAAATCACACATATATTGCATATTAACATTAACAAAGGGAGGGCCTCCAGTCAAACTAATGAAATACAGCAGGTAGCAGGTACCATCATCCTAGTGACAGTAATAAGAGGTATGGAAGGAGACAATTCCCCTAAAAGAGTCTCCTAGGGTAGATGGGGAAGAGAAAAAAGCTTGAGATGGACTATCTCAGTACCCTGAACAAATTACACATAACATACAAATATAACATTTTATTGACACAGAGAAGATAAAAGCAAGATATCCAGATACATATTGAGACATTGATTGCAAAAACATACAAGGGATAAAATGTCAGTATATGTTACACTGATACTTGGTATACTCCAAGACGAAACAAAAGAGATATAGTGGGTCCTCAGTGAACCAAAATCCTCTACATGTTTTGCGGAAATCTACCGCTTCTTCAGGAGGAACAAGACTACAAAGAGTTTAAAATGAGATAATAGGGTGCACATAATATCAAGCAAATAAGGTAACAGTACATATTGTGAAAAAGGATTAACAATACGGAGTTGTTGGGTTAGGGGTAATGCTGAATTTATTTAGTTTTTCACCAATGATCTCTCTATTCAATCTCTCAAGTCGCTCTTTTAGCGCTTTCCACTCCCCCACTTCATTTTATCCCCCTTCCCCTCCCTTTCCTCCCCTTTCCTTCATTTCAGTTGCTACTCAGTACCAGTTTATCTACCAATTACCTGTCCCCCATGCCCATCGTAGGGGAGTGTTGGTTGCACCACTGTCTTGGCCTTCCATGTGTTGGTCCATTTTGGTAAGCGACAGCATTACCCCTAACCGAACCCCTCTCTATTGTTAACCCTTTTTCATAATATGTACTGTTACCTTATTTGCTTGATATTATGTACACCCTGTGATCTCATTTTAGACTCTTTGTAGTCTTGTTCCTCCTGAAGAAGCAGTAGATTTCCATTAACATGTAGAGGATTTAGGTTTACTGAGGACCCACTATATCTTCTTTGTTCCATCTTGGAGTATACCAAGTATCAGTGTAACATGTACTGACATTTTATCCCTTTGTATGTTTTTGCAATCAATGCCTCATTATGTATATGGATAGCCTGCTTGTATCTTCTTTGTATCAATAAAACTTGATATTTTTAGGTTATGTGTAATTTGCTCAGGATATCAAGATAGTCCATCTCAAGCTTTTTTCCCCTTCCCCGTCTACCCTAGGAGACTCTTTTAGGAGAATTGTCTCCTTCCATACCTCTTATTACTACATATTCACATAAGTCCCTGCCCTCAAGAAGCTTACAATCTAAGGTCCCTAACTCACGCTCATACACACACATAATAGGACGAAATTTAGATCGTAGAGACAAGGAGAACATGCAAACTCCAGGCAGATGTATCCATTGCTGGGATTTGAACCAACAACTATAGTTCTATCAGGCAGATCTAAGTGCTAACCAACTACACACTGTGCTGCTCATGCATATTCTTAAAAAAAAATTCTAAGCTTTCTTTAAGTGATGTTACATGCAGATCACACCTCTACATGCACTGAAGATCTACATATGAATGAAACAGGAAATAAAACAAAACATTAAATTAATTTATTGTATTTATTTTGTGACATTTGAAGACTATGGGCCAGATGCACGTACCTTGGCGCTTCTTTACGTCCGGCGTAGTGTATCTCAGATACACTACGCCGCCGTAACTTACAGCGTATTTCCCGTATCCACAAAGAATTTGCGCCGTAAGTTACGGCGGCGTAGTGTAACTGTGTCGGCGTAAGGGCGCGCAATTCAAATGGATGAGATGGGGGCGTGTTTTATGTCAATACATCTTGACCTGACGTAAATTAAGTTTTTTCTGAACGGCGCATGCGCCGTCCGTGGGGGTATCCCAGTGCGCATGCTCCAAATTAACCCGCAACAAGCCAATGCTTTCGACGTGAACGTCATTCTACGCAAAGCCCTATACACAAACGTTTTACGCAAACGACGCACACGATGGAAAATTTGACACTGGCCCGACGTCCATACTTAACATTGGCTGCGCCTCATATAGCAGGGGTAACGTTACGCCGAAAAAAGCCTTACGGAAACGACGTAAAAAAATGCACCGGCCGGACGTACGTTTGTGGATTCACGTATCTAGCTAATTTGCATACTCAACGCGGAAATCGACGGAAGCGCCACCTAGCGCCCAGCGTAAATATGCACCTTAGATCCGACGGCGTACTAAGACGTACGCCAGTCGGATCAAGCCCAGCTTCAGGCTTATCTTGTTTTGTGGATACAAAACAAAGATACGCCGGAGCAACCTAGCAGTTACGCGGCGTATCAATAGATACGCCGGCGTAACTGCTTTTTGGATCTAGCCCTATCTGTGGATAGTCTGCAGCAAGTATCATTTTAACCACTTCCCCTCTGGAGCAATTTTTTCATTTCTTGAAAGCATGTTAAAATCTGCATTTTTAGCTAAGAAGTTACTCAAAACCTTCAGAACATTATGGGCTAGATTCAGAAAGCTTTTACGCTGGCGTATCTATTGATACGCTGCGTAAGTTAAAAGTTGCGCCGTCGTATCTATGCTGGGTATTCTGGAACCTAGATACGCCTGAAATCTGGCTTCAGCCGACCGACGTAAGTTGCCGAACGCCGTCGTATCTTGGGTGCATATTTACGCTGGCCGATGGGGGGCGCTTCCGTTGATTTACGTGCAGAATATGTAAACGACCTAGATATGCCTATTCACGAATGTACTTGCGCCCGTCGCTGTAATCTACGCCGTTTACGTAAGGCGTACGTCCGTCGTAAAGTTATCCCTGCTATAGGTGACGCTACCCATGCAAAGTTATGGACGTCGGAACAGCCGTCGAATTTTACGTTGTTTACGTAAGTCGTACGTGAATGGGGCTGTGCGTAGGTTACGTTCACATCATAGGCATTGAGGCGTCGTATGTTTGGGCGTATATTCAACGTGTTTCTGAGCATGCGCGCGCATGCGCCGTTCGATCGGATGCTAATTTACATGGGGTCACGGTTAATTTAAACGAAGCACGCCCACTACCTGCCTACTTTGAATTAGGTGGGCTTACGCCGGCCTATTTACACTACGACGGCGCAACGTACGGAGCAACTCCTTTGAGAATACTGTTCTGGGCTCCCTGTTTTACGTCGGCGTAGCGCATATGAGATGCGCTACGCCGGCCAAAAGATGCGCCCAGGTATGTGAATCTAGCCCTATATATTTTCTGAAGAAAGCAAAGGTCCTGTAGAATAAATAAATAAATTACAACATAAATAAAATAAATTGTTACTTATACAATTATTTATATCACACAATATTTGTACAACTGTTTATCAAGTCTATATTTTCAAGAAAAATATACTAAAACTAATTTTAGTGCAAACAAAAATTTTTCCACTAATTTTCGTGTACAAAGTAAAAGTTGAGGTTGTGTTGAGTAAATAGATACCAAATGTGTCAGGCCTTAAAACTGCATGCACCCAAGAGATGGTAAAAAGTTAGAATACCCAAAATGAACAGAAGGCTCTGCTTTAAATGCCTTTACAACTCACCTGTTTAGCATTAGAGTTTATGTTTGGATGTGTGAGAGAGGGGTGACAGGGTGCTTTGAAAATGTCTTGTGTTATTTTTATTTATTTTATTTCATTTTAAATTTTTAACACTTTTTTTTATTTTTATATTTAAATGTATTGCTATCACAAGGAGGCTAACAAGCCTCCTATGTAATAGAATTTGGCTGGTGGACAGGCCCTTTTCATGGGGGGTCTATTAAACCTCTAAAGTCTCCCCTGCCCTCTGCTGCAGCTGATAGAGCACAGGACTGTGCTTGATCAGCTGTTTACATGCCTGCATTTTGATAACTCTGAACCTGAAAATGCTCAGAGCTCAGTGCTTCCAGGATCACAGTCAGCAGAGAAGTTCAGAGAATAGATGTTTTCTGAGCACCTCCTAATTACAACCCTGACATCATTTGTTGTGGTCTTGGGAGAAGCATGACCAGTGTACTTCGGATAGCCCAATTACCCCCCGAACCATCAAACCCCATTTTACCATACCTTATAACCCTTTCTAGATTAACGAGAGACACAAATCTTGTTGGAGTAAAAATGGCCACGACAGCCAATTTTATTTTTAACCACTTACCCCCCGGAACATATTGCTGCCTAAAGACCAGAGTACTTTTTGCGATTCGGGACTGCGTCGCTTTAACAGACAATTGCGCGGTCGTGCGACGTGGCTCCCAAACAAAATTGGCGTCCTTTTTTTCCCACAAATAGAGCTTTCTTTTGGTGGTATTTGATCACCTCTGCGTTTTTTATTTTTTGCGCTATAAACAAAAATAGAGCGACAATTTTGAAAAAAATGAATATTTTTTACTTTTTGCTGTAATAAATATCCCCCAAAAATATATAAAAAAACATTTTTTTTCCTCAGTTTAGGCCGATACGTATTCTTCTACATATTTTTCGTAAAAAAAATCGCAATAAGCGTTTATTGATTGGTTTGCGCAAAAGTTATAGCGTTTACAAAATAGGGGGTATTTTTATGGCATTTTTATTAATATTTTTTTTACTAGTAATGGCGGCGATCAGCGATTTTTTTTTCGGTATTGCGACATTATGGCGGACACTTCGGACATTTTTGACACATTTTTGGGACCATTGGCATTTTTATAGCGATCAGTGCTATAAAAATGCATTAGATTACTATAAAAATGCCACTGGCAGTGAAGGGGTTAACACTAGGGGGCGGGGAAGGGGTTAAGTATGCCTGGGTGTGTTCTTACTGTGGGGGGGGGGGGTGGCCTCACTAGGGGAAACACTGATTTTCTGTTCATACATTGTATGAACAGAAAATCAGCATTTCCCCTGCTGACAGGAACGAGAGCTGTGTGTTTACACACACAGCTCCCGTTCCCCGCTCTGTACCGAGCGATCGCGTGTGCCCGGCGGCGATCGCGCCCGCCGGGCACACGCACGGGAGTCGGGGGCGAGCGGGGAGCGCGCGCGCGCCTCCGGCGGCGCGCACGCGCCCCCTAGTGGCGGCTATACGATAGGACGTATAGCTACGGGCTCTCGCCCAGGAGAGCCGACCTGCCGCCGTATAATGACGGTGCGCGGTCGGCTACTAGTTAAACATAAATAATTTTAATTAAAATAATTAAATCACACCAACTTTTTCTTAACAATTTAATAAACACTTTTAATAATAATAATAATAACCCAGCTTGTTGGTCTATGACGGTAACCCGGCTTAACCTTCCTTTCTTTAACCTTTAACCTTACACTGCGGAAACATTAACCATAACCGCCCCCCAGCCGACCCAGCTCGGAGACGAACCCTTTTCCACCGCAGTGCAACCATCACCGTATTCCAGCAGACACTGTTCCACTGGAATAAACCCCCATAAGGGTCCCATCCCACCGATGAGCCCACCACCATTTCCATCACATCTGTAACTGCCACCGTCAAAGACCAACGAACACCGCCAACCACACTGCCACAGCTGTCATGACGAACTCAACCTTCCGACCTGAAAGAAAAGAAAACACACAAACGACACCGAGAACACACAACACAACAAGGGAGGGTGGGTGGGAAAATCCTGCCTCCTTGCTTTCCTTCCCGCACTTTCCTCCCGAGTGCCCGCCTCTCCTTTTTATAATACCCCTCCCCTCTCTGCACAGCCTGCCTTTTCCTATCCCCCCAATCAGCTTCCTTACTCACTTTAACTCCTGCTTGCCCTACCTCCACACAGTCATGCCCGGCCCTGCGTTATCTTGCTGTGCTGTCTTTCCACTCCGGGCCTCCCTGGAGAGCCCGGAAGCAACCGAGGGGGGGCAAGGGGTGAAATGTTGCAAGTCACATAAAAGTCAGCAGGCGGCTTTACAGCCATTCAGATCACTTTGGCATAAAATCCAGGCAACAGCCGAACAAAACTGTCATTTTATGTCATTTTAGAGATGGAGGTGGTAGCGCAGAATAACATTTTTTTTTATTGCTTTTAATTAATAGTTTGCCATTTTCTATTAGAATTTTTATGATGTGTCACTTTTGAAATCTAATTTACACTTTTGTCGAGAAAACCGATTCCCCATGTGTCACTTTATAACTATAGAACAAAATGTCTTTACAATAATGCCAAACACAGTAAATGTGTGCCATTATCAAGTCACATAGCCACCTTACTTGTTCTTACAGGCCATTTTTAAGTCACATTGTAAAACCTGTCAATTGCTAACCTTTGCAAGAAAGTACTAAGTGGCACCCCTGTATGTGAAGTGAGATCCAGAGAGCATCTATGTGAGAAAAACAGCTTCAGAGGAACAGCACACCTGAGAGGAGTTATTCAACTGGCATGCTACTTTTTGCCCAAGGACAACTGACAATTCCTGCACTTTCCAGAATTTTTCTGGTTCTCTATGCAGAGAGAACTGGTCCTTACCTAGCTTAATTTAGCATCTTACTCCCTGCACTTTAATTTTTTTTTTTCAGTTTATAATTCCATAAATGCATCTTTCTTCCAGTCATGTGGAAGAAACAGTTCTTCTTTCCCAGTTATGTGGAAGAAGCAGTTCTTCCTCCCAACATCTGTGTGGTCCTCGTTGCTGCATAGAATGATAATCACATTGTGACATGTGGGTGCCAGTCTATGAAGCATTCCACTCTGGGCCCTGGCTTCATGATGATGTCTCATTGACAGTTTGGGCTCACGTAAAGTGAGTTGGATAATTCTGGGTGTCATTCAACCTAGAAGTAAGAAGGCTACCAACAGTGAAGAACGACCCAGGCCATAGCTAGCTCTGGAGCATAAAGAGGATGAGTATTGCTCTTTTAACCCCTTTTTTTAAAACATAGAAAAAAGAAAAAAAACACAAAAGGGGTAAGAATATTTCAGTTAACATATTCCTTTTTCAAAGAAATGGCCCCCAACAGATAGATACAACAATTATAGACTGAGACTCATTGTATAGCTAGAACTGTCCAGTCTTAAATTAGAACTATAGGCAAAACTATAAGTAAGGGAGGGCTATAACCCCTGTCAGATTATTTTTTTTCCCCATCTGTGTCCCATTGCGGAGATTTACCTTGACTTTCTGTCTCATAGCCAAACAGGAAGTTAGAAGAAATCCCTACAAATTAAGGGAATTCATTGGGGACCCCCAGGTCACCAGAACTAGCTTCCCCATTGGAAGATTTCCGCTAAATTACTTTTTTGGGAACAACCCAAAATTTGGGGTTTTCTTTTACCTTCAATGATCAGAGTAAACAGGACAAATAGAGAGGTTGAATCAACTCAACAGGGGCACAGACAGCAAAAAAAACTGACAGGAGTTCTAATAGCTCTCCACTCTATCCAAAACGAAAAACATTTTGGCCTGGATTCACATAGCACTTACGCCGACGTATCTACAGATACGCCACGTAAGTGTAAATGTGCGCCGTCTTATCTGTACGGAACTAGATACGCCTGAAAATAGGCTTCTTCCGACCGATGTAACTTTACTACACCGGCGTATCGTGGGCGCAAAGTTACAGCGGAGGCATATGGGAAATTCGATTCCCATATGCAAATGAGTGAGATACACCGATTCACAAACGTACTTGCGCCCGGCGCATTAATATACGCTAATATAAGTCGTATGTCCGGCGTAAAGTTAAGCCTTTATAAAGCAGGGGTAAGTCATGTTAAGGTATGGACCAGGGAACAGCCGTCGTATTTTACGTTGTTTACATAGTAGTATGTGAATAGGGCTGGGCGTAGGTTACGCCACGTCATAGGCAGTGATTCAACGTATCTTATGGAGTATTTACGACGTGATTCTGACGCATGCGTACTGGGAATGCGTCCACGGGACAGCGCATGCGCCGTTCATTCGGCCCATCATTTGCATGGGGTCACGGTTGATTTAAATGGATCACGCCCACCTTCCACCTACTTTAAATTAGGCAAGCTTACGCCGACGATTTTACGTTATGCTACGCCGACGATTTTACGTTACGCCGACGATTTTACGTTACGCCGGCGCAACGTTGGGAGCATTTGCATTGTGAATTGGGTGCTTGCCTTTCTGCTTTACGTTGGCGTAGCGCATATGAGATGCGCTACGCCCGCCTAAAAATGCGCCGATCTACCTGAATCCGGCCCTTTGCCTTTAGTTATAAATTTAAGCTTGCTGTGATGATTAGTGTTGAGCAGAATATGCCATATTCGATTTCGCGATATATCTCGAATATATATTCGAATATTCGAGATATATTCGCTAAATTCGAATATTCGTGATATTTTATCGAAATTAATTGATTGCGATTTTTCGCTATTGCGAATGCGAAAATAATTGCGATTTTTTTAATAACTGCGGTAGGAGCGCTCTGATTGGCTTAGAATATTCGTGATATTTTATCGAAATATCGCAACATGCGAATGCGATATTTATTGCGGAATTTCGAGATATGCTGGAGGAGCGCTCTGATTGGCTCAGAATATTCGTGATATTTTATCGAAATATCGCAACATGCGAATGCGATATTTATTGCGGAATTTCGAGATATGCTGGAGGAGCGCTCTGATTGGCTCAGAATATTCGTGATATTTTATCAAAATATCGCAACATGCGAATGCGATATTTATTGCGCAATTTCGAGATATGCTGGAGGAGCGCTCTGATTGGCTCAGAATATTCCTGATATTTTATCGAAATATCGCAACATGCGAATGCGAAATTGATTGCAGATATTTCGAAAACTGCTGTAGCAGCACTCTGAAATCGAATATGTATGATATTTTAACCAAAATACATATTGCGATTGCGATTTTTCGATCGCGCATGCGCAATTGCGCGAACAACACGCGACCATTTCCTGGAGCCTTGCCAGTTTCCAACTTATGATCGCAGCGCAATCACACAGCAACATGGTTGGAAGCAATTTCACTAAGTCTGAGGAAAAGTTGCTGATTTGTGTAAGTATTTTGACCACTGTTATTTCATCATCTTCAACTGCATTTTAGTCTAGTTTAAAAGTTAGTATATATGATCAGATATTAGTATTTCACAAAAAATGTGTCTCCTGCTTTTACAAAACTACAAGTCCCAGCATGCCTGGACAGCTGCAGACACCCTGGTTGGCAAATGTGTATTTAGGCACTTTTCCTTGTTATTTAGCATAATGAATTTAACATTTTTTTGGACATAGGACGTATGCAAACGTCCTGACTTCAGTGTCCTCAAGGCCCAAGGATGTTCGAATACATATTGCCCTTTAGATGTTGCAGAACTACAACTTCCAGCATGCCTGGGAATGCTGGCACTTTTAGTATTGTAAGTTCTGCAGGCCCCCGTTTTTCAGGCCTTTATGCACGGGTCTCTAAACTGTGGCACCCTAGATGCAGCAAAAGTAAAATTCTTAGCATGCACTGACAGACCGTGGCTGATGGGAGTAGTAGTTTTGCAACAGCTGGAGGTGGACTGGTCTTGAAACCCAGAGTTAGGTAACAAACCCGTAGTGTTTTGCAACCATCCTGCCTCCAGCTGTTTTTTTCCTGTTGAAAAGCCTGTGGCGTGCAAAACACAACCCAAAAACTCCACCCGGTGCAAGGAAAAATTTGCACACACCTAAAGACTGACATCACAAAAAACTGCGGCGGTTGCATACGTCAGTGGTCCTCCGAAAAGGTCCCGTCTCTGACCCCCCGGGGCGTTAGGCTCCTGACAGGGAAAAGAGTTACTGTGGTCCATACAGCCGAAGCCATATGGACCCATCTCGGTCCAAGCAGCGCAATCAACACGCGAACAACACGTGACCATTTCCTGGACCCTTGCCAGTTTTCAACTTTTTGATCGCAACGCAATCGCAGAGCAAGATGGTTGGAAGTAATTTCACTGTATCTGAGGAAAATTTGCTGATTTGTGTAAGTATTTCGACCACTGTTATTTCATTATCTTCAACTGCATTTTAGTCTAGTTTAAAAGTTAGTATATATGATCAGATATTAGTATTTCACAAAAAATGTGTCTCCTGCTTTTCCAAAACTACAAGTCCCAGCATGCCTGGACAGCTGCAGACACCCTGGTTGGCAAATGTGTATTTAGGCACGTTTCCTTGTTATTTAGCATAATGAATTTAAAAAATTTTTGGACATAGGACGTATGCGAACGTCCTGACTTCAGTGTCCTCAAGGCCCAAGGACGTTCGAATACATATTGCCCTTTAGATGTTGCAGAACTACAACTTCCAGCATGCCTGGGAATGCTGGCACTTCTAGTATTGTAAGTTCTGCAGGCCCCCATTTTTCAGGCCTTTATGCACGGGTCTCTAAACTGTGGCACCCTAGATGCAGCAAAAGTAAAATTCTTAGCATGCACTGACAGACCGTGGCTGATGGGAGTAGTAGTTTTGCAACAGCTGGAGGTGGACTGGTCTTGAAACCCAGAGTTAGGTAACAAACCCGTAGTGTTTTGCAACCATTCTGCCTCCAGCTGTTTTTTTCCTGTTGAAAAGCCTGTGGCGTGCAAAACACAACCCAAAAACTCCACCCGGATGCAGTGAAAAATGTGCACACACCTAAAGAGTGACATCACAAAAAACTGCGACGGGTACATACGTCAGTGGCCCTCCGAAAAGGTCCCGTCTCTGACCCCCGGGGCGTTAGGCTCCTGACAGGGAAAAGAGTTAGCAACGCATATCTCCCCTATACGTGTATCCTGTGTTGTTAATAATATATTCATAATTATGCAAATGATAATGGCTGCTATATTTATGCAAAAAAGGTGGCGACCGAAATGGCAGGATATAAAATCTGTCATGTTACCCCTGTCATTGATTAATAAGGCGAGAATGCTTCCAATTGTTGAATAGCATACATTTACGTCATATATCCATAAGGCTGTCAACAGAAGTATTACAATATACTTTGTTCTTCATCTTGCAGAAGTTCCTGGAAACAGGATACGATAAGCTGCGGAGGCAGCCAGAGAAAAGGGCTGTGGTCAGCGCCCTAATCGCTGACTTTGGCGGCCAACACGACCACAATGCAATTGTGAAGAAGTGGTCTGACCTGAAGAGGCGCCAAATGGATCAGGTCAGACGTCTTCGGGCTAAATATCATCCAGGTAAGTTATTGTTGACAGTTATGTTTTTTTTTTAAAAAGTGTATTTTGTGCGTGAACTCGAAAGAGAGAGGAGCCGGCCTGCAGGAGTTGGGAGGCCTCCCCCAGAGGCAATCTGCCACCTTTCTCCATGCCCCGGTTGGCAATGGCGGGTGTGAGGGGGTCCTCCCAACCCAACCTCGCATAGCACACCCACCAGGGGCGGGGCTGAGACCACCAAACTCAATTCACAGGTAGCCGAGAGCGGGATCCGAACCCCTAGCTGCAGAGGTGAATCACTTGTCAGTGCAGTGGCAATCGCGTGGAGCCACCGCAGCTCCTTTGGTGACAGTTATGTAAGGTCATATGTAATTCATGTAAGGTCAGATGTTGTTAACCAAGATGCCATGTTGTGCTAACATATATCACCACCAGCCAAGGTATTCATAGTACTGTTGAAAAAAGACATGGGACAGCAGACAGGAACACAGAAGTTATGTGGGAACATAATTTTCCCATTGCTTTGCATGGGACTTTAAAGAAAAACCCCGACCATGGCAAGTGGGGGTGGGTAAGGTTTAAACCACCTATCCTATGTTTGTGGCTGACATATAAGTAACCTGTGTGCCAAGTTTCATATAAATATCTTTAGCCGTTTGTACGTGATGCTGGAACATACATACATACATACATACATACATACATTTATGCACACACACACGTTGAGTTTTATATATATAGATTACCACTAAATTCCTGTGTTAGGAGTGGGGTTGTTATAGTAATCCCGTGTGCTCCATCAGGCCCTTTTTTTAACATGAGATGGTCTGAACAAAACAAAGGAGACAAAAACAGCTCATTTTAACATGGTTGCATCCCAGCTCACGCTCAGTCCCCTGTAGTGCCCACAAGACCCTTTAATATAACATTGTCCCATTGGTTAACTGTCTATATAAATCAATTTGTATTCATATACAATACAGCAGAGTACACAGAATTTGCATACGTCATTAGAAAACATTTATATAATATATGAACATTGTGTTATTATAGGAGCTCCAATGCCAGTTGTCCGCGCCAAGCGCAGAAGGCGCCAGGCCGATGAGGAGGAGGAGGAGGATGCGGCAGAGGAGGATGCGGCAGAGGAGGAGATGCATGAGGAGGAGCAGCCAGGGCCCTCCCACTCCCCAACCCCAGCTCCTGTTGAGGAGCAAGCTGAGAAGCTTCCCCCCCCCACCACCCCAACTTCTCAAGCAGAAGAGCAGGAGGAAGAGAGCGGTCCTGTGAGCCTCATTCAGGAAGGTAAATATGTGCACAATGATTAATAACATTTCAACAACAAAATGTAGATATAAAAATGGACAACATATAAAGCGCACCTGTCAGATTGTAGAACCATAATATGGTATTGATGCTAGAAGTATACAGGTAGTGCATAATTATTAGGCAAGTTGTATTTTTTGAGGATTCATTTTATTATTGAACAACAACCATGTTCTCAATGAACCCCAAAAACTCATTAATATCAAAGCTGAATTTTTTTGGAAGTAGTTTTTAGTTTGTTTTTAGTGTTAGTTATTTTCGGGGGATATCTGTGTGTGCAGGTGACTACTATTACTGTGCAGAATTATTAGGCAACTTAACCAAAAAATAAATAGATAGCCATTTCAATGATTTATTTTTAACAGTGAAACCAATATAACATCTCAACATTCACAAATACACATTTCTGACATTTAAAAACAAAACAAAAACAAATCAGTGACCAATATAGCCACCTTTCTTTGCAAGGACACTCAAAAGCCTGACATCCATGGATTCTGTCAGTGTTTTGATCTGTTCACCATCAACATTGCGTGCAGCAGTAACCACAGCCTCCCAGACACTGTTCAGAGAGGTGTACTGTTTTCCCTCCTTGTAAATCCCACATTTGATGATGGACCACAGGTTCTCAATGGGGTTCAGATCAGGTGAACAAGGAGGCCATGTCATTACTTTTTTTTATTTAATACCCTTTCTTGCCAGCCACGCTGTGGAGTACTTTGACACGTGTGATGGAGCATTGTCCTGCATGAAAATCATGTTTTTCTTGAAGGATGGTGACTTTTTCCTGTACCACTGCTTGAAGAAGGTCTCTTCCATAATCTGGCAGTAGGACTGGGAGTTGAGCTTGACTCCATCCTCAATCCGAAAAGGCCCCACAAGCTCATCTTTGATGATACCAGCCCAAACCAGTACTCCACCACCACCTTGCTGGCGTCTGAGTTGGACTGGAGCTCCCTGCCCTTTACCAATCCAGCCACGGGCTCTTCCATCTGGCCCATCAAGACTCACTCTCATTTCAGCAGTCCATAAAACCTTAGAAAAATCTTTCTTGAGATATTTATTGGCACAGTCTTGACGTTGCAGCTTGTGTGTCTTGTTCAGTGGTCATCGTCTTTCAGCCTTTCTTACCTTGGCCATGTCTCTGGGTATTGCACACCTTGTGCTTTTGGGCACCCCAGTGATGTTGCAGCTCTGAAATATGGCCAATCTTGTGGCAAGTGGCATCTTGGCAGCTGCACGCTTAACTTTTCTCAGTTCATGGGCAGTTATTTTGCACCTTTGTTTTTCCACACGCTTCTTTTGTTTGATGATCACGCTTCAGAAGCTTTGCAGCTTTAAGAGTGCTGCATCCCTCTGCTAGATATCTCTCTATTTTGGACTTTTCAGAGTCTGTCAAATCCTTCTTTTAGCCCATTTTGCCAAAGAAAAGGAAATTGACTAATAATTATGCACACCTGATATAGAGTGTTGATGTCATTAGACCACACACCTTCTCATTACAGAGATGTACATTACCTAATATGCCTAATCTGTAGTAGGCTTTCGAGCCTATACAGCTTGGAGTAAGACAACATGCATAAAGAGGATGATGTGGTCCAAATACTCATTTGCCTAATAATTCTGCACTCCCGGGATGTGTTAGACACATAACAAGTGTATACACATGATAATGATTGATTAATAAGCAAAAAAAAATATTTATTTATTTGGTAACGTTATTTGAAATCCAAATGTTTTTTTATTATATCCTAAAAGCATCAAGAGATATGAGGAGGCAGAACAGACTCATCGAAAAGACCCACCAGAGGATCCTGCAAAACCAGCGGAAGATGAGCTACCTCACCCAACAAAATGCTCTGCTAGAGCAGCAGCTATCGGGTCAGATTGCGGAAATGCACCGCATTCAGAAACGCATTGAGAGCTATATTTAAATTTATTTTTGTATTAAAAAAACTTATTTTTTGGAAATGTTTCATTTCTTTTTGAGATAGAGTTGTAGGTTTTTCAACACATCTAACTTCACATCAAACAAATCAACATCAACACATTTAACTTCATAATAAGCAAAAACATTTTATACTATTATTTTATTTAACATTAACCTAGGACAAACTAAAGCACACGACACAGACACGACGAACACAAAATAAACTGTTGAAAAATGAACATAACAAAAGCAACAATATATATATATATACAAAGAGAGAGAGAGGGAGAGCAAGAAAGAGAGAGAATGCAGATGAGCTCTTGCAGACAGCCCAATGGTTGCAGTATAAATGCCGCAAAACAGGGTTTAACATAAGGTTCATTGTTATAGTTACACTTGCTGTTTAGATCCGGTCTGGTAGTCCGGTCTGGTAGCTTGTAGCGGAGGCTGTTGGTGGATCCGCTGTGCCAGAGAGGTCATGAAGCTTTACTCAGCATGGAGGCAGCAGCAGGAGTATTAAAATATAATATAACTAGACAATGCATTTCCTGAGGAAAATGCGAGTGGGAATGCTGAATAGCTTAATTGGTGAGCCCCTTGCCAAAGACATTCACCATAACCACTACACTATCTTTAGGACACACAGCTTCTTTCTCTATCTGTAAAGTATAGAGTATGCTGACTTCCTGGTCGCCCCTCCCCCCTCAATAGGTTTCCCCTCCCCCCCAGGTCAGTGAGGAGGAATATTGCACTGAGGTCAGGAAAGTTATTTATGGAAAGAAATAACATTACAAACGCTTTTAATTCACAGATCTAATACATGATTTAAGCCTCCAAACAAAGCTTAATAAATCCTCAAACGTACATGCAATTGATACAACGACTACACCGTTTGAAATACACGGCCCTTGTAAACGCATCGATATGAAATTTATGTAGATAAACTTAAAAATGTGGCCATGTCTGCGATTTAGAAAAGAGCGTCTTTGTGAGTTCTGCAGCAACATTTTTTAGATAATTTCACATGAGAGTCTATGAGACATAATTTCTGGCTGTTGCTCCAATAACTAAAACTAAAATACGTATCGCAGAATTGGTCACATTGCCATAAACCAGACAAGCATAGCTACGTTTTGATATAAAAATTGTGTATGAAAAGTAGATCTTGTGGGCGTGAGACCAATTTGTTTCCCCTTTTTGTAAAGATATTTTTAATTACAAAGATCTCCAATGTTAAGGTCACATGACAGACTCTAAATCCCCTCCATAGGATTACATTATAACCTATTGCATTTTTGTGAAAAATTCGCAAAACGTAAATTGCGTTTTCACCAAAAAATTGTAAACGATAACGATCTGAAAAGTCATAGCCGGATAGCTAAATATTTTGTGACCGCTTTAAAGTTTTTTCAGTGTCTGTAAGTGAAAGTATGAAGTAGCTGAAACTTTTGGCATGGCATGTGAATTCAAAGGGGAAAAAGTGTAAAAAGTAGAAAAAAACTTGAAGAAGTCCCATCATTAGCTGAACGAGACGACATTTTTACAGTTGAATGGTCTCAATAGCTGAAAGTATGCCGAAGTTACGCAGAACCAAAAAACGTAAGGAATAATAAGATTACTAAATTTACGGATATCAATACTGGAAATGTTTATTAAAGCATTCACACTAATTAAGATTAATACATTTACGGGTATCCATACTAGGAATGCTTATTAAAGCATTCCCACTAAGTATCACACAGGCATGATTTACAAGCAGTAGTGGTAATAGTAATACATAGCATAAAAACACTTGGGGAATACTTTACAGCATCAGTAGTGGTCATAGTAGTCAATAGTGTACCAAAAAATTGGGACACAGGTGTCTTGACTGAGCTGTAATAGTAGTAGTAGACATTGACAATACAGTGTCAAATCACTCGGGCAAGAGGTGCCATGATGAACAGCAGTCTTAATAAGAGTATATAGGGTGTGAAATAACTGCTGACATAGGTGTCTTGACTGGGCAGCAGAAGCAGCAGTAGTAGTATTAACAGTAGTAGTTGATACAGAGTCATATCACATGGGCAGGAGGTGCCATGATGAACAGCAGTAGGAATAGGAGTATATAGAGTGTCAAATAACTGCTGACATAGGTGTCTTGACTGGGCAGCAGCAGCAGCAGCAGAAGCAGCAGTAGTAGTATTAACAGTAGTAGTTGATACAGAGTCATATCACATGGGCAGGAGGTGCCATGATGAACAGCAGTAGGAATAAGAGTATATAGAGTGTGAAACAACTGCTGACATAGGTGTATTGACTGGGCGTCAGCAGCAGCAGCAGCAGAAGCAGCAGTAGTAGTATTAACAGTAGTAGTTGATACAGAGTCATATCACATGGGCAGGAGGTGCCATGATGAACAGCAGTAGGAATAAGAGTATATAGAGTGTGAAACAACTGCTGACATAGGTGTATTGACTGGGCGTCAGCAGCAGCAGCAGAAGCAGCAGTAGTAGTATTAACAGTAGTAGTTGATACAGAGTCATATCACATGGGCAGGAGGTGCCATGATGAACAGCAGTAGGAATAGGAGTATATAGAGTGTCAAATAACTGCTGACATAGGTGTCTTGACTGGGCAGCAGCAGCAGCAGAAGCAGCAGTAGTAGTATTAACAGTAGTAGTTGATACAGAGTCATATCACATGGGCAGGAGGTGCCATGATGAACAGCAGTAGGAATAGGAGTATATAGAGTGTCAAATAACTGCTGACATAGGTGTCTTGACTGGGCAGCAGCAGCAGAAGCAGCAGTAGTAGTATTAACAGTAGTAGTTGATACAGAGTCATATCACATGGGCAGGAGGTGCCATCATGAACAGCAGTAGGAATAGGAGTATATAGAGTGTCAAATAACTGCTGACATAGGTGTCTTGACTGGGCAGCAGCAGCAGAAGCAGCAGTAGTAGTAGTATTAACAGTAGTAGTTGATACAGAGTCATATCACATGGGCAGGAGGTGCCATGATGAACAGCAGTAGGAATAGGAGTATATAGAGTGTCAAATAACTGCTGACATAGGTGTCTTGACTGGGCAGCAGCAGCAGCAGAAGCAGCAGTAGTAGTATTAACAGTAGTAGTTGATACAGAGTCATATCACATGGGCAGGAGGTGCCATCATGAACAGCAGTAGGAATAGGAGTATATAGAGTGTCAAATAACTGCTGACATAGGTGTCTTGACTGGGCAGCAGCAGCAGAAGCAGCAGTAGTAGTATTAACAGTAGTAGTTGATACAGAGTCATATCACATGGGCAGGAGGTGCCATGATGAACAGCAGTAGGAATAGGAGTATATAGAGTGACTGGGCGTCAGCAGCAGCAGCAGCAGCAGAAGCAGCAGTAGTAGTATTAACAGTAGTAGTTGATACAGAGTCATATCACATGGGCAGGAGGTGCCATGATGAACAGCAGTAGGAATAAGAGTATATAGAGTGTGAAACAACTGCTGACATAGGTGTATTGACTGGGCGTCAGCAGCAGCAGCAGAAGCAGCAGTAGTAGTATTAACAGTAGTAGTTGATACAGAGTCATATCACATGGGCAGGAGGTGCCATGATGAACAGCAGTAGGAATAGGAGTATATAGAGTGTCAAATAACTGCTGACATAGGTGTCTTGACTGGGCAGCAGCAGCAGCAGAAGCAGCAGTAGTAGTATTAACAGTAGTAGTTGATACAGAGTCATATCACATGGGCAGGAGGTGCCATGATGAACAGCAGTAGGAATAGGAGTATATAGAGTGTCAAATAACTGCTGACATAGGTGTCTTGACTGGGCAGCAGCAGCAGCAGAAGCAGCAGTAGTAGTATTAACAGTAGTAGTTGATACAGAGTCATATCACATGGGCAGGAGGTGCCATCATGAACAGCAGTAGGAATAGGAGTATATAGAGTGTCAAATAACTGCTGACATAGGTGTCTTGACTGGGCAGCAGCAGCAGAAGCAGCAGTAGTATTAACAGTAGTAGTTGATACAGAGTCATATCACATGGGCAGGAGGTGCCATGATGAACAGCAGTAGGAATAGGAGTATATAGAGTGTCAAATAACTGCTGACATAGGTGTCTTGACTGGGCAGCAGCAGCAGCAGAAGCAGCAGTAGTAGTATTAACAGTAGTAGTTGATACAGAGTCATATCACATGGGCAGGAGGTGCCATGATGAACAGCAGTAGGAATAAGAGTATATAGAGTGTGAAACAACTGCTGACATAGGTGTATTGACTGGGCGTCAGCAGCAGCAGCAGCAGCAGAAGCAGCAGTAGTAGTATTAACAGTAGTAGTTGATACAGAGTCATATCACATGGGCAGGAGGTGCCATGATGAACAGCAGTAGGAATAAGAGTATATAGAGTGTGAAACAACTGCTGACATAGGTGTATTGACTGGGCGTCAGCAGCAGCAGCAGCAGAAGCAGCAGTAGTAGTATTAACAGTAGTAGTTGATACAGAGTCATATCACATGGGCAGGAGGTGCCATGATGAACAGCAGTAGGAATAAGAGTATATAGAGTGTGAAACAACTGCTGACATAGGTGTATTGACTGGGCGTCAGCAGCAGCAGCAGCAGAAGCAGCAGTAGTAGTATTAACAGTAGTAGTTGATACAGAGTCATATCACATGGGCAGGAGGTGCCATGATGAACAGCAGTAGGAATAGGAGTATATAGAGTGTCAAATAACTGCTGACATAGGTGTCTTGACTGGGCAGCAGCAGCAGCAGAAGCAGCAGTAGTAGTATTAACAGTAGTAGTTGATACAGAGTCATATCACATGGGCAGGAGGTGCCATCATGAACAGCAGTAGGAATAGGAGTATATAGAGTGTCAAATAACTGCTGACATAGGTGTCTTGACTGGGCAGCAGCAGCAGAAGCAGCAGTAGTAGTATTAACAGTAGTAGTTGATACAGAGTCATATCACATGGGCAGTAGGTGCCATGATGAACAGCAGTAGGAATAGGAGTATATAGAGTGTCAAATAACTGCTGACATAGGTGTCTTGACTGGGCAGCAGCAGCAGAAGCAGCAGTAGTATTAACAGTAGTAGTTGATACAGAGTCATATCACATGGGCAGGAGGTGCCATGATGAACAGCAGTAGGAATAGGAGTATATAGAGTGTCAAATAACTGCTGACATAGGTGTCTTGACTGGGCAGCAGCAGCAGCAGAAGCAGCAGTAGTAGTATTAACAGTAGTAGTTGATACAGAGTCATATCACATGGGCAGGAGGTGCCATGATGAACAGCAGTAGGAATAGGAGTATATAGAGTGTCAAATAACTGCTGACATAGGTGTCTTGACTGGGCAGCAGCAGCAGAAGCAGCAGTAGTATTAACAGTAGTAGTTGATACAGAGTCATATCACATGGGCAGGAGGTGCCATGATGAACAGCAGTAGGAATAGGAGTATATAGAGTGTCAAATAACTGCTGACATAGGTGTCTTGACTGGGCAGCAGCAGCAGAAGCAGCAGTAGTATTAACAGTAGTAGTTGATACAGAGTCATATCACATGGGCAGGAGGTGCCATGATGAACAGCAGTAGGAATAGGAGTATATAGAGTGTCAAATAACTGCTGACATAGGTGTCTTGACTGGGCAGCAGCAGTAGTATTAACAGTAGTAGTTGATACAGAGTCATATCACATGGGCAGGAGGTGCCATGATGAACAGCAGTAGGAATAGGAGTATATAGAGTGTCAAATAACTGCTGACATAGGTGTCTTGACTGGGCAGCAGCAGCAGCAGAAGCAGCAGTAGTAGTATTAACAGTAGTAGTTGATACAGAGTCATATCACATGGGCAGGAGGTGCCATGATGAACAGCAGTAGGAATAAGAGTATATAGAGTGTGAAACAACTGCTGACATAGGTGTATTGACTGGGCGTCAGCAGCAGCAGCAGCAGCAGAAGCAGCAGTAGTAGTATTAACAGTAGTAGTTGATACAGAGTCATATCACATGGGCAGGAGGTGCCATGATGAACAGCAGTAGGAATAAGAGTATATAGAGTGTGAAACAACTGCTGACATAGGTGTATTGACTGGGCGTCAGCAGCAGCAGCAGCAGAAGCAGCAGTAGTAGTATTAACAGTAGTAGTTGATACAGAGTCATATCACATGGGCAGGAGGTGCCATGATGAACAGCAGTAGGAATAAGAGTATATAGAGTGTGAAACAACTGCTGACATAGGTGTATTGACTGGGCGTCAGCAGCAGCAGCAGCAGAAGCAGCAGTAGTAGTATTAACAGTAGTAGTTGATACAGAGTCATATCACATGGGCAGGAGGTGCCATGATGAACAGCAGTAGGAATAAGAGTATATAGAGTGTGAAACAACTGCTGACATAGGTGTATTGACTGGGCGGCAGCAGCAGCAGCAGAAGCAGCAGTAGTAGTATTAACAGTAGTAGTTGATACAGAGTCATATCACATGGGCAGGAGGTGCCATGATGAACAGCAGTAGGAATAAGAGTATATAGAGTGTGAAACAACTGCTGACATAGGTGTATTGACTGGGCGGCAGCAGCAGAAGCAGCAGTAGTAGTATTAACAGTAGTAGTTGATACAGAGTCATATCACATGGGCAGGAGGTGCCATGATGAACAGCAGTATTAATAAGAGTATATAGGGTGTGAAATAACTGCTGACATAGGTGTCTTGACTGATCCAGAGGAGTCATGGGAGAAAATCATGTGGTCAGATGAGACTATAATATAACTTTTTGATCATAATTTCACTAACCGTGTTCGGAGGAAGAATAATGATGAGTACCATGCCAAGAACGCCATCCCTAATGTGAAGCATGGGGGTGGTAGCATCATGCTTTGGTGGTGTTTTTCTGCACATGGGACAGGGTGACTGCACTGTATTAAGGAGAGGATGACCGTGGCCATGTATTGCGAGATTTTGGGCAACAACCTCCTTCCCTGAGTTAGAGCTTTGAAGATGGGTCGAGGCTGGGTCTTCCAACATGACAATGACCCAAAGCACACAGCCAGGATAACCAAGGATTGGCTCTGTAAGGAGCATATCAAGGTTCTGGCGTGGCCTAGCCAGTCTCCAGACCTAAACCCAATAGAGAATCTTTGGAGGGAGCTCAAACTCCGTGTTTCTCAGCGAGAGCCCAGAAACATGACTGATGTAGAGAAGATCTGTGTGGAGGAGTGGGCCAAAATCCCTCCTCCAGTGTGTGCAAAGCTGGTGTAAAACTACAAGAAAGGTTTGACCGCTGTAATTGCAAAGAAAGCCTACTGTACCAAATATTAACATTGATTTTCTCTGATGTTAAAATAGTTATATTCAGCACTGTAAATACATCAGGTCCGGGGCTTTATCAGGGAATGCATGACAAGGGACCCTTCAGCGCCCTGAACCGACGACGGGTGCCAGAAAGTCACCGCCGATCCAAGACTCATTCATCTTTATGAATGTGAGTCTGTCCACGGAGTCTGTGGACAGACGGGTCCTCTTGTCCGTGACCACCCCACCTGCCGCGCTGAATGTCCGCTCAGATAGTACGCTGGAGGGGGGGCAAGACAATAACTCCAGCGCATACTGAGCGAGCTCGCGGCAGGTGTCCAATCTGGCAACCCAGTACTCCATGGGGTCGTCGGTGCTCATACTGTCAGAAGCACCGACGGACGCCATGTAGTCTGCCACCATGTGGGCCAGCCGCTGGTGGTGACTGCTGCTGCTGCTGGTGCTGGTACTGGGTCGCTCGGTTTGGAAGAACATCCTCATCTCTTCCATTAGGTCCCCTGCTCGGCTGCAGCTGGGTGCAGCCACCTGCTGGGTGAGATGAGGGGGGACAACTGGAGGCCGGGGAGTTGCCTGCTCCAACCGTCTGACAATGGCTGCCTGCAGTTCCTCCATCCGGTGCTGCCTCCGGCTGGCTGGGATGAACTGCTCCAGTTTCCCCTTGCACCTGGGATCCAAAAGGGTGGCCATCCAGAAATCATCCCTCGTCTTGATGGTCTTAACCCGGGGGTCCCTCCTGAGGCATCTCAGCATGTGGGCAGCCATGGGGAAGAGCACAGCCCGCTGTGACTCCTCAATGCTGGCCAGGTGAATGAGGTGCGACTCTTCATCCCTGAGGCGCTGCTGGTCAAACTCAGACATGCCCAACCCCCGGACTATCGGTGCCCCCAACACCGGCTCTCCCTCCTGACCAGGCCCTGACTCCGGGACGACACCAGCAACCACCTCCTCCTCCTCTTCATCATCATCCTCCTCCTCCTCCTCCTCGTCCTGGCCCTGGTCTCGGTGGAGCATTGCTGACTCCTCCTGCTCCACCAAGGCACTCTCCCCAGCCTCGAGCAGGCGATCTAGTGTCCTCTCCAGCATGAACACTATTGGCAGCACGCTATTGAGGCCGATTTGCTCACTGCTGACCATCTTGGTCGCCTGCTCGAAGGAGGACAACACTTGGCAGACCTGGTTTATCTGCCCCCACTGCGCACAGGCGATGAAAGGGAGTTGTGGTGAAGCCCTCTCAGTGCCTAGTTCCATCAGGTACTCCCTCACCGCCCTTTGCTGCTCCCACAACCTCTTCAGCATGTGGAGGGTGGAGTTCCACCACGTCACACTGTCCACAATCAGCCTGTGAAGGGGCAGATTGTACTTCCGCTGCAACTTGGACAGGGACGCGGTAGCAGTTGGGGAGCGCCTGAAGTGGCTGGCAATCCTACGCGCCTTTGCCACAATGTCACTCAACCCTGGATAAGTGCGCAGGAACTTCTGCACCACCAGGTTGAGGACATGTGCCAGACAGGGCACGTGGGTCAGACTGCCAGCACTAAGGGCGGCGAGTAGGTTGCTGCCGTTATCGCAGACAACCATACCTGCCTGGAGCCTTCGGGGTGTCAGCCACTTCTGGACCTGAGCCTGAAGTGCTTTCAGCACTTCTTCTCCAGTGTGTCTCCGGTCCCCTAAACTAACAAGCTGGAGCACGGCCTGACAGCGCACGTGCCCCACACTTGAGTAGCTACGGGGGCGCTTGCTGGGAGGCTCAGCAGCTGCGGAGACAGTGGCTTGAGGGAGACCAGCAGTTCTCCCCTGGACACCCCGGGGCGGCACCACAAGATCGGTTGCCGCCGATCCCTCACCGACGCCTCGGAGGGAAACCCAATGGGCCGTGAAGCTGATGTAGCGCCCCTGCCCATGCCTGCTGGTCCAGCCATCCATTGTCAGATGAACCCTGTCGCTGACAGCGTGATCCAGCGACAGGGTTACATTCTGCACAATGTGCTGGTGTAGGGCAGGGACACCAGTCCTGGCAAAGAAATGGCGGCTGGGGACACGCCATTGGGGTTGGGCCTGCTCCAACATCTGCCTGAAGGGGTTGCTGTCAACTATGTTGAAGGGCAGCAGATGTTGGGCAATAACCCTTGCCAGGAGCCCATTGAGGGAACGCACACGTCGGTCTCCAGGGGGGAAGGGAGTGGTGCGGTCAAAGGCGTCTGAAATCGACGCCTGGCGCCGGACGGCAGTGCGGGACACAGACGTGGAGGGTGCTGTGGAAGTAGAGGTCTGGCTGCCGGTACCAGTACCTCTACTAGAGGGAGCGGGGGGGCATGACCTGCTGGAAAGAGATGAAGATGTGGCAGGGGCTGCTGTACCCTGCTCACTTGTGGTGGTGGCGCTGCTACCACCACCACGCTTCATCTCGTCATACACCGCCCAGTGGTTTATCCTCAGGTGCTGGTTCAGGGCTGTGGTACCCACCCGAGCCAAACACTTCCCTCTCTTCACCCTCACTTTACAAATCCGGCAGATGGCCACGGTAGGGTTGTCTGCCACCAGGGTAAAGTAATTCCAGACAGGTGACTTCAGCACCGCCCTCCTGTCAGATGGGGTGACGCTTACTTGCACCTGCTGGGACTCGGTGCGCACAGGTGGAGCTGCCTGCTGCTGCTGCTGCTGCTGCTGCTCCTCCTCCTGACACCTCCTGCTGCCATCACCAGTGGAGACCCTGACGATGGTCTCCCTGGTGGTGACCTGGCGCACCGTTTCACCAGGGTGCCTACCTTCCCCGTCGTCACTGACGTAGTGAGCCGACGCGTCAGATGGCAACCATGATGGGTCACCCTCTTCGCCCCCAGAGATGTCAGACCAAGGGCTGAAATGTGTTGGTCTGAGGGAACCACCTGACATGGAGCCTCTAGCCTGGCTCCGCTGTCCCCTCACCCACGCCTGGGTCTGACTAGGTGCTGCTGTTTCCTGCACCAAAACAGCAGCACCAGTTTGAAGGGATGTCTCTGGGATACTGCCAGCAGGTATCCCATCCTCCTCATCCATCCCTTCAAAAAGGTCCTGACCATCAGGACAGAGCTGGAGGTCTGCCTGATGCATGGCCTCCCCCAAGAGATCCCTCTCACTGTCGCTGTCGAACAGTAAGATGCTGGACTCTTGGGGGCTGGGGGGGGGTAGTACAGGCACCGGTGTAATGGTGGTACTACTGTGAGTCGGGACCGACGACTCAGTGGCACTGCTGTGCCCCATGTAGTCCACCACTACTTGAGCCTGAGATGGCAATATCGGGCGGCTGCCCGATGGGAAGAACTCCCGGATCAGGCGTACTCCCCTTGCACCCGATCCTCTACCACTAGTAGGGGCACGAGAGGTACCCCGTGCTGGCAGCGATCCAGCACTGGGAGTAACTCCCCTACCCCTGCTGCCACGGCCACGGATGCCGCTCATTATTGCTGATATGTGTGTGGGGGGGGGTAAACTTTATTGGGGGGGGAAAATGTGAACAAAATGTGTTTTTGTGTATTTTTTACAAGACAGGCACGCAGACAAAGACGTACACAGACAGCTACTAAACTATAAGAAAAGTAGTACACCAGACAAGGACTACAAAATTAAAGAAAAAAAAAAAGCACTAAACAAACACTAACTTTTTTTTTTTTTTTTTTTTAAACACAAAACACAGACACTAAACACACACTAAGCTAAGCTAGATGAAATAAATGTACACTAACAGTGTGTACACTTACTACACAAAATTTAACTAAACTGAACACAAAACTTAGCTTTTATAAAAGCTCTTTAGGAAAAACTAAACAAAATGTGAACTGAGAATGCCTAGCAAATATCACTGAACAGCGAACCTGCAAGATCTAACAGTAACACAAGATGAACAAAACTTAGCTTTTAGAAAAGCTCTTTTATAAAGCTCAGCAAAATGTGTTCTGAAATCTCTAGCAAATTTCACTGAACAGCGAGGATTGCAGGATCAAACAGTAACACAAATGAAAAAAACAGCACAAAACAGCACAAAACGTAGCTTTGAAAAAAGCTCTTGGGTCTATTGCTTTGAAAAAAGCAGTTGATATACTGGAAACGATCCACTGGAATCACTAAATAGCAATGCTGGTGATGATCTAAATCAATCAGAAACAAAGACACAGGAAACCAGGAACACAGAAACAGCCTCCACACTCTATAGCCAGCTTCTGAATCTGCAATGAAATGGTGCTGGGAGTGAGCTTATATAATGTCCATGCAGGCAGGTTCCTATTGGTTGCTAACCTCTGACGAGTGTGGAAGGAGAACTCTGATTGGCTCTGATGCAAAAGGGCGGAGCAAATAATCGCGCAATATTCCTATTGCCGAATATTCGCATTGCGAATATTCGGCAATATAAAATGATCGCTTCAGCTACTCGGCCCAATGGCTCTAATCATACCAGCAATGCTTTTAGACGTCTATGGAGATCACTAGGATGTGATCTGTTTTAAAAATGAAACTGTAAAAATCGCTCTGATGCGGAAGATCGGGGCGAGGAAAGTAATCGCGCGATATTGCGTTTGCCAAATAATCGCATTGCGATCTTTCTGGAAAATTCAATGAATGCTTCAGCTACTCGGCCCAGGGTCTCTAATGATACCAGCAATGCTTTTAGACGTCGATGGAGATATCTAGGATGTGATCTGGTTCAAAAAAAAAATTGTAAAAAATCGAATATTCGGAATTGCGAATATTCACCGCGAATTTCGAAATATAGCGCGATTTCTCGAATATGCTATATTCGAGTCGAATATTCGCAATGCGAATATTCGTGAGCAACACTAGTGATGATGCTAGGCACAGCACGATTCACATTAAGGCATAGTGCAAAGTTTCAGAGTATTGTTTTTGAATGTCAGTATTCTCCAGGTTTTGTAATCATGGATCAGGGCCTGGAACTTGAAAGCTTCAAAGTGTTTTGGGAGGGACGAGACTTTCAATCCTGTATTGGGGTTTTTCTGGAGGCCTGCATGCTGTGTGGGTATGTAGATGTTCAGGGTCATAATAAGCCAAACCTTAGCATAGCTCAGGGCCCCCATTTACAGGCAGAGCCTTTGTTGGAAGATGGAGCTATGCTCCAGCCAGGATTGGTGATCTACTTGGGAAACAAGTCTACTGTACATGTTGGAGTGATTCCCTTACCCGCAGGACTGGGAGAAATAGGACAAAACAGCAAGTCGGCACAAGACTGAGAAAGATGAAGTACGGTAACTAATGAGTCTTAGGGACTGGAGAAGGGAATGGTAAGTCTCTGGACGAGTGTGAGAACTTAGGGGGCATGGAGACCCCATCTAGAAGCCAGGAGTGGGCCCGTGGGTGAATGAGCCTGAAAAAAAGGGAGCAGTGGCGTTGCTAACAAAAGAGCCATGTGACATTGTTCATTGCCAATAATGCTTTGTGAAACTTATACCCCTGCATGGGAGAAATGCTGACACAAAGTTTTTGTTTTCTTTACAGTATTTTCTTCCATAAAAGTGGACTGCCAAGACTTTAAAACACAGTTTGGACTGACATAGACTTACAATAGTCACATCTAGCACATGAGCTAAACATACCACCATATCACAATTCTCAAAGTAGGAAAGTTATTATCTACTAGAAGCAGATTGGGTACCAGTTAAGGAAAGGCCAAGCATGATTTTGTAAATTTCTAAATAGACCAAAAGATTAAAACAAGAGCCTCGGTAGTCTTGGAGAGAGCTGCCACCCAGATTTAAAATTTGAGCTCAAATGCAGACCCAAATCCCAAGAGTCAGGACCCAAAGTCAAACGTTCCCCCTTGTGTGGCAGTAGCTCAATCTCACTGAGACACTTTTAATCCTAAATAACTTCCTGCCTGGTCTATGTGTCAACATTCACAGAAATCTAGCTTCCTGCTGAACTGTGAACTTCTGAGCTCCACCCCTTGATGACTGTTCGATTGACTACTAATGATGACTTGCCCTTCACTTTATATCTGATGCTGTTGTAGCGCCTACCCCCTCAGGATCTGCTGGTGATGATGGGTTCTCTGTTCTGCCATGACTCCTAAGGCTGCTCAGTCCCCACTGACACACCTGGTTATGTGCTAGAGGCTGTTTACACCTGTGTGACTTAAAGCGGTTGTATACCCGCAATAATTTTTTTTTTTTTACACCTGCAAGGCAAAAGGCATAATGAGCTAGTATGCACCGCATACTAGCTCATTATGAAATACTTACCTTGGAACGAGGTGTAGAGAACTTACCTGGTCCACGCCGAGCGAGATGTCATCTTGCCTCGGCGTGTTTTCCGGGTGTCGCCGCTTCAGCGCTGTGATTGGCTGGAGCGGCGATGTCGTCACTCCCGCGCATGCGTGCGGGAGACTTCATTCCGTCAAGGTCCGGCGGCTGCCAGCCCTTTAGCCGAGGATTCCCGCTGCGCATGCACGCATGTGCAGGTTTAGGGGATATTGTTTATTATAGGCTTACCTGTAGGTAAAAGTGGTAGTAAAGAGTTTACTACCACTTTAAGCATTCGTAGGCTACCACTCTTAATTGATGCATAGAAATTAGGCCACAAGCAACTTAGTATTAGATTGGATTTACTAGATTTGATTTTGGCAATACAGTTAAACAATGCATAAATCAATGAACAAGTAATCAAACAGATTTAAAGCATTTGTAAACCCCCAAAAAAACAAAAAAAAACAAAACCCCCCCAAAAAAAACAAAAAAACAACATCCTGATCCTGGTACCTTAAAGCATGTTATCAGCACAGTGCTTGTGCTGTGTCATTTGGCCACCTGTATACCCTAAAAAACCTAGCTGATCATGCCTGGCTATGCCCTCCCCCCTGCAAACAGACCACGATAATTATGGCTGCTGAGCCTCTGATACCGTGGTCTATTTGCGTGATTGCGTCAGCCGTAGCTCTATTGTCTGCAGTGCTCTCTGTGTCTGTGTCCTCTGTCCTCCCCTCCCTGCTCGTACCTGGGCCCGCCCCCCCCCCACCCCCACCCCCCTTGCTCGTGCTCCTCTCTTACCTATCATAAATCTTCTTATCCCCTATGTACCATATGAACATCTGTCTCTGTGCCTGTGTAATGTAAAAACTCCACCGATCTGTACCTGTATACAGTAAATGACTCCCAAGCTCAGCTGACATCAACAGGACAGCTCGGCCCTGCCACTTCAGCTCTGAGCCAAGACAGAAGAGAGGAGAGCAATCAGCTGTTCGCCTGGAGCAGCCGCTTATATCGTTACAGATCAGTGGATTTTTTTATAATACACAAGCACAGGGACACATGTTCTTATGATACAAAGGAAATAGGAATATTATATTACAGTGGCTTAACAACCACTTTAAATATACTGTACTAGATTAATGATCACTGACTCATGAACTGGCAATCGATAGGACTGTACCAATGTTAAGTTAAACTAAAAGGGGTGCAAAACAGGGTTAAAGTATCAACACAAACTAGCCCAACAAAATAAAGGTGCTTGTGCACACTATGCATGCAGCCCTAATAGTGGGTGGACGTATGTGCTACTGACTAAGGGGTACCCCTGTGTAGTGATCAGGTATAGTGTCCAACACAGAACCATAAGATCCAATGTACTGAAGTCAGAGAGTAAATTAGGTTGTTTCCGCAGCAACTCACACCAGGTTCTCCAGAGAACGCATTTAATGGATCTTCCAATAACATACAAAGTCCACAGACGATACAAGAATCCAACAGAGTATAATTCAGAATCCCATCTCCTCCTAGACCTGTGCAATGTTCATCATAGAGTGACAAGACAAGACTAGACTCTTTGAATGCCAGCTTGCCTGCTTCAAATATTGGACTCACACTGGAGGGGGGGGGGGGGGGTTAACCAAATGTTCCCATTGAATGAACATCCCACAAGCCTAATTAACATTAATAAACACTTCCTTATGTAAGGAAGTACCAGGCCCCACACCTAGGTCGTCTTAGATAAGATTAACACATCAAAGAGTCCTTTTGACCACTAACCCCTTTGATGTGTAACCTTGAATGCCTGTATGTAAACCTATATATACTGTGCCTTTCATATACCACAATATTTTACAATACCTACATATCTATATTAATATTACAACATATTCCCCCACTTGAGTCGGTTCTAACTACTAGAACTGACTCATAAATCAAACATTAAATGTCATTATGGTTTGAGGTATTGGATGCTTTACAACGGCTCATATGAAATATTAAGTTCAGACTGGTTACATCTCTCTTCACCAACCTCTAAAATATCCCCATGAAACAGTTATTAGATAATATAACTTTAGACCATGACTGGAAAAGGATTCAGTAAACATTCGTGGCCAGTATAGCTGTTAGGCCTCATTTCAAAGATTGCTCCTTGTTTTGTAAATCACATCACGATCTTGAATATTGTGCAAAATCGAGCTGATGTCACCGTCCATTCTGACTTCACATCTCTCACCATCTCACTGAAAGTAAAGCTTGGTATGTTTTGGGAGGTCCAATCCACATAAGTCCAGGATTCTCTCATCTCCAGGCTCAAAGTTTACATTTTTAAAGATGCTTTTACACAAACACCAGCAATTCCTGAAATTCTTCCATCTTCCATCTTTGTAGTAAGAAGAACCATTATTGTATCAGCAGTCCCTTTCAAGGTCAAAAAGGTTTGGATCCGGACCGGCAGTAACAATTCTGTGCTGCAAACTATTTTCTTGCACTTGACACCTTCAATCCTTCAAACCTTCAATATTCTGAATTTGTTGATTGCCAGCAGCAATTTGCTTTCGTAACGCGCTGTAGGCCGAACCCTTGTTGCCTTTAATAGAGCTGTTTTGTATCATTCAGTCCATAATTCCACAGAATGGTATGCCAACATACATATATATATATATTCCCCCATGCGACGGTATAGATATTATCAGCTTGATATCAGATCTTCTGTGCAGACAAATCAGCAGTGGAAATTCTTGCCAGTATTTTTTATGAAGAGTAGAAAGGTCTCTTTCATCCATATGTGTCATAGCCTTCAGCATATTATAAATAACTGATTCAACAATGTTTCAAATCATGACTAGAGTGATGAATTTCACTCACCCCACTTATAAATTTAGGAAAACCACCCAACCTACTATAATGTATGCTATGCCCAGCCATTTGTGCAACATCACCTCAGATGTAAATATATTGATATCAATATGCATTATTTCATATGTACAGATGTTATAAAATTATTCTAGATTTAAATGCTTTGCTCTGGTTTTAAGATTAAGTTCAATGAATAAAACATGAATAAAAAAACAACATATATCGGGGAAAGGGAGAAAATGAAAAAAATAGGGCGTTGGGTAAGTCCATTGAAAATAAAATAAAAAATGAAGAGAAAAAAAAAATATTTGAATGTTCCAAAAAAAAAGTCCATTGCTTGATGAAAATTGAGAAAGTGTCCATGAATTCTTTATAATTTCTTGTATAGTGATATTGTCCATTCAGCGTTTCTCCCCCACTAGTCAACAATTTCTCCTGCTATTCACATGCAAACGCCTATCTCCAGCAACGTACCTGAAAGACAAAAAACTCTCAGACAAAATCTCATTAGCCAGGACCTTAAACAAAGAACTATTTACATGTTTACACTTTAAAGCTAATTCACCCCCACTGCTATAGAAGTCTCATTTTCATTCAAAAACAAATCTGTACCATTTAACTGTTCTAATAATGTGTAATATTCTATTTTCATCTTATCATACTCAATCTTCAGATGGTCATATTTCTGTTTTAACTGAGGAAATGGTATCCAGGTCCTTTTCTTATTATTATTTTGGTCAGCTCTGTTTATCGTGTTAATATCACCAATGTTTGACCCAGAGTTTCCCCTTTTGTTGTGATCATTAGATATTATCTTCTGATCTTTCTGTTCAGTGTTTGTCCTAAACAATGTGGCTACATCAATTCTGACAGCTTGCTCATTTGACCTTCTCCATAAATGATCTGCTCTCAATAATATGTCTTTTAAATCGTGAGGATTCGGGGTAACCAATAAAATATCTTGTTTGATATCTTCATGCAAAGCATCTAGAAACATACTGATGTGTATCGAGCCTCCCCGCTCAAATGCAAGATTATTACCAACCAACAATTCCATAATAGTATATATCCTGTGCGACAATTCATAGGGAGATTCACCCTGCATTTGATCAATCTTCCCATGAATCGTAACATCAGAACGCACTCCGTACAGAACACATAATAACTCCAGTAATATGTCCCTTGTCCTCAGAGGCTGAAGACAGATCTGTTTGATTCTCATCCAAAGACCATTCCCTATAGAATGTTGCAAAACTCTTTCTAAGTCCGATGGGTTGAGATTGTACATATCTCTGACATTCTGCAAGTCACAAAACCATTTTAAAAATTTGTTTAAATCATGGCAGGGAACCATTCCTATTTCTTTAAGAATTGCATCTAGTTCTTTTGGTTTCAAATGCTTCATTACAAGCTGAACTTCACCTGTATTATTATTGTTGTTATAAACCGTGGTGGTCACAGTGGGTGCGGCTGGCAATGAATTATCAGATTTAATATGAGATTCTGTTTCATTTGATAGAACGTTTGTATTTTGCTGCAGATTGCTTAATCCAAGATTTGATGCACATCTGCATTCCTGAGATCTCTTCTCCAATTCCATAATTCTTAATTTTAATCTCTCATTTTCCTCTGATAATTCATCACAACGTTTAGATTTCTCAAGCAAAGCTCCACCAATGGTAACTGCATGCAATTTTAAATCTACTGTCCCAGTTTCTGATTGGTTTTGTAACCTCTGACACATTTTATGGCTATTATCAACTGCACTCTGTAACTGCGCAATTTCCTCAACTTTATCATTCAAAGAACTTTCCATTTTTAAACAGCAAGACAACAAGCCCTGCACAATACAACCTTTTCTTTTACTTTCTGAAATTTTGCTATCAAAAACACTTTCCTCTAAAAATTCCTTCATCATAGTCCACGTCTGCTTACATTTTTCTGGCATTTCATAAGGACCTCCATGACGCTTAATACATTTTAATACCCATCTGTTAACTTTATCAGAACTGACACTAGCTTCACACTGAGTAAGCATTTTGACTATAGTACTAATAATTTAAGATAAAGGAAATATTTTACTCACCGCATTTGAAGCTTCACCTTGCCAGTTCTGGTCTTCTAGTACACAGCAGTCTTTTCTTTCTTCAGTTTCCAGTCTCCAGAGAATAATTCTGGGGTTCCAAACTTGTATAGTCTTGTATATCAGACTCTCTTATGTCACAACTAGACATTAGAGGTCACAGCACAGCTCTTGGGTCTCCATCAGACTTCTGTCCAACTCACAGGATTTTTCGTCATCACCGACTTCTGTTACTAAGTCCTGAAAACGTGCTTCTGGTCACTTGAACGGCACCAATGTAGTGATCAGGTATAGTGTCCAACACAGAACCATAAGATCCAATGTACTGAAGTCAGAGAGTAAATTAGGTTGTTTCCGCAGCAACTCACACCAGGTTCTCCAGAGAACGCATTTAATGGATCTTCCAATAACATACAAAGTCCACAGACGATACAAGAATCCAACAGAGTATAATTCAGAATCCCATCTCCTCCTAGACCTGTGCAATGTTCATCATAGAGTGACAAGACAAGACTAGACTCTTTGAATGCCAGCTTGCCTGCTTCAAATATTGGACTCACACTGGAGGGGGGGGGGGGGGTCAACCAAATGTTCCCATTGAATGAACATCCCACAAGCCTAATTAACATTAATAAACACTTCCTTATGTAAGGAAGTACCAGGCCCCACACCTAGGTCGTCTTAGATAAGATTAACACATCAAAGAGTCCTTTTGACCACTAACCCCTTTGATGTGTAACCTTGAATGCCTGTATGTAAACCTATATATACTGTGCCTTTCATATACCACAATATTTTACAATACCTACATATCTATATTAATATTACAACACCCTGTAGGTGGCTAGAAAGTACTGGCGCCTAATTGTGAGCATTGGCCAGTTTTCATTGGGGCCCTTCAGTAGGTGGTGCATGTGGAGCTTTCCTTTAAGAGTGTGCACTGTGCAGCAGATAACTAGTGACTAGCTGCTAAAAAAGGAGCAGGAGTATTGCCTTAACTGTGTCAGTGTTGAGATAAGCATGGATGTTCAGCTCACCACGCCTAATTGTCAGCATTGGCCAGTTTTCATTGGGGCCCTTCAGTAGGTGGTGCATGTGGAGCTGTCCTTTAAGAGTGTGCACTGTGCAGCAGATAACTAGTGACTAGCTGCTAAAAAGGGAGCAGGAGTATTGCCTTAACTGTGTCAGTGTTGAGATAAGCATGGATGTTCAGCTCACCACTCCTGGTACACGAGAATCTGATCTAGATCACTTGGCGGTCTGCAGTCCTCTGAAGTCAGGTCCCTGTGGCTCAGTCTCTCAGCTCGGATCACACAGAGCTCAGTCTATCAGCCTTTATGGGTGCTCACAGGGGCTTGATCCCTCACAAGCTCAGGCAGACACCGCAGGAGGTCTCCCCAGCCTTGGGTTCCAGGTAGGAAGGAGAACTCAGCTTTTCAAGTCCTTTGATTGCTGGTGTGGGCACAGACACCCCAGTGATGCATCTGCAATGCTCCATATACCTGTACACAAGAAACTCACAGTGGCTCAATCCAGGGCCGGATTAACAATGGGGCTGATGGAGATGCAGCTCCAGGCCCCTTTCTCAAGATAGGCCCATTTGCCCAAAAAAAAAAAAAAAAAAAAAATTTTTTTTTTAAGAATTTTTTTTTTCTAAGATCGAATTTGGGGGGTTGTAGCTCGATGACCAGAGGTCACAGAAACCCCACATTTGTGGATAGACATGGGAAGAGCTACCCCACAACTGGTTAAAATATGGGACGGCTATCATTTCTGGTTCCGGAGATACGGGCCTGCTTGCACAGCCTGTCAGAAGCTACATTCAGAGCGGCCAATATAAATACAAGCTGACACACTACAGCAAACTGATAGGATCACAGTGCTTATAATAATTATTTGTATATAACTCATGGTAATTAACCCCTTGCCACCCAGGCCAATTCTGACACTTCTCTACTACATGTAAAAATCATCATTTGTTTTTTGCTAGAAAATTACTCTATGGTGGTCTTTGCACTTTTTATGTTGCAGGGTACAGAGCTGCACGATTCTGGCTAAAATGAGAATTGCAATTTTTTTGCTTAGAAGATAGATCACGATTGTTGCGGCGTAACATTATCTTTCACATAAAAAAAAAAAAAAAAAAAATGGGCTAACTTCACTGTTTTGTTTTTATGGTTTTTATTATTCATTGAAGTGGGAAAATGCAGTGTGACATAAAATATTGCAGCAATAGCCATTGTATTCCCTAGAGTCTCTGCTAAAATATATATAATGTTTGGCAGTTCCAAGTAATTTTCTAGCAAATAATATTGCTTTCTAACTTAAGAAACAAGTGTTGGACTTTAAGTGGTTATATTTAGTTACAATGTTAGTTACAATGTTTCATTTTGTTTACAAACTTGGCAGACTGCCCAGATTTGTTCTTTACACACAGAAGTGTATCCCTTTGATCTAAGAAGGAAGTGTCAGTTACAATGTTTCCTGTTAAAAACTTGGCAGACTGCCCAGATATTTTCTTTTGACAGCTGAAAGTCTCTCCACTTGTTATATGAAAGAATCAGCAAACTCTGCATTGAAGATTGTCAGGGGGGTTGAATCGAGATCACAATTTTTTTAACGATTAATTGTGCAGCTCTAGCACGGTATTTGCGCAGCAATTTTTCAAACATGTTTTTTTGGAATAAAAGTATCCTTTGTACTCCTCTCCTGTACATAGTGCTTTTTTCCGTACCCTTTGTACTCCTCTTCTGTACATAGTGCCCACTGTTAGACCCTCCACATTCCTCTCCCTCACCTGCACATACTTCCCACTTATATACCGTCCATACTCCTCCCCTATGTCGCTTACCCACAAAAACAGTTCTTTAAAATTATACTGAATATCCTCAATGTTACCAGCTCTAGAATGGACACACTTTTGTTAGTTCAGCTAAAGGAAATATCAGTTCTCATATTTGTTCTGCCCTATTATTAGTACTCATTTAATTTTGTGATTACTACTATGATGTATAGAGGAACATCGGGGATCTCAGCTACTCTAAATATAGCACTTATATAAAAAAGTGGCCCTGAAAATATTTTTTAAATGTTGGCAACTGTGCACTTAGGCACTGCCCAAGGGCCACCGTCCACCGGGTCAGTAGGGGGCCCCATGAGAGGCTCCTGGGATCCTGTGATAATAAAGCGGTAGTAAACTTTCCTGACATTACTACTTTTTAGAGGCCCTGGGGTAGGTTATGCCACAACGTACAAGTATGCACAGCATATTAGCACATTAGTGTACACTTCAATTTTCAGACTGAGCCCTCCAGTGCCCGGTCTTCCTTCTGGGTTCTGTGCCTTTGGTCACTTGCCTTGGCTGGGCTGCGGTCATGTCATTCCCACGCATTTGTTTATTATTTATTACACCCCATTCACACCTCCATGACAAAACGCCCGACGCCGGCCGCTCGTGCCGCTGGAGGGGAGAATTCCCATTGCTGTCTATGAGATGGTTCACATCTCATAGACGCCGTACACCTGCGGCATGAAAAAAAGTCCCGGACCCTTTTTTTCAGGCGGCATTGGCATTCGGCCATACAAAGCAATAGGAAGGATTTGTAAAAAAAAGTTACACTATTCGCGGCAAAATACGCCGCGTACGCGGCGTTACTTGTCGCGGAGGTGTGAATGCAGCCTAAAAGGCCCCACCAAAATCCTCAGCACCAGGCCCTGGCTCAATCTATTAGCACTCTGGTGTTTGTGTGTATAGGCACCCCACCCAGTAGGTCACTCTTTCAATACCCCAATCTCCCTCAGTTTGCCTGGTAAAATGTTAAAGTTCTCCTCTGAATCCAATGAATCTTGGGTCCTTTAGTTCTGTAGCTATTCACTTGTATTTCACAGTGCCCCTTTAAGACTACATTTCCCAGCATCCTTTTGTTCCTTCCCATGATTAGTTACTGCTGCTGGTCCTTTGATTGGCTCTGACCCTCTTCTGCCAGGAGGAAGGGGAAGCAGAAGCCAGGGAGATAGAACAGGTAGACACACACAGTCTATAGCTGCAGCTGTCATGGCCATTCTGTCACAGTGTACCAGTAGAGGGGGTGGGGGCAAGCAAGGGTGAAGAATCTGCACAGAGAGCCGCTAAGTACAAGTATGCTCCTGTCACAGCCAGCAGCTCCAGAAGTGGGGGATCTTACAGCCGCTCCAACCACCACTACACTGACTTGATTACCGACTACACATCTGCCTCACTTGCATCACTTTCTGTGTCCTGATCCCAGCCTGCTCTTGGATTTAAACCGTGTTTGCTGTTTTGGCAACTGAACTCTGATCCTGAGGCTGTGACCTGTGAGGGAAGCTGTCCCCTTAAAAATAGAGCGATATTTTTTTTAAATAATTTTCAATGCACTAGATCCTACAGTTATGTAAGGACTTAGATACTCTAAGGCCGCGTACACACGGTCGGTTCATCCGGTTAAAAACGGTCCGAAGGTTAACCGATGAAGCAGACTGATGGTCTGATGTGCCTACACACCGTTAGTTAAAAAAACAATCGAGTCCAACGCGGTGACGTAAAACACAAAGACGTGAAGAGAAAAATGAAGTTCAATGCTTCCAAGCATGCGTCGACTTGATTCTGAGCATGCGCGGGTTTTGAACCGATGCTTTGCGTACTAACCATCGGTTTTGACCAATCGGTTAGGCGTCCATCGGTTGAATTTTAAAGCAAGTTCTACATTTTTGGACCGAAGGATAACTGACCGATGGGGCCCACACATGGTCGGTTTGGACCGATGAAACTGAACTTCAGTCCGTTTTCATCGGTTTTGTCCGATCGTGTGTACAGGGCCTAAGACATAACGTGTCTTTTTTTTCATTATGATAATTGCAGTAAGGATTTTCATCTTTATTTAAATACTTTTAATCTTTTTTATATTAATATTTTAAATCTTTGTTTTATATTTGGTTATTATGTTGCTATTCTATCCACCTACAAGGCAATATTTTAAAGGGTATTCTTACTTATTTGGTGAGCCAAGCAGAAAAGATTTAAGTATGGCAAAGAAATTAAATATTCAGAGTGTTTTGCATACAAATGTAGATTACTGCAGGGTAATATGAAAAGCATTCGTAAGAAAATTGCAGGGACTGAAAATGCTGATGAACATGTGAGTTTCATGACATGGCAGACAATCTTTGACAGAATATTGAGTGTTTTGTGTCTGTTACACAGAGCAAAAATAAAATTAATAATGCCCTAAAAGAAAGAGATATGGACACAGCTGATCTCTAGCTTTTGGGGCGAACAGTTTAAGCCGAGCAAACGTTCTGTCCGAACATCGGATGTTCGCCCATTCAGCGAACACCCGAATTTGCAGGCTGCTCGGCACGATGTTTGCCTGCTGAGTGCCTCACAATGCACTGTGCGCTGCATAGTGCATAGCTCCTTGTTAGGCCTCGTACACACGACCGAACATGTCTGCTGAAACTGGTCCGCCGGACCAGTTCGTGCGGACATGTTCGGTCGTGTGTACGGCTGACCGGACAAATTTCCGGCGGATCGGACAGGTTTCCAGCGGACAAATGTTTCTTAGCATGCTAAGAAACATGTCCGCTGGAAGCCTGTCCGTCGGACATGTTCGGTCGTCTGTACGACTTACCGGACATGTCCGCTCGGCCGAAAGCCCTCGCATGCGTCAAAGTGATTCGACGCATGCGTGGAAGCATTGACCTTCCGGGGTCGCGCACGTCGGCAATAGAAAAAAGTGAAATGTATATCAGGCCTACACCAAATTAAAACAAAATTGACCGACGGCCCCCTTCTTGAAACATACCAAGCCACGTGCCTTTAACATGGGGGGCTGCCATGGGGCAGGGTGGACTCCCCACCCCAAAGCACCTTGTCCCCATGTTGATGGGGATAAGGGCCTCTTTCCGACAACCCTGGGCGGTGGTTGTGGGGGCTCTACGGGCTGGGGGCTCATTGGAATCTGGAAACACCATTTAACAAGGGGGCCCCTGGATTCCGCCCCCTCCCCCATGTGAATGAGTAGGGGTACATTGAACCTCTAGTCATTCAGCAAAAAAATGTGTCAAAACTAAATAAAGACAGGAGGCAGTTTTGACAATTCCTTTATTAAACAAATTAAAAAACAATGTCCCCCAATGTAGATCCATCTTCAATCACAACGCCCGCTGCACCAGCGGACCAGAAAAAAAGGAAAAGAAAAAACGTTTCACACTCAACAAAGGCCAACGGCGGAATGCCTGCTTCGCCATTTGACAGTTCTTAAATAGGTAAGGTGAGGCCCCGTACACACGGTCGGACAAAACCGATGAGAATGGACCGAGGTTCAGTTTCATCGGTCCAAACCGACCGTGTGTATAGCCCATCGGTCTGTTTTCCTTCGGTCCAAAATTTTAAAACATGCTTCAAAACCAAACCGATGGACCGCTGCCCGATCGGTCCAAACCAATGGTTAGTACAGAAAAGCATCGGTTCAAAACCCGCGCATGCTCAGAATCAAGTCGACGCATGCTTGGAAGCATTGAACTTTGTTTTATTCAGCACGTCGTGTGTTTTACGTCACCGCGTTCTGACCCGATCGGTTTTTGGAACGATGGTGTGTACGCACATCAGACCATCAGGCCACTTCAGCGGTGAACCGATGAAAGCGGTCCGTCGGACTATTCTCATCGGTTTGGAACAACCGTGTGTACGGGGCCTAAGGGGTGGGTACACTTGGTGATCTAACCAAGTGGCACCATCCCCTTGTGATGTCACATGGGGGGACAGTGCCACCAGGTGCATTTTCTCTGTTACAGTTAAGTGGCACAGCTAGATCAATTTCCTGCCCCCAGCCTTTGATTGGCCAATGTAGTAGCAGCAATAGACTCAAGAGGTTACATTTCTGCTTCCTCATCTTGTCAGTGTTTTCGATGTTACCATATGTGTATACGGAACACATAATTGACCCCATTTATTGCTCTGCCTTCTCTCCAGAATTCTTATGTAGAGGCAGTTACAATAGGATGAAGTCAAGTCAAATTCAGGTAATTATACTAATTGCATTAAAAAAATATATTTATTGATGCATATTTTTAATAAATACAGTACTGTATTTTATATTAGAGGATTTTAAAGATACAGTGGTAATTAGTGCATGCCATGCCTTAGCCATGAGACTGAAATATGATATAATTACTCATGAAAATTTGAAGTCACGCAAGGAAAAGGAGAAATTGTTGAAAATACTAAAGGATGAAGAAGGAGCTATCAGACTGGAAACTGATCAATCAGAATAATACAAAAAAAATCCAGTGCTTGATCCAGCTAGTTAGCAGAGAAGACCCAATTAAACTGTTTTGAACATGTATTTAAAACGAATGGGCACCTCAGTGCTCGAAAAAAATAAGTGTAGTCTGCATTTTTTTGCAGAACACTGTGCCATGTGTTTCACTGTTGTACCTTGCAGTTTATGTTCATTATCTGCATTTTGGAGGTGTGTTGGGGTGCCATTCACAATTCAGGATGAGCCATACTGCCCTAGGCTTGGTCCAAGCAAGGCTCAGTGAACTTTAAAGAAGCTCAGATACCAAGACTGGAACCCTTTTGAAATCAGGGAGTTGAATTTGTCAAACCAAAATTGAAAATTTTTGGGGTACTAGGCAAAGGGTTGTCAAAACATAGTATGGAGGGTAGACAACATGCACCATTGACATTTTATTTTTTAATTCTATTTGACTGACTTTTTAAACCAATGCCATTTGTGAGTTCCCCCTAAAATCCATATCAGACCCTTAATCCAAGCATGCGGCTCCTGTACCCACTGGCAATGCATTCCTGAGCTGTCATCTGCTATATAAGGTAAAGGGGTGGGGATAGTAGTGACATCATTGATCAATAATATCATGGCTTCATTGGGAGCCAATAACAGTGGGAAGCTGTCCTATAAAGAAGCAATAGAAATATGTAGAAATACTGCTTCTATAAATATATTGTTCAGCTCCAGCCAAACAGCGGGCCAAACGAGCAGAAGTTCAAGTACACAAACGAGTATCACAGTGGATTCCTTGAGCACCTCATCCCAAATAAAATGTAAACAAAGATAGTGTTAAACACTGTGGGACTAATAAAGGTGTTACCTTTAAAAAAAATACCAGAAGACATAGGCCCAGATTCACGTAGATCAGCGCATCTTTGTGCCGGCGTAGCGCATCTCATATGCGCTACGCCGACGTAACTCTGAGAGGCAAGAGCAGTATTCACAAAGCACTCTTTACCAAACTTGCGCCGGCGTAGCGTAAATTGGCCGGCGTAAGCCCGCCTAATTCAAAGTAGGTTGAAGGAGGGCGTGATACATGTAAATGAACCGTGAACCCATGCAAATGAATAGCCGAACGAACGGCGCATGTGCGCGCATGCTCACAATCACGTCGCATATACTCCCTAAGATACGACGGCTCAATGCCTACGACGTGAACGTAACCTACGCCCAGCCCTATTCACGTACGACTTACGTAAACAACGTAAAATACGACGGCTGTTCCGACGTCCATACCCTAACATGACTTACCCCTGCTTTAGGTGGAATAACTTTACGCCGGACGTACGCCTTGCGTAAACAGCGTAGATTACAGCGACGGGCGCAAGTACGTTTGTGAATCGGCGTATCTCGGCTATTTGCATATTCGATGTGTAAATCAATGGAAGCGCCCTTGGCGGCCAGCGCAAATATGTGCCCAAGATAAGACGGCGTAGGAGACTTACGACGGTCGGATCAAGCCAAAATTCAGGCGTATCTTGTATTGAGAATTGGGCGCATAGATACGACAGCGCATCCGTGGACTTACGCGGCGTATCAGAAGATACGTCGGTGTAAGTCCTTTCTGAATCCGGGCCATACTGTATAAATATTGTTAAAAGCATCCACATTGATGGGCACTGATGAGGCTGCACTGACGGACACTGATGAGGCTGCATTGATGGGCACTGATAAGCTGTGCTGATGGGCACTAATAAGTTGCATTGATGGGCACTGATGGGCACTTATGAAGCTGCATTGAAAAAAGAGGGGGAGAGGGGAATTTGGGACTTTGAATGAGGCAATGAGTGGGTAGGTTAATTTGCCTCCATCCCTAGTAATGTGTTGAAAACCAAAATGGAGAGGGTAGTGGGACTTTGTATGAAGCAAAACTGCAGTTTGATGATTCCTTAACCATATACAAAAATTCAAATAGTGCAACATTGGTAACAAAGGTATTGACTTGATGTCTTTTATTTCATACATATATATATACACTGCTCAAAAAAAATAAAGGAACACTTTGAAAACATATCAGATCTCAACGGGAAAACATCTCATGCTGGATATCTATACTGATATGGACTGGGTAATGTGTTAGGAATAAAAAGGATGGCACATCATTTGATGGAAATGAAAATACACCTACAGAGGGCTGAATTAAAAGACACCCCGAAAATCAAAGTGAAAAAATTATGCAGCAAGCTAGTCCTTTTTGCTGAAATTTCATTGCAACAACTCAAAATGGTCCTCAGTAGTTTGTATGGCCCCCAAGAGCATCACTGAGCTCCTGAACAGACTCAGGTGTTCTTTTGGATTTAGGTCAGGTGAGCGTGGGGGCCATTCAATGGTATCAATTTCTTCATCCTCCAGGAACTGGCTGCATGCTCTCGCCACATGAGGCCAGGCATTGTCGTGCACCAGGAGAAACCGAGGACCCACTGCACCAGCGTAGGGTCTGACAATGGGCCCAAGGATTTCATCCCGATACCTAATGGCAGTCAGGGTGCCATTGTGTAGCCTGTAGAGGTCTGTGTGTCCCTCCATGGATATGTTCTGACCTTAGAGAATAAAATGGCGATCGTTGCAATACTTTTTGTCACGCCTTATTCACGCAGCGGTCTTACAAGCGCACTTTTTTGGGAAAAAAATACACTTTTTTAAATTAAAAAATAAGACAACAGTAAAGTTATCCCAATTTTTTTTTTAAATTGTGAAAGATAATGTTACGCCGAGTAAATCGATACCCAACATGTCACGCTTCAAAATTGCGTCCGCTCGTGGAATACCGACAAACTTTTACCCTTTAAAATCTCCATAGGCCGCCTCCGTCTATGTCACCTCCTTAAGATAAACTAGGTTCTCCTCCCCCCCCCACTTTATTTACATTATTTCTTCCATTCGCCCCCTCAGCAACTCTCACACTCCCTCATGATCCTCCCCTGGTTTTCTTCTCTCTCCTCTCCTTTCCTTCTATTCTCTCTCTCTTCTTTCCTTCCCCCTCCCTCCCCGCCCTCTCGTGCCCCTGATTCTTACCCCCCCCCCATTTTTATTCTTATTTTTCTTGTTCCTTTATTTTATTTATTTTTTTTATTTTTTTCGGCCTTGGTTCTTTTTTGTCTTATGTGTCATTTTTTTTTTTTTTTCTTTTGATTTTATTGTTTCCTTCCTGGAGACTCTGGTTGTAATGTTGTCACCTACTAAGAGGCCATTTTGGCCGCTCACAATTTTTGTTTCGGGGTCTTGTCATAATTGTTCCTGTTATGTTATATGCTGGTGGGAGTCCTGCTGTGGGCGATAGCCATTGGGCTGACTCTCTACTACTACCTATTTATGACTGTACCCTAATTGTGACACCTCATGCTGTTCATGTGTAACATGTTAAAATTCTAATAAACATATTTTCAACTCTAAAATCTCCATAGGCGACGTTTAAAAAATCCTACAGGTTGCATGCTTTGAGGTACAGAGGAGGTCTAGAGCTAGAATTATTGCTCTCGTTCTAACGATCGCGGCGATACCTCACGTGTGGTTTGAATACGTTTACATATGCAGGCGCTACTCACGTATGTGGTCGCTTCTGCGCGCAAGCTCGTCGGGACGGGGCGCGTTTTCTGGCTCCTAACTTTTTTAGCTGGCTCCTAGATTCCAAGCAAATTTGTCAAACCCTGCTTAAAGCTACAGCTGTGAGGTAAAACTGCTAAGAAGTCACAAGAGGTGTCCTTTGCACACTGAAGCATTTCTCAACACTTGTTTTTTTTGGGACCACCACTCAGAGACTTTCCTATATATATTTATTTATTTATTATATTATAATATATAATATATATTTTTTTTGCACGTATTCTATGCTGACTTTGCTTGACTCTAAGGCCCCATACTCACGAGCAAACATGTCTGCTGAAACTGGCCCGCAGGCCAGTTTCAGCAGACATGTTTGGTCGTGTGTGGGCGCGAGCGGGCCGAATTCCAGCAAACATTTGCCCGCCGGGCCTTTTCCCAGCAGACAAATATTCCTGGACTTGTTTTAAAACAGTCCGCTGGAATTCAGCCCGCTCGGACATGTACGGTCGTCAGTACAGACCTACCGTACATGTCCAGGCGCCCGCCGTCCCTCGCATGCGTCGAATGACTTCGACGCATGCGTGGAAGCATTTTAAAGGCGGGCCGCCCACGTCGCCGCGTCATTGTCGCGGCGACACCGCGGACACGCCCCGCGTATTGTTTACGCGCGGACTTCTGTACGATGGTGTGTACAACCATCGTACAGAAGCCCTCTGGCAGACATGTATGGTGGAAACGGTCCGACGGACCGCTTTCACCATACATGTTTGTCCGTGTGTACCCGGCCTTACATTTATTTATTATATTAAGTCTATATATTTATGCATTATTTATTTGTTTGTGTATAGTGTGGCACTCACTTTATTGTAATTTATGTTTTTTCTGAGATATTTGTTTCACTTATCGATCCAGGCATAGATCTGAAATATTTGGTAAAAATAGACACTGTTTTATGCATATATGTATTATAGTCACATTATCTCCCCCCCCCCCCCCCTGTCTCTATTACACAGCACAGACACCATCACCTTTTTTAATTTGACACATTTTTTCTATTTAGGATAGATCACTAGGTGTCTGCAGCAGTGTCCCCTTTAGCTTAAACACCGCCCCAGTTTCACTTAGTAGGATCTTCTGACAGCGCGGGAGTACCTCTTGTCTTTACCTGGTATAGAGTAATTTCTTTTGTTAAGGGCTTCACAAGAGAAATACTAAATTGCATGGCCAGCATTACTCTTCTAACATGTCACTACCTGCCTCACCTTGCTCCTCCCTTTCCAGACCATCGCCTTTTCAGGACAAGCTTCCTGATAGTGACAATGGTGGATCTCAGGAGCTTGATAAGGTGACAGTTGTCACCACATAAAAGGAAGTTCCTAAACAAGTAATTTCGTGCCAGGTCACCAGGTATTATAATAAAAGCCACAGATATAAACAGCTTTTGAAAATACAATAATATGTTAAAGCTTATGAGAGGTTACTGCCTTCATGGGGAGACAGTATTCTGTTATGTATGATCTTTATGATTTTGTGAGACACACCCATCAAAAGTCAAATAGAACAATTTGCACAACACAATGAATAGATTCATTGCTCCTTAACAAAGGTAATACATTCAAAGATATAAAATGATGAGGAAGCAATCAATCTTTTTTTGTTTCATTTGTTGAATTTCATGATTATATTTTAAATGTTTGTTTACCTTCATAAGCTGTTGTGCCCTAAAAGGGAACTGAACTCTACACATTGTGCCCAAGAAAAGCAGGCAGAAGATTAAGAACTAGTCACTAGTATCGCATGTGGTCTTCCTTCAGCTGATCTTCCCCCCCATTCCTGACCTACCATGCTCTGTTTTGTCCATGTATGGTTGTACAGTAGATGGGACGCAGCATGGTGTGGCGGTAAGATGGCTGCCAGAGTCACATGGGGTAGCAGCATCCAATTGTATAGCTTTCCCAATGACCCAGGAAACCATAGAAGAACCGTGCTCCTCCTAACTTCCTCTCCAACTGTAATGCCACTGCAGAAAAGTGCCATCTGCAGTGAAGAAAGTAGACTGCACCTGTCTACACAGAGGCAGACATTTTGGTAGAGACTAGGTGTCAGGGCCTGGACTTGAACCTGGGACCTTTTCTGTGTCTGGCAATGACTCTTCCCATTGGGATCTGATCCATTGGACAACACTGCTATGTTCCTTAACTTCTGCTGAACCTTGAACTTCCTGATTTAAGCCATGAATCTGCACTTCCTGTTTTCCAGATTATTGTGCTATCTCCAGACAGTATTTCACCCTTGTCTTCACTGCTGCTGTCCATATTTTTGCTACCACTCGTTACTGCCTTTGGCTTGTTTCTCAACTACGCTTCTGCCTGATCCCAACCTGCAACCACTTGTTACTGACCCTTACAGTAGGTGTTTGTGATATTGTGTTTTTAGCACGACAGCATCGTGCTGATTCTCGGCGACATGGTGCCGAGATCTCGCCGACATCTTGCACTCACTGGAATAGTGACAGCACATCCCAGCAAGCGCGTCATAGAAGCGACGGGAGATCCGACTTGGATTCCCGCCAATTCTACACGTGTGCGGCGTTTGTTATGAATCCTGAGGGGGAAGTCCCCGCCGGATTTTAAATAAAAATCCGGCATGGGTTCCCCCCTCAGGAGCATACCGGGCCCTTGGGTCTGTTATGGGTTGTAAGGAGAGCACCCCTACGCCGAAAAAAAACGGCGTAGGGGGTCCCCCTACAATCCATACCAGACCCGTATCCAAAGCACGCTACCCGGCCGGCCAGGAAGGGAGTGGGGACGAGCGAGCGCCCCCCCCCCTCCTGAGCCGTACCAGGCTGCATGCCCTCAACATGGGGGGGTTGGGTGCTCTGGGGCAGGGGGGCGCACTGTGGCCCCCCCACCTCAGAGCACCCTGTCCCCATGTTGATGAGGACAGGGCCCCTTCCCGACAACCCTGGCCGTTGGTTGTCGGGGTATGCGGGCGGGAGGCTTATCGGAATCTGGGAGCCCCCTTTAATAAGGGGGCCCCCAGATACCGGCCCCCCACCCTAAGTGAATGAGTATGGGGTACATCGTACCCCTACCCATTCACCTGCAAGAAAAGTGGTAAAAACACAAATAAATCACACAGGGTATTAAAATATTTTATTAGTCTGCTCCAGAGGCCTCCCCTGTCTTCTTTATTAGCTCTTTTACCAGGGGAAGCTTCTTCTTTGACGTCTTCGGGTGGGTGGGGGCCGCCGTCTGGTTCTCTTCCACCGCCGGGGGGGGGTCGCTTTTAAAAAAGCCCCCACCCCCCGGTGGGTTTCCTCCGGCGTCTTCGGCGGGGAGGCTTCTTCTTCCGCTATCCCGACGGGTCTTCTCCGCTATCCGGGGGGTCTCCTTCTATGTTCGCCGCTCTCCGCTGTTGACTCGGCGCACCCCGGTTCTTCGTCTCGCTGTCCGGTCTCTTCTTCCGTGCTGTACGTCTTCTTCTCCTTCCGTGCTGTGAGTTCTTCTTCCGCGCTGTGACGTCATGTTCTTCACTTCTCTTCTTCTCCCGATGTTGACACGCCGGTCCTTCTCGATGAAATGACGGATGCGCGCCTTGCATCGGACCTATATAGGCCTCACAATCCCATCATGCTCTGTACCTACCCATGTGATACCTACCCACGTGATAGGTATCACATGGGTAGGTACAGAGCATGATGGGACTGTGAGGCCTATATAGGTCCGATGCAAGGCGCGCATCCGTCATTTCAGCGAGAAGGACCGGCGTGTCAACATCGGGAGAAGAATAGAAGTGAAGAACATGACGTCACAGCGCGGAAGAAGAACTCACAGCACGGAAGGAGAAGAAGACGTACAGCACGGAAGAAGAGACCAGACAGCGAGACGAAGAACCAGGGTGCGCCGAGTCAACAGCGGAGAGCGGCGAACATAGAAGGAGACCCCCCGGATAGCGGAGAAGACCCGTCGGGATAGCGGAAGAAGAAGCCCCCCCGCCGAAGACGCCGGAGGAAACCCGCCGGGGGTGGGGGCTTTTTTAAAAGCGACCCCCCCCAGCGGTGGAAGAGAACCAGACGGCGGCCCCCACCAACCCGAACACGTCAAAGAAGAAGCTCCCCCTGGTAAAAGAGCTAATAAAGAAGACAGGGGGGGCCTCCGGAGCAGACTAATAAAATATTTTAATACCCTGTGTGGTTTATTTGTGTTTTTACCACTTTTCTTGCAGGTGAATGGGTAGGGGTACGATGAACCCCATACTCATTCACTTAGGGTGGGGGGCCGGTATCTGGGTGCCCCCTTATTAAAGGGGGCTCCCAGATTCCGATAAGCCTCCCGCCCGCATACCCCGACAACCAACGGCCAGGGTTGTCGGGAAGGGGCCCTGTCCTCATCAACATGGGGACAGGGTGCTCTGAGGTGGGGGGGCCGCAGTGCGCCCCCCTGCCCCAGAGCACCCAACCCCCCCATGTTGAGGGCATGCAGCCTGGTACGGCTCAGGAGGGGGGGGCGCTTGCTCGTCCCCACTCCCTTCCTGGCTGGCCGGGTAGCGTGCTTTGGATACGGGTCTGGTATGGATTGTAGGGGGACCCCCTACGCCGTTTTTTTTTCGGCGTAGGGGGGCTCTCCTTACAACCCATAACAGACCTAAGGGCCCGGTATGCTCCTGAGGGGGGAACCCATGCCGGATTTTTATTTAAAATCCGGCGGGCACTTCCCCCTCAGGATTCATAACAAACGCCGCACACGTGTAGAATTGGCGGGAATCCAAGTCGGATCTCCCGTCGCTTCTATGACGGCTCTGTCTCCATCGCGGCAAGCCAGCTCGGCGCTGGCTCCCGCGATGGGGCTCGTAGGTGCTCAATCTCGCCGAGAAAGAGAGCGAGATTGACACAAAATCGGGTTCACCTACTGTAGCTTGTTTACTTACTATGCTTGATTACTAACTTAGTTTTATCCTTACCTGTTAAATCTACTACTGGACCATGGCTTGCTCACCTCATGGTGGGGCAATCCTGAGGACCACAACCTGGTAATAACAGGAGCTCCACAATCAAGAGCTCTGGTGAACACTACTTAGTACTTAAACTCTGCACCTCAGATGAGCCAGCGTCATCCGCCAGGGTGACTTGCTTGTATATCTATCCTGCTGGGTGACGGGAGTCAGTCCCCCTACTGCTATAGCTTCTGATCTCTGAGCCTGACCTTTGATCGTGACACTAGGCTTTGCTTCCTTGTGTTCGAGCCTGCAGTAAGGAGATTAGTGAGCAACACAGCATTGACTTCATTAAATGTCACTCCAAATATCCCAAAACGAGAAGTCGGGGGCAGCAGTGCCTTAAATCTCACTATTTAGATATACAGCTCTGAGGCTAAAGGCACTGGAGTGCTTAGGCTTAGGCACCTCACATCCCAGGAAGGACACTGCTATTTGTTAATGGGGATTCAAGGCAAAATAAATTCAGGGTACTGCTTAGGCATAATTACAATTTCTAGATGTTCCCTATAACATAACAAATCTGCACTTTCTGAGATCAGTTCCACTTAAGTGCTCTTGGGTTTTCATTTTATCCACCAATGTAAGGCATAGCATTTCGAACACTTCTTATGTAATTACCATGTTGAATGAAAACATAACTTGTGATTTTCTAAGTCTTGTGCTTTTTCCAAATGAAGAGTTCGTGAGGCAGTATAAAATTTCCCAGCTCACAAAGGACCCTCAATATCATTGTTGAATATTGTTTTACATTTCAAAAGAGAACAGAATGTTGGTACAATTTGTTTTCTACCAGACACTGGGGAAACCAAATCTCAAACTGCATGTAGCATTCTGTTATTGGTTAGGAATTGAAAAATGGCATATGAATTTTTGTTTTTCTTTAAACTTTTCAATGTTGTTTCTAAAGCATATCTTATTAGATATTCCTGTTTTTTCTCATGTGAAATTGTGTTTTATGTAGGTTTTCAGAACTATATGATTAATATTCTAGTTGTTTAGCTGTGTTTTAACACTTAGTTGAGCACAGACCCAGTTCTGCAGCTTGCCTTCAGTTGTGTCAATTTACACCACCATATTTGTCCTATAAGTTATGCCATGTACCTGGCACCATTGTCTGATCACAGCCACAGCAATACAATACCAGTGCTGCCAGTCAGCCGTTCTGACAGTGAAGTCTCATGTGGTATCCCCATTGGTGAGCAGCTGTGTGTAAGAGGCTATAGGTGACCAAGTCAAGAAAGAAAGTGATGTGAAATCTCTCTTACAGAGGCACAGATACATTTTTGGCAGTGAGGAAGCGTTAAAACTTAAGCTGGGTACACATGGGCCAAAAGTCGGGATACAGCATCTGACAGAAGCTGGGCCATTTGGCTGGCTTCTGTCGGACGTGCATGCTGCAAAACCAGTACCTATCTGACTCCTGATCAGTGCTCTCAGCCAATGGCAGGTAGCACTGATCAGTGTTCTGGTGGAAGGGTTGCGTTGCCGCAATGGTTGCTGGACCCCGGGATACCTGTGGCCTTATCCAGCCCACAGTGCCACTGGTAGGTTTCATTACCCTGATGCCACCTTGGGATTCTATGTGGTCCCCCCCCCCCCTTCTTGATTCATTATCATGGATTCTTCCTGGGAGGTTAAATGTGGCTTCATTACACATGCCTCAGCTTGGGCTCCTGTTCCCGGAGGCCCCCTACACGCAAGATATCACTTTCATCCAAGTAGGTCCTTCCAACATATGCGCGCCCCCCGGTCGCCTTACGGAACCCTATGTGGTGACGCCCGCCTCGCTCGCATGTGGAGTTTTTTCTAGACATGCTTCTGATGAAGCGGTGTAAGCCGTGAAACTAGTCAAGTTATTGTCATGACTCTCAACCCACTGTTCTTCTCCCCCTCCTGGGGATTTTTATACTGGAGTTGTATTGGTCGTTAATTTTTTAATGTTCACTCCCTGTTGTGTTCCTACTGATTTTGTAATCAATAAAAAAATTTTTTATATTTTTATATTTGTGTTTGTACAATCTATATCCATACTACCAGTACCACGATAGTCCAACAATGGCCCCACATCCCCCCTTTTTTGGATCTCTGGTCTGGGGACCCTAGAGCCAATTTTCTTATATCTTGTGTGAAAGGGACCTAAGGCCCTGTTCACACGGCATACACAGTGTATTTACCTTTTACAGGGATGCACATGTGTTCAGTGAATCCCTGTGCAGGCAGTCCTATTGATGTACTTTGGGGTGTAGCAATTGCACGAACAGAGCTCACAATTTGACATCCATGTAGGTCTGGGTGCATGTCCCGGAGTTCACACTGCATTCAAGGTTGTGTTCCCACATGGATGTCAGATTTGGGAGCAGTGGCTATGCCTGTGCAGCTGTTGCATCCCAATTGACAAAATGGGACTACCTGTGTGGGTAAACATGACCCTCCAAGGGCATACACTTTAGTATAACTGTGTATGAATTACTGAAGCTAGAGCTGTTATGCAAAAATACTGACAATTTGAAACTCGGAACAGCTGTACCATTTAAACGGATCTTACACTAACATAAATATATAGCAATGAAGGAAATAGTGTGCTAATTCCACTTGTGCATAAATCTAATTTTGTATTATATATGTATAAACTACCACCGTCATTTACATACAAAATAAAAATAATGTAAAAAATATAATGTACAATGGTAATAAGTGGTGAATGTTTCAAGTGAAATTGCCCCACACAATAATACTGCATCTAGGATCCTCCCTTAGACACTTTGCTTCCCTATTGTGATCCCTTAGTGATCAAATTCAGTGATATATAAAAATATCAGATATAATCCTAAAATTACTCTAATCCCAGCGCTCAATGGTATAATCAAAAAATGTCACAATATTTACAAGGTATATAGCGGCTATTATAAAATCAACAATTACTAAAAAAATATGTGTTATCAGAGGTAAAAACTTAATAAAACATTAACAGCGCTTTCAAGTCACTGGCGTGACTAATGAGTTCAAAGGAATCTCATAACCTTAAATGAGATGATAAAAAAGCTCTCAGGGTCAAAACATTTGTTTGGCGGCTCCTATCAATCTCTTTATATAAACAGCTCAGTCCAAAACCCAAACTGTATGTGTGATGAAGTGTCCATTCACATAATGCTACCAAAGCAGAAATTGTAGATAAAAACTTCTCCAAGCACTACAGGGCTGTATGCTTCACACTGATATCTTCCCCCTATAGGTAATGTACTCACCACATATTAGGTGAAAGACAGCATAATAAATCCTGCATCTCTGCTTGTTTCCTCAAGAACTCTGGATGGATGTCAGCTGTAATGAGATCCTCATTACAGCTGACATCCATCCAGAGTTCTTGAGGAAACAAGCAGAGATCCAGGATTTATTATGCTGTCTTTCACCTAATATGTGGTGAGTACATTACCTATAGGGGGAAGATATCAGTGTGAAGCATACAGCCCTGTAGTGCTTGGAGAAGTTTTTATCTACAATTTCTGCTTTGGTAGCATTATGTGAATGGACACTTCATCACACATACAGTTTGGGTTTTGGACTGAGCTGTTTATATAAAGAGATTGATAGGAGCCGCCAAACAAATTCAGTGATATAAAATCACCACCTCCACTATCAGGTGAATTGCCTGCTCACCTTAGGACACGACCCTTCAGGGTCTAATCACGCCTTTGGTTTAATGGTCTTTGATAATTCTGAAAGGAAACACTGTTGTGTTTTTGGTCCCTTTGTATCTTTTCAACTGCGCTTGAAAGACTGCTTCGCTGGAGTGTCCCAGTGCAAAAAGAAGGCTCATCGTGTAAAATCGCTTATATAAAAAAAAAAAAATCTTAAACCTAGAAATTGCCCACTCGTGTAGCCATCTTGTCTAAAGCTAAAGAACATCATACACTAAGGCTCACCGCTTCTTTCTGTGTTCCCGCGACACTGAAAGTGACATCACGACACCTCCCTGGGAGGAGTTGGTGACTCTGGACCTCTGATGTCACAAACTCTGACTCAGCTAATCAGAGGAAGCTTTGTATGCACTGCTAGAATGTGCCACTTTCTCTGATTGGCTGAACGCTGTTTAGATAGACTCTAGTATGTTCCGGGTATGATAGAGGAAGTTTCGGCTCCAACCCAGAACATAGTGTGGTATGCTGTATGTAGCTTTAGCTACATACAGTTTTTACCGCACATCCAGAGAGGGACATGGTTTGTTTTGGCCAGCTTGGCAACTTGTAAAGTATATCAAAGCTGGAGTTCAGCTTTAAAATGATTCTTTGCAATGGGGCCTGTGTCCGCACTGCAAGGGTTCATTGCTCGTTTTGTCTAGAAAATAAACACTCCCTCGGAGGATGGAGCTCTCCTACGTTCCAGTGGTGGACTGTCCCTCTGCATCACCACGTCCATTGCAGGCCTATAAACCCTGCTTTGGTCTTGATGGTGTCTGGATCCTAGACGACATGGGAGAGAAAAAGCTACAGGGACTGATTTAAGTACTGGAGGAGTGCAGGATTGGGAATGTAAATTTTTCTCTAGTCATCTTCCAGGACGGCACACCTGAGAGATGACTGATCCACCTGACAGGAAACACAATTGACACATAAGGTTAAATGGCCTCTCCCTTCCCCTGCACCTCAGTTATTCATTGTGTTTCCCTGGCAGCAACACATTAGTTGTTTTTTGTTTTTTTATCTGGACTTGAATTTGGTAACGGAAGGTCTTCCCCCTGAGCACTGGACACCAAAGTTGGCGGGTCCAGCTAGGATTTATTCCCATCCCAGGGGGTCCTCCCTGGCGATGAGTCTCCCGGGTACAGGATAGTGTTCTCAATGCTCCTGTGGATACACATCCTCCCACTTTACCTTCCACCCAGGCCAGGAGGCTGTGGGGGCTGGAATAGCAGTAGGCAAGGGGGGGCTCTCCTGCTGGCACAGTTTCCTGGTAAAGGGATGTGAAAGCCTTCTGAGGAGAGAGCATGTTCCAAACTCCAGGGTGGAGCAAGATGGTGCCGGATCTCCTTCCGTGAAGCGTAATTTCCAGCAGCCGAGCTATGAGAAAAGGAAATATTTGTACAGTCTTTTGTTTAACTGTAGGTACTGTCTTATCTCCCCAGAACCAGTGGATCTGCTCAAGGGGCCCACAGGTCTAAGCCTAAAATCCCCCCTCCCCTAAAGCAAAAAGGTGTGGGTTTTTAAAAAATGAAAAACTCCCACAGGATCATCATAAACCTTTTTGCTATAGATGTTTTCACAAATTGTCAGGCAAGGAAGCGTCTATACTAATGAAGGATTTCCTCTCGGTACAGTCAGAGTTGCTCGATATGCTCAAGTCTCTGAAAGCCATGATTGCGTCAAAAGAAGGGCCCAGCACTAGTAGCAGGGAGACACTTCTACAGAAGGTACCCCCTCAGAATAGGCAGAATAGGCATCTCTTTTTTATGGAAGACATGGAGGGGCTGCTCAGGGCGATTTACACCTCTGTGGACATTCCGGAAACCTCCATCTCAGGCGTCAGCCCGGGATAAGATGTATAGGGGCCTGCTGAGATCGCAGTCAAAGGTCTTTCCAGTCCATCAGACCCTCAAAGAAGCACCAGCCTGGCCCAGAAGGCCTTGGTTCCCAGAGATTGTGAGACTGACAATAGACGGGCCATGGGCGCTACCACGACGCTCCAATCTACTGTCTCAAGGTCCTATATTTCCCCCCAATTTACAGTCTCTAAATTTGATAGCATAGATATTGAAGCCAGGGTGTTGAAGGACCGTGACATCTCAGAACCAGTAGTGTCTACCCTAGAGAATGTTAGAAAAGCTGTCACTAGGACGTTTTATCATAAGGTTAATAATATTGCTAGGTGTGAAGCCAGAAAATGGCATCCACGGAAATACGTGATTGGGAGAATTCTCTCTTTTCTACAGTCAGCTGTAGAAATCAAATTGGCTTTGAGTACAACCCGAAGACAAGTTTCAGTCCTACCAGTATTCTTCCAAAGGCCTTTAGCCTCCCATTCACTGATCCAAACCTTTATGCAGGGGGCAACTCATTTGCTTCCCCCCATTAGGTCACCTATGTGTCCTTGGGACTTGAATTTGGTGCTGTCTGTGTTACAGAAACAACCATTTGAATCTATCAAGGAAATTCCATTAGACTTGCTGTCACGCAAGCTAGCTTTCCTGATGGCTAATTGGCTATCACCTCCGTTAGAGGAGTGTCAGAGTTGGCTGCCCTTTCATGCACGGAAACCATACTTGATCCTTCACCACAACAGAGTCGTGTTACGACCTGTTCCATCCTTTTTGCCAAAAGTGGTATCGGCCTTTCATTTAAATCAGGACATTATTTTTCCTCCTTTTTTTCTCTCAGCCTTGTTTGGCAGAAGAGAGACGACTGCACTCCTTGGACGTTGTCCGGGCAGTCAAGGTTTATTTGTCTAGATCTGCGGAGATCCGAGGATCAGACTCTTTTTTTGTTTTACCAAAAGGACCCAAGAAGGGGCAGGCAACTTCCAGGGCTTCCATAGCCAATTGGGTCCATCAATTGATCATTCAGGCCTACGGTCTGAAACATAAAGCTCCTCCCTTTAGGGTGAGAGCTCATTTTACCAGGGGTGTAGGAACCTCCTGGGCTTTTAATAACCAGGTGTCTGTGGCTCAGATTTGTAAGGCTGCTACCTTGTCTTCAGTGCATATGTTCACAAAATGTTATCAAGTGGATGTTCGAGCAGCCGAGGATTCGGCTTTCGCTGTTTGGCAGAGTGTCCCCCTCCCCTCAAGGCTATTGCTCTGGGACATCCTAGCAGGTAATGAATATTAGCCTGACTCTGTGTTCCATGATTTACTCAAAGAAAAGGATTTTACAGGTAAGCATGACGAAAAAATCCTATTTTTGGTGGCATTTGATCACTTCTGTGGTTTTTATTTTTTGCGCTACAAACAAAAAGACCGCCAATTCTGAAAAAAAATAAAATGTTACAGTCTGCTATAAAACATTTTAATTAAAAAAATATAAAAAAACAAATGTATTCATCAGTTTAGGCCAATATGTATTCTACATATTTTTGGTAAAATAAAATCCCAACAAGCGTATGTTGATCGGTTTGCGAAAAAGTTATAACGTCAACAAAATAGGGGATAGATGGCATTTTTATTATTATTTTTTTTTTAACTAGTAATGGTGGCGATCAGCAATTTTTAGCAGGACTGCAACATTTTGAGCGGACAGATCAGGCACCTGACATTTTTGTCATGAACCAGTGACATTATAATTACAATACATTATGGTAGCACTGATCACATGTAATAATGTTTCTTTGTTCTTGATAAAAATAAAATATAATAATAATAATAATAATAATAATAATAATAATAATAATAAAAACCATTGAAAGAAGAGAGCACAACATAGTCATCTTTAACAGTGGTGGTGTGGAGAAGAAGAGATACTGGAGCTTCAATACACAGTGAGGTGAAGAAAGAAACCTGCACTAGACAAAAATTACCGACATTTATATCCACAAGACAATGAGCTGGGACCATCTCTTACACCTCAAGAGCAATTATTCTGCGCCTTTAATTATTCATTTTAATTAAATTTCCATTTTTGAACCCAGCATGGGGCAGGGAAGTGCTGGAACAGACCAGAGATACATGAATGCTAACAGATAATGTTATATTATCTCACCGCCTCAGGTGTTAGCAGGAATAGATTAACCTCAGCCTCACTTCCAGGCAGGTAGGATGTACAGAGAAAAACATTCACCCCATACAATACAAAAAAGATCGTCGTCAAATCATTGTCAATATGTTATATTGATCATGATAAAATTAAGGTCAGGACAGGAAGTGATGTCAAATCTCTCCAAAGGGGGCACAGACAAACAATTTTTTAGTAGTGTGATGAAGGGTTATAACTGGTGACAATGGGCTAGATTCACGTACCTGCGCTTGTTCTTACAGCGGCGCAGCGTATCGTATTTACGCTACGCCGCCGTAACTTACAGGAGCAAGTGCAGTATTCACAAAGCACTTGCTCCGTAAGTTGCGGCGGCGTAGCGTAAATGGGGCCGGCGTAAGCGCGCGTAATTCAAATGTGGAAGGGGGCGTGTTTTATGTAAATCTATGATGACCTGACGTGATTGACGTTTTTTACGGACAGCGCATTTTTTTTTAAAAAGAACAGTGTAGAAAATAAAAGGTCAAATAAATAAGAAAAAAATAAAAAAATGTAAACGCGCCCGTCCCGCCGAGCTTGCGTGCAGAAGCGAACGCATACGTGAGCGTCATCCACATATGAAAACAAATTGGGCTAACTTTACTGTTGTCTTATTTTTTAATTAAAAAAAGTGTGCTTGTAAGGCCGCTGCGCAAAGTGTGACAAAGTATTGCAACAACCGCCATTTTATTCTATAGGGTGTTAGAAAAAAAGTATAATATTTGGGGGTTCTAAGTAATTTTCTAGAAAAACAAAACTGTTTTTAACTTGTAAACAACAAATCACAGAAAGAGGCTCGGTCCTTAAAGCGGGAGTTCACCCTAAAAAAACAATGCGACCGACGGAAGCCTGTCGGAAGACTGTCAATCAAGAAGAAACGCCCAGTCCCGTACCCGGAAGTGGCGGAGAAGATGTATCTCTAAAACGGTAAGTACGGCTTTGATTTAAAAAAAAACTAACAGATTCCCCTTGACAAAATGAGCATGAATCTAATCTTAAAAATTGTCATTTCCGGGTGAACCTCCACTTTAAGTGGCTAAACTAAACAAAAATGTGGATAGAAATGGACTTTAATGGTTTATTAAATATAAACAACACCTCTATAAAAGTAGGACATAGTTGGTAGGAAGCATCTTTCAGTAGTTGGAAATGTTCTTCTTTTATTTTATTAGAATACTTTTCCGGTCCACGTTTTTAGTATACTTACAAAGACAATTGAATGTCAGCTGTCAAAAATCACATAGCCAAGACCACATTCACAGAGATATACCTTAATAAACGATGACAAGGGAAAAAAATAGCTACTGAGGCATTTCCAGGAACAAAACCTTCCAAGGCCAAAAGTCAAACCAGGAGATTGCAACTGAATTCTCTTGAAAATGTTTGGACTGAATACACAAGTCTATGGCCAACTTTATCAGCAGAGTTTTTCCTCAGGCAATATTACTGAGAATTGCAGATCAATAAGTCACAGTGTTGTGAAGTGGGATGTGCAGTTTAGGTTGCAAAGGAGATCAGTCACATAGCAGAAATAAAGCCTCCTGAGGTTTGTATCTGGGGTTTGTACCTGAGGTATAACGCATGATAATAAATCAATCTTTTTACAGGATAGGAATCTCTAGTGATAGAGTCAGGATAGATGTGCATTTGCAAGATCAGTTGCTCAAGAGCTTAGTAAATGAGCAGAAGCTCTGCTGACTTCCATTATACACTTTTCTTTTGTTTTAATTACACGTGATTGGGTACTTTTTACAAAGTAAAGCATTACCTCATTTACTAAGCTCTGGGGAAACTGTACTTGCAAAGTGCACAGTATATTTTCCTTTAGTAAATCAACCCCTTTGAGTTTGGACAGTGACGTGCCATGTAACCCAGTCAGATATCTCCATATGTTCATTGACTCCTCATGCAGTGTTAAGGGTATGGTTGCTTGTGTAATGAATTCAGAGGAGTAGGAGATACATATACAAAACAGCAGAATGGAAAGATTCTACCCAAGATTGCTGACATCAATTTAGTTCTTAAAACTTTAACCTGTGACTTTTTACCTTTCACGGAAACACAAGATGGACACATTCTGTGAGAGATGGCAATCTTTGTCTGGAGCTGTTCCTTCCAGAGGAGTAATATTGAAACATTCCAATTTGTTAGGTGTGCTGTGCTGTGCTGGTGCTTGTAGTCTAAGAGGGGGTGAAAAAAGTCCCTTACCCTAAGGCTAAGTTCATGCAAGTTGCGGCTGATGCGTTTTTCTGGCGTGTTTTGTGGTGTGTTTTTGAACAAGCATTTTTAAACACATGTTTTTGACACTTTTTTCTGCAATACCTCTATAAAATAGTAAGTAGAATAAAGAATAAAAAATACATGCCATATCTCACAAAAGTGAGAACACTCCTCGCCTTTTTGTAAATATTTTAATATATCTTTTCATGTGACAAAACTGAAGAAATTACACTTTGCTACAATGTAATGTAAAGTAGTGAGTGTACAGCTTGTATAACAGTGTAAATTTGCTGTCCCCTCAAAATAACTCAACACACAGCCATTAATGTCTAAACCGCTGGCAACAAAAGTGAGTACACCCCTAAGTGATGTTACATGTTGTCACATGAAAATATATAATAAAATATTAACAAAAAGGTGAGGGGTGTACTTACTTTTGTGAGACACTGTAGGTGTAAACCAAGGGTAAATCTCATGTTATAATGAAAGTAGACATACCATATTAAGTTATGCTTTGGCATAAAAATGATGCAGTGTTAAATAGAAAAACATCCATAGTGTAATATAAACATAAACTGTAGCCCCCTTTTAAGCACATTAAGGTGTTCTGTGTGCAGTGGCCAGTATTTTGTTAAAGTGTCCATTTAATTTCTTGTGAGCAAGTGGAAAAATCAGTTTAACGCCAGTGGGTTTAAAGCGGGAAAGCTGGGATTAACTCTTCAACTTCCTTGGTCTTTTGGCGGGTTCTGTTCTGAGTCTGACCAACTTGCCCTGTATGATATAAATTGGGGCAGCGGTGGGGATTCCCCAGAGAGACTTCCCCTGGAGAAGAGAGAATGCCAGCGCAGCTGTGGGCTATAAGGTCTGTAAGGGACGTAGACAGATGGTGAGACCAGGAGCAAGAGAAGGTCGCTCACTACAGCCTGCATGTTGTTGTGGAAATTTAAAGATGTATTTATTATGTATTGTCATAGTGTCACCCATGGTTGATTCTCCCTCAGCCCGCTCTAGAAAGCTGACTAGGGCAGACAGACTGGTTGAGATACACTTCCTGATTTGGAGAAGGGTGTTTGTGGAGGGGGGGTGTCGCCCGGCAAAAGGGCCCCTGTGTGATGCACAGATATTCGCCTTCCGGGTGCGTCCGCTCAATTTAGCTGGTGTGCGCTCCTGTCATCTCTCAGTACCTGATCAACACTGTTTTGTGATGTGCGCCTACACCTGCAGATAAGCTCCTCTCATCAGGAACTGTATCCTATTGTTGTTATTATATTGCTGTATTGTTATTGATTATTACTGTATTGTATCGTGTTATATTGCTGTATTGTGGTGTTGTTGTATTATATTGTTATTGAATATTACTGTATTGAATCCCTGTTGGACAGGGTTATCTGTGCTGCCAAATCAATATATGGGCATTTGTTGTATCGAGCCCACATGCTGTGACATCACTTCCCATGGAGGAGGTCACATGCTGTGTCATCACTTCCTATGGTCACATGCTGTGATCTCCTCCAATCAGATGTGGTCTGTGAAGTCTATTGTGGTAATAAAAACAGCCTGTGAGGGTGTTGGCGAACCAGTGATAACTGGGAGCTGGACTGAGAACAATTGGTGATGGTCTCTTGACTTGAATGAATGGCAGGGAATATATGGTGAGTGAATTTATTTAGCTTAAAGATGGCTTATTTCATTAAGACGGAGTATGTGCTTTTAAGCACAGGGCAAAATGGCAGTGTGCTCTGCAGACACAAGTGTTGGAGAAGACACAAGTGTTGGAGAAATGCCTCTGAAGGACTATGGTTATTGGACTACACTTTTGCATGTATACCTGGGCAGCACACAAGCCTATGGTTTTAGTTAGAGAAATAGGATACTATCATGTCTTGCCTGTTGGACTGTGGAAAGTATTGAAATGTTATCTCTGCCTGGACTGAAGTTTTTGTAAATAGGTGTATCGGCACACAAACAGTTAACCAGTGGGTCATATTGGGGTATGAAGACACCAGCATGGAGTGAAGTAACGTGAAGACACATGTGGTTACCTAGAGTTATGAAAGTGTAACAAGCAGCATGTTGATAGCATGTACCTGTTATAGGTGGCACAGCCTCTAGCAGTGAGAGAGATGTTGTTGGCACACCTTCCACCAGCGGTCTGTCTCCAATATCAATGTAGAGCCACTTGGGAGTGGCGGTGGAAAACTCTGGACAGGTGGATGTGGACATTAGCTCAGCATGTCCATCCAAAATGCAAGTTACTCTGAAGGTGTGCATTGTCACAGGGAACCAAGAGTTAACTGGAGAACAGTTGCGGTGTCCTGGGTACATGGTGTACATTCATCTTTAATAGAAGAGGCTTGCCTTAAGGTTGAGTATTCCCCCACAGCAACCTCAGCCTGGTTCCTAGACATTGGTGAAGATGGTGCCGAGTAAAAATACCCTATGTAGTGACCTTGGGCCATATTCTGAGTAAAGTTACGATGGAGTAACTCAGGATACTCCATCGTAACTCCCTTTTTTGACCCGTGTATCTATGCTCCTGATTCTTAGAATCATTTTTGCATAGATACACTTAAGATCCGCCATCTGTAAGTCACTTACACTGGCGGATCTTAAATGCAATGACGCCGGCCGCCGCTAGATGGCATTTACATGAAGGAGTCATTTGCATATGCAAATGATCCTTCCACGCCGATTCACGAACGAGTTCGCGTCGCGTAACCGTCGCTAACGTCGTTTGCGTAAGCGGAAACTTACCCCTGCTATATGAGGGGTAAGTTTCCGCAAGTCTCGCGTAGGCCATGTTACGGATGGCGTCGGGTCCCCGTCGTGTTTTTTCGTCGGATACGTCGTTTACGTAAGTCGTTCTTGAATACGACTTTACGTCAATGACGCACACGTCGGCGTCATTGACGTTTTCCGCCGATAACTGGAGCATGCGCACTGGGCTTTTTGCAGCCCGGCGCATGCCCAGTTCTTTTGTATCGGGGGCGCGCTTCATTTGAATAGAAGCCGACCCCTTGGAGATCCGCCAGGCTACGCCGGGACACTTACACTCCGCTGTCCCAACTTATGGAGCAAGTGGTTGGGGAATACAACACCTGCTCCAGTAAGTTGGGACAGCGGAGTGTAAGTGCCCTAAGCGAAGCAGGCGGATATTTACTCAGAATATGGCCCCTTGTAACAAAGTGCCTAACGTAGCCCAGAGGAACCCACACAGGGTAGGCCTTCTCACACTTGACTCACACTTGGCCCCCAATGAGTTAACGGGGAACATGGAGGATGTGACAAACAACCACCACCCTACTACCTTCCCTCCCCCAACATTTTAATCTGCAAAAATACATTTCTAACATACCACAACAGTGTAATATTTCAAAAAGGCTGTACCTTTATTATCATAAATCAATCCTTCAAGTGATATTAACGGCATTTTTTTAAAATTATTATTAATAACTAACATGTCATACTTACCTGCTCTGTGCAGTGGTTTTGCACAGAGCAGCCCTGATCCTCCTCTTCTTGGATCTTCTGCCGACACTCCTGGCCCCTCCCTTCTCCTAAAAAACCTCCAGCCTTTAGAACCACTTTCAGCTCTACTCAGTAATTTTGCCTAGGGAAAGAAGATGAGATCAAGCCTACTGCAAGTAGGAGTAAGAATTCTTCTCTCCCCCATTCGAACAGAACTTTTAGGAACTTTTTTTTTTTTACACAAATATTGTATAACATGTTTCTGGGAAAAAAATATACCGTACATAATAATGGTGCATCACTTTTAAAGTACCTGTCAGAACATTACATCCTCTAAATAATTCCAAGAACTTCTTGTGAATAGCATTCTACACTTATCTCCAAACTGATTCTTGCTGTATTCTGGTATAAAATAGCTAGCAAGTCTGTATTCATTTTTATGACTAAGGTAATCTGTTCATGCTGCATAATTTGAAAAAAATGACAGAGTGACAAGGAATCATTTATCACCGATGCAAGCGTAGCCACAGGAAATGTATCAGCCTTTGCTCATGGCTCTTTTTTAATGCTAACACCAAATTTGAGACTCTTTGGGTATTGGATTCAAAAATATTTTTTTTCAAAATATTAAGAAATTGGATTGTAAAATACAATTAACTAGGAACTGTGCTTTTGCTTTTCACATTATTAACTAACCTACACAGTGGTGTATTTAGGTTTTGTGCTGCCCTAGGCCTAACTAAACTTGTGCAGCCGTAATTTAAATATGACCCACCTCTTACTGAAAAGGCCACACCCCTTACTGTTTAAGACCCACCCATATAGCATATTGATGAAGGTATGTGGTCCAGGATTGAGCAAAGGAAGGATTGGGGGCAGGAACAAATAAATCCATCTGTTTATTTTTAACATCAAGAATCAACAGAAATAAAAATAAGATTCCTTAATATGTACAACTGACACAAGAAAAGGATTGCAGAAGAGTCCTACTACCTACCTGCCAGGTATAGGTGACCATGTCAGTGTCCCTTGTGTCTGCACCATTCCTATATTAAAAGCTTTTTGGAAACTAGGTAAGTGCCATGCAAGTTTTACCAAAATAGTGTAGCTTTCCTTCTACCCTGGGTACCCCATGCTATATAATCAAGCAAAAGACAAGGATTCGCCAATCTAAGTGCAGTAAGAAAAAGGATGTTTAATAAAATTGGAGAAAACAAACAGCCAAATGGCTACTCACAATTGGTATGAGTTTACAGGCATATCAAATAGCTAGGGTCCGTAGTCACTTGTAGATAGATTCACAAAGAGTTAGGCCGGCTTATCTACAGATAAGCTGACCTAACTCTGAATCTAAGCCGGCCTATGTTTAAGTGTATTCTCTAACAGAGATACACTTAAACATATCTAAGATAGAACGGCTTGCGCCGTCCTATCTTAGATTGCAATGTTTTGGCTGACCGCTAGGTGGCGCTTCCATTGCGGCCGGCCTAGATTATGTAAATGAGCTTGTACGCCGATTCCCGAACGAACGCGAGCCCGCCGCAGTCGATTAACGTCGTTTCCGTACGCGATAGGCCGCCTAAAGTTATTCCACCTATGAGGTGGAATAACAATGTTAAGTATGGCCGCCGTTCCCGCCGCGAGGTTCGAATTTTTTACGTTGTTTGCGCAAGTCGTCCGCGAATCGGGATTTACGTTGTTTACGTACGCGTCAAAATCAATAGGCCCGTACGGCCTACTTAGCCGCAATGCGCACTGGGAAATGTAGTCGCCCGGCGCATGCGCAGTGTCAAAAAATGTCAAAAAACGTGAGGTCAAGCCTCATTTCAATACAACACGCCCCCTCCAAGTCATTTGAATTAGGCGCGCTTACGCCCGCTTGTTTTAGGCTACGCCGCCGAAAATTAGCAGGTAAGTGGTTTAAGAATCACTACTAGCCTAACTAATTTATGGCGGTGTAGCCTAAAAAGACTAGGCTAGGCCGCCCTAAAGTTAGGCGCCCCTACGTGAATCTACCTATTGGTGTCAGAAGAGTCCTGGTCCCCAGCGAGGTCTGCAAGAATGGGGGAGCTGTAGGTGGAACGATATGGTGCCTGAGCAACCATAAGGAGAAGCAGCGAGCCGTGCAGGACGCCGTACAGGATGGCGTGCGTCTCAGGGTGGACCGCAAACAGGGTCGTCGCACCGGAATTGACGTGGCTTTCGGGAACGGACCAATCGGATGACGCGTTTCACAGCCTCGGCTGTTTCATCAGATTTCATGATGGATCTGATGAAACAGCGGAGGTTGTGAAACCCGTCATCCGTTCCCGTACGCCACGTCACTTCCGGTGCGACGACCCTGTTTGCGGTCCTCCCTGAAACGAACGGCGTCCTGCACAGCTCGCTCCTTTCTCCTTTTGGTACATTGGCATGGACCAGGCCTTTTCAGGCAAACAATGTGAGATGTTTTCTCTTAATCGAGTTGAGAGCAATCAACTTTCTAACATAATAAAACAGTAATCTTAGTAATATTCTCATATTGTTACTTATAACCTCATCCTCTATGACTCCCAGCAGTCCCAACAGTGGACTACAGATGTTCGGCAGATCGAATGTATCAGCAATGAACTGGGTCACTTGCGACCATAGTGGTTGTATCCTATTACAGTCCCAGACCATATGGATAAAGGATCCTTCTGCTCCTAAACATTTATGACATGTGGGGCCTGTGCTTTCCTATCATTTTATACAACCTGAGTGGAGTATAATACATTTGGTGTAAGTATCTGAGTTGTATCAATTTGTCTCTAGGAGAGATAACCGTGGGTACATATGAGGCCAACACATCCTCCCACTGTTCCTCTGTAAGTTCTGGAATAATCTCCATCCATCTTTCCCTAAGTTTCCTTTCCTTTGGGTTTACTTTTTCTGTGAATGTATTATAATAGGTAGAGATCAATTTTGTGTGACCAGGAGCAGCAAGGAGTTTAGAGTTTTGAAGAGATACTGGCCCTGTCCCAAACTGAGTGTGGGCAGCGTGTTTCAGTCTAGTGAACTAGAATGCCCAGGATTCTGGGATATCCTGTTCTCTCTTCAAATGTGCAAACGATTTAGAACCGCTTTAACATTAGAGTTAGCATTAGGGTTATTATTTGCATTTATGATTAGCATTAAAGCCCAATTCTGGGCAAATAAAAAAATATTCCTTGCAGTGGGGCTGTATATTATATAATCCATAGGTGACGCTAGCATCAGGGGTACGTACCCATTTTTTTTTGCTGGAGACGGGATGTTCACTTGGTGGATAATGAGATAGAGAAGATATTTGTTCTGAGGAAGGGGGCAGTTTGTGCTGGGATGAGATAAGGTAGGATATGTGTGGGGGGGGGGGGAGCAGGAAATTTGTTGAGCGGATAGATCGATGGACGCACACAGCTCGGCTCAGGAATGCGCCCACACAGAGGTCTCCTCAGCACAGCGCAGGGCCACTCTGTGCAATACCACTGCACAGAGCAGGTAACTGTAACATCTCTTTTTATTTGAAATTGTAAAAAATCCTTTAGAATTACTTTAGGCGACTCTAATAAAAAAAAATAGCTATCAAAGTGGTTTAATCTGCACTATCTAGTATGGTCTGTTTTTATTTGCTATGCTCTATGTGTTATGTACATACACCTGAACCCTGTATGCTGTGCGTTGCATATTCCTGTCTACAACATTATTTTGACCTCTCTGTGCTTAACATAATTTTGATCTCTACACTGCTTTACATACTCCTGAATCCTGTACTCTGTGAGTAACATGCTTCTGACCCCTGCACACTGTGTGTAACATACTCCTGATAACTGGCGTGTTTGATGGGGCAAACTGGTGGCATTTGATGGGGCAAACTGGCGGCGTTTGATGGGGCAAACTGGTGGCATTTGATGGGGCAAACTGCCATCATTTGATGGGGCAAACTGGCAGCAATTGATGGGCACAGTGAGGAAAAGATGATCCGCACTCCGGTCGTTGCTCTGAAACAATTGACGTATTTATTGACAAGCCACAGTAGGCAAACGCCATTTTGCGTTTGTCTACTGTGGCTTGTCAATAAATATGTCAATTGTTTAAGAGCAACAACTGGAGTGCGGATCATCTTTTCCTCATTATTCTACGCAACCAGCGACTGTGGATCAAGCACTCGGGAGCTCTGCTTTCCATGTGATGTATGGGTAGTAGCACTGACTTTTTTGTTTATATTGATGGGCTCAGTGGCTGCTTTTGATGGCACAGTGGCTGCGTTTGATGGCACAGTGGCAACAATTGATGGGCACAGTGGCTGCTTCTGATGGCACAGTGGCTGCAATTGATGGGTTTTTTTTCAGTTTGTTTGCGCCCCCCCAAAAAATTTTGAGCACCAGCCGCCACTGCTCCTGACCCCTGCAAACTGTGTGTAACATACTCCTGACCCTGGCACTCTTTGTGTTATGCACTCCTGACCCATGTACTCTGTATTACATACTTCTGATCTCTGCATTTTGTGTGATACACTTTCTTTACCCCTCTACTCTGTCTGTTATATACTCGTTCTGCTGCAAGGTACAGCAAAGCGCTCAAAATGGACCACCTTGAGAAGGCCCTTCTTGTGAAAGGAATGATGCTCATCCCAAAATGTTGAAATTGAGACTCTCTCTTTTATTGATTATAATGCCAGCTGTATTTTCCTACTTAGCTTCTATATTTGTCCATTCCTGTCCCACAGCTGATGTATTATTGCTACATTATTTCCATGATATATGCTGTGTATTCCATACCTTATTTATGCTATACATACTGTATGTATAGCATTTTTCACTGAGCCAAGAAAAATGCATTCATTTTTCTAACATGCTATTTGAAGTATTTTGGATATGCTTATTCAGTACATATTACTTTGTTGTCCTGACACTAAAGGATGATTTAGAATTGTCCTCCTATTACTAGAAGTGTGTTACTGGCAGAATCACTAGGTGAAAATTAAGGGAACAAATCTTGAAAATAGAAAACTGATGCAGCCGCCACATCTAAGGTCTGAGGCCTTGTACACACGACCGAGTTTCTCGGCAGAATTCAGCAAGAAACTCGATGGGAGCCATATTCTGCCGAGAAAACCGGTCGTGTGTCGAGGATCGAGGATTGAGGATCGAGGATCTCGTCGGGCCAAATAGAGAACATGTTCTCTATTTCCTCGTTGGTCAATGGGAATTTTTGGCTCGCCGAGATCCTCGGCGGCTTCACAAGGAACTCGACGAGCAAAACGATGTGTTTTGCCCGTCGAGTTTCTCGGACGTGTGTACGGGGCCTGAGAATCTGTAATACATTACATTTTTGTTTTTGGGTTTAGCTACGCTTTAAGACTGCTTCTGGTTCTGCTTAGCAGTGTTCCGCATTAGTTTGAACACTATGACAACCACAGTGCTCAGTGGTAGTCATAGGCCATGAGATTTTGGCTTGGGTCACATGAGTGTTTTATTCATGGCAAGAAAGCCATATTTTTCAGTCAAGTGAAAATATTATTCGGGAAAGGCTGATAAGAGTCCTGTTGATTCATGTTCGGTGTAAAGTTTAGTAATGGGGCCAGTCTAATAAACGACCTGTCTACAAAAAGTTTTCACGTCTCCTAAATTTCTTATACCATCTGCTTAATATAAGAAGAAAGAGAGGTCAGGCCATATCTCAGTGTCACCGCATAAACCTGCAGAGCTGTGGGAATAGACTTTTATCTGGGTCCGACTTCACTATTCTAATGAATTATGATATTTATGTGGAGTTCTGACACGGATGACTCTTTTGCCCTTGCATGTGTCGGGGAAATGACTTTGCTGTGTAAATTCTTCTATTTCCATTTCTGCTGACAAAGACAGAATAATTCTGATATTTCAGGAGAGATTTGTCTTAGTTTGTGTATTGTCTTGCATCTTGGAACTGGTGTTGGTTGTCAATGTTCCGGTCACCAGATCCCCGATGGTTCGTTCAAGCCCTTTTGGATAACCTGCCTCCGGGTTCTCCTCAAGCCGATCCCCCACCGAACGGCATATAGCCTGGGATCTCCTTAGTAAAAGTGGGGACCCAGCAAGTCACTGGGGCCCCTTGGCAGCATCAGTCGCTCCAGGCCCAGAGTCTGGAACTCCGCGTAGCGCGCGACCCCAGGCCAGGTAGGCCATAGTGGTAGGGCCCGCGATGTGCGCACACCCTAAAGGTTATCTTGAGCTTAAAGGGCAATTTCAGGCAACAAGAGAAAGCAACTGCTGAGCTACTAGCTGTGTCCAGCAAACAGTGCAGCTGTGCTAAAATAAAAAATAAAACGTATTTAGTTTAGCTACATATTTTTGGTAAAAAAAAATACCAATAAGCGTATACTGATTTGTAACAAAGTCCCGGGGCCCATCAAGCCCAATGGTGACCTTCAGAGTTAAAGACAGCTGACATCCTTCAGTGTAGAGTGGGTTACAAGGCATAGTGGGTGTAATGCAAGATGAACAGGTGGGCGCCAGACACTTTCTGAATGCAAAGAGATTTATTGTCTCTTAAAGCGGAGGTTCACCCATAGAGAACACATTTTTCCCCTTAGATGGATGCTCGTTTTGTCTAGGGGAATCGGCTAGTTGTTTTAAAATATGACCTGTACTTACCGTTTACGAGATGCATCTTCTCCGCCGCTTCCGGGTATGGGCTGCGGGACTGGGTGTTCCTTCTTGATTGACAGTCTTCCGAGAGGCTTCCGACGGTCGCATCCATCGCGTCACGATTTTCCGAAAGAAGCCGAACGTCGGTGCGCAGGCGCAGTATAGAGCCGCACCGACGTTCGGCTTCTTTCGGCTACGAGTGACGCGATGGATGCGACCGTCGGAAGCCTCTCGGAAGACTGTCAATCAAGAAGGAACGCCCGCTCCCGAAGACCCATACCCGGAAGCGACGGAGAAGATGCATCTCGAAAACGGGTAAGTACTGCTCATATTTTAAAACAACTAGCCGATTCCCCTAGACAAAACGAGCAGGAATCTAAGGGGAAAAGGTAAAAAAATAAATAAATGGGTGAACTCCCGCTTTAAACAGAACTGTGAGAGAAAGAATTAGGCAGACTCTGAGACTTCTATAGGTAGACAGCTATACAGGTGAAGGCCTCCATCCGGTCACCACTTCTGTATAGGTAGGAACGCTGTCTCCTATGGCAACAATCTTGTAGCTGTTACTAACGGTAAAGGTATTCAACTATCTGCAATACAAACAGTTCTCTTTACCCCACACTCACTCACTGTGGGTCTTCACTCAACAAGCTCCCAGTCTCTCTCACTAGATTTTAGATCCACTAGCCACTGGATCCCCTGTGCTCTTTCACTGTAGCACTCAGTAACTTCCTCAAGCGTCACCCCCGCTTCACTGCTGTGTCCCTGGCTTGGCACTCACCGATACTACTCAAGATTCACCCCTGCTGACACGTTAGGTGCCTGGCTTGGCACTCCACAAATGAAACATCTGCTGTCCCGCTGGGTCCCTGACTTGGCACTTGCTGATGCTTTCCCACTTCTTCACCGCCCCCGGCTGGCGAGAAGTCTGCTCTGGTACTGGCCACAGCTTTTTTGAAGCCTCTAGCATCTTCCGTTCAAAAGTTAAAGCCCAAAAACCAATTTACACCAATTTTCACTCAAAATGGTCTCCGATAGCAAGGTGGATGGTCCCTTTGTAGCGACAGCTTCCCCTCTACCTCCGACCACGACTGGTTCCCCCGGCCGGTGGAACCATTACTTCTGGTTGAACTACAAGCCCGCAGTCCCAACCCTGCACTACTTGGATAGGCTCTCAGAAAGCCTAGCAGCCAGATGCCCACAGGATAGGCCTTAGACAGCAGTCCAGATGGCACAAAACAGCGATCACCTGACTCCACCCAAATAAATAGGTTCTCCCAGCAGTCCAAGGGACCAAAGAAAATCCCTGCCCATTGGCTGAGACACCCCATTCATTCATAATCTGTCTTATCTAATGTCATCAGACACCCAGCCATCTAGTGACAGAAGAGAGAAGTGCAGAAATTCCAGAATTAGTGTGAAATCAATTGACCTAACAATTGGCCAGGGCAACTATCACTTGGCAAATACATTTAATAGCAACCCTGCCTAAACATCAGGGTGCTACAGATTGGCTTGCGCAAAAGTTTTAGCACCTACAAACTATGGGATATATTTATGGAATTTTTATTTTTTTACTAGTAATAGCTGCGATCAGCGATTTTTAGCGGGAATGCGACATTGCGACATCTGACACTATTTGGGGACCAGTGACACCAATACAGTGACCAGTGCTAAAAAAAATGCACTGTCACTGTACAAATGACACTGTCAGGGAAGGGATTAACATCAGGGGCGTTCAAAGGGTTAAATGTGTTTACTATGAGTGTTTTCTAACTGTGGGGGATGTGCTTTGACTAAAGGGAACCAGAGATCCTTGTTTCTGCTTAGCATTTTCCCCTCTGACAGAACCATGTAACAAGGCAGACCGCCGTTCTGCCTCTCCTGATGATCGTTGTGTCCCGGCTGACATCGCGTCTGCCGGACCCACTGATTGGCTCCCGCTGTGTCCAATCACAGTGGAAGCAGGTCGTGGGCAGTGTGTGCACCCCAGACTCCATGCACGAGATCATGTACCTGTAGTGATTTTGCACAGGAGGGCTGCCCTGCCGCAGTATATCTGCATGGGGCAGTCCAGAAGCGGTTAACATTTCGGGGTGGTTTTCTTTTTGAGTGTATCCTGTGGGAGGTTATGTCTATCTGGCTGTGCCAGTGGCTAAGTGTCTTTTTGTTGTTGTTTGTACAATATTTTGTACTGTTTATATGTGCAAAATCAATAAAAAAAATATTTCCCATAAAAATTAGAAGCCCAGAATAGACAAATATTGTTTTATTACAAGTGTGTATTCTTACTTGAATCTTGGTGTGATTTGTATATTTCTTCCAGATCTGTGCAATAATCCAGTGTGAAACTTTACCACTGTGTAGGAGCTTCCTGTAATAAAGACCGGTCACTGCTGCTCTTTCTCCTTGTGCAGGGTGACTGGTCTTGTCTCCGCCCCCTCCTGTAGTATTTTGAAGATAGCCTGTAGTGAATGGAGCTGCTGGTTACCTCCCAAAGCTCTGCTCTCTGCACAGGCTATATACCACGCAGTAATGATGTCGCCACTACTTTGACAAGATAAGAATTGTGAACACAAAGTGGATTTATACTTTTTGTGGCTCATAAAGAATATATAAAAATGGTAAATGTTCTGGCCCGGATTCAGAAAGGATATACGACGGCGTATCTCCGGATACGCCGTCGAGTTGCGTTGTCGTATCTATGCGACTGATTCATAGAATCAGTTACGCATACTGTAGATTTCCCTAAGATCCGACCGGCGTAAGTGTCTTACACCGTCGTATCTTAGGCTGCATATTTACGCTGGCCGCTAGGTGGCGCTTCCGTATATTTACGCGAGGAATATGCTAATTAGGTAGATACGCCGATTCAGAAACGTATGTCCGCCCGGCGCATTTTTTTACGTCGTTTACGTTCGGCTTTTTCCGGCGTAAAGTTACCCCTGCTATATGAGGGGTATCCTATGTTAAGTATCGACGTCGTTCCCGCGTCGAATTTTGAAAATTTTACGTCGTTTGCGAATAGGGCTGTACGTAAGTTCCGTTCATGTCTAAAGCAATGACGATTTGCGACGTAATTTCGAGCATGCGCACTGGGACTCTTTCACGAACGGCGCATGCGCCGTTCGTAAAAAAACTTAAAATACGCGGGGTCACATGAAATTTAAATAAAACACGCCCACATCATCCACATTTGAATTAGGCGGGCTTACGCCGGACCACATACGTTACGCCGCCGTAACTTAGGGCGCAAGTTCTTTCTGAATACGGAACTTGCGCCCTAATTTACGGCGATACGTTACGCCAGCCGATAGATAGGCAATTCTATCTGAATCCGGGCCTCTGTATTTATTTTGAATTCTGAGGCCTAGGGAATTTTGCCCTGCGTTAAACTTTGTTTTATTTGTCAGTCGTAAATGGCAAACAGCCTGTGATTGGCCGTCTCAGGGCCCAGCGTAAAGAAGGCCCACACCCCGTCCATTATGACACGTTGGTGTGGTGTATTAAGTCCTGGTCTCAGCTGCTCAAAGAATCATTTCCCTCCCTTAAGCTCAACCAGTCAAACAATACAATAAATCTGCAGCATTTCCCTTCCTTCGTCTCTAGATTAAGACATCTGTACATAGAGCTCCAGCAGTTTTCCCTGAAACAACAAGCATTTCTTCTTCCTTTTAAAGTTTGCTTAGATGGCCCTGAGCAATAAAAGACTGTCAGATTCAGTTATGGTCATCTGTGATCAGCGGTGCGTCTGGTACAAAAGTTCCCAAACATTCGCGGCCACCCAGATGTAAGTGTCAGCGCGGCAGCGGCGGCATTGAAAAGAAACCAGCTTTAGCGAGCTTGGCAAGCGACTTCAAAGATTGCTCACAGCGCAGGGGGAATTATAGGTACTTAGGCAAATTAGCACAATGGCATACTTGTAATTACCTGTCTGTGTGTGTGTGTGTGTGTACCGTCTGTCATTTATGAAGTTAAAACTAAACTCGTAAACTGGTTTGCCCTGCGCAAGATTTTTATTTTGCATAGTCAGACTTGACCTCTTTTTTCTCTATTGAACCTAAGCAATGCAACTTGGTCACCAACCGCCCCGCCTGTCTGTGTGTTTGTGTGTGTGTGTGTTTGTGTGTGTGTGTGTGTGTGTGTGTGTGTATGTGTGTGTGTTTGTGTGTACCGTCTGTCATTTATGAAGTTAAAACTAAACTCATAAACTGGTTTGCCCTGCGCAAGATTTTTATTATGCGTAGTCAGACTTGACCTCTTTTTTCTCTATTGAACCTAAGCAATGCAACTTGGTCACCAAGCGCCCCAGCAACCTGTGACTGGACAATGAGGGAGAAATTACTATGAAGGCCAAGTGGTTCACCTCCAATCGGATGCTGGTTGGTAAAGCGTTCCATAGTCTGGGTCCTTGAACTGCAAATCTCCATTCTCCTTTGGACTTGCATCTGGCTTTTGAGTATATGGAGTAGATTTTGGTTGGTGGATCGCAGAACGCGATTGGGGTTGTGAGCTTTTAGTTTTTCGCATAGATATTGTGGGGCATTTCCTTGAACGCACTTATGCGTTAGACAAAGTGCCTTGAAAGTGATTCTGTCTTTTACTGGCAACCAATTAAGCAAACTCAGTGAAGGTGAGATTGATTCCCATGTTTTTTTTTCCAGTCACCAGTCGAGCGGCCGTATTTTGAACGACTTGCAGACGAGAGATTTGGTATTTGGGGAGTCCGAGATACAGGGCATTTGCATAGTCAAGTCTGGAGTTGATAATTATTCCCACCATGACTGCTATGTCTTCTTTTGGGATGAAGGGAATGAGTCTGCGTAGTAGGCGCAGCAGATGGTGCGATCCGCTGATTACTGACCCTGTTTGTGCATCCATTGTCATGTCGGTGTCGAAAATGACTCGGAGACTTTTGACTTTGGTGCTAGGGGTAATGGTTTTACCCAGAATGGGCAGGGGTATTCATGTTGTTGCGAGCTTATTCTTTCGATTGGCGTGAAACAGGAGAAGTTCTGTTTTCGAGCCGTTGAGTTTAAGATAACTCTTCGTCATCCAGTTTTCTATTAAAGTAAGGCATTTCTCTAGTCCGAGATAATGATCCTTTTTGTTGCAGATGCAAAAGTGAAGTTTTGTGTCATCTGCATAAGAATGGTAAAGTAACTTTTGGTTACTGATGATTTCAAAGAGAGGGCGGAGATGGATATTGAACAGAACAGGCGACAAAGGGGATCCCTGAGGGACTCCGCATGACACTGTGCGTTTTTCAGAAGTGAAAGGACCAAGTTTCACTATTTGTGATCGGTTTTCCAAGAAGGAGGAGAACCAAGATAAATCACATTCCCCGACTCTGGCTACTTCAGCTAGCTGAGTCAGTAATAATTTGTGGTCTACCGTGTCAAAAGCTGCGCTTAGGTCCAGCAGTACCAGGAGACAAGATTCTCCTTCATCTGCTGCCTCCAGAGCATCATCCCATATTTTGAGAAGTGCTGTTTCTGTCCCGTGACCAGGACGGAAACCCGATTGAAACGGATCGAGTAATTTATGGGTGTCTAAATGGGTGTTTGATGGCCTAGCCAGTCAATGGACCTGGGGAATCTGCTAAGGCATGCTGAGAGACCTATTAAAGTGTAAGTTCACCATTACAGAAAATCTTCTTTAAGGTGACCTTACACATGACCCCCCCAGTACCGCTGTACTGTAGTCCCATGATACTGTTCTGTCAGGGACCGGAATGACGCTTCACAGACCCAGGAATTTGAAATCCTCCTAACTTTCTCTCCTTGCAGCGCTGGCAGGACAGGCTAGACGGATTCTGATTGGTTAGCGCCGTCCATGAGCTGTGTTGACCAATTAGAATGCCTCTTGTCTGTACACGCTAAGAAGTATTGAAAGAAGATTATGCCATGGGGATTTCAAATCGCCAGACCAGTGAAGCGACATTCCGTTCCCTGACATTGCAGGATCGCAGGACTACGGTACAGCGGGATCTGGGGGGAAGAGTGGGTGAACTTACGCTTTAAGTATCTGAGACTCTTCCTATTCTGTCTCTTCCCTTCTGGGTGTTTGCCCTGTGAGGATGTCCTGATAGAGTATAGTTTCTCTTAAGCCCTGGACCACACAGGAAAAGGCCCAGGGTTCTCCGCTCCTGAGAAAAACCCATGAAGGTGTTGGCTGCTGGAGAAAAAAAGCATATGGCCTTGAGGTAACAAGTTTCAACTGTTCCCGCATATACACATATGGTGAGTGACTAGTTGAGTGGGGAGTTATACACAGGAACCTTCCTATGTTTCCTGAATGTTAAAGACTGAAATGACACTAGAACCTCAACTGCCAAGGAGACAGAATTCTAAAATTGCCTGCCAGCTAAGTCTGTGATCCAGACCTTATTCCCTTCCCATTCGGCATATGCAATAAACGTGTTTCTATTTTAAAATGTATTAAAGTGACTGGTGCCCATTTCTGTACATCCAGAGAAAGTACGCCACCTTAGATAAATGTTTCTAGGACTTTACTGGAAGTGCAGCTAGGACATTTTAATGTAGCTGTTGGGAGATGAAGATCAGTATTCATGTGTAATTTTTGAAGATCAGTACAAAAAGTGTTATGAAGTAGGTAAAGTCAAAGATTGCAAATTGACAGAAGTCAATGTATTAGTATGACAGCCAGGTATCTTGCATTTTCAAAAGGATGCCTTGTTTTTTGTATAGGTTTCCTTTAAACTTGTGGATTTCCTTGGTGCATCTCGCCCGCCGGTACATAAATGGTCAATGGTGATTTCAGTCCGGCACAGCCTAAGATACCAAATTGGGATAGCTGTTCCTCCATCTGTTTCCCCAGCTAAAAACAGCCAATAAAATGGCTCGCAATTACTAAATACAGAGTTTGCAGTTGCCACAGGCGGAGTAAATACCCTTTAATGAGACCATTTACATTCCCCATCATCCAAATGCAGACACTGAGTGAAACATGTGCTAGGATAAATCAAATTATTCAAATCCGTATGTATTTCTCTGGAGCTAGAGACTAAGGACTTACAGAACAGGAGTAAGGGAGAAACTGTTGCAATGGTTAGTTTAAAGTAACAGGAATCTGTTGTATGTATAATACAAAAATTGTCACAAGGCTTCCATGAGTTTTACCCACTTACCGACCGCAGTGAGTACCCAGAAAATGATCGGTTCGTGTGGCTGGCCATAGAGGTGACCAGAGATCAGATTGTCTCTAATCGCTTCTATGATCTTGGAGGATCTTGGAGCGAAGTCATGGCGTCACTTCCGGTCTAGGGCGGAAGTAAACTTTTTTAAGCAATCGATCACTTTTTTTTTTTTTTTTATCTTTTGCTTTTAAAGGTTTTGGAGAGATTTCTATAAAGAGGATCTGTAACCCCTTATTTCTATTACAAAGGATGTTTACATTCCTTGTAATAGGAATAAAAGTGATAAAAAAAATTAAAGAGACAGAGTAAAAATAAAAAATTCAATAAATAATATCATAAAAATGTAAAGTGCCCCCATCCCTTAATGCTCGTGTGCAGCAGTAAATACATACGTAAGTCGCGCACGGATATGTAAAAGGTGTTCACACCACACATGTGAGGTACCACCGCAAGCATTAGAGCGAGAGCAATAATTCTAGCGCTAGACCTCCTCTGTAACGCTAAACTGTAAAAAATGGTAAAGCCTTGCCTATGGAGGTTTTTAAATATCAGTTTTTCGCCATTCCATGAGCATGCCCAATTTCAAAGCGTGACATGTTACAAAAATTACAGATTTTTACTTGTAATCAAAAAGTGCCAGAAAAATGTTTGGTCTTCTAGTGACCATACCTTCAGAAAAAATGGCCAGTAAACAGATCTGTGTCAGATCAGAATGGGACTGATTTCACATGTGTTACATCTATGTCCATTCCAATTTTTCCACCATCTAGTGATGGAGAATAAACAGACCCATATGTAGCATCCTCTACTTCAAGGGTCTAAACCTGGCAGCCCTCCAGCTGTTGCGAAACTACAAGTCCCATGAGGCATTGCAAGACTGACAGTTACAAGCATGACTCCCACAGGCAGAGGCATGATGGGACTTGTAGTTTTGCAACAGCTGGAGAGCCGTCAGTTTGAGACCCCTGCTCTACTTAGTGTAGGTGCTAGAGTCAGGTTTTCTATAAAACAGGTAATTTTATTCAGGCCTAGCTGAATAGTAAAAAATGCCCTGGTCATGAAGGGGGTAAAACTTTCCGGAGCTGAAGTGGTTAGGACTGCATTTACACAACAGTGGGGAAAAAAACGTGTCACACTTGCGGTGCCATTTATTATTAATGGCACCCCAAACATGGCAAGCAAAATGCACAGGTTGGCATGCAAAAAAAACACTGGACTGCAAATTTTGAACCTGAAGGATTCTCCTCCAACCCGTAATAGTGATGAATCTGAACCTCATCCCTAACTAGATGGACAGAACTAGTAATCCTTTGGCAGGTTAAACAGCTATCATATTATGTATGTCAATGTTTACAAGAGGGGCGCCCAGCGTTGGATGCAATCGGTTGTGTGCCAACAGGATTCAGGGATAAGAATCTTGCCCTAAACATTTTCAAACATATGTGGACATGTTCTGGGTTCATGTCTCCCATTGCTTGGACGGGGGCCTATGAAGTCCAGCCAGCTAGCAAATAAAGCTCACTGAGGTTTGGCTTCAAGCCGATTTTGGAGTGGTGGCCCCTAGCTTAGATGAGACTGACTCTCCCTGAACTCTTTGATGACTTTTCTTGAACTCTGCATGGCGCAGCCTGGGACAGCCCTTACCCCAGCAGAGTGTCCTGCAGAGTACATTGACCTAGCTCTGGACTACACCGCAGTATATTCTGCTAAGTGTCTGGCACAGCGCAGTAATTCAATGACAAGCTCTCACTGCTGCAATTTAACTCTGGCTAATTTACTGTAACTGCGGGGTGATGTATAACGGGAAAGGTGTGAAAGCGAGGAATAATAAGTCTTTATAGTCAGGATATTTCTCTATCCACTATTTTCTGTATGACAGAGTGCAAGAATTGTACCGCCACAGATTCAGTTAAACAAGACCATCGTCCGCTTGATATACAATTTTTTTTTTTTTTTTTTAAAGGAACTTGCGAATTGTCTGGCTCTATCTCTATTGAGTGATTTTTCCAAAACAAAAGTGCTGATCTAGAAATGGAGGTCATGCATGTTTGTTCCAGATCAGCAACTCAGAAACTATAGAAGCTGTTGAATCAGCATGTTCAGGAGAAGAGCTCAGCCTTAATATTGAACTCATGACAAGTTACATTTAAAGTTTATGGAACATCAGATTTTTATTTTTAGATAGAGCAGAACCCCTGTCAGTTTTTTCTTACCTGTCTTTATTCCATTGGAAGGGGTTTTCCCTTCACTGCCTGTTCCAATGACACAACAGGAAGTGAAAGAAAACCTCTTAAAAAAGGAGGAAATCTTCCCATAGGGCTGGTTCACACGGGTGTTCCCAAGGCTTCATTCACACCAATGCGTTTTTTAATGCTTTTTGCAGAAACGCAGGACATTATTTTAACATAAGTTCCTATGGAACACGTTCACATCAATGCATTTTTGTGCCTCTGCTTTTTTGGAAAGGGTCAGGGACTTTTTTAAACGCCAAATTGTGCTTTTGTTTGCTTTTTTTGGTTCAAAAGACTTCAATGGAGAAGCTGCAGAAACTAAGTAGTGTTTTTTTACCGCTCAAGGTGTGAATGGAGCCATAAAGTGATTGTAAAGGCATGGTTTTTTTTTCTATAAAAATAACAAACATGTTTGGGTAGATTCACATAGACTTACGATGGGTGTATCAGTAGATACGCCGTCGTAAGTCCGAATCCCCGCCGTCGCAACTTTAAGCGTATGCTCAAACTGAGATACGCTTAAATGTTGCTAAGATACGACCGGCGTAAGTCTGCTACGCCGTCGTATCTTAACTGCATATTTACGCTGGCCGCTAGGGGCGTGTACGCTGTTTACGCCTAGAATATGTAAATCAGCTAGATACGCCGATTCACGAACGTACGCCCGGCGTCGCAGTAAAGATACGCCGTTTACGTAAGGGGTTTTCAGGCGTAAAGTTATTCCACCAAATACATGGCGCAGCCAATGTTAAGTATGGCCGTCGTTATCGCGTCGAAATTTGAAAATTTTACGTCGTTTGCGTAACTCGTCCGTGAATGGGGCTGGCCGTAATTTACGTTCACGTCGAAAGCATGACGATTTGCCGACATCATTTGGAGCATGCCCACTGGGATAGGTCCACGGGCGGCGCATGCGCGTTCATTAAAAACGTCAAATACGTGGGGTCACTAGTATTTTACATAGCACACGCCCCCAACCAGCCTATTTTGAATTAGGCGGTCTTACGCCGGCCCAGTTACACTGCGCCGCCGTAAGTTTCAGCGCAAGTTCTTTGGGCCAGATTCAGATACAATTACGTTGCTCCACGGCAGCGTAACGTATGTGATTTACGTTACACCGCCGCAGGTTTACAGAGTAAGTGCCTGATTCTCAAAACTCTTACCTGTAAACTTGCGGCGGTGTAACGTAAATGCGCTCGGCGCAAGCCCGCCCAATTCAAATGGGGCAGGCACCATTTAAATTAGGCGTGTTCCCGCGCCGAACGTACTGCGCATGCTCCGTCGGGTAAATTACCCAACGTGAATTGCGCTAAATGACGTTGCATGGACGTCATTTGTTTCAGCGTTAACGTAAATGGCGTCCAGCGCCATTCACGGACGACTTACGCAAACGACGTGGTTTTTTAAATTTCGACGCGGGAACGACGGCCATACTTAACATGGCTTAGAACAACTAGGGCTCAGCCCTAATTTTACGCGGCGTAACTCGACGGAAACAACGTAAAGTTAGATCGACGGGCAGCGCGGACGTTCGGGGATCGCCGTAACTAGTCATTTGCATATTCTACGCCGACCGCAATGGCATCGCCACCTAGCGGCCGGCCTAGAATTGCATCCTTAAGATCCGACAGTGTAATTCAATTACACCTGTCGGATCTTAGGGCTAGCTATGCGTAACTGATTCTATAAATCAGTCGCATAGTTAGGACGGCCGTAACACAGAGATACGACGGTGTATCAGGAGATACGCCGTCGTATCTCTTTTGTGAATCTGGCCCTTTGTGAATACAGGACTTGCTGCTCAAACTTTCGGCGGCGTAGTGTATCTGAGATACGCTACGCCCGCCTAATTCTACCTGGATCTAGCCCGTTATACCTACCTCCTCTGTGCAGTTGATTTGCACAGAGCAGCCCAAATCCTCCTCTTCTCAGGTCCCTCTTCTGTGCTCTTAGCACCTCCATCCTGTTGCATGCCCCCACAGCAAGCAGCTGCTATGTCCCAGTTAACAATATTGGGACTGCCTGCATGTGGATGCACGAAACACCTGTGCATCTTATGCAGACAAAATGTGGCCCTCACACAGGTCTATGCTCCTGTGAATGAGGCTTTAGACTTCTTTCACCAGACCAGGTGTCCCCATTGTAAGATTTGCCATCTCCTTCTAATCCTCAATAGTGGCAATTGACAGAGGTTCTGTGTCCTTCTTGTGCCGGCTGTGTGAATGTCTGCATGTGGAGTTATAGTACAGAGCAGGAGCGCACATGTTGTAGAGACTCACACAGGACTCCAAAGGTCCAGACAGCACAGAGAAAAGAGGAACCGGGGGATAAAAAATGAATGCTCAATCAAACAAATAAAAAAATAAATGTGGGTGTAGCGCACCCCCTTAAGGGCCACAGATGAACCGGGATCCCCCACCCGGCACACCAAATTATCACAGGCACTACAGAGTCAGAGAACAGTCCGCGACTTTGTTTTTGTTATTTATTAAGGGTAATTACTTGGATAGTGACGGGAGGTTATGGGATGCCCACTTGACTTCAATAACTTCAGGGACAGCCTGTACAATCCCTATATACAGCTCCACCGGTTCCTCCAGTACACACTTGCTGGAAAAATCTAGCTGGCTCACTGTGTGAAGATCTGACAGTCAGTCAGATTAAAGGCTAGCCCATTATAGGCAGGAACCACGAAGCCCCTTGGTTGTGTAGCAAAACTTAAAGTGCCCAGCTTGTACTATTCCTCTTGTGGCTACTGATCCCAGCATCACCTCTTCAGGCACTGCCAACCCACCTGGCCGCAGCTGTTACTTAACTCGCCCTCAAGGTTAACTTCTCCACTATAGTCCTCCAGACTGACACTAGCCCACCTGGCTGACTCTCAGGAGATCCCAGTAGTGTGACCTGCTCCTGCTGTCCTCTCTCCCTGCTCCCGTGCCTCCAGGAAGGGCTTTCTCTGTGTGTTTTGGAAGAATCCTTCCAGCACCCAAGCCCCAGCCCAAGGTCAACCCCCCTTCCCCATCGGGCACTGACAGCCTCCTTAGCACTCCATTTCCATCTTTCACTGACTGGCATGACTCATGCCTATTTATGAGGTAGCCTGCCCCCTGCCAGTCCTTTACTGGAAATTTACTAAGGCTATCATAAATATTCCAAGCAGCTCCTCCTAACCTCCACCCACTATGTCTATAACATTCTCCAATGTCCCAGAAAACAGAGGGAAGGGCCCAGCCCTGAGTCACTGAACCCTGGCTCAGTTTCACAGCTCAGGCATGGCCCAGAATTAAACTAAATTGTCCTAACAAACAACTATGTTTTTTTTACCACTTTAAGCTGACCTAAGTACCCCTCCAACTGCCAGTCTGATTTCTGATTTTAGCAGTATTGGGTGTTTATATCATGAATTATGAAGGGACATCTAAGAGTTTTAATATTTTTGCACGCGGCTGTCCATCAATCGAAGCTCATTCTTCTAGCACATGCTTTTTCCACTTGAGTCGAACACGCTCGGCAAAGACAAGCTTCCGATACTTCTAAAGATTTTCACCACTGTTCTCATTTTTTATATTCATTGTATAATATTCACCCCAGCCAAAGTCGGAGCACAAAAATAATGCTATGGGTCTGACATTGTGACATCAAGTAAATTGAAACAATAATTGATTAAAGTGAGTTACACGCACACAAAAAATCCCTCCTCATCAGTCCGCAGTTCCAGTGAATTTCCAGTTCTTGGTATTTTATTACAAAGCTCCTTGTCAGACATCATTTCGCAGAGCGTGCATTAGATATCCAGAGCTACACGATCAATTTAATACATACAAGGCTTGCTTTCAATAATAGAATTGCCATTGCTGTCACTGTTCTGATGAATGAGTCTTGACACGGAGATCCTGTCGTATCTAAGGGGTGCCATTTTGACGAGGGAAGAAAACTATATGTAGAAGTAGACTTGATGCAGGACAATCAAATTTCATTTCCTTTAAAACATAAATCCCTTATTGTATGTCTCCAGTGCTAAACTATTCTTTCCTTTCATCCAGGATACTTAGAGATCGGACTGCTAGGAATTATATTGTAGTTGTAGGAATTTATTTTAAAAGATATATGCCCTTTTATGTCTTTTTTGGTATTTTAGTACAAAAGGCCTAATAAAAAAGTATTATTGTGCCATTACTTTTATGACAAATTAAAGCATTTTAGGATCATGGGTAGAGAATGAAATTTATTTGATTAAGCACCTGTCCCAATATGTGTCCAGAACCCAGCAGAACACCGCTAATAAATGTTTCCATTGGGTTGAAAAATAATTTAAGTTGTTGTAAACCTCTGACATGAAAAATTAACAAAGTGTATCCTTCTAAAGTGTACACTTCATCCAAAGTACCTAGTGTGATTTGTGTCTCCTCTCTCATTCCTCTGATATCTGCATGAGTCTCTTCAATCTATTTTACGCCAACACCAAGGGAGACAACTCAGCCCCCTTCCCCCGACAGCACACAGTGGATGTGACTATTCCTTCCACTCAGGTCTCATATTACTCTCGACTCCCTGCTCTATGCTGTGTAGTGTGTGACTTCCACCCCCTGCCTTCTGGAGCTGAGAAATTCTATGTAAAGTTTGTGCATTGGAAGGCTGTAGAGGAGAGATCGCTATAGATAATCAGGTTAAACTTATGTAGTGAGATTTGTTTCATTTTTATGTATCATCTGAGGCTAGTCATTTCACTGGGTATATGTGAGAGTATACAACCACTTTAAAGGCAAACTCCTGGTAGGCCCAAAAAAAGTGACAGCCAACGCCCCCCCCCCCCCCCCTTTCTACCAGCATATGAAGGATGTCCATCCATTCTAGAGGACTGGGTTTGTTTTGTACTGTCAACGCAGGTATATTTAGGCACGTCCTAATATAGGTTGAAAGAGAAGAATACAAGAGGCTATTCATGGACTTTATAGGCACAGTAATGAACAAAAAAGTTTTTCAAAAAATATAAAAAATGTATTAATACACTTAACATAGAAAAATAGGGCCAGATCCACAAAAACCTGACGTAACTTAAAAAATCCAATTTAAGTTACACTGCCTTAAAGTTTCTACCTAAGTGCCTGATCCACAAAGCACTTATCTAGAAATTTCAGGCTGTGTAACTAAAATTCCGCCGGCGCAAGGCGTTCCTATTCAAATGGGGCGAGTCCCATTTAAATGAGGCGCGCTCCCGCGCCGGCCGTACTGCGCATGCGCGAAGTTACGTTACGCCGAGTTTTGAGGATCGCGACGGCTTAAAGTTGCGTCGGGGATAAAAAAAATGACAGCGGCATGCATTCCTGAGGGAGAACTCCATGCCCATTTTCAAAGAAAAAAACGGCATGGGTTCCCCCCCCAGGAGCATACCAGGCCCTTAGGTCTGGCATGGGTTGTAAGGAGACCCCCCCACGCCGAAAAATTGACGTAGGGGGTCCCCCTACAATCCATACCAGACCCGTATCCAAAGCACGCTACCCGGCCGGCCAGGAAGGGAGTGGGGACGAGCGAGCGCCCCCCCCCTCCTGAGCCGTGCCAGGCCGCGTGCCCTCAACATGGGGGGGTTGGGTGCTCTGGGGCAGGGGGGCGCACTGCGGGCCCCCCCACCCCAGAGCACCCTGTCCCCATGTTGATGAGGACAGGACCTCTTCCCGACAACCCTTGCCATTGGTTGTCGGGGTCTGCGGGCGGAGGCTTATCGGAATCTGGGAGTCCCCTCAAATAAGGGGGCCCCCAGATACCGGCCCCCCACCCTAAGTGAATGGATATGGGGTACATCGTACCCCTATCCATTCACCTGGAGGCAAAAAGTAAAAGTTAATAAACACACAACACAAGGCTTTTTAAAATATTTTATTATTCTGCTCCGGACGCCCCCCCTGTCTTCGTTATTAGCTCAATTACCAGGGGGGGCTTCTTCTTCCGCTCTCCGGGGGTCTTCTCCGCTCTCCGGGGGGGGTTTCTTCTTCCGCTCTCCGGGGGGGGGCTTCTCCGGACTCCGGGGGTCTTCTTCCATCTTCTCCCCTCTTCCGCTCTTGACTCGGCGAACCCCGGTTCTTCTGCAGCTCTCCGGTGCCTTCTTCTTCAGCGCTGGCTGCCTGCTATGTTTGTGTGTTAGCTCGATTTCTAACAGGCAGCCGGCGCGGTCTTCTGTGGCGTCAGGGTCTTCTCTTCCTTTCTTCCGATGTTGCCTCGTCGCCTGTTGTCGCTGTAATGATGGAAGCGCGCCTTGCATCCCATTTATATAGGCATCACCGTCCCATCATGCTCCGGTAGGTACCCACGTGGTGGGTGCACGTGGGTAGGCACCCACCACGTGGGTACCTGCCGGAGCATGATGGGACGGTGATGCCTATATAAATGTGATGCAAGGCGCGCTTCCATCATTACAGCGACAACAGGCGACGAGGCAACATCGGAAGAAAGGAAGAGAAGACCCTGACGCCACAGAAGACCGCGCCGGCTGCCTGTTTGAAATCGAGCTAACACACAAACATAGCAGGCAGCCAGCGCTGAAGAAGAAGGCACCGGAGAGCTGCAGAAGAACCGGGGTTCGCCGAGTCAAGAGCGGAAGAGGGGAGAAGATGGAAGAAGACCCCCGGAGTCCGGAGAAGCCCCCCCCCGGAGAGCGGAAGAAGAAACCCCCCCCGGAGAGCGGAGAAGACCCCCGGAGAGCGGAAGAAGAAGCCCCCCCTGGTAATTGAGCTAATAACGAAGACAGGGGGGGCGTCCGGAGCAGAATAATAAAATATTTTAAAAAGCCTTGTGTTGTGTGTTTATTAACTTTTACTTTTTGCCTCCAGGTGAATGGATAGGGGTACGATGTACCCCATATCCATTCACTTAGGGTGGGGGGCCGGTATCTGGGGGCCCCCTTATTAAAGGGGACTCCCAGATTCCGATAAGCCCCCGCCCGCATACCCCGACAACCAACGGCAAGGGTTGTCGGGAAGAGGTCCTGTCCTCATCAACATGGGGACAGGGTGCTCTGGGGTGGGGGGGCCCGCAGTGCGCCCCCCTGCCCCAGAGCACCCAACCCCCCCATGTTGAGGGCACGCGGCCTGGCACGGCTCAGGAGGGGGGGGGGGCGCTCGCTCGTCCCCACTCCCTTCCTGGCCGGCCGGGTAGCGTGCTTTGGATACGGGTCTGGTATGGATTGTAGGGGGACCCCCTACGTCAATTTTTCGGCGTGGGGGGGTCTCCTTACAACCCATGCCAGACCTAAGGGCCTGGTATGCTCCTGGGGGGGAACCCATGCCGGTTTTGTTTTTTACAAATTGCCGTGGAGTTCTCCCTCGGGAAAGCATACCAAATGCCGTCGCTGGAATGGGCTTTTACAAGGTGTAACTAGTTTACACTTTGTAGAACGAGCCCTAATTTTACACTTGCAAAATAACACTTACGGCGCAAAAAGGAAGCTAGAAAGCTTTGTGGATCGCCTTAAGTGCTAATTTGCATACTAGCAACGGCATTTCGACTCGAAATGCCCCCATCGGCGGATGCGGTACTGCATCCTAAAATTAGGCAGTGTAATTCAATTACACATGCCGGATCTTCTGTGTAACTTTGGAAAAAGCCTTTTGAGGATCGTTTCCAAAGTTACACACAGACTGAACAGCAGTTAAGTCGGAGTATCTCTTTTGAGGATAACCCCCATAGTTCACAAGGAACTTAATATAACATACTTGGACAGCATTCTAACACCAAACAGAAAACATGAAAGTAGTGGAGCAAACCATAGACAAAACCCTACAGAGAGGAAGGTAGGGTTTTCGTCTATGGTTTGCTCCACTACCTTCATGTTTTCTGTTCGGTGTTAGAATGCTGTCCAAGTATGTTATAATAAGTTCCTTGTGAACTATTTTTCTATGTTAAGTGTATTAATAATTTTTTTTGATTTTTTGAAAAACTTTTTTGTTCATTACTGTGCCTATAAAGTCCATGAATAGCCTCTTGTATTCTTCTCTTTCAACCAATAGGTTGTTAACCTAGATAGATGCCGGTAAGGTCACTATTACCCTAACATATTAGGTGCAAATCAAACACATGCATATCATTAAATGGGCCCACCCCTGTGGTCACCAATGTACCTCACTATAATGCCCACCTATAATGTTAAATAACATTCCATAAAGAAGTCTCCGTAGACCTCCGTACAAGCCAGAAAGATGGTATTTAATGCTATTGTTGACACTTTTTTTTTATATAAATTGTTTGTTATACAGTATAACTACCTACTACATATTTTTACTTACATTTTTTTTATTATTATTTTTACTTAACTAGAACATCTGCTTAAAGCTCTTGAGGAAGCGCTGTGGCACGAAACATGTAGCGCTCAAACAAGCCACACCAACCCACACCAAACCCGTCTGAACATTGGCACCCATACACTCCTGATGCATATACTATCGATTAGGCTTGGTTTATTGATGTTTCCATTGGTGTGTTTAGCTTAACTTAAATAGCGGGTTCACTGCAATATTTTTTATGTATTTCTATGTTTTAGAATTTTTTAAGAATTTGTTGTAGTTTGGTGCCTGAAAAGTCCATGTTTTTTCAAGTATCACAATTAGACACATCCAAGTTGATTCCCAGACCCCTAATATACTAAAAACAAAGAAACGCCTTTGGACTGGTTTCTGTCTACAGAGTGTGCTCACAAGATACCTGTTGCCTGGCTGTGCAAGTAAAGAGGGACACAAAATCCAATGGCCCCTAAGGGGGCAGCACTACATTTATAATGTGTTATTCATTATTATCATGTTTTTTTGCTAGAGTTCTGTTTAAAGATATTAATGACTACAGAGCTGCATTAATTTGTGTATTTTATTTCTGCCTGAAGTTCAGCTTTCAGCAACATTCTGTACTTGTTTAAGACAGCTGTGAAAAAGTAAACTTTGACATTCATGATTTGGTGAGTGAGGCTTCACATAAAACTAGATGAAAAGGGATGACAAATGCAGACTGACAGAAATTCAATTCTGCTTTGCATTGATTTATTTTTATTATTTTTCTGCGAGGCTGGATGGTAATGTCCCTTTGTATTTGCAGTTTATAAAGAATTGCAAGGAGCATGGTAAGAGTTATTTAGCATACAAACCAGTTTTCTTATAGGAACATTGCATGTGATTTTTTTCAGAACCGGACAGAAAATCTGGAACTATTTGTTACTGAATTGGCAACCCTATGTCACCGACGATCTGTTGTTAAAGAGGAAGTAAACCCTGATGGGTTTTATGTCCTCTTTTTTCCCCTGCAAAGTAAATGCATAATGGGCTAGTATGCATTGCCACTTACCTGCAAATGAAGCCCACAATGTCCCCGATGTTCCTGCTGGTGACCGCGTCCATCTTCACCCCTCTTCTTTCCTTGGCCGCAGACTCTGTGACTGGCTGGAGTCACGTGATATCACTCCCGGGCATGAGCACAGGAGCCAACGGTTACGGCACGCTGCTGATGAAACGGCACGATCGTACCCTTTTTTCAGTGCGCATGCGCTGATGAAGTCAGTACAAGAGTATATGGCAAATATCTCCTAAACCATACAGGTTTAGAAGATATTTCCAGTACCTACAGGTAAGACTTATTATAGGCTTACCGAAAACTCGGCTTATACTCGGCTTATATACGGTATATTTAACTGAATAAAAAAAACAGGTATTGCAGAACTATGCATAATCTGCATATATTGTCCAGGTCCTCTCCCCCTTTAAAAGCCAACTGATATTACTAGGTGTAAAATGCACCTGTAAAAAAAAAAAATCTTGCTAGATCACTTTAGACTGGCCCCTTTTGCAGGTATAGCTATGTAAATTATTAAAAATAAGTAGCCATACTGTTTAAAATCCAGTAATACACCTTCTCACCCTGCTCTGCACATGCTCAGTTGCTCTCTATTTGTAGGCACTGTACCGAATTTGTAGAAGCCGATCTGCTGACAGCCTAAAGATTTATTGCTGTTCAGGGGCTCTGGGCTTCAGCAAAATGGCAGCCTCCAGAAAGAAGAAACAGGAGCACTACTGGAGGCTATTTACAGCATACACTCATTTTGGTAGCATAATTATTCATGTGAAAGATGTCTTTCTTGTTAACGAACATTATTTTTTTCAAGTTGCTATAGGTAAACTTCCATTTAAAGGGGTTGTAAAGGTAAATTAATTTTTCCTAAATAGCTTCCTTTACCTTAGTGCAGTCCTCCTTCACTTACCTCATCCTTCGATTTTGCTTTTAAATGTCCTTATTTCTTCTGAGAAATCCTCACTTCCTGTTCTTCTGTATGTAACTCCACACAGTAATGCAAGGCGTTCTCCCCGGTGTGGAGTGAAGTGCTCGCCCCCTCTCTTGGACTACAGGAGAGTCAGGATGCTCTCTACCTTGCAGATAGAGAAAGGAGCTGTGTGTTAGTGGGCGTTCTGACTCTACCTTAGTCCAAGGGAGGGGGGCGAGCACGACACTCCACACCAGGGTTAAAGCCTCGCATTACTGTGTGAAGTTGCAGACAGAAGAACAGGAAGTGAGGATTTCTCAAAAGAAATAAGGACATTTAAAAGCAAAATCGAAGGATGAGGTAAGTGAAGGAGGACTGCACTAAGGTAAAGGAAGCTATTTAGGGAAAAAAATGTACCTTTACAACACCTTTAACCCCTGTATTCTGCATTGCCTTTCCTGATAATTCCACGGTGACACCAGGAAGTAGAGACAGCAAAAATCACATATTTTTCCAGAGTATTGATTCTTGTTATGGTGTCACCATGCCAGGAAGTTGTGGAGAAATACTCTCAAGTAGGACATAGCAAAAACAAAAACAAAACAAATGACATTCCCTACACTAAACATAAAAAGATGGCTGGTGTTGGACCACCACCAAACAAGACTGGTATTTTGAACTGGTGGACATTGCTGAGTTGAACAAAAAATCTTTTTTGCACTGGACTATTTCCTGCTCTCTGCCTGAAATACAGTAAAGCCCCATACACACGGTCAGACTTTTTGACAGCCATCTTCTAAATTTCCAGGTTTTAAAAAAAATCCAACCGTGTGTACGCTCCATCGGACAAACTTTTTCGTTTTTCATCGGACAAATGTTCGCTCTGCAAAAGAACACACTTTTCGGCAACAAAAGTCCGATGGTGCAAAGTTCTATCGTGTGTACAGAAATCCATCAGACTTTAATCCAAAGTACAAACATGCATGCTCAGAACCAATGTTAAAATTAACCAACAATAGCAGAAGTTCACCAGAGGGTGGTAAAGAGCAGAAAAGAGCAGAAAAACCAAGTGATTTTGGGAAAGTTTGCTGAAAAAGTCCTGCCGTGTGTATGCTAAGGGTGTTCCCGGCCAACGCTCTTCAAACAAAAATCTGAAATTTGAAATCTGACGTGTGTATGAGGTTTAAGGAGCCCACAATGGGGACTTGAGAACATCTGGTCTTCAAGTTTACATGGCTCAGAAATGGGTGTTTCCAGAGCACCAGAACACTGGATGCAATGAGACTTTAGGTAGAGGGGTGGCCTGGTGAACCACAGCTACACATGAAGGAAAAATCAAATCTCCAACCTGAGCAAGAGCCCTGTGTACATTTCAACCTGTAATCTCAGCATTGGCAGGACTATATCTCTAAATCACAGCTATTTTTCTTATTGCAGTTAAGCCTCCACTCTCATCTATCTTGCTGATAGCACCGCTCTACCATATTTATACAAATTATGGTATATGAATGGATGTATATGAAATCATCACTGTGACTTATGAGCCTTTAGAGAATGTCAGATCACGCTCCCTGATAGCCGGAGTTAAATAGAAATAATCTTTGAGATACGATAAGGGCGGCGGAGGGGATTTTCTAGAGGGCATTGGAACTGCGGAGAAGCCCTGCATGCCTTGCATTTCCGCGGCCTGTTCTGAAATCAGAATAGAGTCCTTGTTAATGCACTCGAGACAGCCTAATGTAACATCAGATACAATTACAGGCGCTGGAAGACGAGGCGCTGCAGCGACAAAGGGGCCTTGTCTATCATTCCTGCGCCAATAATTCAATTTATGCTCTCCTTTTAGCAATGTTTATGGAAGAGCTAAGTGCTGGGGAATAGGTATGATTACAGCTTATCAAAAGAGTTGTAAGAACAAGAAAATTGCCTTGTCCTTTTTTTTTTTTTTTTTCAGATTATTCAGAGCCAGAAACCTACAGGAACAAACTCTTCTGATGTGTAAAACATGATTTCATGTATTAGGAATGATATGGATGTTTTTGAAACCATGTAATTTTTATAACACAGTTCTTTTAATGTCCATAAAGCAGACAGAAATTTATTTCAATGGATTTCATAAATATACACTTAGACACGTTACACACTAATTGGTCTTAGTTTGACATCATTGTTGTCACATTTTATGTACTTTTCTATACTGCATTGTATTATTCTTCCAGTTTAGTGAGGAAATTACAAAAATATCAGGAAGTGTACAATTGAGGGGAAAGCATTTAATCTACTTCATACAGGCTATTGGCTAGGTTCTGTATAACTTAGTCTAAGCCCCTCGTTCACACAATTCCTGGAGCATAACAATGCTCAAGATGAAGAATCCTATTATTCACAATGGGCCTGATTCCCAAAAGAGATACGCAGACTTAACTGCTGTTCAGTCTGTGCCTAACTTTGGAAACGATTCTCAAAAGGCTTTTTCCAAAGTTAGGCAGAAAATCTGACATGTGTAAGACACTTACACGGTCAGATCTTAGGATGCAGTACCGCATCCGCCGCTGGGGGCATTTCTCATGGAAATGCAGCTTTGAGTATGCAAATGAGGACTTAAGCAGATTCTCAAAGCATTTCAGCATTGTGATTTCTGCGTAAGTTCCGATTTTGCTTGCGCAAAACTAGGGCTGGTTTTACAATGTGTAAAGTTAGTCACACCTTGTAAAGGCCCATTCAAGCGACGGCATTTGGTATGCATTCCTGAGGGAGAACTCCACAGCAATTTTTAAATTCAAAACCGGCATGGGTTCCCCCCCCAGGAGCATACCAGGCCCTTAGGTCTGGTATGGGTTGTAAGGAGACCCCCCCACGCCGAAAATTCAACGTAGGGGGTCCCCCTACAATCCATACCAGACCCGTATCCAAAGCACGCTACCCGGCCGGTCAGGAAGGGAGTGGGGACGAGCGAGCGCCCCCCCTCCTGAGCCGTGCCAGGCCGCATGCCCTCAACATGGGGGGGTTGGGTGCTCTGGGGCAGGGGGGCGCACTGCGGGCTCCCCCACCCCAGAGCACCCTGTCCCCATGTTGATGAGGACAGGACCTCTTCCCGACAACCCTTGCCGTTGGTTGTCGGGGTCTGCGGGCGGGGGCTTATCGGAATCTGGGAGTCCCCTCAAATAAGGGGGCCCCCAGATACCGGCCCCCCACCCTAAGTGAATGGATATGGGGTACATCGTACCCCTACCCATTCACCTGGAGGCAAAAAGTAAAAGTTAGTAAACACACAACACAAGGTTTTTTAAATGATTTATTATTCTGCTCCGGAGGCCCCCCCTGTCTTCTTTATTAGCTCTATTACCAGGGGGGGCTTCTTCTTCCACTCTCCGGGGGTCTTCTTCCACTCTCCGGGGGGGGTTTCTTCTTCCGCTCTCCGGGGGGGGCTTCTCCGCTCTCCGGGGGTCTTCTTCTCTCTTCGCCGCTCTCCGCTGTTGACTCGGCGAACCCCGGTTCTTCTGCAGCTGTCCGGTGCCTTCTTCTTCAGCGCTGGCTGCCTGCTATCTTTGTGTGTTAGCTCAATTAGTAACAGGCAGCCAGCGCGGTCTTCTGTGACGTCACCTTCTTCTCTTCTGTTCTTCTCCCCTCTTCCGATGTTGCCTCGTCGCCTCTTGTCGCTGTAATGATGGAAGCGCGCCTTGCATCCCATTTATATAGGCATCACCGTCCCATCATGCTCCGGCAGGTGTGAAAAAATGGGGAAGCAGCCGCGCTAATATATTAAGTGGTAAAAAGTAAATACTACTATGTGACAATCAAATGTGATAAAGTGAAGCTGCACCTTACTGGATATATACAAACAGTGAAAACATATGGAAAAAAACAAGATGCGCTACACATAATAAAATGTAAACATGTGTCCAAAAACAAATGAAATGAATCATCCGTGAATAATATAGGGAATATAAATGAACAACAAATTATCAGAAAAAAATCCTTGAAGGAAACAAAAAAAGTCCTTTCACCAGTGAATATGAAAAGAAAAGTCCATATTGGTAAGTGACAATCCAAAAAGAAGAGACCTCCACCAAACGAGTATTGAATCTGCTTACCAGATTCCCGGTGGTCTCTTAATTAAAAGAAGACCCCAGGTAGCATGAAGATCTTAAACTCTGCAGAGTCAAGGCTTGTAGGACAATCAGGACAACGATCTCGGTTGCACTCCAGTGTTAAAGGATACGGTGACCATACCACATAGAAAACATAGGAGGCCACAATAGTGTAAATCCGTAAAGAATTACTTTATTTAAAAATTTATAACAAAAACACACTTACAATTTAGCAGTGTTTGACAGGCTTATCAAGTTAAAGCTCCGGCCGGAAGCAGACCAAACAGCCCATCAATGGTGTGGAAAATATGCAGACAACGGGGGGTGATACCGATGTAAAAGCACGTTCCGCCCGACCTGGTTTCGCGACAAATCGCTTCCTCTGGGGCACTAGTGGCCCAGAGGAAGCGATTTGTCGCGAAACCAGGTCGGGCGGAACGTGCTTTTACATCGGTATCACCCCCCGTTGTCTGCATATTTTCCACACCATTGATGGGCTGTTTGGTCTGCTTCCGGCCGGAGCTTTAACTTGATAAGCCTGTCAAACACTGCTAAATTGTAAGTGTGTTTTTGTTATAAATTTTTAAATAAAGTAATTCTTTACGGATTTACACTATTGTGGCCTCCTATGTTTTCTATGTGGTATGGTCACCGTATCCTTTAACACTGGAGTGCAACCGAGATCGTTGTCCTGATTGTCCTACAAGCCTTGACTCTGCAGAGTTTAAGATCTTCATGCTACCTGGGGTCTTCTTTTAATTAAGAGACCACCGGGAATCTGGTAAGCAGATTCAATACTCGTTTGGTGGAGGTCTCTTCTTTTTGGATTGTCACTTACCAATATGGACTTTTCTTTTCATATTCACTGGTGAAAGGACTTTTTTTGTTTCCTTCAAGGATTTTTTTCTGATAATTTGTTGTTCATTTATATTCCCTATATTATTCACAGATGATTCATTTCATTTGTTTTTGGACACATGTTTACATTTTATTATGTGTAGCGCATCTTATGCTCCGGCAGGTACCCACGTGGTGGGTGCCTACCCACGTGCACCCACCACGTGGGTACCTACCGGAGCATGATGGGACGGTGATGCCTATATAAATGGGATGCAAGGCGCGCTTCCATCATTACAGCGACAAGAGGCGACGAGGCAACATCGGAAGAGGGGAGAAGAACAGAAGAGAAGAAGGTGACGTCACAGAAGACCGCGCTGGCTGCCTGTTACTAATTGAGCTAACACACAAAGATAGCAGGCAGCCAGCGCTGAAGAAGAAGGCACCGGACAGCTGCAGAAGAACCGGGGTTCGCCGAGTCAACAGCGGAGAGCGGCGAAGAGAGAAGAAGACCCCCGGAGAGCGGAGAACCCCCCCCCCCGGAGAGCGGAAGAAGAAACCCCCCCGGAGAGTGGAAGAAGACCCCCGGAGAGTGGAAGAAGACCCCCGGAGAGTGGAAGAAGAAGCCCCCCCTGGTAATAGAGCTAATAAAGAAGACAGGGGGGGCCTCCGGAGCAGAATAATAAATTATTTTAAAAACCCTTGTGTTGTGTGTTTACTAACTTTTACTTTTTGCCTCCAGGTGAATGGATAGGGGTACGATGTACCCCATATCCATTCACTTAGGGTGGGGGGCCGGTATCTGGGGGCCCCCTTATTAAAGGGGACTCCCAGATTCCGATAAGCCCCCGCCCGCATACCCCGACAACCAACGGCAAGGGTTGTCGGGAAGAGGTCCTGTCCTCATCAACATGGGGACAGGGTGCTCTGGGGTGGGGGGGCCCGCAGTGCGCCCCCCTGCCCCAGAGCACCCAACCCCCCCATGTTGAGGGCATGCGGCCTGGCACGGCTCAGGAGGGGGGGGGGTGCTCGCTCGTCCCCACTCCCTTCCTGACCGGCCGGGTAGCGTGCTTTGGATACGGGTCTGGTATGGATTGTAGGGGGACCCCCTACGTCGATTTTTCGGCGTAGGGGGGTCTCCTTACAACCCATACCAGACCTAAGGGCCTGGTATGCTCCTGGGGGGGGGGGGACCCATGCCGTTTTTTTCTTTGAAAATTGGCATGGAGTTCTCCCTCTCAGGAATGCATGCTGAGCGACGCTGTCATTTTTTTTTATAATTATTTGTTTTCCCGGCGCGTATATTTTTTTTCACCCGTCGCAACTTTAGTGTCCCGTCGCAATCTTCAAAGCCGCCCGGCGTCAATTACGTTCGCGCGCTGCACGTCGGGAAAATTACGTCACACGCAAGCGCAGTACGGCCGGCGCGGGAGCGCGCCTCATTTAAATTTTAAACGCCCCCCGGAGAGGAGGACCGCCTTGCGACGGCGGCACTTAAGTTACACGGCCTGAAATTTCTAGGTAAGTGCTTTGAAGATCGGCCACTTAGGTAGAGATTTTAAGTCAGTGTAACTTAACTGCTGAAAGTTAAGTTAGGCAGCTTTTTTGGGAATCAGGCCCAATGATCCCATTTTCACCTTAGCATTGTGTCGCATGAGCCCTCATTCACATGTAGTATTACCCCAGAGGGAGCGGCTAGTTAACATTGGTTCTCTGTTGTTGGTTTTCGACCTTCTCAAAGACCTCAGCCCCTCTGACACATCAGGCTGAGCCTGAATTTTTTTGGGGGGGCCAGCAAAAAGTACGCCCGCTCGCAGAGCACTTGAAGCTCAAGTTCTAGTTGAGACTTTTCCAATTTGTAGCAAATTTTCAAGATTTAAGCTGCAGTGGTGAGTCTACAGTAAGAGCTCTGTAAGTCACAGTGACCCCTGTGGTGGGATGACCATTGCACAACATAACTGAACCAGAACTTGCAGCAGACTTGCAAAATGTTTGCAAAGAAAGTTGATCTGTAGTCATGCAATGCGGACTTGCTGCAATTGTGCAGGAAACATGTGAAGCCTGGCAAGTCTAGCAATAGCTTAGCAAATCATTTTTAAACTTGCAGCTCAATTGCTTGCTATCTGGGATTGCTATTGCTTGCTATCTGGGATGCAGCATAAGTATAGTCGGGTCGAAGGAGCCTGTTGGCAAACTGAAGTCTCACTTGGTTTGGTGGGTTGGCAACTCTCTCATCAATCCTATGCTTCAGTGGTGGGTTTGGATGGAGCAGGGCCCCCCTCGTGGAATGGTGGCTTGAGCTTTGGCAAACTACTTCTGTATGGCTGCAGATGATGCCCAGCTAAAACACGCTGTAAAGCTGAGAATTCAGATGGTGACCAGATAACCCATTGTGTAGGGCTGTAGATGCAGACGAGTAGACCGCCCTGGAGGGTGAGTGCCCTTGCACTCTCCCTGGGCGATCTGCTTCCTTCCCCGGTCTGGCCCCAAGTCCCAAACTTTTCCCAGTCATACTGTAAAGAGAATCCCCTCGCCTCCTTCTTGAGTCCCCAAGTCTATTGCGATCTGTAGTTCTGCAGCCATCCCAAATAGTGTAGCAGTCTCTCCGAGGGACTACATGTCCCAGCGTGCTTTGCAGCAGTCCTGCTTCTTCTGAGTCTCAAATTCTGTCTGAATTCGTAGTTCAGAAAGTGAATTCCTGCATTATAGAGATGCTGTTTTGCTTACCTCCCAAATTTTTGACATGGGAACGAGGGACACCTATTAGTAAAACAAAGTGGGCACAGGACACACCCCCTGTCACGTCCCCCGCCCAAAAAAAATTTAAACTCTCAAGAGCTTATTTTATACAACTATTATTCCCTTATATCGGCTTTTGACATTTACAATTGCAGCAAATTAGAAATTGGATGAAAGGTTTAGCACTGTAAAACACTTTTTGAAAGATAAACAGCGCATTGTATATGCAACTAGATCAGACCAACATGAGGGACAAATGAGGAGGAAAGAGGGACAGAAGGACATTGTTCCAAATCATGGACAGTCCCTCAAAATCACACTTTTTTTTTCAATTTCTTTTTAGATGTACAACAAAAGAAAAAACGTCTGCTCAAGTTAAAGGAAAAAAAATGTTTTGGGTAAAATAACAAACATGTTATACTTACCTCCACTGTGCAGCTCGTTTTTCACAGGATGTCCCCGAACCTGGTCTTCTGGGGTCCCTCGGCGGCTGTTTCGGCTCCTCCTCGCTCCTCCTCCTCCTGTCTCGGCTCCTCCTCGCAAAAGCTTTCCACCTCTTGCGAGCGCGCTCCCGTGATACAGCAGCGGCCATAGCCGCCAACTGTATCACTCGGCACTGCCCCCCGACGCGCCGCGTCATTGGATGTGATTCACAGCAGCACCAGCCAATGGCTGCGCTGCTATCAATCCGTCCAACCTAACCAATCAACGGCCAGGCTGGAAACCGAACAGGATGGCGGGGACGCGCGCGGGACTTTCGAGGGGTGAGGTAAGTAAAACGGGGGCTCGGGGGGCCTTGCTGTCAAATGTTTTTTCACCTTAATGCATAGGATGCATTAAGGTGAAAAAACATTTACCTTTACAACCCCTTTAATTTAATGATGCATTTTGAGGCTTGCTCTTCTTCAAGGAAAATCAGATGGATACTGTGTTGTAAAAAAATTTAAATTACATCAGATTTTTCAAAGAGAACATGGCCTGGTTTAATGAATAATAAAACCAAGGATAGTCTATACATTCCACCCAAATCCTCCAGGAGGCAGTAGGGGGGGGGGGAGATTTCAACTAAAGTACAAGCCAGTCGCACAAGGGACACATCGCATTGGTGTTAAGTAATATCCTCTCTGCTGATTTATTTATTTATTACTAAACTTAGGCTTTACTAAAATTGGCAGCATAATGGCTTGCACGTCTGTCTTGCTCCTCAAATCCCAGTCATGACATTATCTGCATGGAGTTCTCCCTGTGCTTGTGGGGGTTTCCACACTCTAAATGTCCACACATCCACGATGGTAGGTTAATTGGCTGCTGTCCAACTTGTCTCTAGTATGTAGACATGTGTACTGCCGAAATTTTTTTAATTTTTTTTGTTTCATTCGTTTTTTTGCTTTTTTTCGGAAATTCTGAAATTTGAAAATTTGGAATTTGGAAATTAGGAAATTCAAAAATCCAATTTTCCAAATTTTCGAAAAAAAGAAAGAAAATCAGTAAAATTAGAAATAATAACTAACTAATAATAACTATTAAATTACAGGTATTGGAATTTCCTTTCAAATTTGTCTGTTAGTGAATGTAATTAACAAATGTATCTGAAGTTACGAATTATCCGAAATAACGAATGGAACATCTAGACTAATGGAATGGAACAAATTAATAATAAATAATAATAATAATTAAATGTTTTTTTTACTATTATTTATTATTATTAGATCATTATGTTCCATTCGTTTAGATGTGGCAGTCTTTTCGCGGCCACCCAGCAGGGCTGTCCCTTGAGCCTGTGGCCGCCCAGCTGGGCTGTTCCTGAAGCCTGCTGCCGCCCATCAACCTCTTTGCAGCCACCCATTCGGTTCATGGCATGGCTGGCAGTATGTCCTGATTTCGACATAGGTGTCACTGCTGCGAGACACCACAAAGTTGGAGACACAGTGAAGCCGAAGACAGTGAGTAACACTACCTGTGATTATAGTTGTCATTAAAAGTCCCCACTACAGTTCTCAGATCAGCAGATGACCTTAATCAAGAGCACCTACGTTGGCTGATCAGAACTCCCCTCCAGCACTGCCACTGTACCACCCCCCCCCCCCCAACAGCACTGCCATTGATCCCAATCCCCACCAGCACTGACACTCATCCTATTCCCTCCACCCCCCCCCCACCGAGGAGTAAGAGAAGGAATAAAAATTGAGAACACATCAAAGGGAGAAGAAAAAAGGGAGAGAAAGAATAAGAGAAAGAACAAGAAAGACGGCTATAGAGAGGGATGGGGGAAAAAATAAATTAGAATAGAGAAACATAAAAGGGAAACAAAGGAGAAAAAAGAGTGGTACATCCTAAAAGGGGTTTTAATACCGTATGAGTGGAAGGGACTCTGGGAGCGCTAAATGTCCCTGGGTTAGGGGCGCAAATTACTTGTCTTGCCTTGGGTGCTGACAACCCACGCTACGAAAATAATTTTACTGTTGGGGTCCCCACAGCTTGAAAATGTTATCAAGGGGTTACGGCACTAGAAAGGTTGAGAGACACTGCTCTAAACCTAACACCCTGATCCTAACCCCTAATCCTAAGCGCTAACCTTAAGTCCTAATCCTCTAACCCTAACCCGCTAACCCTAACCCTCTAACCCTAACCCTCTAACCCTAACCCTCTAATTCTAACCCCTAACATTCTAACCCTAACCCTAAACCCCTAACCCTCTAAACCTAAAACACTAACCCCTAACACCTAACCCTCTAACTCTAACACCCTAACCCCAACCCCTAACCCCTAACCCTCTAACCCTAACCCCTAATCATAACTGCTAACCTTAACCCCTATACCTAACCCCAACCCCTAATGCTAGCCCTCTAACCCTAACCCTAAAACCCTAACCCTAACTCCTAACCCTAACCCTCCTTCCCTAACCCTAACTTAACCCCTTAACCCTAACCCTTAACCCTCCAATCCTAACACCCTAAACCCTAACCATCTAACCCTAACCCCAACCCATAACCCTTTAACCCTAGCCCTCTAACCCTAACACCCTAAACCCTAACCCTACAAATTTTCGAACTTCAAATTTTCCAATTTTTTTTTTTAAATTTTTCTAATTTTCTAATTTCCTAAATTTCCGAATTTGGAATTTTCAAATTTTCGGATTTTCAATTTTTGAATTTCCAAAACTTCATATCATTATAATTACATTTTTTTTTTTTGTTTCTTCTTCCTCTCCTGCTTCAATGAAAGGTATAGGATACTTAATGATAATTGTTAGTTGCTATCTTGCAATTTTGCTGTCACTTATGTTTAAGGTTCTATGTTATGTCTTTCTAATGTATAGTTTTCTAATATGATTTCAGTGTCCATTCTGTCTATATCTGAGATCCAAGGTCCTGATGAAGTGGGTGATCCAGCAAAACGCGTCGACCTTTACATAGAGAGCATCTTGGACCTTTTTATTTTAGTTTTCTCATCAATTTTGTTTGAAGACAAGCGTTATAATTGGCAGACCACTATATACTGTGAATCATTTCAAAGTGGTATACCATGCTAAAGACAAAAAAGTGAAAAGAATATTATTAATGAATGACAGCAGTGACTAACCATGTGATATAAACATAATAGGCATATAGTGGACAAACAAAAATTTGCCAAAATCAAATGTGAGATATGTGAAAAAGTAAAAAAAAACACAGCTTTATTATTATAATATAAATCAATGTCTGAACTTGCACAGCAATTGCAATCAAATATATGATTGGAATTTACTGTATGTGAAAGAGAAAAAAAAACACAGTTCTGGAAAATATATAGGAAGTTAGTCCATCTGATATGTTTATAGAAGTCTCCAAGCAGGAAATTCTTTCAGGGGGGTTCCACCACCAAAAGACATGCAGTTCCTTCTGTTACACCAATCACCCTATTAAAGGAGACACTTACCAGATGGCGGGAACCATCCATTTCTAGAATGGTGAGATAGGCGTACAGATAAACCTCTGCAGGATATCATAAGCAGTCAAGCCTCTAGAACCCACTGATGATTGGGAATTTCCTCCAAAGGTGTCCAACTGACATCGAGATGTCCCGATCCGCAAAGACCAAGTGGCATGTATATATGGAAGAAAGCTCCAATAGTATAATATTGTATGAACTAATTTATTAATAAAGCCAAAAAACTATTTACAAATGTTAAAAGAATCAAAGCATTGTTTACTGTGTTTTTTTTTTACTTTTTCACGTATTTCACATTTGATTAGCATGCCTTTTTGTTTGCTGACTAAATACCGTATTTTCCGGTGTATAAGACGACCTTTTGCATGTAAAAAAATGCCTCAAAACTCGGGGGTCGTCTTATACGCCGGTACCTGTCTGTCAGACGGCACGCATCCATTATTTAGCCTCCTCCTCAGACTCATTTTCCCAGCAGAGCCTCTGTTCAGTGTTCCGCCTATCACGGATGCCTTCTCATCCTCGGCCTCGGACGAGAGGACATCCGTGATAGGCGGAACACTGAACAGAGGCTCTGGGCCAGATTCAGGTACATTGGGCGTACCTCTGCGGCGGCATAACATATCCGATTTACGTTACGCCACCGCAAGTTTTTCAGGCAAGTGCTTTATTCACAAAGCACTTGCCTGTAAAGTTGCGGCGGCGTAGCGTAAATCATCCGGCGGAATTCAAATTCGGCAGGTAGGGGGCGTGTATCATTTAAATGGAGCGCGTCCCCGCGCCGAACAAACTGCGCATGCGCCGTCCGTAAAATATCCCAGTGTGCATTGCTCCAAATGACGTCGCAAGGACGTCATTGGTTTCGACGTGAACGTAAATGACGTCCAGCCCCATTCACGGACGACTTACGCAAGCGACGTAACTTTTTAAAATTTAGACGCCGGAACAACGGCCATACTTAACATTGGCTGTGCCTCATATAGCAGGGGCAACTTTACGCTGGGAAAAGCCTAACGTAAACGTCGTAACTTTACTGTGTCGGCCGCGCGTACGTTTTGGAATTCGCATATCTAGCTAATTTGCATACTCAACGGGGAATCCGACGAAAGCGCCACCTAGCGGTCAAAAAAAATTGCAGTTTAGATCCGACGGCGTAAGAGACTTACGCCTGTCGGATCTAATGGATATCTATGCGTAACTGATTCTAATGCTGCGTACAGACGGTCGTTTTTTGTGATGAAAAAAAACGTTGTTTTTTAAAACGTCATTTAAAATGACCGTGTGTGGGGAAAACGTTGTTTTATGTCTTCTGAAAAATTTTTGGTGTCGTTTTTCAAAACGTCGTTTTATGTGTCAATTAAAATGATAGTGTGTGGGCAAAACGACGTTTAAAACGACGTTTTTAAACCCGCGCATGCTCAGAAGCAAGTTATGAAGCTAGCTTCAATGGAAAAGAGTGCTGAACGTAACTGCGCTTTGCTAGAGCATTTTGAAAAAACGATGGTGTGTAGGCAACGTCGTTTTTGAAAATGAAGTTTCAAAAACGTTGTTTTATTTCATGATTTAAAATGTCGTTTTTTTTCATCACAAAAAACAACCGTTTGTACGCGGGCATAAGAATCAGTCGATAGATACGAAGGCTCAGATTAGGACTTACGACATCGTACATGGCGCTGCGCCATCGTAAGTCCTATGAGAATCTGGGCCTCTGCTGGGAAAGTTATTGTTCCGCCTATCACGGAACAGCCTGAGGAGGAGGCGTGGCCTTTGAATAATGGACGCCCGCAGCCTGACATACTCTGCAAACAGGAGAAGGTAGGGAGATTGTCGAGGCAGACAATGGCACAGTGAGGTCGGCAATGGTACAGTGAGGTCGGCAATGGCACAGTGAGGCATGTATAATGGCACAGTGAGGCATGTATAATGGCACAGTGAGGCATGTATAATGGCACAATGAGGTAGGCAATGGCACTGTGAGGCATGTAATGTAATGTAATGTAATGGCACAGTGAGATTTGAAAAAAGCTGAAAAAAGCCTGTTTCTGTCAACGGTTGTTCCTGTCAACGGTTGTTCTGGCTACCCCTTGTAACGCTATTAGCGTTAATTTGTGTACTAGGAGCGCAGCTTTACCTACTATGACAGCTGCGCTCCATTCACGAAGACATCCGCGTCACTTCCGGTACGCGGACGTCTGCGCTCCACGCTGGAACGCGGAAGTGCGTTCCAGTGTGTGGCGCTCGGCGTGCATGGGAGACCGGGCTATTTAAACCTCCAGCACTGGCGGCAGGTTGTTGGAATATTCTTGTTGGACCCTGCCGCCACCTGGAGACCCTCCACCAACCCACAGCAACCTTGAAGTTTACTTGTGGGACACTTGGATCCAGATCTCATTGCTATACTGGATAGAAGGACCACCAGCTTTACACCTGTGCTTACTTTCCCAGTCTGGACTACCTCCTAACCGCAAGTATATAGAGCATATTACTGCATATTGGGATTACCATCTACTCCTGTGCAAACAGACCTGGTCCACACTACCTCTTAAACTGCATAAGTATATAGAGCATATTACTGCATATTGGGATTACCATCTACTCCTGTGCAAACAGACCTGGTCCACACTACCTCTTAAACTGCATAAGTATATAGAGCATATTACTGTATATTGGGATTACCATCTACTCCTGTGCAAACAGACCTGGTCCACACTACCTCTTAAACTGCATAAGTATATAGAGCATATTACTGTATATTGGGATTACCATCTACTCCTGTGCAAACAGACCTGGTCCACACTACCTCTTAAACTGCATAAGTATATAGAGCATATTACTGCATATTGGGATTACCATCTACTCCTATGCAAACAGACTTGGTCCACACTACCTCTTAAACTGTATGAATATATAGACCATATTACTGCATATTTGGAAACACCATCTACTCCTGTGCAAACAGACCTGGTCCACACTACCTCTTAAACTGCTTGTGTTTAAAGACTATTTTGCCACACAGATAGTGTTGCTACCCATACTCTGGACTATCTCCTTCTCTCTCTCTCAGAAATGCATATTAACTGTTGAGATACTTGCTCTAATTATATTGGGGCTTCTTTCTATATGTTATATCAAGAGTGCTAATTTCCTACATGACTCAAGTTCACTACCTATATATTCAGAAAGCACCTACTAAAGACTTATCCTTGTTATTTTTCTAGATAAAGGTTACAACATAGTTTAACAAGTATTAAACTATTACTACATGTTTTGCTCCAATCAGAGGATATGATGATATAGACCCCATACTCTTATAGTTCAGTGAGAGTGAGCTGGTGGTTAATTCTGATAGGCCTCTACAGCTGGAGTCTAAACTTGAGACAGAGTGTTCTCAGAATCAGGGTCGTAACACCCCTCAGCTTCCAGACAGACTAGTAGGAAGGAGGTCGTCTTATACGGCGAGTATATCCCAAAACCAACATTTTAGCTGGAAAATTAGGGGGTCGTCTTATACACCCAGTCGTCTTATACGCCGGCAAATACGATACTGTGGTATTGCAAATTTAATGCTCAATGTTGACATTTTCAGGTTCTTAATCTGTATGTTTAAAACTTGTTGTAATAAAGTTGTATAATTTTTTATATATTATGTTTCTGCGTACTTAAAGTCCCATTATACACTTGTCTTTATTTAACTATGGCATTATAGTGATGATACCTTTCAATGGTGTGATGTTATTATAAACACCCCTCCTCACACACAATATTTATCTGAAATTCTGAAATCTGTCTTGTCTGGTGCTATTTTTTATTTTTTTGGGGCTTTTAAGATTTTTTTTCACTACCTCACTGTTATTTGTGTGTTTCATGTAATGAAACAAAGGCATGTCTGTACGGACAAGGCAATCTTTCCCTGACCGAGAGGAGACAACTTGCACTACTATGTGCACAGGAACATCCTGACACTGGGGAATGGAGGGACAACACGGATCCCAGTTACGCTTGTAAAATGTTATTCCTGATGTATTCATACTATATACAGTATATCCTTTTGATTTAGAGTTTTCAACACGTTTAACTGCCAGCCAGATGTAATTCTATATTATGCCTTGATGTAATTTCATATATGGTACATTTTTATTGTCATATCGTGAGCTGTTTATAGTTAAGGTTGACCATGTCATTTTCTCCCAATGTTTTGGTACCCCCAGACATGAAGATGTGTCAGTGTTAACAAGGGGGCTGTAAGTTGGGGTTAGTACCACTTTTAGTGAGGTCCCGACTTTGGGTAGAGCTAGTGGGTTGAATATTGTACCCTTATATGATCTGGGGTGGGAGGAGTCTTGGTAGAGTCTCCAACAAGGGAACAGAAATACTTAGGAACATGAGATGTTCCCACACCACTGTTTCATAGATGGGGTGGGGTCATAATAAATGGGTCTGGTGGCACCCATGCCCCCTACCAGGTGGCAAATGTGAATTTGGCATCCGTCACGAGCCTACAGGTCACACCGACTCATCAGCACCATCTGGTTTATCGTCCACAGTCAACAGACACAGATCTGCATACGGGTTCAGTACAAAAGCAAGGCCTCTCTTCAGACCCTTGGGAGCTCCCAACAACGTCCCTAGTGTCCCTAGTGCCTCCTCAATGACCTCAGCAGACTCCACTGGTAATTGTATCTCATTCACAGTCTTTGAACTTGTAAGGTTTCCTGTCTCCTTGTCCGGCTTCCAAATTTCAGTTCTAGATTCAACCACCTCCTCATTGGCAGTGTCACCCAGGAGCAAGCTCTCCTCAGAAAGTAACAAAGCAGAGGTATCTTCCATGACTTCATGACTCCCCATGGGCGGGTTCAACCCCAATGGCATTGTGAGAACCCGCCAAGCTTGCTAGGAGCTCTACCCATCACATTCATGTTCAGAAAAGGAAAAGATTATGCACAAATCTGTATAGAGGGAAACTCCACCATTATAGCTATGCACATCCCCCTGGCCTGAGGCCCACCTCCGATAATAAAAGAATGCCCACCATTTTACTATGGTAGCAATATGTTACAGATCTTTACATCACACTCTTCAGCTTCAAAACTTCATTTGAGTAATACAGTTTACCACAGAATAGAAATACATGATCACAGAATGTCCAGCCAATTCTCCCACACTACTCAATGTAGGTTCCCTCAGCAGTGGGTTCTCCTACAGAGTCTATTTGGGCCTACCGCTAAGGGTTCTCTTCCTTAGGCTACAGATTTATAATGTAAATTGGGATAGCCAGTTCCCATTACTTCTCTGCCCAAGACTCCTCCCACATCAGATTATATAAGGGTATAATACTCCACCTACTCGTTCCACTCAAAGAAGGGACCTCACTAAAAGGGGTTCTAACCCCTGCTTACAAACACACTCTGTAAAGAGAAGTTTTACACAGGATCCTGCTGCAAGCTTCTGCAACAAAATTTTATAGGTTTACAGTGGCTGTTACAATGCCAGAAAAAGCGTTTTCCTTTTGGATGAGACTATGCTTTTATCTCACAAATAACAGCACATTTTTGCTTTTGGGGGAAAAAGTACAAAAACAGTCTTGCAGAGAGACTCTTTGGGATATTAGATGAAGAGAGGAAAAACATTGCTGGGGAAGCTGGCTCGGTACAGATGGATGAACCGGGACCCGGCACTCTCTCATATTGGCATCGGCTGAGTGGAAAGAGCCTGGTATGCCGCTTATTTAGATGGGAGAACGCTGCCAATGTTTTAATCGGCACAGATGTGAACGCACAACAGCAAGGGAGATCAGAAGTAGAGCCTGAGTTACTGTTATCAATCAGAGATTTCCAGCTTTGTATGTTTTGACGGATTCTCATTTCCTTGGAAAGTGGCTGGCTATATTGACATCATTTCATGCTTAAAATTTAAAGTTGAGGTTTAGCTGAAAATAAATGTTGTTTCTCTACAGAAGGGGTGTCCAACGTGCAGCCTAGTACGGGCCATATGTTGCCCAAGACGGCTATGAATGCAGCCCAACAGAAAATCATAAACTTACTTAAAAAATGTTGATTGTACCTGGGGGTTTGTAAAAATGCATTTACACTTGCGGCCGATGAAAAATGTATCTTCCCAAACAAATATATCCCACCTTTCACAATCATGCCTTATTCACGTCATCAGTTGTTGGCAGCACCTATATTTGTGAGCAATTGTTTTCAAGGATGAAGCACAGAACAAAAATTATAACCAAAATATCTGATGAGCACCTAAAGAATTCATTGGAAATTGCTACTATCCATCGAACCAGATATTGTGTCAAATATTGCACGATGTTGCCCTCTTTTATTTCTATAATAAAAAATATTACAAAAAAAATTTAGTTGTATTACTCAGTAATAGTGATTATTAACTTGTGATCTGTCTGACTTTTTCTGCTCATTATGCAGGTACCCAGCTGAGTAAGAGGAAAGGACTGCAGGGCTGCAACGACAGTAGCTCCAACCCCTTTTGCCTCTTAGCCAATCAGCCATTCAGTACAGCAATGGAACCCTCCTCCTTCCCCAGCCCACCACATTTGACTCAAACAGAAGCTGGCATCTGGAGCGGGGCGGGATCGGCGTAAGAGGGGGGCCAGGGCGTCAGGGAGAGGACACAAAGGATGGTGCTGCTCAGAGTTGCAGCTACTAGAAGAAGGTGAGAGAAAATTTATTGTGGAAATTGGAAGTGGTGCCTTCTATCACCTGGGTGTATTCTGTACGGAAGATTACCAGGTGTATTCAGGGATCAGGATTTACAAGTTGTCATTGTTGGAAATCTCACTCGACTGAGCAGATGTAAAACGCATAAAAACTTGCCGGCCGGCAAAGTACACAAGCCCGTCCTCCTCAAAACGACGTGGTGACATCACTACGTGCCCATTACGGAACTTATGATACGCTGAAGGACCTTATGACACGCTGAGGAACATCCCAGGTGTTAGTCTGCTTCCTAGTCAAACGAGTCTGCATGCAAGTCAAAGGTCGCAGCTGGGTTATAGCCGAATGCGCTTTTGTGCGTGCCTTCTGGTAAGCGGCCATTTTATTACATTATTTGTGGTAATCACTGTGGTGTCACTTAAAAGAATCTGCTTGATTTATGGACCATTGTACAGCCGATGGAACTTTTTAAGTCACTATTCAATTAGCTGTCTAATACTGGTGTACGTTTTTGACAATATACATCTTTATCATCATCATTTATCCATTATGTCATCTTAGGGACTGATGTGGACTTTATATTTGTAATACTATTGGCGCAGTTTACTAATTTGTTTGCTTTTATATGTTATGTGTATCCCACTTTAAGCTGCTGCCTTTATCCTGTTTATCTGTCTAGCCCAGTTTTTTCTTTCTTAACTAGACTTGCTGATTCACTGCCACTGGATCCCCTGAGCTCTTCCAATCTTCTCATTCAGTTTCTTCCTCAAACGTCACCCCTGTGTCTCTGCTGGGTCCCTAGCTTGGCACTCACAGATACTTCTCAAGCGTCACCCCACTGGCCTGCTTGGTCCCTGGCTTGGCACACAATAATGCTCTGCAAGTGTCACCTCCACTGGCTGAGTCCCTGGCTTGACATATGCTGAAGTTTCCCAATTCTTCACCATCCCCGGTTGGTGAGAATACTGCTCTGGCACTTAGTAAGGTGGTCCCTTAGTGGCGACAGCTTCCCCTTTACCTCTGACCACGACAGGTTCTCCAGCCGGCAGAACCAGCACTTCTGGTTGGACTGAAAGCCGCAATCTCAACTCTACGCTGCTTTCTTGCTTCTGGTTAGGCCCTCAGACAGCCTATCAGCCAGATGTCCCTGGGATAGGCCTCAGGCTCTGGCTTAGCACCCCGGGGCAGCACAACACATGTCCACCCAGACAGCCGTCCAGGTGGCACAGAATACCAATGACCTGACCTCACCCAAATAAATAGGCTCTCCCAGCAGGCCAATTGACTTAAGAAAATCCTTGCCCATTGGCTGAGACACCATTCATTCCTAATCTGTCCTTGCAATGCCCTTGTCTTATCTAAAGCCACCAGATACCTGGTCATCTAGTGGCAGAAGAGAGAAGTGCAGCAATTCCAGAGTTAGGGTGAAATCAATTGACCTCCTATCAATTGGCCAAGGCAACTATCACTTGGCAAATACATTTACTAGCAGCTCTGCCTATACATCAGGGTGCTACACTGGAATTCCACTTTAATGATTCAAAGGATGCATTACTGTATAAAGGTGCAGGGTGCCATGGTGATGCCCCTCTCAAGGTTGAGTCTGGATACCCTACAGTGACAGGATGTCCTTTGGGTTATGATGCTTAAAGCATCAATTGTTGTAGTGATCTAAGGAGCTGCAAATTTAATACCATGTCCTTCTTCTAACTCAGATCAAAAATATGTTTTAATGACCAGATTTATGACATAATACAATGTCTTTATGAGCAAGATCATCTTGCCATTCGAAACGCGGGAGCAAACGTACATCTCTGCATCTCTCTTCTATTTTTGTTTTCTCTGTGGGAGGATTTTATCTTGGAAATAATAACTTTTGTTCAGCGGACATTCTTAATTATTCAAATCGATATCCAGTCGTGCGGTTCCAGGGGAAAATGCGCTAATTCCCAATTTATGGAGGAATGAAAATTGCATATCTGACTGCTAGCAACACAGGGAAGTGGTCTTCTAGTGCGTTATCTTTTTTTCCAGGGTCTGAATCATTTTTTGACGGCTTGTTAAAGCTGAACACGGAACACATGTATTTTAGGTCCATTAATCTGTCAAGCAGTTGCATTGTGCGTCTTCTCCTGCTGGACAAAATTGCCAGTAATTAGGACATTTCTGCATTATTGGAGCATCCTACTTTAGAAATGTTTCATACATTCTACTGCACAGCATTAGGAGGGGGGGGGGGGATCAAAGTTATTTTTTTCCTTTACATTCTTATTTTCAGGGAGACTGGTTAGCACACAAGCTATGTACAGAGTTTTTGCTGTAATGAGCAGATTGATTTGGACAAACCTGGATTCAGCTTAAACAGCTTGTAAAATGGGGTCTTTTGGGTGGGATTGGGGGTACATGGATGGTGTGTGTTCGGGGCTACGCTTGAATCGGTACCCACCATGAGGGTGACATCTGTCGGGTGGGTATTGAGCCCAGACTGTCTGGCCTCCTGATCTAAGCCTATGGAGACACATCTGTCACCCAAGGCAGTGGTCAGTTGGATAGTATTAGTGTGGGCTGAAGGTTAATGGTTGGTAGTGGACAGGGTTGGGGAAGCAACCTGGGTTGGATGAGCTGTGATCTTGGGAATATTGCCCCCTGGTGGGGGTCTAGGTCTGTGGTGATTTCTGGGTTGGTTCAAGTGCACTCGTTGAGGTTTTGGGGTAAGGGGACGAGGACCACCATATTGAGGATTGAGGGGCTTATGGTGGTTAGGGAAAGATCTGGGGTGATGGCCAAAAAAGGCTGGCCCACGAGAAGGACCTGGTCTGTGGTCTATTGGTCTGGGTCTCCAATCCATAAGAGGCATTATTGGAGGAGGATGGGGCTCAGAATGGGGATAGGTCTTTGCCTGGGATGGTGGAAATCCTTTTTTCCAGTTGAAGACCCTCCCCAGATTGAAGTCATCTAGGTTTCTCCTCATTTTTCCCAGTTTGACTTCAATCAATTTGTTTTCATTTTTTTTCGTATGATGTTTCAGGGTATTTAGCCAAGTGCTAGGTATATGTGATGTAAGGGGACTGAGGTTCGATATGTGGGTCCTTAGTTGTTGTGTTAAGTCTAGGTATTTTTGCTCCCATTTAATGGTCGGCATCCATTTTTGAGTCCAGAATTCTGTTTTTATCTAATAAATGTAACACTACTTAATACACTTAGAGTGGCGCCATTGTGTTTCCTCTCCAGCTGCCTTCAGATACGCTTCCTATCTTCACTAGGCTGCCTGCAAGTGTTTTAATATGAACTAAAAGGACTTCATCAACAGTCTAAAGTTTTAATCAGCTCCCATGAGCTTACCTGTTTTTATTTGTTTTTAGCTGTATTCCCACTGCTGCTAGTGCTAGCGCTTACTCTCTCTTATGTGTATTTGACAATGGCTTTACTAGACTTGAAAGCTGCTGAAGGTTCACATGTTGCACTGCAGACAGCTCCAGAAATGCACACTCAGGATTGTTCAAAAAATAACAGCCAATGCAGGAAGAACCAAACACAGTACCAAGTCAGGACAGACTGGAGGTTACAGCTGGTGGTAGGTAAGAAAAAGGTCAAGAAAAAGGTCAGGGTTGGTAGTAGGAAGAACTCCAAGATAAGTTCAAGTAGGAGCCAATGTAGCACCCTGGTGTTTAGGCAGGCTTGCTAATAAATTTAGTTTGTCAGGTATTAATTATCCAGGCTGATTGATAGACGATCCACTGATTCCTCCCTAACTGGTTTGCAGTACCTTTTCTGTTCTCTCACTAGGTGGCGCTTTCTGGTGGCATTAGAGTGACAACAGTGTAGCAATGTCAGGCTATGGACAAATGGGGTGTCTCAGCCAATTGGCAGGGGTTCTTTTAGTCCCTTGGCTTGCTGGGAGAGCCTATTTATTTGGGTGGAGTCAGGTGATCAGTGTTCTGTGCCACCTGGACGGCTGTCTGGGGGGACGTGTGCCGCCTTGGTTTGCTAGGCCAAGCCTGAGGCCTATCCCGGGGACACCTGGCTACTAGGCTGCCTGAGGCCTATCCAGGAGCAAGAGAAGCAGCCTAGGTAGGGATGAGCCAAACACCCCCCTGTTCGGTTCGCACCAGAACTTGCGAACACACCAAACGTTCGTGTGAACTTTAGAACCCTATTAAAGTCTATGGGACTCGAACGTTTGAAATCTAAAGTGATAATTTTAAATTCTAATATGCAAGTTATTGTCCTAAAAAGTGTTTGGGGACCTGGGTCCTGCCCCAGGGGACATGTATCAATGCAAAAAAAAGGTTTAAAAACGCTAGTTTTTTCGGGAGCAGTGAATTTAGTAATGCTAAAAGTGAAACAATAAAAGTGAAATTTTCCTTTAAATTTCGTACCTTGGGGGAGTGTAAAGTTAGCATGTGAAATAGCACATGTTTCCAGTACTTAGAACTGTCCCTGCACAAAGTGTAATTTCTGAAAGAAAAAAAGTAATTTAAAACCGGACTTGCGGCTATAATGAATTGTCGGCTCCCGGCAATTCAGAGAGGATTCATAAAAAATAAAAAAAAAGCGTGGGGTCCCCCCCAAATTCAATTACCAGGCCCTTCAGGTCTGGTACGGATATTAAGGGGAACCCCGCCGTCAATTTAAAAAAAAATTACGTGGGGTTCCCCCCAAATATCCATTCCAGACCCCTCAGGTCTGGTGTGGATTTTAAGGGGAACTCCACCCCAAAATCCACACCAGACCCCTTATCCAAGCACGTTAACCTGGCCGGTCGCAGAAAAGAGGGGGGACAGAGTGCGGCCCCCCCCCCTCTCCTGAACCATACCAGGCCACATGCCCTCAACATGGGAAGGATGTCCCCATGTTGATAGGGACAAGGACCTCATCCCCACAACCCTTGCCGGTGGTTGTGGGGGTCTGCGGGGACTTATCAGAATCTGGAAGACCCCTTTAACAAAGGGGACCCCCAGATCCTGCCCCCCCTATGTGAATTGGTAATGGGGTACATTGTACCCCTACCATTTCACTAATGAAGTGTAAATAATTGTAAAAAACACACACACACACACGCCTGGCTTCCCCATTGCGTCAGAGGGGGCGGGGTCACGTGACGGGTGGCCCCACCTCACCAATAAAAGAAATGTCACAGCTTCACCCGCGTCATTCGCCGGGCTGTGCCCGGTCGGAGAGAGGAGGCCAGCGTCGCTGCGCTCTGGATCCTGGATGATCTTCTCATCGCTAGATAGGAGAGGAGATCACCCGTCGCTGGATACCGACAACGTTGGAGCAGGGAGCCGCGACCGAGTCGATTACCACCGCTGGATTTATTTTTTATTTTTTTAATTAATAAAGGACTTTTTTCTACAGTGTGTGTGTGTGTGTTTTTTACAACTATTTACACTTCCTTTGTGAAATGGTAGGGGTACAATGTACCCCATTACCAATTCACATGGGGGGGCAGGATCTGGGGATCCCCTTTGTTAAAGGGGTCTTCCAGATTCTGATAAGCCCCCCGCCCGCAGACCCCCACAACCACCGGGCAAGGGTTGTGGGGATGAGGCCCTTGTCCCCATCAACATGGGGACATCCTGCCCATATTAAGGGCATGTGGCCTGGTATGGTTCAGGAAAGAGGGGGCCGCACTCTGTCCCCCCTCTTTTCTGTGGCCGGCCAGGATAACGCGCTCGGATAAGGGGTCTGGTGAGGATTTTTGAGGGAACTCCACGCCATTTTTTTTAAATTTGGGGTGGAGTTCCCCTTAACCACTTGGGATCCGCCTGCCGTCAATTGACGGCTACAGTGCGGATCCCAATTTCCAAACTGCCGTCAATTGACGGCCGCCCCTTTGGGCGTTCCCCGCGCGCGCTCCAGAGCGCGCTGCGGGGAAAATCTGTGTTGGCCGTGTCCCTCGGACACAGCAAATATGTAAACATATGAGATCATCTCTCATTGCCGTTTTACACAGAGACAGCGGTGCTGTCTCTGGAGAGGAGACCGATCTGTGTCTCTTGTACATAGAGACACAGATCGGTCACCCCCCCAGTCACCCCCCCCCCTCCACCTACAGTTAGAACACTAAGCAGGGATACATTTAACCCCTTCCTCACCCCCTAGTGTTAACCCCTTCAATGCCAGTCACATTTATACTGTAATTAGTGCATATTTATAGCACTGATCGCAGTATAAATGTGAATGGCGCCAAAAATGTGTCCGATGTGTCCGCCATAACGTCGCAGTCCCATTAAAAATCGCAGATCGCCGCCATTTCTAGTAAAAAAAAATAATTAAAAAAAAATAATTCTGTCCCCTATTTTGTAAGCGCTATAACTTTTGCGCAAACCAGTCGCTTATTGCGATTTTTTTTTTTTTACCAAAAATATGTAGAAGAATACGTATCGGCCTAAACTGAGAAAAAAAAATGTTTTTTTTTTTTTAAATTGGGATATTTATTATAGCAAGAAGTAAAAAATATTGTATTTTTTTCAAAATTGTCTCACTTCTTTGTTTATAGCGCAAAAAATAAAAACCGCACAGGCGATCAAATACCACCAAAAGAAAGCTCTACTTGTGGGGAAAAAAGGACGTCAATTTTGTTTGGGAGCCACGTCGCACGACCGCGCAATTGTTAGTTAAAGCGATGCAGTGCCGAAAGCTGAAATTTCACCTGGGCAGGAGGGGGGTATATGTGCCCAGTAAGCAAGTGGTTAAAATCCACACCAGATCTGAAGGGTCTGGAATGGATATTTGGGGGGAACCCCATGTAATTTTTTTTTTTAATTGACGGTGGGGTTCCCCTTAATATCCATACCAGACCTGAAGGGCCTGGTAATTGAATTTGGGGCGACCCCCATGCTTTTTTTTATTTTTTTATGAATGAATCCTCTCTGAATTGCCGGGAGCCGACAATTCATTATAGCCGCAAGTCCAGTTTTAAATGACTTTATTTCTTTCAAAAATGACACTTTATGCAGAGACAGTTCTAAGTATGGGAAACATGCGCTTTTTCACATGCTAACTTTACACCCCCCCCCCCCCCCCCCCAGGTACGAAATTTAAAGGAAAATTTCACTTTTATTGTTTCACTCTAAGCATTATTAAATTCACTGCTCCCGAAAAAACTGCAGTTTTTAAAACTTTTTTTTGCATTAATACATGACCCCTGGGGCAGGACCCAGGTCCCCAAACACTTTTTAGGACAATAACTTGCATATTAGCCTTTAAAATTAGTATTTTAGATTTCTCCCATAGACTTTAACAGGGTGTTCCACGGCTTTTCGAATTTGCCGCGAACACCTCAAATTGTTTGTTGTTCGCCGGATAGGCGAACAGGCAATGTTCGAGTCGAACATGAGTTCGATTCGAACTCGAATCTCATCCCTAAGCGTAGGGTTAAGACTGCAGGATTGGAGTCCAACTGAGTTGTGAAGGTTCAGCCGGACAGGGAACCAGTTGTGGTCAGAGGTAGAGGGGAAGCTGTCGCCACTAGTGTTGCTCACGAATATTCGCATTGCGAATATTCGACTCGAATATAGCATATTCGAGAAATCGCGCTATATTTCGAATTTCGCGGTGAATATTCGCAATTCCGAATATTCGCATTTTTCAATTTGATTTTTAAAACAGATCACATCCTATTGACGTCTAAAAGCATTGCTGGTATGATTAGAGACCCTGGGCCGAGTAGCTAAGCTGAGGCGATCCTTTTATGTTGCCAAATTGAAAAAAAAAAAATTGCGATTTTTCGCTATTGCGAATGCGAAAATGATTGCGAATTTTCGATAACTGTGGTAGGAGAACTCTGATTGTCTCTGATGCAAAAGGGGGGGGGCTTTGTGTATGTGTATGTTATGAATATTTGTATGTTTGATATTATTATTTTTTGTAAGAAGGAAAAAATTGCGCATACCTTAAAAAAGGGGAGAATACAGCAGCAACTCAAAAATGTTATACAACATAAATTAATACAAGACAGAAAATGGAGTCGCTCTACAAGAATAAAAAATATGTCTAGTGACAAGACATGTGGACAAATTATAAAATAAGCAAGCGCAAATAACTTGTGAAATACACAGTGAAACAAATATATAAAGAAATATAGTCCCAATAATAGAAAAATAATCTTTCATAAAAATGTCTTTGATATGTGAAGTGAAAAAAAGTCCAAAGCATGCTGCATGAACGTGTTCAATCTTCAAGGTGTTTGATTCACAAACGGCTGTGACAGATGGATAGAGTAAAGAATCACCACCAATGCAAAACACTTTTTATTTTCTATTGTAAAATATCACGAATATTCTGAGCCAATCAGAGTGCTCCTTCCGCATTTGCCGAATATTCGCAATTATTTTGTATTGTAAAATATCAAGAATATTCTGAGCCAATCAGAGTGCTCCTTCCGCATTTGCCGAATATTCGCAATTATTTTGTATTGTAAAATATCACGAATATTCTGAGCCAATCAGAGTGCTGCTTCCGCATTTGCCGAATATTCGCAATTATTTTGTATTGTAAAATATCACGAATATTCTGAGCCAATCAGAGTGCTCCTACAGCATTTGTCGAAATTGCGCAATAAATATCGCATTCGCATGTTGCGATATTTCGATAAAATATCACGAATATTCTGAGCCAATCAGAGCGCTCCTCCAGCATTTCTCGAAATTGCGCAATAAATATCGCATTCGCATGTTGCGATATTTCGATAAAATATCACGAATATTCTGAGCCAATCAGAGCGCTCCTACCGCAGTTATAAAAAAATCGCAATTATTTTCGCATTCGCAATAGCGAAAAATCGCAATCATTTAATTTCGATAAAATATCACGAATATTCGAATTTAGCGAATATATCTCGAATATTCGAATATATATTCGAGATATATCGCGAAATCGAATATGGCATATTCTGCTCAACACTAGTCGCCACTAAGGGACCATACACCGTGTTACTGGAGACCACTGTGAGTAAGCTGGAGCCAGTACCCGAGCAGTCTTCTCACAGAAATTAAGAAAAACAATTATTCAGATTTTTTTTATTTATTTATCAAAAAATAAAAAACCCAGTGGTGATTAAATACCACCAAAAGAAAGCTCTATCTGTGTGAAAAAATTATAAACATTTCATATGGGTACAGTGTTGCATGACTGAGCAATTGTCATTCAAAATGTGAGAGTGCTGAAAGCTGAAATGTGGCCTGGACAGGAAGGGGGTGAAAGTGCCCCGCATTGAAGTGGTTAAATGTACATTTTGCGCAGTTGTAACAAAGTCAATTTCCTTCTTCAGGTGGCACTCTGATAGTAATGGCCTCTTCCCTTTGCGGCTATGAGGCAACCGCAAATATTACTGGTAACCAACTGGTAACCATCTTATAATATACTTTCGAATATAGAAAGCTTATTATAGTGGATTTGTATTGTGCAGCATTGTGACTGGCGGTGTATTTGGTTACTGCTGGATTTTTGCCTCTTTCGCTGCTTTACCTCTGCTACACACATTTAAAAAAATTCCTGAAAAAAAAGTTTCATAACTGGTGCGATAAACCAGTGGCCCCCCAAAACGACAGATTTTGTTATATACATTCTTCCACATATACTGCGCTTCTCTAGAGACTTTTGTTGTCACAGGGTCATTTAAAAAATGACAGGCAGCGGAAGAGGCAGGCCCTTCCTCAGGGGTGGTAGGGGTAGGGCAGGAGCACCAGGCCGGAGCCAAAGTGGGAAGTGGCACAATGTTCATTCAATTACGTCAAAGGACGCACCAGACTTGGTTGAGTGGCTCGCCACCAACACCACCACCACCATATACCCTCCGCTTGAGTCACAGGAATTATTTTCCGATCCATCAGACGACATTTCAGATGCGCAGCCATTCTTGGCATTGGTTCAGGAAGAGGAGGTAGCAACAGCCGGTACTCAGCAGTCTGACGACAGTACTCAGATCAGCCCAAGGAGGTTGGTGCCCGCTGTTGCGGCCTACTCCGAGATCTCTACTGTTAGTGATGGGGAAGGTGACGTCGATGATGACGTGTCTACAGACGTCACGTGGGTGCCCACAAGAGAGGAAGAGGAGGGGAGTTCATAGGGAGAGATGGACCAGCAGATAGGGAGGAGAAGCAGGCCGAACTTACATTGCACAGGAGGGACAAACCAGACTCCTAATGTATCAGGAGCGAGCCATCAACCATCACATGTGATGCTCCCAGGACGCCGGCCCATAGCTGGCAGTGTGGGCTTTGCAGTGAACGCATACGTCGCGGTAAGCCCAACACTCACCTAGAAACGACCGCCTTAAGAAGGCACCTGGCCTCCCATCACCGAGCCCAGTGGGAGCAATGCCATCAGAACCCACAAAGCCACACTCCAGGCTCTCACCGTTCAGCCTCTTCTCCTTCTCCTTCCCCTCTATGCTCACAATTGTCCTCCACTCCACCTTCCATCATGCCTTCTTCAAGTTTTTCTGCAAAAAGGCAGGCTTCCGTTGCCCAAATGTTCGATCGTAAAAAAAAACGATGACGCTGGATAACCCTCTTGCCCAACGGTTGACCAATGGCTTGTCGGAACTGATAGCCCACCAAGTACTGCCATATAAACTGGTGGAGTCGGAGGCCTTTTGAAAATTTGTGGCCATTGGAACACCACAATGGAAGGTCCCAGGAAGGAATTTTTTTCACAGCAGGGCATCCCAGAGCTATATGGCCATGTTCAGCGGCAAGTGAATGTATCTCTGGCACACAGTGTCGGTGCCAAGATACATCTGACCACAGACACGTGGTCTAGAAAACACGGGCAGGGAAGGTATATAACTTTCACTGCCCACTGGGTGAACCTTCTGACGGCTGTCAAGCATGTAAACTGGGGCACCCATGTAGATTTGGTTTTACCGCCACGGATTACATGCAGGCCTGCCTTTTCTTCTCCTCCTCCTCCTACTCCATCCTCCCTCTCCTCCTCGGCTGACTCCTCAATTTCCGATGCTAAAGTCTCTTCCGCTGTGCCCCCCAAGATCCCCAGAACCTATTGTGCCAGGAAGACAAGAGCCACATTGGTCCTGCACTCCTTTCAGCTTTGCGTTCACAGGCAGATCAGTGGCTAACACCGCTCAATTTGACAGTTGGTAAAGTGGTGTGCGACAACGGTGCCAATCTGCTGAATGCGCTGAAACAGGGCAAAATTACACACGTGCCGTGCAATGGCAGACACCCTGAACTTGGTTGTGTAGCGATTCGTTGCCAAATACCCTGGGCTCCAGGACGTCTTGCGGCAGGCCAGGAAAATCTTGGCCCATTTCAGAAGATCTTACACGATCATGGCTCGCCTTGCTGACATTCAGCGACGACACAACCTGCCTGTCGGACGTCTTATTTGTGACTGCCCGACGCGATGGAACTCAACATTGTATATGCTTGATAGGCTGCTCCAGCAGAAACGTGCAGTTAACGACTACCTGTACAAACTCTGCGGCAGGACAGGTTCTGGGGAGTTTGGTTTTTTTGCACCGCACCAGTGGCTACTAATGAACGACTCATGCAGACTTCTGCGGCCATTTGATGAGGTCACCAAACTGGTCAGTCACAGCCAGGGCGCCATCAGTGACATCGTACCTTACGCCTTCTTTCTGGAGCATGCATTGCGTTGTGTCATTGATCAAGCCGTCGAGGAGCATGAAGATGAGGAAGTCGCAATGCTGGATGAATTCCCAGGGGGGGCTACTCCACCTGAGACAAGTCAACAACGGGAGTCTGAAGAGGAGTCAGAGGAGGATGGTGCCGGGGCGGAGGAGGAGGAGCAAGAAGAGCATGCTTTAAACCCTTCTGGGATTCCCTGGTGTTGTCCGTGGATGGGGGGAGGAGAACGAGGACGACATTATCCTGGATGATGAGCAGGAGCCAGGCTAGTACAGCGCTTCCAGTTTGGTGCAAATGGGGGCCTTCATGCTCCAGTGTTTTAAGCGGGACCCCTGCATAAAAAGCATAGAAGACAAGGACCAGTACTGGGTGGCAACATACTTAGACCCTCGGTACAAACAAAACATGGTGGAAATGTTACCACCATCACAGAGGGCTATCAGAATGCAGCACTTCCAGGCCTTGCTTCGAGAAATTCTGCATTCTGCTTTTGCGTCCGCTGGCAGAGGAATTTCCACTCACAGAGAAACAGTTTTGGGTACCAATCCAACAGCGCCTGCAAGAAGAGGGCGGTTTGAAGATGTCTTGGTCACTAATGATATGAGATCATTCTTTCAGCCGACCCATCGACAGCTGTCCTCTGGATCCAGCATCCAGAAACTCCTAGACCGACAGGTGTCCAACTACATCGGGTTGACGGCCGATGTGGACGCACTGAGAAGTGATGAACCCCTGGACTACTGGTGGGCAGGCTTGACCTCTGGCCAGAGCTTGCACAATTTGCAATGGAACTGTTGGCTTGCCCCTCATCCAGTGTCCTGTCCTGGCCGACACTTACTTCTGTATCCGGTGAATGCCTAATGTACCACCAGCCACAGAATACAAAGTTGTTTGCTGACAGGTGAACGCCTGTGGCCGTGGGCTAATTTTTGGGGCCTGTAATGGCCGACACTTACTTCTGTATTCGTTGAATGCCTAATGTACCACCAGCCACAGAATACAAAGTTGTTTGCTGTCCGGTGAACGCCTGTAGCCGTGGGCTAATTTTTGGGGCCGGTAATGGCCGACACTTACTTCTGTATCCGTTGAATGCCTAATGTACCACCAGCCACAGAATACAAATTTGTTTGCTGTCCGGTGAATGCCTGTGACCGTGGGCTAATTTTTGGGGCCTGTAATGGCCGACACTTACTTCTGTATCCGGTGAATGCCTAATGTACCACCAGCCACAGAATACAAGGTTGTTTTCTGTCAGGTGAACGCCTGTGGGCTAATTTTTGGGGCCTGTAATGGCCGACACTTACTTCTGTATCCGGTGAATAGCTTAATGTACCTCCTGCCACAGAATACAAAGTTGTTTGCTGTCAGGTGAACGCCTGTCGGCTAATTTTTGGGGCTTGTAATGGCCGGCACTTACTTATGTATCCGATTTTTCACTTAATACTTCTGCTAGGTCAGTGTCCATGTTTGGGACTATTTGTCCACAGCTAGTAAGTATTTTGTGGCTGCAAATATGACCTGCAGGTTTTTAATATTCGCCTGCCATTAAAGTCAATGGGGCTCGCTGCGAACTGGCGTTTTGCGGACATTTGCGAAAGTTCGCGAAACGTCCCATCGGATGTTTGTCCATCACTAGTCACCTGCATCAAATAAGGATGTATTTTGCTGTACGTTTTGCACACTGCATATCTTTGCACAGAAGAAAATAAACTGTTTTCTATTTTTGCACATTGTGTTTTTTTGCACAGAAGGAAATTGACTTTGTTACAACCGTGCACACGGTTTCCTGCACATTGTTATTGCACATTTTGCATTTTTGCACACCTTTTGCTTTGATTCATTTGCATGAAAGAGGATTGATGTTGTTTTGCACTTTATATATCACATATTGTATATTTACAGGTCACCTTGAATGCACTCATCACTCTGGGCCAGATCCACAAAGAAGTTACGTCGGCGTATCTATTGATACGCCGCGTAACTTCTAGGATGCTCCGGCGTATCTTTGTTTTGTATCCACAAAACAAGATACGCCTGAATGTGGGCTAGATCCGACTGCCGTACGTCTTAGTACACTGTCAGGTCTTAGGCCTTGTACACACGACCGGACAGTCCGCTGAAAACGGTCCGCCGGACCGTTTTCATCGGACATGTCCGGTCGAAGATTTCTGTCTGATGGTTGTACACATCATCAGACAGAAATGAGAGGCAATCCGCGCGGACAGACAGCGCGGTGACGTGTCCGCGCCGTCGCCGCGACGATGACGCGGCGACGTGTGCGACACAGGAAGGTCAAGGCTTCCACGCATGCGTCGAAGTCATTCGACGCATGCGAGGGATGGCGGCCGCTCGGACATGTACGGTAGGTCTGTACAGACGACCGAACATGTCCGACGGACAGGATTCCAGCGGGCTGTTTCTAAACAAGTTTGGTAATATTTGCACGCTGGAAAAAGGCCTTTTTCCGGCGGGCAAATGTACGCTGGAATCCTGTCCGCTCGGCTGTACAGACGACCGAACATGTCTGCTGTTTCAGCCGACATGTTCGGTCGTCTGTACGGGGCCTTAGGTGCATATTTACGCTGGCCGCTAGGTGGCGCTTCCGTTGATTTCCGCGTAGAGTATGCAAATTAGCTAGATACGCCGATTCTCAGAACGTACGTCCGCCCGGCGCATTTTTTTACGTCGTTTATGTAAGCCTTTTTTCGGCGTAACATTACCCCTGCTCTATGAGGTGTACGCAATGTTAAGTATGGACGTCGAGACAGCGTCGAATTTTCCGTTGTTTGCGTAAAACGTTCGCGAATATGGCTTTGCGTAAATTACGTTCACGTCGAAAGCATTGACTTTTTGCGACGTGATTTCGAGCATGCGCACTGGGATACCCCCACGGACGGCACATGCGCAGTTTAAAAAAAAAACTTAATTTAAGTGGGGTCAAGTTGAATTAACATAAAACACGCCCACATCTTAGTCATTTGAATTACGCGCCCTTACGCCAACACATTTACACTACGCCGCCGTAACTTGCGGCGCAAATTCTTTCTGGATACGGAAACTACGCTGTAAGTTACGGCCGCGTAGTGTATCTGAGATACGCTACGCCTGCCTAAAGATAGGCAGATCTTTGTGGATCTGGCCCTGTAAGTTTACTCGTATCTATACGACTTTTTAGTGATTGTTTTTTAGCTGTTTTCTGGATTGACCTTGATATTTGTTTGAAGTATTTATTTTGGTCTTTAATTAGTTTTAACAGCGCAGCACCAGCCACTTTTATATATTTTTTACTACAGGTATGGTTTGACCAGTTTCGGTGCCTGCAGCAGTTACATAATTTATCTATCTATTCTCATAGTAGCGCGGGAATATATTTAATTAAATTAAATGCACATTTTGCCACATTTGTCACATGATTTTGCGCTCCAAAAGCACACGTTTGCTTCAAACATTTGGGGTGCCATTAACAATTAAGCGTAACTCACAAGTGAATAGGCTGTCCCGCCAAAAATGTGACACTCCCGTGTCGCTGAGAGATGAATGCATTCTTACTTGTGTGTGATTATCACTATAACACGGTGTATCAAAATCGGTGTATCAAAACTGTGGCCGCAAAATCGTGGCAAAATGTCACGCCTTTGGAATCACACCAGTGTGAAAGGGGCCTTACATTGTACTCCCACTGACCTTCCCCTACCTAGTCTGCTCCTCGGTCTGTATATCTTCCTTCATAAAGGGAAAGACTAGATATGTCTCCTCCCACATACTGTCCTTAGCTCCACCTCCCGCACAGTCTTATAGGTTCAAACATTCTAAATAATAGAATACATTAACATCAGACTCCTGAGCACACATGCAAAAACTTGTTTTTTACCTAGTTTTCGCTGCTTAACCTCTTCCATACCGGGCAGTTATACACACTTCCATACCAGGCCTATTCTGGCACTTCTCTCCTACATGTACAAATCATAATTTTTTTGCTAGAAAATTACGCAGAACCCCCAAACATTATATATGTTTTTTTAGCAGACACCCTAGGGAATAAAACGACGGTCATTGAAACCTTTTATCTTGCACGGTATTTGCGCAATAATTTTTCAAACGCCTTTTTTTGGGAAAAAAATTGTTTCATGAATTAAAAAAATTTAAAAACAGTAAAGTTAGCCCAATTTTTTTGTAAAATATGAAATATGATGTTACACCGAGTAAATAGATACCTAACATGTCACGCTTTAAAATTGCGCACACTCATGGAATGGCGCCAAACTTCGGTACTTAAAAATCTCCATAGGCAACGATTTGAAATTTTTTACAGGTTACCAGTTTAGATTTACAGAGGAGATCTAGTGCTAGAATTGTTGCTGGCACTCTAACGCACGCGGCGATACCTCACATATGTGGTTTAAACGGCGTTTACATATGTCGGCGGGACTTGCGTGTGCGTTCGCTTCTGCGCGCAAGCTACCGGGGACAGGGGCGTTAAAAAAATTTATTTTTTTTTTTTTTTTTTTTTTATATTTATTTCTTTTTTTACACTTTTTTTTTTAATTTTTTTTTTTTTTTTATCACTTTTATTCCTATTACAAGGAATGTAAACATCCCTTGTAATAGGAATGTGTGTGACAGGTACTCTTTATGGAGAGATGCGGGGTCAATAAGACCCCACATCTCTCCTCCAGGCTGGAAAGCATGAAATCGGTGAAAAAAAATTCACCGATCTCATGCTTGTGGTTGCTTAGCAGCCGCAATCGCGGCTTTGTTTACTTACGGGGACCCGGGCGTGACGTCATCACATCGCGCCCGGGTCCTCCGACGGTCATAGAGATGACTGGTGACCATCTGGTCACCAGTCATCTCTATGCTTCCTGCGAGCGCCGGACGATTCGTTCTCCGGGCCCCCGATGGCACGGGAGAGCCCGGAGAAGCACCGGATGGCGGTGGGAGGGGGGGGATGTCCCCTCCCGCCGCCTGTAAGAACGATCTAGCGGCGGAACCGCCGCTATGATCGTTCTTACGTTGTGCAGAATCGCCGGCAGTTTAGAAGGATATCTGAATGATGCCTCTAGCTGCAGGCATCATTCAGATAACCACCCGGAAAGCCCAGGACGTCACATGACGTCCACTCTGAACGGCAGAAGTTCTTTGTGGACGTCATTTTACTATGGGCCGGTAGGGAAGTGGTTAACTCCTGTAAGAGAAAAGGCGTCATGGCGAATGCAGTGTGCATGTGGCCTTAAAATGTAAACTCTTTGGGTTGCCTCATACCAGTCAGATTCAGAACAGCACTGTAGGAGCTTTGGATTACACAGGCTCCTTGTGGGAGGGACCACACCCCCGCATTGCACACCTTTTTAACTTCAAACCCAACAGCAGCTTACTGGGCCTCTACATTTGCCATTGCACTACAAGTCTACAATATGGAATAAAGCTTTTCCACAGCCTCAGGAAAACAACCAACACAGCTTTTGACCTTTATAAAAGTTAACCCATCCTTTCAGAAATATTTGTGTGTCTCTTAGCTGAGTCAATGAACGATCCTTTTGGAGGGGTGAGGAAGAGGTTGCCTCAGCTTCTCGGAATACCTGCTTGTTTGATATAAAAGAGGCTTTTATGTTCAAAAGAACTTCTACCTCACTTACACAAAGTAGCGCCTCACTCAATCAATGCTTCCCATATGGCTCCGACTAAACACTTCCCTGAGGAACAAAGCAGATTTATGTACAAGAGACGCATTTTATGCAATAGAAAAACACTAAACCAGGTCACCTCTGTCTTCAGATATGTTTATATGGTGTGCCTCCCCTTTTGCAACACAAAGACCCAATAGAGAGGGAGGTAAAAAGTGCATACAAATAGACTTTTACTGCCCTTTGTAACGCACCGATACATCAAACCACATTCACCCGCATGGAGCTGGGGTGAAATGTTGACCTAAACAATACCAAAAAATTAAGATGGGAAGAAAGATAAAATTGGGTGCCTTCAGGACAGGATTGTAGTTGTAAACCAGTCTTTGGCATGAACTGTTACCATTTACAGGTAATTGCCGGTAAGAATTACAGTATATACATGTAGCGCTACCCCCGCAGGAGCCGCTGGATTGATTTGGGATCTACTCTCACTAATTTATTCACCCCATTCAAGTGGCTCGAACCCTCCCTTGGCACACCAGACAAATGCAATTGTATTGTGTCCCCTACTTGACTGGGGCCACAATAACACATATGGAATATGCAATGGCAATACGATAATGTTGTTACCTTCTTCAACTTGCGGCTCCCAAGAGTAAAAACACCTCACACAGTCAATATAGTAAAACCAAAAGGGTAACTTTACTTGGCATATAGTAAAGAGGGTAAAGGGGGGTTGAACAACAGATTAAACACACATAAATATTGGTATGAGAATGACTCTGCAAGCGTCCCTGCAGTATTCGGTAAAACAAAGCTAAAAGGTTAATACAAATGAGTCTATAAGTAACTGTAAGTAATCTATGCTTGCGAGCTCCCCCTAGTGGGCAGCTCCGTAAAACACAAGTGCAGAAAAACCCTGGCCAGGCCTGGCTCAACTAGCTTCAGAATTTTCTTCAAGGATGAAGTCTATGTTGAAAACATTGGTGCCCTTAATTTAATTGTAATCCAAAAAGGAAGTTAAACTCAGTCAAAGGGGTATGATGAAAACAAGTGCTTGCGGACCGATCATCCAGTTAGCGTCAGTCAACTCTGCTAGTGTAACTTTCAAATGTTAGACCTCTCCGCTAAATCAGTGAACAACATGTGGCTCCGGTTTATGGTGTAATATTAGTTTACTGGCTGGGGTAATATTGGAACTTGGGCAGGTGCCCTCTCACCCGAGCAGGCCCAGTCCGCCTGAGGCCTTCACGAAAGACGCGCCAATCAGTCTCTGCTACGAAAAACACGATCTCCGGTATCCGGCTCTCCACTGCTACGATCGTCAGCTGGTGAGTTTCTCTGGTCTCTTTGAAGCACGAGCAGGAGGCACTTGGTCTTGTTCCTCTCCGGATGGCCGGTCTCCAGATGGATCTCCTCTCAGGCTTCAGGCCTAACTGCTTGGCTGTGATGCTCTCCCCTGCTCCGCAGAGGGAAGAGCACAGATCCCAAGAGAGCGAATTCAGCTCCTCCCTGCCTTTAAGTAACCTCCCCCATAAGGCTCTGCAGAGGTGTCTTGTGCTCAAGGAAGACAAGGCATTGTGGGAAGTGTAGTCTATTCCTACTAATTGTCAATGGAGTCCGTTTCTCCTGGTACCTCTAGTCGCATAATGCATTGCTTTTAAGAAAACAAACACAAATGTACAATGTAACTGGAGCTCCGGTGGGGATTCGGGTCTACATTGCTATCAATAGTCTATGATGGCATGACCCCACTACACACAATAAAGCTGAATTCCGGGATAAGCAAAAATTGTCTAAATACAAGAGTCATGTGTAGCCTTACTTGAGTCTTGGTGTGCTTTGTGTATTTATTCAAGATCTATACACTAATCCAGTGTGAAGCTTTTACTCTGCAGGAACTTCCTGTAATAAAGACCAGTCATTGCTGCTCTCTTTCCTTGTGCAGAGTGACTGGTCTTGTCTCTGCCCCTCCTGTAGTTTTCTGCAGGTAGCCTGTAGTGGGCAGAACTGCCTGGTCTGTCGGACAGCTCTGCTCTCTGCACAGGGTGATGTAACTGCTACATTTACAAGATAAAATCTGGGTTTGCAGAGACATTTGGTGCACACAAAGTCGATTTATATTCTTTGTGTACATTAAGAAATATATTTATGTAGCGATGTGATCATTTCTTTGCCCATTTACCAAGTGTATACTCTTTTTATGCAGTGTTTGTTTGCCCTTTTCCAATATGGTTCCTATGCTCTCTCTCTCACCAAGCATGAGGTCATCAAGAAGAGAAGAGGATGGCAAGGGATTTTGTGGGTAAGTGGGTGGAGAGAGACAGAACAATGAATTCCTGCTAAGAGAACAAAGACTGTGTAAGTGCTGCAGTTTCACCTCACTGAGACCAATATAGAGACTGTTAATGATTTCATGTTCCTGTTTGGAAAACACTTTATGTTAGATGGTTCACTGAATGTTATTTCTTCAATACATGGACTTTAAAATACAATGCTGTGTGGATTACTGTTATGTGAAGATATATTTCTCAATTGGGATTTCACTTGCTATTCACCAGCCCCAATTGTGTGAAGGCTACGCTTGTTAGAGATCCTGTCCGGATCACACAGATTATGAAGACTCTGCTCCTAAAATACTATACAGGTGGCGCCATCATATCTCAGTAGCCACAGAGAGAGAAAAGAATAGTGCTACATTTAAATTAATGTTTTTGTGCCCAGATTTTTTTTTTAAAAGGACACCGTTACCTTGCCCATGAAGGGCAATTTAACAGAGTCTCTGCAAAGGTTCCCCCCAAGTGATAGCAACATTGCAAAGGAGGTCAAGCAATGCCCTTTGCAAAGTTACTATCGCTTTGCCTAGCATAAACATGGTCACAGTTTAAAGTAGCCATGTTCAAATAATAATTTGAATTGGGCAATGTAGAGACAATCAGACCGTCTCAGATTATCTCTGGCTTTGGGACACAGCCCCATAAATGTCTATTGGGCTGTAATACACAGGCATGGCCTGGTCAGTGAAACATTGTGGCACTGATGTAAACAAACAGCGGAACTGCAGCTTCCAGAACAAGGTAAGTAGACACCTGTGTGTGTGGTTGTGTGAGGTTGGGCGGGGGTTAGGTCTAGGGTAAGAGGACACAAATTATAAGTCGTGGGAAAGATATAAATCTAAAACATGTGAAAAAAGTGTTTAGATCACAAAACATTAAAAATATCCAAAAAATTTACATAAGAGGTGCATGATGGTATATGTAAATCACTAATATACCAAAAAAAGGAGAGGTTGATTGCCACTATAGAGCACTCTCTTACCCCTCAATAACAGTGAATTAGTGATGACATTAATAGTAAACATCAAAATAAATGAAATTATGCGTTCAAATGAATGTAATTAACCACTTGAGATCCGCGCTATAGACGAAAGACGTCCACAGCGTGGCTCTAAAGTCCCTGGACGTCCTGTTGTTGACAACGTGCCCGGCACATCGCTGGGAAGCCGATGCGTGTGCCTGGCGGCCGTGATGTCCCCCAGGTACCCGCAATCGGTGGTGACAGCAGGGATGTGGAGCTCTGTGTGTAAACACAGAACTCCACATCCTGTCTGGAAGAGAGGAGACCGATCTGTGTCCCTTGTACATAGGGACACAGCATCGGTCACCTCCCCCAGTCAGTCCCCTCCCCCCACACAGTTAGAACACACCCAGGATACACATTTAACCCCTTCCTCACCCCCTAGTGTTAACCCCTTCCCTGCCAGTCACATTTATACAGTAATTAGTGCATTTTTATAGCACTGATCGCTGTATAAATGTGAATGGTCCCAAAATTGTGTCAAAAGTGTCCGATACGTCCGCCGCAATATCGCAGGCCTGACAAAAAAAAATCGCAGATCGCCGCCATTACTAGTAAAAAAAAAAAAGATCATAAATCTATCCCCTATTTTGTAGGCGCTATAACTTTTGCGCAAACTAATCAATATACACTTATTGCGATTTTTTTAACAAAAATATGTAGAAGAATACGTATCGGCCTAAACCGAGGGAAATTTTTATTTTTATTTTTTTTAAAAATGGGATATTATTATAACAAAAAGTAAAAAATATTGTGTTTTTTTTTTAAATTTTCTGTCTTTTTTTGTTTATAGCGCAAAAAATAAAAATCGCAGAGATGATAAAATACCACCAAAAGAAAGCTCTATTTGTGGGGAAAAAAATTATAAAAATATAATTTGGGTACAGTGTTGTATAACTGCGCAATTGTCATTCAAAATGCGTCAGCTCTGAAAGCTGAAAATTGGTCTGGGCACGAAGGGGGGTTAAGTGCCCAATAATGAAGTGGTTAAAATGAAGCAAAAATTTCAAATTAAAAGTTATAAAATAATATAGCAAAATAAAGTCCATAAATGTTTAACACATGAAATGCTAAATGTAGCAGCCATGGACAGTGTCACCACCGGCTTCAGCCTATACATTGACCAATTTCTTCAGCCAATCGTCTTTCAACTCCAATCTTACATACGTGACAGCTCACATTTACTCAAACTTTTGTCCCCTTACAAGTGGGAATCGACCTACACTTGGTTATTACTTGATGTCTGCTCGTTATATACCTCAATTCCACACTCTTTTGGATTGATGGCTTTAGAGCAATTCCTTCTCATGGAACCACTAATCAACCCCCGTCAAGCAGACTTCATAATTCAAGCTACCAAATTCTGTCTAAGCCATAATTATTTTACTTTTGATGGAACCTTCTACTATCAAGTACAAGGGACTGCTATGGGAGCTAACTTTGCTCCCTCATATGCTAACCTTGCTATGGGTTTCTGGGAATACCACCACATCTATATTAATAACACATATGCATCCAACATCGTCTTTTTTGGGCGTTACATCGACGATATTATCATTATCTGGGATGGCCCCCAAGACTCCATCCAACCTTTTGTTGAACATTGTAACAATAATAACTATGGTCTGTCTTTTACCTTTGTCTCCAACCCCTCCACCATGGCCTTCTTAGATCTCGAACTAGGACATGATGAACACACCACCTGGGCAAAAAATTACACAAAACCAACGGCAGGCAACTCCTATTTACATTATAAAAGCTGTCACCTACCGGAATGGATCAACAATATCCCCAAAGGCCAATTCTGTCGCTTACAACAAAACTGTACAAAAGACTCTGACTATATAGCACTAAGTAAGTGGAGTTTGATCCGCGCTATCCAAAAAGAATGTGCTACCAGGTGCAAAAAATCTGTCACACAAAACCTCACGTATGACTTGATCAAAGGCAAGGGTTAAGATAATGAATAAATGGAAGGTGCTGCAATTAAATAACTTAGTTGGAATAGTGAACTAATAAGGAATGTGAAAAGGAATATATATCAATGCGCAACCTGAAAGTCGCATATCTCAGCGACTAATGTGACACACAAAATTGAATTAGATTGGTGTGATGTATAAAGAAATAAATATATAAATTAATTCCAAGAAATACTTGCACTTAATTTCTTGGAATTAATTTATATATTTATTCCTTTATACATCACACCAATCTAATTCGATTTTGTGTGTCACATTATATAGCACTAAGCCAAGACCTCAAAAAGAAATTCATTGAAAAACAATATCCTGAGAACTTGATGCCTTCAACTTCTATCTACATGGAAAACCACCTAAAACCAAGAAAACCACAGATGACTGTTCCACTAGGTTTATTACCACCTTTCATCATAAACACAAAAACATGGAAGGAATTATCTCCAAACATTGGAATATTTTACTCCAGGACCCCCACCTAAAATCCATTCTTCCAGTCCGTCCAAAAATCATCTACAGGAGAGTCCCGAACCTAAAAAACAAAATTGTTCCCAGTAAATTAAAATCTACCCTCAATCCACCCGCCATACCCTATCTTATACCTCTGGTTGGCATGTATCAATGTCGGAAACCCCAGTGAAAGACTTGTCGCTTCGTCCAACACGGACAAAAAACCTTTAGCACAAAAGGCAAAACTTATCCTCTTAAAGAATTCTTCAATTGTTCTTCCGATTTCGTGGTGTATGGACTGAGCTGCCCCTGCAGCCATATGTATGTAGGCCGCACCATCCGACCTTTAAGACAAAGGTTCGGAGAACATCGAAGGAACATAGAGGGTGGCACAGACCCCCACAGTGTACCTAAATATTTCACTACCATACACCAGAGATCCACCCTCGGACTTCAGGTATGGGTCATAGAACAAATAAACAAATCTCTACCAGCAGCAGAGAAACCTACTGGATTTACAGTTTGGATACACTCTCACCTGGAGGTATCAACGAAAGCATAGAAATCGACACCATTTTATGACTACACTTTGATGGTTTTAAATATATATATATATTTTACTATGTTTTTATATATTTTTATATATATTTATATACACAATCTTCTACATCTCCACTTACTACAGATAACACCCACCCCCCCTCTTTTCACAATAAATAATAACTTTCTTGTACTCCCGTTTATATCTTTCAATAATTATATAATTTTATAAACTTGTATTTTCAGATGTCTAATACCAAAGGGTCCCTTCATAACCTGGGGGTGGGAGTAAGTATATATTTCCCTGCCCCCCCTCTTTTCCACCCCTTCCCGTCTCCCCCCCTCTCTTCCATCCCTTCCTGTGCCCTTCCTCCTCCCTCCCCTTTTAATTTGCTGCAAAAATAAATCTCCCCCCTCCCCCCCTTAGTTTAGTTTAATATAGTTCGTTCAAGCACATCCCACAAATTTCCAGACACCATCCTCTGGGGGAACGTTTGGAGCTCTTGGGTGATGACAGCGCGCCGCTCCGCCCTACGTCCGTTTCGTAAAATATTACTTCTTCCAAAAGAAGAATATTTTACGAAATGGACGTAGGGCGGAGCGGCGCGCTGTCATCACCCAAGAGCTACAAACGTTCCCCCAGAGGACGGGTGTCTGGAAATTTGTGTACCGGTCGGCACATCAGATTTGAGGCATTATTTTACTGCATGCTTTTAAGTAAAATACAACTTTTTAATACATTTTTCTACTCATTTAATGCGGAGCTGTTATTGTTTTTTACATGGTGGCCATTTATGCTGGTGATCTGTAATCACTTTTGGATGAGACCCAATGTTAACCACTTACCCCCCGGACCATATTGCTGCCCAAAGACCAGAGTACTTTTTGCGATTCGGGACTGCGTCGCTTTAACAGACAATTGCGCGGTCGTGCGACGTGGCTCCCAAACAAAATTGGCGTCCTTTTTTTCCCACAAATAGAGCTTACTTTTGGTGGTATTTGATCACCTCTGCGGTTTTTAGTTTTTGCGCTATAAACAAAAATAGAGAGCCAATTTTGAAAAAAATGAATATTTTTTACATTTTGCTATAATAAATATCCCCCAAAAATATATAAAAAAACTTTTTTTTTCCTCAGTTTAGGCCGATACGTTTTCTTCTACATATTTTTCGTAAAAAAAAATCGCAATAAGCGTTTATTGATTGGTTTGCGCAAAAGTTATAGCGTTTACAAAATAGGGGGTATTTTTATGTCATTTTTATTATATTTTTTTTACTAGTAATGGCGGCGACATTATGGCGGACACTTCGGACACTTTTGACACATTTTTGGGACCATTGGCATTTTTATAGCGATCAGTGCTATAAAAATGCATTGGATTCCTATAAAAATGCCACTGGCAGTGAAGGGGTGAACACTAGGGGGCGGGGAAGGGGTTAAGTATGCCTGGATGTGTTCTTACTGTGGGGGGGGGGGGGGTGGCCTCACTAGGGGAAACACTGATCCTCGGTTCATACATTGTATGAACTGAAGATCAGCATTTCCCCTGCTGACAGGACCGGGAGCTGTGTGTTTACACACACAGCTCCCGGTCCCCGCTCTGTAACGAGCGATCGCGTGTGCCCGGCGGTGATCGGCGGCTGGGAGAGAGGACGTCATATTACGTGCTCTCGCCCAGCAGAGCCACCTTGTGGACGTATAACGACGGTGCGCGGTCGGCAAGTGGTTAAGGATCGAATTTGTCTGAACTGCGTGGCTGGAAGTGACTACCTATTATATGCTGTTCATGATCCCCTGTCATAAGAGATCATGGCGATCTGGTAAGAAGCCAATTCATTGTTTGGTGGAGAATACATCACTCTTTCTTTGGACACGTTTTCAACATATTCTGGAATTTGACACAGAGCACAGGTGTTTAGCATTTCATGTGTTAAACATTTATGGACTTTTTTTGCTATATTATTTTATAACTTTTAATTTTTGCTTCATTTTAAGTAGATTAATTTGAACGCATAATTTTATTTATTTTGATGTTTACTATTAATGTCATCACTAATCCACTGTTATTGAGGGGTATGAGAGTGCTATATAGTGGCAATCAACCTCTTCTTTTTTTTAGTATATTAGTGATTTACATATACCATCATGCACCGTTTATGTACATTTTTGGGATATTTTTAATGTTTGGTAATCTAAACACTTTTTTCACATGTTTTAGAGGTAGCACGATTTATATCTTTCCCATATTTTGTTTTTGTATCTATTGTTTACAATAGCTCTCAGATTGAACAGGTTGTAACTGTGTTGCAGCTGTTTTTCCTTTTCCAGTATTTTAGCGCAGTTTCTTTCCAATTTTAAGTTCACTGTATTACATTTTTTTTACAGAATGAGCTTTTATTCTGTTCAAAATAAAGCACAGTAGTGGAAAAATTAGAAACACATTTTGCACATCAATAATCCATGAATATTGGACCATTACATACATTTTTTATACATTTTCTTTAAACAAGTGTAAGCGAAGAAGAGAAACAATCTCATCATAGTCACATGGCAAATAATAACTGCACATTAAGGAAGAGAAGATTTGGTCCTGAGGTAAATATTGTGAGGGGGTACATTACATATAGCTTCAGTCCGCAACAGAAGGCACCTGAAGATCAGAGGTGTTCATACTGACCTGCTGCGCAATGTCCAATACGGACCAGAAAGGAAAGATGATAGCCGTCAAAAATGGGGCGGTAAAAGAGCAGATAAAAGTAGCAGAACTAGAGGGGAAGGGAGGAATGGGAGAATAACTGGGAATCAGGAGGATGGACTCACCCTAAAATCTGTAATACAAGTGCCAGTGTCTAATCGAAAATGGATTTGAATCAGGGGTAATCCAAAAAGACTGTCTAAACCAGTGGTTCTCAACTCCTGTCCTCGGAGGCGTCCCCCTCTCCGGCCGGCGCCTCCATTTATAGTGTGGGCACTGGGCCGTGACAGCTTTCGGCTTCACGGCCGGGCACTCACTGCTTATGCGCGAGTCACGCTGCGCTCTATGAGTGGACAAGCGATCTCCTGGGACCTGTCACGTGTCCCTGGAGATTGCCTAAAGGGAAGGGCCGCCTAAGGCGTGAAGAGAAGGTGCCGAGGTGGTCCCTGGGCGGATGGAGGAAGTGGGACAGGAAGTCCCACTCCTACCGAAGCCCCCACTCCCCCTCAAAAAAAATTACATGCCAAATGTGGCATGTAAGGGGGTGAGGAGTGCTTAAAGCGGACGTTCCACTTTTTGGTGGAACTCTGCTTTAAGGAGAGTAAGGCTAAGATTAGAGAGATGGGAGTCAATAGCTAAATCATAAATTTGAAAGATTTGGAGTGATATGGTGCATAAGTGTATATGACCAACATACTGGAGGGAGATGGCTTGGGCGGTCCGAGTGAGGTGGTGGAGTGATTAGAAAAAAGGGTTGAGAAAGTAGAACCTACTTTCTCAAAAACAGCAGACTTTGTGGACAAAACATAAGGCAATTAATGTAAAAAATATACAATCTTTATTACAATATTGTTTAAAAAACACACACATGATAAAATCATTACAACACCCTCTACTTATCAGTAGGTCAAAGGGTACCCAATTACAGACATGGACCCATGGATCCAATCATATAAGACATATAGAAAGTCCATCTATATGAAAAGAAATGTGGGTAGATATCAAGAATCAGGTCCACAACCCCTCCATGCGTGTTTGTCAACACATTTCACAAAATGTATTTGCTTCCTCAGGACAGATTGAGTGGGTGCGGATTGACCTTGAAAAACAGATTATGGGCAAAAACAAATCCTGGAGCGGACATAGGGGCCTCCAGAGAGAGACCAAGGAACACCAGAGTGTGACTATAGAGTCCAATTTTCCCAGTACTGGGCCGGCTGGAGCCCAACTTTCTAGAAAAGCCAAAGTCCCAGAACACTCTATCAGGGTGTTGTAGGTTGGGGTGGTTGCCGTTTGTTTGTACAGTTTGTGAATTGGTGCAGGCACACACGTGATACCTTCTGCTGCCATTGTGCCTTTGCTGGGTGTCCCATGCGTCCCTTTTCCTTTAAGGAGGGGTGGGCTCCCCTGAGGCAAACCTGACTTAATATATTCACTGCTATATGTGCGCTCGAATTTGGGAGACTCTTAAAATTATAGAGTTAGGACTGTGTTAAACTGGGGTGCCTTGACATGGCCACTGCAGCATCCAGATTTGTTTACAAATGTGTGCAACTAAACCCATTGTTTTTAACATAAACTGTAAGACTGGGCCAATATGGTTTTTGTTGCAGGCTAGCTGGTAAGTAAACTGGGAATGTTTGTTAGTTTTTCATGTGCTTTGCTCTTCCACATGCTTCTTGCTGCAAAGCTTAGTTATAGGTTGGGGTGGTTTCCATTTGTTTGATATAGTAGGGGGGGCTGTATGAGAGTGGTCATACAGGTGATCTTTGTTAAAAATCTAAACTATGAGATGTATAGGTATCTCCTTTTGCAGGCAAAGAGATTCAAATGGGGTTAGGTCAATATGGAGTGGTGCAATTTTAGAAAGGGAGCTTATAAAGTCGTGAAGCTGAAAATATTGTCACCATTTTCTAGGTTAATGTGGCAGAATGGTAGTCAATACTTCAAGTGACTGCATTTGCCTTGTTATGGAATGCTAATCCAATATATTGTCATGGGACCACACCAGGAAGGAAGGATACATTACCCCTGGTAAAAACATTGGGCCAGATTCATGTACAATTCCGGCGGCGTAACGTATCCCATTTACGTTACACCGCCGCAAGTTTTCAGCGCAAGTGCTTGATTTACAAAGCACTTGCCTGTAAACTTGCGGCAGCGTAGCGTAAATCCGTCTGGCGCAAGCCCGCCTAATTCAAATGGGGCGTGTATCATTTCAATTAGGTGCGTTCCCGCGCCAAACATACTGCGCATGCTCCGTTTTGTCATTTCCCACCGTGCTTTGCGCGAAATGACGTCACACCGACGTAATTTTTTGAACGGCGACGTGCGTTACGTCCTTTCCTATTCCCGGATGACTTACGCGGAAAAAAAAAATCTAAATTCGACGCAGGAACGACGGCCATACTTTAACATGGCTAGTCTAAATATAAGCCATTGAAATAGCATCCGTAACTTTACGACAGGAAAAGCCGACGTAAGAGAATGCGACGAGCGTGCGTAGCTTCGTGGATCGCCTTAAACAGCTAATTAGCATACCCGATGCGGAAAACTACGCGAACTCCACCCAGCGGGCGCTGAAGTATTGCATCCTAAGATCCGAAGGCGTACGAAGCCGTACGCCTGTCGGATCGTACCCAAATGCCGTATCTTGGTTTGAGGATTCAAACTAAAGATACGACGCGGGAAATTTGAAAATACGCCGGCGTATCAGTAGATACGCCGGCGTATTTCATCTGTGAATCTGGCCCATTGGGTTTACCATGATCTCATTTAGCCAGCCCACGTGACTAGAGCATTTAACACATTTTACTAGTGAGTCCCATGCCTGTAAGAAGAAGGGAACTCAAAAAGAGTGCAGTCTAGGTGTGATTTATTTTAAAGTAGAATTAAAAGCAAAATATTTTTTTCATTTTGGATATCGTAAGAGAGGGTAATAACCCATGTTTTTGGTTGCCTTGTGTGGTCCATTGGGGAGATTTCTCTTCACTTCCTGTCCCAAAGCTAAAAGAGGAAGTGAGAGGAGATCCCTCAAAAGTGAAGGAATCCCTGGTTGTCACTAGGATCACAAGAACTAGTGTTCCTATTAAAAAATGTCCCTGCTATTACTGGGGGCAACCCAAAATATGATATTCTTTTCTACTTTCAGTGATAATGATAAACAGAACAAATAGAGAGGTTTAATGGAATGGAATGTATTCATGTAGACAGAAAGATCCACCTTAAGTTACCCATCTTCTCTTATCTATTAGAAGATGCTGAAGCCTGAGGACATGCCCACCTCTCTAATGTCTTCCTTTGACTCATTTAAAAAAATAATTAAATGAAATAAAGCCGATTGCAGGATGTGTCTTTTCTCCCCTCCCTTCAGTCTAATGAATGGAAACGTAACTAAATCACCTCCAAGCAAACAAAAGACAGGCCCTGGCCGGATCAAATGAAAAAATTATAAGATGTATTAAATCAATCCATAGGATTCCTTGAAAATATCAGCTGCATTTAAATAATCAGCTACGTTCAATCGATACATGGTAGGCATGGCTATAACACATTGATTTAATACACGCCGTTGCACTTTCAGACTCACTTGGGAGGTGTTTGAGTTTGTTTGCCTTTTATTTATTTATTTGTTTCCTGATTTTTAAAGATTAAACATCAGGTCTAATTTAGCTCCAGGTTTCTGCCAGAAAAGGCAAGAAGAAAAACTTCAGTAGTTTTCTTGTATTTGATAGGTGATGCCCTTGAAGAGCAATCGCTTAAGTGAACCCTAGAGAATAAAAAAAAAATTCCCACGTGTTCCTTTATTTTATTTATTTGCCTGCTTTGTAACATTACTCTTTATTTAATCATTTAACTCCTTAGCGCCTGCCGCACGCAAATATGCGGCCTCTCTGTGGCCGGAGCTTTGGCAGCCGCAGGCACATATTTTTGTGCATTAGTGCTGTGCTGGGCCGAGAGCAAGCGCCTGACAGAAAACTGATCATCGCTCCATGCGATCGGGAGGTTTCTGATCATGTGACCACAGTGACAGACAATCACGACGGTCACATAACCTTAAGTCCCACCCTGCCTCCCAACATTTAAACCCTTTAAGGGCCGGCATGCTTCGGCTCCAAGGGGTAAAGGACCATGTGTGGTTGCATGGACAGTGGGCCTTAATGCTCACACGTCGCACATATGGCGCCCAAAGTTTCTGTGTTAAGAGCACACTCACCTAATGCTCCCAGAGCAGTGACGGAACTGTCATAGAAAGCTCTCCGTCTCTGTTTATGATTGAAAATAAGAAAAAAACTGCGCCAACAAGAAATTATTAGCAACCAGAAGCTAAATAAAAATATCAGTGTAAATGTACACATTAAGGTATAGGGCTTTAAATATGAATTATGACCCTATAAATATAGAAACAAATTAGATGAATTGAATAATGTCCAAAAACAATTGCTGAATACATTTCTTGATTTCCGTGATCAGGACAAACAACACCCGAGTGAGCTTAACATCCGTGAAGACCGCCACCACATGGAAAGCAGCTTACCACATAACAGATAAAGCCAGCAGTGAAAATTGTGTTCCGTCCACAGGTAAACACTGGGTTACCAGGAGTCTCAGCAGTGTGTCCTCAGATCGTAAAAGCGCAATACCCTTGTCATACGTGTGGTCCATAGATCATAAATTAAAAAGAGCGAACCATAGCATAATAGCGTTTTAGAAAGGTTTAATTAAAATAGAAATAATCGTACTTACAAACATCGATAAGTAAAAGCATATGAAAGACAAATGCCGGCCGGAACTATAGGAGCCCTTCCTCCTTCACGTTGAGCGCGTTGACGTCACTGTACACCGTTCCAGACGCGTTTCCTCATAGGTTGATGTTTTCAATGGGGATGGGCAGCACACTGACTCACCGCTATAAATAACCAAGCCTCATTCTGACAAACAAGGAAGTGGCAATGAAGAAACGCCATATTAACTATGGGAAAAAAGCCATTATGGCATTGGCGGCATGGGTGGCACTGTCTGCAGGTAGCACATGTGTTATGGGCTACCTGGAGTTTTAGTCTGACATTGTCACAAATAGTCAGATGCCAGGTCACAGTGCTTTTTTTTTCTTCTGCCACTGCTTCTGCCTTCTTCTCTCAGCCGAGTAAAGAGCAGAGCGCCAAGAGCGGAGGGAGAGCAATCAGGGAAGGACATGCTGGCCAGGACTTGAGCCAGCAGAGGAGCGGGCGCTGCAGAGAAGAGACATTCTTCCGCGCCCGAAATAGAGAAAATAGTCCCGTCCTACCGCCACCACATGAAGGTATTGAGCTATTTTTTTAAAAAAAAACGTAAAAAGCAATGGTGAGGGGGGCAGGGGCTGTCGGCTGACTAACTATGTTGGGTCAGGGCTGTGGAGGTTTTTTTTTTTTTTTACCTACATTAATTAGTTCTCTGTGGAGGTTGCCCGGTCCCCCCTGCTCGCAGGGCCCAGTACAACAGGGCCAGTTGTACTGGCCTATCAGCAGCCCTGATAGTTATATCTGACAATCCAATCTAATTACTTTCATGTTGTGAATGCTGCCTGGATTCCCTGCAAGCTTTGCAGCTTCTCCTCTGAGATATACTTTCCCATTCTAAGAACTACATATCCCATGGTACCTTGCTGTACTGACTCCACCTCCTGAAACTCCTCCTCTCAGCTCCTCTGTAGTTCAGAAGGCAGGCTCTGTGAAATGTGTGACATAGCATTGCCTACTAACAGAGCATAGTAAATACGTGTCACAGTATTCAAGGAAGGAAATGTGTGGGATCTTCACAAAGTAAGTTTACAAACTTCAAGATCATTCAGATTAATAGGATTAGGTGGCTAGAAATTATTTTAAATACAATGATTATTGTTTGATTACATTTATTTTTACTTTTTTATGCAATGGTATTGGTATTGGTGGTATTGGTGGTGGTACAGTGGTGCCCAACTCATAATGCTATTTATTGATAGTAGCTTGCCCTGCAGCTCCACAGGGGGCTACAATTGCTCATTAAAATGTGTCATCCACTGACCATGGGGTTTTCATAGCTTACAAACTTCTTTATAGATTCATCGAACCCTTGACAAATTATACCTCGGTTGATTCGTCCATTCCTAGTTACAAGTTATACAGCTACAAACTGGAAAATCTTCCCACAATCAATAATTGCTCAGTTCCCTCTTGTGACATTTTGCGTACAACCTGCGGTAATCTTCTTTTTCGCCGTCTCTTTTGACACCTGGATGCCTCTAATAGCAAGTGGCATTCATTGTAACAATGCTGAATGTCACCTCTAGAAGGTCATTGAACTTTAAAAAGTGCAAAATCTTCAAGTAGCCGGCAATGACCTATTTTACACATTGTCTAATTCATTCCGTTTCATTTGCCCGCCGGAGGAATTACCACAGAGCGCAGGCACTTTTTACGTTTTTCTTATTTCATCGTCAATTTTTTATATTAGGTTTGAAAAACACATTGGTTAGAAATAATCAATAAACAAAACTACAAGCTGAGATCTCACATTTTAAACTCTTCATAAGTGGCAATATATATATTGTATATACAGACTGTACAGTTGTGCTCATAAGTTTACATACCCTGGCAGAATTTATGATTTCTTGGACATTTTTCTGAGAATATGAATAACACAAAAACTTTTCTTTCACTCATGGTTAGTGTTTGGCTGAAGTCATTTATTATCAAATTAACTGTGTTTACTCTTTTGAAATCATAATCACAACAGAAACTACCCAAATGACCCTGATCAAAAGTTTACATACCCTGGTGATTTTGGCCTTATAACATGCAGACAAGTTGACACAAAGGGATTTGAATGGCTATTAAAGGTAACCATCCTCACAAATTATCTGTTTGCTTGTAATTAGTGTTTGTGTATAAAAGATCAATGAGTTTCTGGACTCCTGACCAGTGGCAGTGCGTCCATAAGGGGCACAGGAGCACCGCCCCCTCTCTCCTGCACCTGTCTATCACCAATAGATAGATTCATGCATGAATCTATCTATTGTCGCCGCTGCCACCCCCTATTCAGGTGTCCGGCCCCTTGTCGGGCAACGGGCATCTGAATTACAGCGGCGGGCAGTGTTGCCAACCTACCAGACTGAAATTTACTGACAAACCACCCAAAATTTACTGGCACAGCCAAGTTTTTACTGGCATTTCCAAAAGTAAAACATTTACAGTTTTAAGTGCAAATTTCAGTATTTAGGCTACAAACAAGTACAATATGCAATTAGCAATATGATTTAAGATACATAATAATGCAAAAAAAACATATTTCTCATTTTATTTTCGATATAGTAAGTAAGCAGCTCAGGGACAGGACTCATGAGGGTAAGAAATTAGATTGGGTCAGGCACACGCATATGAAACTGGCTCTCACAGTGACAATAACAGCAGTATGCAGCAGCACAGATCGCCAACACAATATGTTCCCTCCTGAGTCACAGCGACAGTCACTCTTCAAGCCAGGTGATCCTCCAGTCCACTCCAGTCTAAACAGCCAGGCCCGCTCCCAGCCTGCCTTGCTCCCGACCTGCACACAGGGCTCTGACCGCTCTGCTTGGCTCCCTTGCACCATGACATCACAGGACATGTTCAGGCACCCTCTCCGCTAGAGCAGCCCAATACACTGTAGCAGCATTCAGATGAACCTTGCCAAGTGTCACAGCCATATTTTTTACTGGCAACCTTTTCCATTTACTGCCATTTACTGACAGGAGAAAATTGCCAGTTCTTTACTGGCTGCCAGTAAAAATACTGACGGTTGGCAACACTGGCGACGGGGGTGTTTTTAGAAGCTCTTGACTAGAGCCGTCAGCTTTAATAAGCTTCCAAATTTGAAAACAGCGGGTACAATGCTGTGCGTTTGCTGTTTACAAAGTGTTGTTTTAGGGAAGCCAATAAATCGCTTCCCTAACACTGACCTGCCTCTCAGACAATCAGGTGCTCGGGTCTGGTTACCCTGTCACCTGATTGGCTGAAACGACAGGCACTGTGATTGGACTCCTATCAGGCGTCCAATCATAGCAGAGGACGGGAAGAGGACGGGAGAAGACATTGAGGACTTGAAGCGTGGAGGATAGCGCCGAGACAGGTAAGTGCCGGGCGGGGGTGGGGGCACACTGGCAGCATTTGATGGGGCACAGTAGAGGCAATTGATGGGGCACAGTAGCGGCAATTGATGGGGCACACTGGCGGAAATTGATGGGGCACACTGGTGGAAATTGATGGGGCACACTGGCGGCAATTGATGGGGCACACTGGCGGCAATTGATGGGGCACACTGGCGGCAATTGATGGGGCACACTGGCGGCAATTAATGGGGCACACTGGCAGCAATGATGGGCATAGTGGCGGAAATTGATGGGTACAGGAGCTGCATTTGATGGCACAGTGGCGGCAATTTATGGGTACAGTGGCTGCGCTTGATGGTTTCTTTTCATTTTTTTTTCCTGACAGACCCTGTCATCTTTCATCCAGTGCTGCTCTGACGTTTCTGGATTCTGAGTCATGGGGAAAGCAACATAATTGTCAAAGGATCTGCGGGAAAAGGTAGTTGAACAGTATAGGCCAGGAGCTCAGGAGCAGCATAAGCATAGGGCCTACATGATATGGTTTGATCAGGAAGGCTACAGTGAGGTAGGGGTTAATAATAAGTTAGTAGTAGGAGGGTAATTATAAGAATCATCTTATTGGAGGAGATTAGGGTGGGGGAGGGTGTGGAAAGGGTGGTCCTAAGGTGTTACTAGGTGGGAGGTGACCCTATAGTATCAGTTTAACCAGAGGACAACAACGGACAAGATTCTCCCGCCCTCCCATCCCAATTTTGCTGTGGTTGTCAATGGGTGTCTTAATTGTTGTTTTGTTTAAGGATAGACGGGGATTGCATGGTGTCGTAGCAGCAGGCAGAGGTCGTAGGGTTTTTGAAGGCGGGGATTGTTACGTTCTTTGGAGAACGTTGGGTTGGGCCCATCTCTGGTACGGGTGTACCTGCCCTAATAAGGGCAGAAGTAACACCACATGGTGGGGCAGTTGGCTGTATCGGCTGGTGAATTGGCAAAAACAATTGTCCCCGAGCTGGCGTAAGTTACTGCTGGGGGCCGTGGAAAGGCAAGGTGGTGCCAGATACAGCTATTTGGTCAGTCAAGGGTGCCTTCAAAAATCCTAAGACATGGAAAACAGGCAGTTATGTTCAGTCAGAGAGGTTATGGCATGTTTTCGGATTATCACCATTTTTGTATATTATGTAATAAAGTGTTTTTATGGCTTGGTTATTGTAATAAAAGGCTGCTATGGCCATTTAAACCCAACAAAGTATGTCTGGTCTTAATTATTTAGATAAGGTAAGGTAGTATTTGGGTAAGTGGCATAACAGCCGGCACTTGGACAATACCCCAGGCATGTATAAAACAGGAAAGAGATATAAAAAGATATCCAAGGAATTGAGAATGCCAATCAGCGGTGTTTTCAAACTCTAATCAAGAAGTGTAAAATGAGGGGTTCTGTTGAAACCAAACCATGGTCAGGTAGACCAACTAAAATTTCAGCCACAACTGCCAGGAAAATTGTTTGAGATGCAAAAAAACCCCCACAAATAACTTCAGGTGAAATAGAGCACTCTCTGAAATCATGTGGTGTGGCTGTTTCAAGATGCACAATAAGGAGGCACTTGAAGAAAGATGGGCTGCATGGTCGAGTCGCCATTACTACACAAATGCCACAAAGTATCCCGCTTACAATATGCCAAACAGCACAGAGACAAGCCTCAAACCTTCTGGCACAAAGTCATTTGGAGTGATGAGACCAAAATGTAGCTGTTTTCACCACAACCATAAACGCTACATTTGGAAAGGAGTCAACAAGGCCTATGATGAAAGGCACGGAGGTGGATCACTGATGTTTTGGGGATGTGTGAACTACAAAGGCACTGGAAAGTTGGTCAAAATGAGCAAGATGAATGCCCCCATGTGAATGGGTATTGGGTACATTGTACCCTTACCCATTCACCAAAAAGTGTAAAAAAGTAAAAACCACAAAAGACAGTTAAAAAATAAATAAAATGTCCCGCGGTGTACATCCATCGTCAATCACGTCGTCCAATGGACCCGAAAAATAAGCACGGAAATACTCTGCCTCCATGGGGGTAGGGCTTTTGCCGACTGCTGTGTTTTTGCTGTGGCAGCTGTTATATAGGCAAGGGCGGGGGCCACCCGCTGATGTAACCGGATGACCCCGCCCCCTCTGACGGCACATGACGTCAGAAGGGGTTGGGTTCATTCAGTTAAGTCACCGGGTGGCCCTGCCCTTGCCTACTATATAATATCTGTCATAGCCAAGAGAGACAGCAGTTGGCAGGATACCTCCAATTGAGGCAGAGCTTTTTTTTCTATTTTTCAGGTTTGTCCAGAACCAAAGGGCCTGGTATGGACTTGTGGCGGGGGGGACCCACGTCAATTTTTTTTCCTTCATTTTTATCTATATTGCTGGGAGAAAGTTTATATTACATTTTTTCCTTTAGAAATGTCATTTTGCTGCGGGTGCGGAACTGTTGTACACTCACACAGATGCGCCACTTTACAGGCAGATTAAGGGGACCCCTCAGGTACAATATTTAAAGGAATAGTTCATTTTTATTGTTTCACTTTAAGCATTATTAAAATCACTGCTCGTGAAAAATGGTTGTCCACTAGGGCAGTACCCGGATCCCCAAACACTTTTTATGACAATAACTTGCATATAAGCCTTTAAAATGAGTACTTTTGATTTTTCATGTTCGTGTCACATAGACTTTAATAGGGGTTGCACAAATTTTTTGCCTGTTCGCATGTTCTGGTGCGAACTGAACCGGGGGGGTGTTCGGCCCATCCCTACTGGGTATGTGAGATTTTACAACCACTAACTAATTACTGAGTTACCAGTGTCTTAATCTTTTATTCCTTGCCTATGTTCAAGTTTAAGCAGGTGCCATGACTGCTGTTCCAGGCAAGGCTGCTGATAGAAATCACAGGGCCCTGTACAGCCAACCTAAAAGGACTCCTTCCTCTGAATATTTCAAATAATGTTTTTGCTAAAATTCAATGGCAAGATTGCTCTGCTTTGCAGCCATGAAAGAAATGATACCCCCATTCAACAAGAATTCAAGTGAATAGTGGCAGGGAGGCAGTATCTGCACACCCACTGTGTGCAATCAGTACCAATCGCTCATTGTGTTCATTCAGGGTGGTGTGTTCTTTCAAGATGGTGAGCCCCCCCACTCACATCCTAAAATAACACTGTGCGCCTTCAGCAGCTGCCACGGGAGAGGAGTGAAACCGGCAGTGCTTTGGGCTAAGGAGCACACAGGGGTCCCAGACAGCAGTAAGCGCAGATACTAGAATTGATCCCCTGTTGCGCAGTTAATGGAAGAAAAGAAAAGTAGAAGCCAGGAGCAGTGCACAAGAGTCACAGGTATCAGCCAAAAGGCAGTACTGCAGGCCTTCCTTTTGAACTGATGAGGTCTGGGCCCAGTACAGGAGGGCTGGCTGTACTGCCTTATTAGCTATCCTGGTGTAGCAAGGTGTCACTTTGCAATGTGGCCGATAGACTACAGTTTGTAATGAGAAGGAACTTGGCTCAATTGTTATACTGCCACCACTTGTTCGGTTTTATTGCATCACAACAATGTATTATGGGACTTCGAGTACAGGGAGATAGAGACTCCATCGCCTTGGGTGTTTAACAGACTACGATGCCCATAGTGCTACTGTGCTACCGAAACCACCATCGTCTTTAACCACTTCCCGCCTGATCAATAACAATGACGTCCGGGAAGTGGTTCTGAAATCCTGACTGGACGTCTATTGACGTCCTGCAGGATTTCATGCTCACGGGGGCACGCAGCGCGGCGATCGGTGATGCGGGCTGTCAGTCTGACACCCTGCATCTCCGATCTCGGTAAAGAGCCTCTGGCCCAGGCTCTTCACCACGTGATCAGCCGTGTCCAATCACGGCTGATCACGATGTAAACAGGAAGATCCGTTGATGGCTCTTCCACACTCGCGTCTGACAGACGCGTGTAGAGGAGAGCCGATTGGCAGCTCTCCTGACAGGGGGGGTTCGCGCTGATTGTTTATCAGCGCAGCCCCCCCTCGGATGCCCAAACTGGACCACCAGGGAAGCCCATACTGGACCACCAGGGAAGGGCAGAAAAAACAAGGGCAAAAAAAAAAAGGCAGTAATAAAAAAAAAAGAATAGATGCCAATCAGTGCCCACAAATGGGAACTGACTGGCAACATGGAACCCTCAGTGATCATCAGTGCCACCCCTTAGTGTCCATCAGTGCCACCCCACAGTGTCCATCAGTGCCACCCCTCAGTGCCCATCCATGCCCAGTGCCCACCTATCAGTGCCCATCTGTGCCACCCACAAGTACCTATCAGTGCCGCCCATGAGTACCCATCAGTGCCGCCTATGAGTGCCCATCAGTGCCACCTATGAGTGCCCATCAGTGCCACCTATGAGTGCCCATCAGTGCCACCTATGAGTGCCCATCAGTGCCGCATACCAGCGCCGCCATGTTGCGCAAAAAAAAATCACAGAGGTGATCAAATACCACCAAAAGAAAGCTCTAATTGTGGCGAAAAAAGGACGCCAATTTTGTTTGGGTACAGTGTAGCATGACCGCGCAATTGCCATTCAAAGTGCGAAAGCGCTGAAAGCTGAAAATTGGCTTGAGCGGGAAGGTGCGTAAGCGCCTGGTATGGAAGTGGTTAAAGTGAGGCTGGCCAAACAATTTTCTAGTATGATTTTCCTAAGACCAAGTATTAGATTTACCAAAACCATATAATATGAGTTCAAACCTAAACACTTCAAATCTGTATGCAATTAGGCAGGCCCTTGTACTACATGGTTGAAGGTACAGTAAATGTAAAGGAAATTGAACAAGAAATTTGTATAATGTATGCCCAGCTTAACAGACTTGAAACTGCACTATTCATTGCTAACCCTTTCCTATGAAGACCAGATGTTCAGGGAAGCAGCACTGAGAACGGCAGAAGGCAGCATTGAAAGTTTAATCTAAATGTGCTGGGGTAAGACTTTTAACAGTTTTCTAGTGATTGATTCTACTATTGTGCTGATGTGTTCAGATAAAAAAAAACACTGAGGATTTAATATTACTTTAAAGCATAGCTTGCAGAAAAAAAGCAAATTGCCGGGGGCCCCTCCCCCTTTAAATGTTACCTATTCTTAGTGACTGTAAAATGTACCTGTTCAAAAACCTAGCTTTAGATTTACCTTACCCCCATCTTCTGCATTTCTGGGTGGGACATCACCATCCCGTTGGGAAGATTCCTGGGGAATGCAGACAGGGCTAGTGCAAGGATTTTTGACACCCTAGGTGAAACCTCATTTTTCCGCTCCCCTCCATTGGCTCCACCCCTGACTCCACCCCTTTTGCCCTGCCCATGTATACCCCACCTTTCTAATGAAGCCCCCATTAAATGCAGCCTCACCAGCACCCATCAAATTGCCCCCTTTGTGTAGGCATCCAAAAGTCCCCAGACTGCTGCTAGGCACCACCATCTTGGATGTGATGTCAGCAGCCCTAGTAGACTCAGAGCTGTCACTCAAGTGATAAGTTATAGTATTCCCCTTCACCCCTTTCCAGGTAGCTACATAAACACTTGGGAGATAAGGGGCGGGGCAGAGGACCTGGGCCAGCACAGACAGTAATTAGTGACTCCGTGAATAGTAGATGTCTATGACGTGGAAGGAAGGAGGGGGTTGTATGTGACAATTCATGGAGTAGTCAAAGGCAAAATTGCAAGCGATTAAACAAATATTTATAGAAAGGAAAAACACTGCAAGTAAACATTTAACCACTTGCCGCCTGCCAATGACAAATTGACGTTGGCAAAGTGGTTGTAGAATCCTGAGTGGACGTCATATGACGTCCTCTGGATTTTGAGCCGCTGCGCAGGGATCTAGGGGAATGTTGTTGCAGTGTTTCAGTCTGACACCCCGCAAAACACCGATCAAGGTAAAGAGTCTCTCACGGAGACTCCTAACCACGTGATCAGCCGTGTCCAATCACGGCTGATCGCGATGTAAACAGGAAAAGCCGGTAATCGGACGCCGGTAATCGGCTTTTCCTCACTCGCGTCTGTCAGACGCGAGTAGAGGAGAGCTGATCGGCTGCTCCTGTGATGGGGGGGGTTTGTGCTGATCGATTATCAGCACAGCCCCCCCCCTGAGGATGCCCACTGGACCACCAGGGATGCCCACTAGACCACCAGGGATTAAAAAAAAAAAAGGTATGCCACCCTAGACCACCAGAGATGAGAAGGACACAAACAATGAATGCCAATCAGTGCCGCAATGGATGCCAATCAGTGCCCATCACTGATTGGCAGACATTGTTTGGCACAGATTGGCATCCATTAGTACAACACATACGATAGTGCCCATCTATGCCCATCCGTGCCACCTATCAGTGCCCATCCATGCCGCCTATCAGTGCCCATCCGTGCCCATCCGTGCGACCTATCTGTGCCCATCCGTGCCACCTATCCAAGCCCATCCATGCCGCCTATCCGTGCCGCCTATCAGTGCCCATCTGTGCCGCCCATCAGTGCCGCATATTAGTGCCCATCAATGCCACCACATGAGTGCCACCTCATCGGTGCCCATCAGTGCCGCCTTATCAGTGCCCGTCAGTGCAGTACCATCAGTGAAGGAGAAAACGTACTTATTTACAATGTTTTATAACAAAAACAAAAAAAAAATATTTTTTCTACATTTTTGGTCATTTTTTTGCAGAAAATAAATATCCCAGAGGTGATCAAATACCACCAAAAGAAAGCTCTATTTGTGGGTACAAAATAATACAAATTTAGTTTGGGTACAGTGTAGCATAACCGCGTAATTGTCATTCAAAGTGCAACGGCGCTGAAAGCTAAAAATTGGTCTGGGCGGGAAGGTGTATAAGTGCCCTGTATGGAAGTGGTTAAAATACTTAGCTTTCAGTGTTTTTACCTCTAATTTATTTTAAGTTGATGACAGGGTCTCTGAGCAAGCCAGCTATCCATTCCTCCTCTATATTTGTGAATTTTCTATTCCTTTGCAGTCAGACTTGTTTGTGACCATATGGAAGAAGCCTAACAGCTGTGTATTAGAGACAAGACTTGCCGCACAGAGGAGTGATCACAGTCCCCCTCAATTCTTCCTGTCATGTGGGTGTGCGATACCCAGAACTTAGGTTTTGTAACTGTGTGTGGGAAGCTTCAAGGAACCTGGAAGACAAAACTGTCCAGATAGGAGACAAGATTAATGAAGCACAGAGGAATTACAATTGTTTGCCCACAATGATCATTAATCACTTAAAGCAGGGGTCTCCAGACTTTCTAAATAAAGGGCCGGTTTATTATCATTCAGACTTTAGGGGGCCCGACTGTGGCCAGTGGGCAGTGCCAATCCTGACCTCCCTGGGGTCCTAAGCAAAATTCTGATAAGGGGCCCTCTACGGCGGCGGAAAATGGGCGTGGTTTACGTGAAATAGTGGGCATGGCTTACATGGGCGTGGCTCGTAGGGGGTGTGGTTAGAGTCTGAGATGAATGTGGGATGGAGGGAGAAAGAAAGAGGGAGAGAAAGAAGGAGGAATGGAGGGACAGCAGGCACAGATCCTACACCACAATAGAAATATGTGTATTCTAGAAAGTTTAACAAATCAGCAGATAAAGATCCTCCAAACACCTGGTGTTAGCGCTTCAGTCATCCCGGCACCATGGTTGTTATGGTGTCAGGATGATTGAAGTGCATTATTTCTATTACATTGTATTATAGAATAAAATTATTCAACTCACCATAATGCAGAATCAGTGGAAGCCCGGAGTCCCTCCTTACATCAGGTGTCCCCAGCGGAGCCCCTCCTTACATCAGGCATTCCCAGCGGAGCCCCTCCTTACATCAGGTGTCCCCAGTGGAGCCCCTCCTTACATCAGGTGTCCCCAGCGGAGCCCCTCCTTACATCAGGTGTCCCCAGCGGAGCCCCTCCTTACATCAGGCGTCCCCAGCGGAGCCCCCCCTTACATCAGGTGTCCCCAGTGGAGCCCCTCCTTACATCAGGCATTCCCAGCGGAGTCCCCCCTTACACCAGGTATGATCCCCCAGCAGCAGAGACTCTCTCCGTCGCCATTACAGTACAGAGTGGACAGTGGAGGAGCCAGCCGGGTGGCTGCCAATAGGTATTGAGCTGCGGCACCACCCACCCCCGCCCCTTCCCACAGAATTTCACAGACAAGAGGGCCTCCTCTTGTTTGGTCTTCAAGAAAATGGCGGTCGGCGGAGACATTGTAATGGCGGCAGAGACATTGTCTCCGCCCGGCCGTTGACCTCTATTGGCAGGGACGGTCTTCAAGAAAATTGCGGTCCACGGAGACATTGTCTCCGCCCGGCCGTGGACTCTAGCGGTGGCGGGGGCCTTGAGTAATTTTGTGGGGCCCTACGCAGCTTGCGTAGCAAGCGTATAGGGTGGATTGGCCCTGGCTGTATATATGTAGCTCTACTTTACGTTTGAAACAAGGAGGTAGAAACATAGGGTCAGATCCTGAAACGAATTACGCCAGCGTATCTATGGATACGCCGCGTAATTTCAAAGTTCCCCCGTCGTATCTCTGTTTTGTATCCACAAAACAAGATACGACGGAATCTGGGCTCGTCTTAGTACGCCGTCGGATCGTAGGTGCATATTTTACGCTGGCCGCTAGGTGGCGTTTCCGTCGAATTCCGCGTTGAGTATGCAAATTAGCTAGATACGGCGATCCACGAACGTACGTCCGGCCGTCGCATTTTTTTACGTCGTTTGCGTTCGGCTTTTTCCGGCGTATAGTTACCCCTGCTATATGAGGCGTATCCTATGTTAAGTATGGCCGTCGTTCCTGCGTCGAATTTTGAAAATGTTACGTCGTTTGCGTAAGTCGTTCGCGAATAGAATGACGTCACCGTCGTAAGCATTGGCTTGTTCCGGTTTAATTTCGAGCATGCGCACTGGGATACCCCCACGGACGGCGCATGCGCCGTTAAAAAAAACGTCATTTACGTTGGGTCACAACGTATTAACATAAAACACGCCCCCATCACATACATTTGAATTGCGCGGCCTTACGCCGCCTAAATTACACTTTTGAGGATACAAAAAAAAAAGTAAGTTACGGCGGCGTAGTGTATCTGAGATACACTACGCCGGACGGAGAGAAGCGCCGCGCTTCGTGGATCTGGCCCATATTCTGCTTTTTAACTGTCATTGGGTAGAATAGTTTAACTGTCATTGTGACCTCAACAATTCATGATGAAAATCTTCCATGGACCTGCTGTAAAAATGCAGCAACTCTGCTCCAGAGAAATGAAAAAGGCAATTAATAAGATAAAGAGAGCAGGACAGTAAGCACTCATCGCCGGCGGCCTTTCTGGACGATGCGAGAAGCACATCGCTAATGCACGGCAACAACATTGGAGAACTACTTAAAGATAATTCCACCGGCATTCAGGAATGTCACATGGGCTACAATCCTTCTGGGATTCCGGTGACCTTGGACAAGCTAATTTATTTCTCTCTGCATGCAGCACAACAATTAGATTAGTGGTGAGGACTTGTGGTGCTGGGGCTTTGTAGACTACTGTATACCCTGTAGAGCTCTTATCAGGAAACATATTTGTTCTACGCATGGAGGACACAAGTGTCTTTCTGTAAGAATGTCTTTCTTTTTTTCACGCCTAAATCATTAACATGGGAAGCTTTCAATTGCAAAGAAACAATATTTTCCCTGGAATGACTGTTGGGTCAATACTTCTATTGACCTTGTTCAATTTTCAGGGTTATCAGTGGAAGAAATCATTATCTTGTCTGCACTTCAATTCATAGATACAAATCAATAGAGAGAAAGATAAAAGGATGAGTGACGCTAGAAGAGAAGAAAATAAGAGAAAGAGAGATAATAGATGGATAGATCATAAGACAAATAAGAGAAGAATAGATAATGGATAACAAGACAGAAAAGAATAAATAAAGACATAGATAATAGTAGAAAGATAGATAGACAGATAGAGAATTAATAGATCAATAGATCAGAATAGGTGCTGGAACTGCACCATTATTTAGTAATTTGTATGGAATAACAAGAAAAGCAGTAAAAAGGATTCCCCCCAGCCAGCAGCAATTATACCCCCTAGCAACAATAGACCCCCAGCAACAATATATCCCACCCCAGTAACAATAGATCTCCCAGGAACCATAGACCTCCCTAGCAACAATAGATCCCCCAGCAACATTAGACCCCCCAGCAACGATAGACCCTCCCAGCAACAATATCTCCACTAGCCACAATAGACCCCCCCAGCAACAATATATCCCTCCCAATAACAATAGATCCCCCAGCAGCAATAGATCTCCCCAGCAACATTAGACCCCCCTCCAGCAACATTAGACCCTCCCCCGGCAGCAATATACCCCCTGCAACAATAGACCCTCCCAACTAAAATAGCTCCGCTAGCAACAATAGACCCCCCCAGCAACAATATATCCCTCCCAGTAACAATAGATCCCTCCGCAACAATAGATCTCCCCGGCAATAATATATCCCTCCCAGTAACAATAGATCCCCCAGCAACAATAGATCTCTCCAGCAACAATATCCCCCTAGAAACAATATATCCCTCCCAGTAACAATAACCCCCCTGAAACAATAGACCCTCCCAGCATAAATAGCTCCCCCAGCAACAATATATCACTCCCAGTAACAATAGATCCACCAGCAACAATAGACCTCACAGCAATACTAAATCCCCCAGCAACATTAGACCCCTAGCAACAATATATCCCTCCCAGTAACAATAACCCCCCTGAAACAATAGATCCTCCCAGCATAAATAGATCCCCTAGCAACAATAGACCCCCCAGCAAGAATATATCCATCCCAGTAACAATAACCCCCCCCCCCAAGAACAATATATCTCTCCCAGTAAAAATAGATGTCCCAGCAACAATGGATCCCCCAGCAACAATATATCCCCTCAGTAACAATAGATCCCCTAGCAACAATAGATCCCCTAGCAACAACAGATCCATCCCCTTGCAACATTAGATTCTCCCATCAACAATAGGCCCCCTGAAACAAAATACAACCCCAGCAATAATAGACCCCCGGCAGCAACAACAGATTTTCCAGTAGCCAGCATCAATAGGTTATTTAGCTGCCAGGAACAATAGACCTCGCCCTCAACAGTAGATTCCTTTCAACAACATAAGCCCCCCAGCAACAATAGATTTCCTACCAGCAATAATAGACCCCCCGCGCAACAATAGATCGTCTAGCAACAATAGATCCCCTAGCAACAATAGATCCATCCCCCTGCAACAATAGATTCTCCCATCAACAATAGACCCCTGAAACAAAATACAACCCCAGCAATAATAGACCCCCGGCAGCAACAACAGATCTTCCAGTAGCCAGCATCAATAGGTTCTCTAGCTGCCAGGAACAATAGACCTCACCCTCAACAGTAGATTCCTTTCAGCAACATAAGCCCCCCAGCAACAATAGATTTCCTACCAGCAACAATAGACCCCCCAGCAACAATAGACCGCCATGCAAAAATAGACCCCCGTCAGCAACAACAGATCCCCACCACACCCCAGCACCCATTCAGTGCTGGAGATGCCGGAACGGCATTCTCCCACATTCTTGCTGAAAAATAGCGATAGATAGATAGATAGATAGATAGATAGATAGATAGATAGATAGATAGATAGATAGATAGATAGATAGACAGATAGACAGATAGATATAGATAGATAGATAGATAGATAGATAGATAGATAGATAGATAGATAGATAGATAGATAGATAGATAGAGGGATAGATAGATAGATAGATAGATAGATAGATAGATAGATAGATAGATAGATAGATAGATAGATAGATAGATAGATAGATAGATAGATAGAGGGATAGATAGATAGAGGGATAGATAGATAGATAGATAGATAGATAGATAGATAGATAGATAGATAGATAGATAGATAGATAGATAGATAGATAGATAGATAGATAGATAGATAGATAGATAGATAGAGGGATAGATAGATAGAGGGATAGATAGATAGATAGATAGATAGATAGATAGATAGATAGATAGATAGATAGATAGATAGATAGATAGATAGATAGATAGACAGATAGATAGATAGATAGATAGATAGATAGAGGGATAGATAGATAGAGGGATAGATAGATAGATAGATAGATAGATAGATAGATAGATAGATAGATAGATAGATAGATAGATAGATAGATAGATAGATAGATAGATAGATAGATAGATAGATAGAATGCTCTTCAGAAGAAAATGTTCATTTAGTGTTTAGAAATTTCCTTCTATTGTTTTATAATTTCATGAAAATATGAAATATGCCCTAAAATAACAATAGAAGATTTTCAAAGCTGACACAACTATAGACACTGACAAGTCCTTTTACTGGCACCGAGCATGCTTGCTTACAATGCCTATCTCTAATGAGTTGTCATCCATAAGTTGCTTTGTTGCAGCGACAATGTAACACAAATTTTCCTTTAAAAAATCCCATTCCTATTAGCGCATTTTAAATTGCATAACTGTTAGAGGATCAAACAGCTCCGGGCGACTGAGACAACATATGCCTGTGACCTGTAGGTTACACGTCCCTAGAATAGCTTCTGGGAGATTTTTTAATGGCAAATTATTTACTGGCATTACAGTATTGGAAGAATTGATATTTCTTACCACTAGAGGGAGACATTGGCTGCCCATCATGAACTATCACACTGAAGGGAGGGCATCAAAGTAAATTCAGATTTCTTTTCTATCTTGTTATCCATTATCTATGCTTATCTTATGTATCTTATGATCTATATATCCGTTTATCTGTGAAAAGGCAGAGGAAGGAGGGCCAAACTTTCACGGCAAGGTCTCCGAAAAGTGGGAATGGGTACTTGTCAAAAACAGGTACCTGCCCCCCCCCCCCCCTAAAGGTGCCTTATGTGGCAGATGAGGGGAGGAAGAGGCAAGCAAAGCTTTACCTTTTGGGTGGAGCTCCCCTTTAAGATTAGTTAACTCTTCTAAACATATATTTTCTCAAAGCAGAAAGCCTAAAGCAGTGGTCTCCAAACTGTGGCCCGGGGGCCAGATGCGGCCCTTTGCTTGCTTCTATCCGGCCCTCGGGACACTGTTCCGCCAACTGACAATGATGAGGCACCAGTCCCCCCACTGACACCATCAATGGGGCAAAATTCCTCCTACTAAGACCAATGATGGGCACTATTCCTCCCACTGACACCATCAATGGGGCACTGCTTCCCCTACTAAGACCAATTATGGGGCACTATTCCTCCTACTGACACCATCAATGGGGCACTGCTTCCCCTACTAAGACCAATTATGGGGCACTATTTCTCCCACTGACACCATCAATGGGGCACTGCTTCCCCTACTAAGACCAATTATGGGGCACTATTTCTCCCACTGACACCATCAATGGGGCACTGCTTCCCCTACTAAGACCAATTATGGGGCACTATTGCTCCCACTGACACCATCAATGGGGCACTGCTTCCCCTACTAAGACCAATTATGGGGCACTATTGCTCCCACTGACACCATCAATGGGGCACTGTTTCTCCTACTAAGACCAATAATGGGGCATCATTCCTCCCACTGACACCATCGATGGAGCACCATTCCTTCTGTTAAAACCAATAACGGGACAATGTTTACTCCCCCATGTTCTACTCACATTGGCCAAATTTCGGCCCCCTGAAGCCCAAAGGACAGTAAACTGGCCCTTTGTTTAAAAGGTTTGGAAACCCCTGCCCTAGAGAATGAAATGGTGGTAGTTTTTGTTTTGTCTCATGATATTAGCTCACGTTTGCCAAACTCAAATTTTCAGTAAAAAATGTACTAACGTAAATTTTATTGCACACAAACACAATATATTATCAATTTTTTGGAGTAAAATATATATTAAAAACAAGTAAATAGATACCAAGCATGTCAAGTCTTAAAATGCACCCAAAAAATGGTGACACACTTCTGTACCCAAAAATTGTCCATATAAGACACGCCCTTTACAGGTTAGCAGTTTAGGTTTAAACACAGTCCCGCTCTCCTCTATTGGGAAATGGTGTGGTAATAGGGTTGCCACCTGGGCTCATCCCTTTAACCACTTAAGGACCCCTTCACGCCGATATACGTCGGCAGAATGGCACGGCTGGCCACAATCACGCTCCTGTACATGTACCATGGGGTCGCGAGCGCGCCGCCGGCGGAGCGCGCGCGACCCGGTCTGAAGTTCTGTGACCCCGCCCGTGGGATCCGCGGGCCTGATCGCCGCTGGTGTCCCACGATCGGTCACAGGAGCTGAAGAACGGGGAGAGCTGTGTGTAATCACACCTTCCCTGTTCTTCACCGTGGCAGTGTCATTGATCGTCTGTTCCCTGTTATAGGGAAAGACGATCAATGACGTCACACGTCCAGCCCCGCCCCCCTACAGTTAGAAACTGTTAGGTCACACATAACCCAGACAGTGTCCCCTAGTGGTTAACTCCTAAACTGCAATTGTCATTTTCACAGTAAACAGTGCATTTGTATAGCACTTTTTGCTGTGAAAATGACAATGGTCCCAAATATGTGTCAAAATTGCCCAATGTGTCCGCCATAATGTCGCAGTCATGAAAAAAATCGCTGATCGCCGCCATTAGTAGTAAAAAAAAAATATATTAATAAAAATGCAATAAAACTATCCCCTATTTTGTAAACAGTATAAATTTAGCGCAAACCAGCGATAAACGCTTATTTTACCAAAAATATGTAGAAGAATATGTATCGGCCTAAACTGAGGAAAAAAATATTTTTTTTATATATTTTTGGGGGATATTAATTATAGCAAAAAGTAAAAAATATAGATTTTTTTTTCAAAATTGTCGCTCTATTTTTGTTTATAGAGCAAAAAATAAAAACCGTAGAGATGATCAAATACCACTAAAAGAAAGCTCTCTTTGTGGGGAAAAAAGGACGCCAATTTTGTTTGGGAGCCGCATCGCACGACCGCGCAATTGTCAGTTAAATCGACGCAGTGCCAAATTGCAAAAAGGGGCAAGGTCCTTAACCTGCATAATGGTCCGGGTCTTGGTGGCTAAAACACATAAATGTACATATTATTACACAGGTTCTGTGGCTGCCTAAGGTGGTAATTAAGCTCACTTGGTGCTTTATCTGCATTTAATTAGCCACAGAACCTGTGTAATTCATATGTGTTTCGAGTTTAAAGGGGTGAGGAGGCAACCCTACGTGGAAATCCGATCTGCCAGACGAATGGAAAATAAGACCACCATCCGTCTGGATTTTGCAGGCAGGATCGGATCAGATGACAGCAGACATGTGTCCGCTGACATCCACCACTCCATAGGGGAGACTGGAGGGTCCGATCAGGTTAGGGTTGCCACGTCATCCCTTTAAAATTGAACACATATCAATTACACAGGTTCTGTGGCTGATTAAAGAGGAAGTAAACCCTCTTAAAAAAAAAATGCTTGGCAAAGGTATAATGAGCTAGTGTGACTAGCATACTAGCTCATTATAAATTACTTACCTTAGATCGAAGCCCCCGAAGCCGTCCTTGTCTCCCCCTCTGGCCGCAGACATCTCTCCCGGAGGTTACTTCCGGGTATCGCGGCTCCGGCGCAGTGATTGGCCGGAGGCCGCTATGACGTCACTCTGCGCATGCGCACGGTAACGGCACACGCTAGGGAAGAAATGGCATGGAGTTTCGTTTCTTCCCAGCACATGCGCCGTTTGTATTCTCGGCGGACTACAAGTGAAATATCTCCTAAACGGCGCACGTTTAGGAGATATTTCCACTACCTACAGGTAAGCCTTATTCTAGGAGTACCTATAGGTAAAAGTAAAAAAATAGGGTTTACAGCCACTTTAAGGTGGTAATTAAACTCACTTGGTGCATTATCGGCATTAAATTAGCCTCCGAAGCGGTGTAATTCATATGTGTTCGGGTTTAAAGGGATGAGGTGGCCACTCTAGATCAGGTCCTCTTAAAAACTGACAGGTGGACCTGATTGGACAGCCCATGTGAAAGGACCCTAAAAACTGAAACTTCAGTTGGGCAGTCATGTTTTTTTTTTAACCACTTAACCCCCGGACCATATTGCTGGTCAAAGACCAGGCCACTTTTTGCGATTCGGCACTGAGTCGCTTTATCTGACAATTGCGCGGTCGTGCGATGTGGCTCCCAAACAAAATTGGCGTCCTTTTTTCCCCACAAATAGAGCTTTCTTTTGGTGGTGTTTGATCACCTAGTTTTTGCGCTATAAACAAAAGTAGAGCGACAATTTTGAAAAAAATGAATACCTTTTGCTGTAATAAATATCCCCCAAAAATATATAAAAAAAAACATTTTTTTTCCTCAGTTTAGGCCGATACGTATTCGTCTACATATGTTTCGTAAAAAAAAATCGCAATAAGCGTTTATTGATTGGTTCGCACAAAAGTTATAACGTTTGCAAAATAGGGGGTAGTTTTATGGCATTTTTCTTAATATTTTTTTTTTACTAGTAATGTCGGCGATCAGCGATTTTTATCGGTACTGCAACACTATGGCGGACACTTTGGACACTTTTGACACATTTTTGGGACCATTGGCATTTTTATAGCGATCAGTACTATAAAAATGCCACTGGCAGTAAAGGGGTTAACACTAGGGGGCGAGGAAGGGGTTAATCATGTTCCCTGGGTGTGTTCTAACTGTAGGGGGGGTGGACTCACATGGGGAAATGACTGATCGCTGTTCATACATTGTATGAACAGACATAGGTAATTTCCCCCCCTGACAGGACTGGGAGCTGTGTGTTTACACACACAGCTCCCGGTTCTCGCTCTGTAACGAGCGGTTGCGGGTGCCCGGCGGGTGCACGTCGGCGTCAGGCGCGCCCCTATTGGCTGCTCGGCGAGATGACGTATAGCTACGTGATCTCGCCCAGCAGAGCCGAGCTGCTGCTGTATAACTGTGGCGGCTGGTCGGCAAGCAGTTAATGGTCACTTTTGCATCGTGGCGGAGTTGTCTTTCAGTACAATTATTACAAACTGATAATATGGCAGAGCAGGAGCTCATATCCTGTTTTAAATGAATACACAGCAGCTTGCAGCTCTCCTCTCCTACAGGGTCCACACGGAGCCCCCAGCTCATTTCCTGCGCAATATTGTCTGAGCGCTGCCTCGGGAAGTGAACCCACGGCACATACAGGCAGATTAATCACTCAGACGCTCCTCGGCTCATACCAGGCATTGTCACTTGACACTGTCATGCCACGAGGTTAATCCATCAGCCAGTCACTTCTCAGACACTTTGATAAATCAGCCCATAAAATAACATAGCATGAAATTATATTCTGTCACATGAGACGGAAACATGAACACTGACGGAGGAGGTGAGAGTCGACTGCTACATTTCCCTATTTAATTAAAATGGCCTGGAATTGCGTTATCTCTGAAGATGGACTAAAACGTATCAGCGATAACCTGGACTTGTACTCATAAGGGAGCCTGTGCTGCTGAAAGGATTTAAAATGAAGGTTTGTCTTCTTTGTCGCACCATACATGCATCATATCAGTTAGAATAGTGCTAAAGTGGAGCATTCATTCTGCACATCACAGAATAGATTCCTGACATGTCACGGGACACAGCTAAAGTGTCATTTTTCAAAAAGCCCCTACCTTTCATCCTTTTAAAAATATCCTTGGAGCACCTCCTGGCCATTTAAGGGGTTTTGGATGTCGGGATGAAAGGCGTGGTTTATGATCATGTGACCGCTGTGATTGGCTGTCACGGCGGTCACATTTTCAGAAACCTCCAAAACGCAATCAGCGATCGGGAGCTCTCCGTTAGCCGCTGCTAACTGTGCCGGGGGCCTAGAAAATATGCGGCCAAGGCCCACCCGCCGAGAGGCCGCATATTTGTGTATGGCCAGCACCAAGAGGTTAAAAGAGAAATTCAGTTTTCAATAAAGAAAATTATACTCACCTAGGTAAATGCAGCATCAGTCTAAGACCGTGAAGTGAGCGATCAAACACCGCTGATCGATCAGACCGTGAAGTGAGCGATCAAACACCGCTGATCGATCAGTATTCAGGCTGCAGAGATCTGGTGACTGTCAATCACCGGCTCTCTGCTTTGCCCCTCCAGTGCTCACTGGAGCGCTAGCCTGTGGAGAGGGCAGGAGCAGCTGGCTCAGGCTCTCAGGGGCTCATTGAGAGACTGAGCCAGGCATCAGGGCTTTTCAGTGCCTGGACCTGCTCTGTGACATCAACCGAACTGCACTCCTGTGAAAAGAGTACAGCCAAAAAAGCTTTGGCTATGCTTCTCCTTTCATCTCCAGTTCTATGACTGAGATGGCTTATGCCCCGTACACACGTTTGGAATTTCCGTTGGGATAAACTCAGACGGATTTTTCTGACGGAATTCTGTTCGAGCTGTCTTGCATACACACTGTCACACCAAATTCCGACCGTCCAAAACGCGGTGACGTACAACACTACGACGAGCCGAGACAAATGAAGTTCAATGCTTCCAAGCATGTGTCGACTTGATTCTAAGCATGCGTGTTTTTTTCTCCGTCGGAGTTCCATACAGACGAATGGAATGTTCTCTTTCTAAGTCCATCGGAATTTCCGATGGAAAAACTCAGATGGGGCACACACACCGTCGGAATATCCAATGAAAAAATTCCGTCTGACTTTTTCCATCGGAAATTCCGATCGTGTGTACAAGGCATTAGAAGATGCCATCCGTCTGCTGCAGGCAGGAGAAATAATTTCCTCAGTCTCCTCTCCATGTTTACACATACACTGGTCTCTGAAAAAAGATCTGCGTTGGAGCAGCAGCTGACCTGCATTTAGGAATGTGTGCTGCCATGCCCTTTGCATTGAACACCAACAAGTATCAATTAATGTGCATTACAATGCATGATAATATGCATTTGATTTCAATGGCAAAGTCATCAGCACAAAACACACTATAGCCCCTTTTACAGTGGGGTGGACTCCACTGGCTATCCGCTTGTTTAGCAGTGGGATCTGTCCGCTGATCTCCACTGAGCAGGCAGATGACAGGTCTGTGCCCGCTCCGATTATGCAAAGCAGACACAGACACAGCCCGTTCTCCTCTATGGGCAGCTGAGTGTAAAAGGTCCAGCTGTCCGTTTACACCCGACTCCCTTTGGTCTGATCTGCCCAGACGGGGGGGGGGGGCAGATCCCTCTTCCGTTTGTTTTGGAGGGAGGCGGGTGTAAGCAGACACATGTCCGTTTACATCTGCTGCTCCATAGAGGACAGTGAAGGTCCGGATTGGGTCTGCCTGAAAAACGGACAGGAACGGGCAGAACTTTGAAAGGGGCCATATGTGAACTGATTCCTAATTAAAAGAATTCCTATTTCATTCTCTATTCATATATATTATATTATATAGCTTTATTTAGTCCTTTACTCTTTTCTCTCTTCTACCATAAGCTTTAATTTTTGCTGACTTACGTATTAACTTTTTATTATTTGTTTTGTAACGTCACAGTAAGAAGATTTGTAGATTTCTTTGCTATTCTTTGCAGCAGAATTGTAATTCTAGTGTAAAGATGCACTTTATATCTACAGTACAGTGGGTGTTATGAAAGCAATGCTGGTCAGACAGGGGAAAAAAAACTGTCTCTAAAATAATTAAGACTAATAAGCCAAAACAAGGCATTGTTTGTCCTTCGTAAAATAATATGTTTTATAAGTAATGACAAAATTACCAACAAATCAGTAAGTTAACCACTTGACCTCTGGAAGATTTTACCCCCTTCATTACCAGGCCATTTTTTTGCTATTTAGCACTGCGCTATTTTAACCACTTAAGACCCGGACCAAAATGCAGCTAAAGGACCTTGCCCCTTTTTGCGATTCGGCACTGCGTCGCTTTAACTGACAATTGCGCGGTCGTGCGACGTGTTTTCCAAACAAAATTGGCGTCCTTTTTTCCCCACAAATAGAGCTTTCTTTTGGTGGTATTTGATCACCTCTGCGGTTTTTATTTTTTGCGCTATAAACAAAAATAGAGCGACAATTTTGAAAAAAATTCAATATTTTTTACTTTTTGCTGTAATAAATATCCCCCAAAAATATATAAAAAAAAAAATGTCCTCAGTTTAGGCCGATATGTATTCTTTACCTATTTTTGGTAAAAAAAATCACAATAAGCGTTTATCGATTGGTTTGCGCAAAATGTATAGTGTTTACAAAATAGGGGATAGTTTTATTAGATTTTTTTTTTTTTTACTACTAATGGCGGCGATCAGCAATTTTTTTCATGACTGCGACATTATGGCGGACACTTTGGACAATTTTGACACATTTTTGGGACCGTTGTCATTTTCACAGCAAAAAATGCATTTAAAATGCATTGTTTATTGTGAAAATGACAATTGCAGTTTGGGAGTTAACCACAGGGGGCACTGTAGGGGTTATGTGTGACCTGAAGTGTGTTTTCAACTGTAGGGGGGTGTGGCTGTAGGTGTATGTGCCCAGCCGTGCCATTCTGCCGACGTATATGTGCAGGAGGCGGTCCTAAAGTGGTTAACAGGTAATTGCGCGGTCATGCAGCGATGTACCCAAACTAAACTTTATGTTTTTAATATTTATTTTCACACAAATAGAGCTTTCTTTTAGTGGTATTTGATCACCAATAATCGATTATCGGTTGGTTTGCGCAAAATTTATAGCGTTTACAATATAGGGGATAGTTTTATTGCATTTTTTTTTTTTTTTTTTTTTTACTACTAATGGCGGCGATCAGCGATTTTTTTCGTGACTGCGACATTATGGCGGACACTTCGGACAATTTTGACACATTTTTGGGACCATTGTCATTTTCACAGCAAAAAATGCATTTAAATTGCATTCTTTATTGTGAAAATGACGGCTCTCCCCGTTCTTCAGCTCCGGGGACCGATCGCCGCACTCGAGCGGCGATCGGGTCCGCGGGACCCGCGGTCCCGGTCCCGGAGCTTCGGACCGGGTCGCGGGAGCGCGCCCCGGGCGCGCGCCCGCGACCCACGGCTGAGTACAAGTACAGGACGTATATATACGTACATGTGCCCAGCCGTGCCATTCTGCCGACGTATATGTGCAGGAGGCGGTCCTTAAGTGGTTAAGCAGCGATTTTCGGCCGCTAGGGAGGCGCCTATAACCCCCACTAGTGGCCGAACAAGTGACTAAAAACGGCCATGTTGCTGCACTTCCGAATCGCTTTTCAGGCGCTTTGGAAGCGCTGCCTATTCATTGCAATGGGACAGGGGCATTTTGGGAGCACTATATACGCCGCTCCCAAACTGCCCCAAAGATGCTGCTTGCAGGACTCATTCTAAAGACCCACAAGCACACCGCTCCAGTGTGAAAGCACTCTGGCTTTTACATTCGGGAGACATGGGAGGCAGTTTTCAGGCGCTTTACAGGTCCTTTTTCTAGTGCTAAAATGCCTGAAAACTGCCTCAGTGTAAAAAGGGTTCTAAGGTCAGACTCAGCTGGGGGAGTGTCACACATCTGCACTGAGATCATTGCTTCCACACAGAGAGCATGGGTCCTTCTATGCAGCATGCTGGCAAGGGACAGGCGCTATACTGCGCATGCGCATCGGCGTTCGGCTCCTTTCGCCAATCGTGACGCGGCTTACGCGACGTGGGGGAGCTTGTTTTTGGGCAAAACGTCAATCACAGACATGTTAGGAACGCCCACTCCCGCGGGACTCGCAACCCGGATGCCACGGGTGAATATGCTGTACAAAGGTATGTACAGCATCAAAAAAATAATAATAGCCTTAATCGTATTGTAATGTGGGGGGCCAGTGTAATAAGAAAAAGTAGTTTTTAGGGTGAACCACCCCTTTAAAGGGTCACTAAAGGAAAAAAAAAAAATTGCTGAAATGACTGTTTAGTGAAGGTTTTGCAAAACGAAACTGGATTGGCGCTGAGGGGTTTTAGACACACAGTAATCACACCTCCTTGATTAGTCACCACAGTGAGAAATCTCCCCGTACTGTGGTGATCAGGAAACAGACAACCAGGAAGTGTCCAGAACAGAGAGGAATTACAGCAACATCAAAGCAAAAACAAACAATGAGGACATGAAACCAGGACTGCAGTAAGGTAAAGGAAGCTATTTAGCTAAAAAAAAAATCCTTTAGTGACCCTTTAATGCACCAGGCCAGTTCATTTCCTTTTGTTGGTGATCTGTTGATCTGGGAACCTCTACACGCTACCTGAATTTATTGAAGGCATATTCCCAAACATGCTTGATGGGATTTGAACTTGCCTTGTAAATTTCAGCATGATGGCTTTCAGCAGTCAGAGAAAGCAGAGGTTACACAGCTCAGGTATAGGAAGCAGACCCACTCACTGCACATGTGAGATTCTCCCTGGATTATGGTTGCAGTGTACACCACACTAATAGAATGCTTACAGGCAACTAATGAAATTAGTCAATGCTATCTAGGAATCACTGCAACTGTGCAAGATTCTGAAAGTGCAGAATGTACCCTAATGTAGAGTGACCAGACATCCCCAGTTTCAGGGGACAGTCCCCTGATTGAGGACACTGTCCCCAGACCAAGTCTGTCCCTGGTTTTGTCCCCGGATTGGATTTAATGGGGGGCAGGGGCAATTTTAAAGACAATCAGTGCAGAATTAAAATAGAAAAATTAGAATTACACACCCCCACTCCGCCGAGCCTACTAGCATAGGGGGTTGTATTTTTCCCACTATCTGTGCCCCTTTCTGATGATCATGTGCTGGTCGGAGCGGAGGGAATATTTCTTCAGTTTCGGGGCGCATGCCCATTCATCTCCGCTCGCATGTTCTTCTGCCTTGGCTCAAATCCTGGCCAGCCACCTGCCTATCTCCTTGCCTTCCCTGGTCGGAGTGATCTTCCTCCGCTCCCCATCCAGTAGTAGCCGGGGCCCGAAGAGATATGCCGCGTACACACGGTCATTTTTCGGCATCTGACTTTTTTTAAAATGTCGTTTTTCGGGTTGGAAAAAATTATCGTGTGTGGGCTAAAACGACGTTTTAAAACCGCGCATGCCCAGAAGCGAGTAATGAAACGGGAGCGCTCGTTCTGGTAAAACTACCATTCATAATGGAGTAAGCACATTCATCACGCTGTAACAGACGAAAAAGCGCAAATCGTCTTTTACTAACAAGGAATCAGCTAAAAGCAGCCCAAAGGCGAATAGAACTTCCCCTTCAGAGTGCCGTCGTACGTGTTGTACGTCACCGCGCTTTGTTCAGCATTTTTCAAAAACGATGGTGTGTGGGCAACATCTTTTTTAATGATAAAGTTGGAAAAACGTTGTTTTTTGGACATGCTGAAAAATAACCATGTGTACGCGGCATAAGACTTGAGAGGCTGTGAGGCGGGCGGTGACGGGCAGAGAGTCGCTGATTATTGTTGCCATTACTAGTAAAGAAAAAATATGTCCCCGGATTTCATTTAAAAAATCTTACCCTAATGCCCTTTAAAGTCCCTTATGATGTTTCTTAAAGCGGTTCTCCACCCTAAAGTGGAGTCCCGCTGATCGGAACCCTCCCCCCCTCCGGTGTCACATTTGACACCTTTCAGGGGGAGGGGGGTACAGATACCTGTCTAAAGACAGGTATTTGCACCCACTTCCGGCCACACGTCACGGGCAAAAGACGGGTTTTTCTGACTTCCCGTCTGTCGCCCGTTGTGTGCTGAGAACACTCGGCTCCCAGCACACAGCGTGTGAGCCAATCGGCGGGTGCAGCGCGACTCGCGCATGCGCCGTAGGGAACCGGGTAGTGAAGCCGGAGCGCTTCACTTCCTGGTTCCCTCACTGAGGATGGCGGGGGGAGCAGCAGAGAGACGAGCGATCGCTCATCCTCAGCTGCCGACATCACTGGCGGGTGACCACGTGTCCCGGTTTGCCCGGGATCGTCCCGTAATATACATTTTTGTCCCGTGTCCCGGGAGCCTTCAAACCGGGACAATAGAGAGTCCCGGAATCAACTGCCTGCCACACTCACTGCCGCTGCTGTCGCTGTAATTAAATGATTCTAAATCACTGGTTGCTAGGGAAGCCCCGCTTGGCTTGTAGCAACCAGTGACGTCACCGTGTCCCGCTCTCTGCGCCTCCGACTCCTCCCCCACCTCCTCCTCCTCCAGCGGCCAGCCGCGATTCTTGCTGCAGAGAGAGCAGCAGCGCCAGCGTAACAGGCAGAGAGACAGCACCGTCACAGCAGTGAGTCACTCACCTACCGCGGCACAGACCAAGACATCCTCCTCCTCCCCTTCAGGCCTTGGTTGCTCAGCTGGACTCGATCCGCCGCCCGTCCTGAGTCCCGACCTCCCGCGAGTCCCGACTTCCGCTGCGCCGCGCCGGCCATCCTTGGAGCAGGGGCAGAAAAGGTAGGTGCAGGGGGGGGGGGGGGTTGACCATGCAATGGGGGGAGAGATTATACAGTCCAGATTACAATTTGCAGGGGCAGCAGAGGTGACAGTGAGAAAGGGGGGGGGGGTTGCATGGTGCACCCCCCTTTCTCTGTCACCTCTGCTGCCCCTGCAAATTGTAATCTGGACTGTATAATCTCTCTCTACCCAGTCCTCCGTCAGCCAGTCCCTCTGTCAGCCAGTCCCTCTGTCAGCCAGTCCCTCTGTCACCCAGTCCCTCTGTCACCCAGTCCTTCCGTCACCCAGCTCTCCGTCACCCAGTCCTTCCGTCACCCAGCTCTCCGTCACCCAGCTCTCCGTCACCCAGCTCTCCGTCACCCAGCTCTCCGTCACCCAGCTCTCCGTCACCCAGCTCTCCGTCACCCAGCCCTCCGTCACCCAGCCCTCCGTCACCCAGCTCTCCGTCACCCAGCCCTCCGTCACCCAGCCCTCCGTCACCCAGCTCTCCGTCACCCAGCTCTCCGTCACCCAGCCCTCCGTCACCCAGCTCTCCGTCACCCAGCTCTCCGTCACCCAGCTCTCAGTCACCCAGCTCTCCGTCACCCAGCCCTCCGTCAGGCAGCCCTCCGTCACCCAGCTCTCTGTCACCCAGTCCCTGTCACCCAGCCCTCCGTCACCCAGCCCTCCGTCACCCAGCCCTCCGTCACCCAGTCCCTCCGTCACCCAGCTCTCTGTCACCCAGCTCTCTGTCACCCAGCTCTCTGTCACCCAGCTCTCTGTCACCCAGCTCTCTGTCACCCAGCTCTCTGTCACCCTGTCCCCTGTCACCCTGTCCCCTGTCACCCTGTCCCCCAGTCCTCTGTCCCCCAGTCCTCTGTCACTCAGTCCCCCCTCACCCAGCCCTCTGTCACCCTGTCACCCAGCCCTCTGTCACCCTGTCACCCAGCCTTCTGTCACCCCGCCCTCTGTCACCCCGCCCTCTGTCACCCCGCCCTCTGTCACCCAGCCCTCTGTCACCCAGCCCTCTGTCACCCAGTCCTCTGTCACCCAGTCACCCAGTCCTCTGTCACCCTGTCACCCAGTCCTCTGTCACCCAGTCCTCTGTCACCCTGTCACCCAGCCCTCTGTCACCCGGCCCTCTGTCACCCGGCCCTCTGTCACCCAGTCCTCTGTCACCCAGTCCTCTGTCACCCAGTCCTCTGTCACCCAGTCCTCTGTCACCCTGTCACCCAGTCCTCTGTCACCCGGCCCTCTGTCACCCGGCCCTCTGTCACCCAGCTCTCCATCACCCAGTCCTCCGTCACCCAGCTCTCCGTCACCCAACCCCCTGTCACCCAGCCCTCTGTCACCCTGTCACCCAGCCCTCTGTCACCCTGTCACCCAGTCCCTCTGTCACCCAGTCCCTCTGTCACCCAGTCCCTCTGTCACCCAGTCCTCTGTCACCCAGTCCTCTGTCACCCTGTCACCCAGTCCTCTGTCACCCTGTCACCCAGTCCTCTGTCACCCAGTCCTCTGTCACCCAGCCCTCTGTCACCCTGTCACCCAGCCCTCTGTCACCCTGTCACCCAGCCCTCTGTCACCCAGCCCTCTGTCACCCACACCCAGCCCTCCGCCACCCAGTCCCCCTGTCCCCCTCTGTCACCCAGCCCTCTGTCACCCAGTCCCCTGTCACCCAGCCCTCTGTCACCCAGCCCTCTGTCACCCAGCTCCAGCTCTCTGTCACCCAGCTCTCTGTCACCCAGCCCTCTGTCACCCAGCCCTCTGTCACCCAGCCCTCTGTCACCCAGCCCTCTGTCACCTGTCACCCAGCCCTCTGTCACCCAGCCCTCTGTCACTCAGCCCTCTGTCACTCAGCCCCCTGTCACCCAGTCCCCTGTCACCCAGTCCTCTGTCACCCAGCCCTCTGTCACCCAGCCCTCTGTCACCCAGCTCCAGATCTCTGTCACCCAGCTCTCTGTCACCCAGCCCTCTGTCACCCAGCCCTCTGTCACCTGTCACCCAGCCCTCTGTCACCCAGCCCTCTGTCACCCAGCCCTCTGTCACCCAGCCCTCTGTCACTCAGCCCTCTGTCACTCAGCCCTCTGTCACCCAGTCCCCTGTCACCCAGCCCTCTGTCACCCAGCCCTCTGTCACACAGCCCTCTGTCACCCAGCCCTCTGTCACCCAGCCCCCTGTCACCCAGCCCCCTGTCACCCAGCCCCCTTTCACCCAGTCCCCTTTCACCCTGTCCTCCGTCACCCAGCCCTCCGTCACCCAGCCCTCCGTCACCCAGTCCCCTGTCACCCAGTCCCCTGTCACCCAGTCCCCTGTCACCCAGTCCCCTGTCACCCAGTCCCCTGTCACCCAGTCCTCTGTCACTCTGTCACCCAGCCCTCTGTCACCCAGCCCTCTGTCACCCAGTCCCCTGTCACCCAGCCCTCTGTCACGGGCCCGCTGATTTCAGGATACGCCCCTGCCCCCAAAACTGGCAAAAAAATATGTAAAAAAACGTATTTTTTTTTTGGGGGGGGGGGTGTCCCTGAATGGCAGTTTGGAAATGTGGTCACCCTAACTCCAGGACAGGTAAGTGTCCTAATATTAAAAGTCAACAGCTGCAGTATTTGTAGCTGCTGGCTTTTAATATTTTTTTCCCATGGCACATCCGCTTTAATACTTTATATTGGCTTGGGCTGTAGGGAAAGACTTGTGGGTGACTTTCACATAGCAGAAGGACATTGCCTAAATCTTCCACCTTCCAGTCCAGTGAAAGTCCCTGGAGGAGGAGGCACATATTCAGTGCGGCACTGGGGAAAACTGAAGAATCATTCCAGTATTTTTCTGTAAGCAAGGTGGCGTGATGGAGAATACAGGAGGAGATGTGCACAGAGCCATCAGGTGCATCGAAGCAGAAGGTGAACATGCACAGCCAGCAGTTCCCCCCAGCGCGCTCCTTAATAAAGGACGCAGTTTACAGTAAGAACAGCCACTGTTACCGGACAAGATTCATATGTACCAAAATTCACTCTGTCACATAACTGCATTCCACTTAGATATAGATAGCTATTGTATGTACTGCTGAGATAGACTGGGGAATAATGAAAGAGACAGGGAGGGAGAGAGAAAAGGAAGAGAGAGATAGAGGGAGGGAGGAAGAAAGGGAGAGAGAGGGAGAGAAGGAGGAGGAGTAAGATAGAGGGAGGAAGGAAGAAAGAAGGAGGGGAGGAGAGAGCTAGAGGGAAGAGAAAAGAGAAAGAGAAGGACAAGGAGAGATCTAGAGGGAGGGAGGAAGAAAGGGAGAGGGAGGGGGTAGAGAAAGAAGGAGAAGGAGAGATAGAGGGAGGAAGGAATGGAGAGATTTTTGGAGAGAGAAGGAGGAGGAGAGAGATAGAAGATGCCTACCCAATATGAATACAGAGACCTAAGTGAACAGGTTAACAGAAAGTAAACACCTGACACTATATTGTATGTGTCAGATCTCCCCCTTCTGCCTCCTTAGTGCACAGGCCAGCAATCCTGTACAATATTGAAACAATATAAACAATACTATATTTAGTAGGATAGCTCCCTGTAGCAGTTCAATGCAATTTGAGCAGAAGAAAAAGTTATAAAAAAGGTGAAGAAGGGGTGTTTATTGAAATCCAGACGTCTTCTTCAGGTAGCCTCTTTCTTTAGTTGTACAGTGAGCCAAAAGAACAAGATGTGACAAACTTAGCAAAGATGTGATTTATCCTGATAATGGTATTGCTTTCTTCTTTCTTATAATCCTAAAGATGTCATCTGATGTGGCTGCTGGAAACAGTACTGTGTACTGAACATAGGCATCTACTGGCTGTACCTGTTTAACAGAGAGTTTAACTTCCGTGGAACTACAAGTACCACCAGCCTACCTGTATTAGGGTGCCCACGTGTCAAGGATTGCCCGGGACTGTCCCGCAATTGACATGTCTGTCCCAGGTCCCGGGCACCTTCATTCCGGGACAATACAATGCCACCCCCTACTAACTAATAACTACATTTCCAGAACTGGTTGCTAGTGCCAGCGCTGCCTGGCATCTTGCAACCAGTGACAATTTGCACTCAGACAGTGAGGCCCGGGAGCGCGGCCTGCGCCTAGTGCAGCACTGCTGTCCCCACCCACCTCGGCACCTCCTCCTTCTATGGCACCCAGCGGCAAGCAGCAGGGACTGGTGTGATCTACACTCTCCAGATTGTGACGCCACTTCTTTCCTTCTACACACGTGGCTCATGCAGAGGGAGTGACAGCAGCACTGCATCTGGTGGCAGGCAATGGGTGGCAAGCCGCACTGCATCTGGTGGCAAGTGGCACAATCACCTGACAAATAACCCACCGCCAAATTCCCCATCAACCAAGAGACTACATTTCCCCCGCCCCCACTTATCTTTTTTTGGGGAGGGTGAGAGAGGGGTGTGTCCCTGAATGGCAGTTTGGAAATGTGGTCACCCTAATCTGTATGTGTTTTGTACAGCAGTAATATTCATCTTAACTATGTCAAGGGCTACTGTATGCCTGCTTACCACTCCAAATATCAGATGGATAGATCACAATGCAGATGATGGGAAGACTCCAGCCGGAACACTCTCTGTGTCTTTGCTCTGTAAAATGGTGGCCGCCGGTCCACTGCACTTTCCATTCTAGAGAGGAGCTTTAATATATAAAAGTGGTCACCAAACCATTCATTTCAATTTTCCCATAAGATTATATGTGCATTTGGTATATGTTTATGCATGTTATTTACCTGTAAAATTCTGGTGCATGTAAAGTGGTGCATGGCAATTTTTGTTTTATAGTCTAAACTTGACATATATTTTGCATTTAAATAACATTTCTATCTAAAGTGTTAGTAAACTCTGTACTACCACTTTAACCTACAGGTAAGCCTATAATAAGGCTTACCTGTAGGTATAAAGAATATCTCCTAAACCTGATTCCCCCCGCAATACGCCGCTGACTGCAGCAGAGCATGCGCATCGGGGATCCTTGGCTAAAGGGCCTGGCAGCCGCCGGACCTTGCCGGAGAGGAGTCTCCCGCGCGCATGCGTGGGAGTGACGACATCGCCGTTCCAGCCAATCACACAATCACAGCGCTGGAGCGGCGATACCCGGAAGACACACCGAAGAAAGATGACATCTCCCTCACCGTGGACCAGGTAAGATTCCTCTCATCTCGTTCTAAGGTAAGTATTTCATAATCAGCTAGTATGCGGTGCATACTAGCTGATTATGGCTTTTGCTTTTCAGGTTTAAAAAAAAAAATGACAGCGGGTATACAACCGCTTTAAAGTATGTAAAGACCCCCTTTACATCATATTCCACAAAGTTCCCCTTTTACATCTGAACTCGCAGAGTTTCCTTACATCTGAGTCTGCAGAGTCCCCCCTTACAATGTAAGTGAGAACTCTGGGGACTCTAACATAAGGGATGCTCTGGGAACCCTGATTTAAGGGGGATACTGAGAATTTTGATGTACAGAGAAGACTCTGATGTAAAGGGGAACACTATGGCCTCTGGTGTAAGGGGGAACTCTGATGTAAGGGGTGCTCTGAGAACCCTTATTTACCTTAGTGTACTCACTCATACACAGGAGAGAGAAGGGGGGAGACTTCAGTCACAGACAGGGACGTATGGTGAGCTGCTGGTCTTCAAATTTCCCACCCCAACTTTCCTTTTCTGAGCCACAGCACCAGGGATTGGAGTGTGGGCAGACATAGAGGGGTAGGGGCAGGTAAAAGAGGTGCAGATCAAGCCCTCTCTCCTCTCCCATGTGTGTGAGAATTGTTAGTGCGGGATTTGGGCAGTGTGGAAGAGTGTAACGCACACTCTCGGCTTACACAACTGCAATCTGCAACCCTGCTGGAAAGCCATAGTCTGGTCTTAAAAATGAATTCGGGTTTCAGGCAGTCTAAAACAAGAACGCATGATTCCAAACCCGAACTGTCCGGGTGAATCCCGGGCAAGTGGCAACCCTAGCTGCCATCTTGGATGTGATGTCAGCAGCTCCAGCAGACTCAGGTGACACTATAGTATTTTCCTTCACTCCTTCCCAGCGGCTACTACATACAAAGTTATGCTGGGAGGTGAGGTGAGGGGGAGAGGAGCTGGGTCAGCATGAACAGTAATTGGACACTTCGAGAAGGGGAGAGGGCTATGATGGGGAAGGAGAGGGCTGTGTAGGGAATTGACTCTTCCTGCTGTGTCAATTCTCTAGCAGGTTCAGAAGCACATTGTGAGCCAATAAAAATGATTGTTGATGGAAAGTAAGCATTTAAAATACTATTTTTTTCTGTGCTTTTAACTGCAATTTATTTAAGTTGGGGACAGGGGGGCAGATTCTCAGAAAAGCTACGACGGTGTATCTCAGGAAACACTGTCGTATCTCTGTTTCTGAGCCCGGGTATCTATGCGAGCAGGCCCGGACTGGCCATAGGGCATACCGGGCATATGCCCGGTGGGCCGCGGCGGCCCGCGGGCCGGTAGTGGCCCGCGAATGGCCCTTGGCGGCCCGCGGGCCGATCGCGGCCCGTGAACGGCCCTCGGTGGCCCGCGAACGGCCCTAGGCGGCCCGCATGTCACTTCTACCCAGAGGTGTACCAAGGCCCTTGGGGCGGACTGGGCTGGGTTGCAAGAATGCATTTGCCCCCTGGGCTGCTCTAATGTCCTGCAAAAAGGCCACTGAGCTGGCCGAGTGCGCCACCTGCCACAAGTTGTGGATTGTCCACTGGCCACGTCACCTGCCATGTCACCTGGCCACGTCACCTGCCACAAGTTGTGGATTGTCCACTTGCCATGTCACCTGGCCACGTCACCTGCCACGTCACCTGGCCACGTCACCTGCCACATCACCTGGCCACGTCACCTGCCACAAGTTGTGGAATGTCCACTGGCCACGTCACCTGCCACGTTAACTGGCCACGTCACCTGCCACAAGTTGTGGATTGTCCACTTGCCACGTCACCTGACCACGACACCTGCCACAAGTTGTGGATTGTCCACTTGCCACATCACCTGCCACAAGTGGATTATGCACTTGCCAAATCACCTGGCCACGTCACCTGCCACAAATTGTGGATTGTCCACTGGCCACGTCACCTGGCCACGTCACCTGCCATGTCACCTGGCCATGTTACCTGCCACAAGTTGTGGATTGTCCACTTGCCATGTCACCTGGCCACGTCACCTGGCCACATCACCTGCCACGTCACCTGGCCACGTCACCTGCCACAAGTTGTGGATTGTCCACTGGCCACGTCACCTGCCACGTCAACTGGCCATGTCAATTGCCACAAGTTGTGGATTGTCCACTGGCCACGTGACCTGGCCACGTCACCTGCCACATCACCTGGCCACGTCACTTACCACAAGTTGTGGATTGTCCACTTGCCACGTCACCTGCTTCAAGTTGTGTATTGTCCACTTGCCATGTCATCTGCCATGTCACCTGGCCACGCCACCTGCCACAAGTTGTGGATTGTCCACTGGCCACGTCACCTGGCCACGTCACCTGCCACAAGTTGTGGATTGTCCACTGGCCACGTCACCTGGCCACGTCACCTGCCACATCACCTGGCCACGTCACCTGCCACAAGTTGTGGAATGTCCACTGGCCACGTCACCTGCCACGTCAACTGGCCACGTCACCTGCCACAAGTTGTGGATTGTCCACTTGCCACGTCACCTGCCTCAAGTTGTGTATTGTCCACTTGCCACGTCATCTGCCATGTCACCTGGCCACGCCACCTGCCACAAGTTGTGGATTGTCCACTGGCCACGTCACCTGGCCACGTCACCTGCCACAAGTTGTGGATTGTCCACTTGCCATGTCACCTGGCCACGTCACCTGCCACATCACCTGGCCACGTCACCTGCCACAAGTTGTGGAATGTCCACTGGCCACGTCACCTGCCACGTCAACTGGCCATGTCACCTGCCACAAGTTGTGGATTGTCCACTTGCCACGTCACCTGCCTCAAGTTGTGTATTGTCCACTTGCCACGTCATCTGCCATGTCACTTGGCCACGCCACCTGCCTCAAGTGGTGGATTGTCCACTGGCCACGTCACCTGGCCACGTCACCTGCCACAAGTTGTGGATTGTCCACTTGCCATGTCACCTGGCCATGTCACCTTCCACGTCACCTGCCACATCACCTGGCCACGTCACCTGCCACGTCAACTGGCCATGTCACCTGCCACAAGTTGTGGATTGTCCACTTGCCACGTCATCTGACCACGACACCTGCCACAAGTTGTGGATTGTCCACTTGTCACGTCACCTGCCACAAGTGGATTATCCACTTGCCAAATCACCTGGCCACGTCACCTGCCACAAGTTGTGGATTGTCCACTGGCCACGTCACCTGGCCACGTCACCTGCCACAAGTTGTGGATTGTCCACTTGCAATGTCACCTGCCACATCACCTGGCCACGTCACCTGCCACATCACCTGGCCACGTCACCTGCCATGTCAACTGGCCATGTCACCTGCCACAAGTTGTGGATTGTCCACTTGCCACGTCACCTGACCATGACACCTGCCACAAGTTGTGGATTGTCCACTTGTCATGTCACCTGCCACAAGTGGATTATCCACTTGCCAAATCACCTGGCCACGTCACCTGCCACGTCACCTGGCCACGTCACCTGCCACATCACCTGGCCACGTCACCTGCCACAAGTTGTGGAATGTCCACTGGCCACGTTACCTGCCACGTCAACTGGCCACGTCACCTGCCACAAGTTGTGGATTGTCCACTTGCCACGTCACCTGCCTCAAGTTGTGTATTGTCCACTTGCCACGTCATCTGCCATGTCACCTGGCCACGCCACCTGCCACAAGTTGTGGATTGTCCACTGGCCACGTCACCTGGCCACGTCACCTGCCACAAGTTGTGGATTGTCCACAATGCAATGCAAACAATTACATTTTTAATGTTTTTTTTATGGTTTTTCATAATTTGCCATAATTTTTAAGATTTCTAATGTAAAAAAATAGGTCACCTTTAAAAACGCCTATAAACGAAATCGCGGCAAAACGCCGGTACCACGTTTTGCCGCGTTTAGCAGCGATTTGCCGCGATTTGCGTCTGAAACGCGAAAACTTTTGCGTCTGAACCCAAAATTTTCCTTCTGAAAAAAACGAGCCTAAACCCAACTGCTTTAAAACGCAAAAAAAAAACGAATGTGTGCATGGACACATAGGATAACATTAAATGTGTTCAGGGGCAGTTGAAAAAAATGCCCAAATGGCCTGCTGGCCTGCATTTGATGGGACAAAGTGGCTGCATTTGATGGGACAAAGTGGCTGCATTTGATGGGGCACAGTGGCTGCATTTGATGGGACACAGTGGCTGCATTTGATGGGGCACAGTGGCTGCATTTGATGGGGCACAGTGGCTGCATTTGATGGGGCACAACGGCTGCATTTGATGGGACAAAGTGGCTGCATTTGATTAGCACAGTGCCTGCATTTAATGGGGCACAGTGGCTGCATATAATGGGGCACAGTGGCTGCATTTGATGGGGCACAGTGGCTGCATTTGATGGGGCACAGTGGCTGCATATAATGGGGCACAGTGGCTGCATTTGATGTTTTTGTTCAGTTCGATTGCTTCCACTCACAGATACTCCACTGAAAAGTTATCAATTCTCATTTCACTTTTCAGAGGCATTTGACAGACAGTAAGGAGGTGATGCCTAATTTCCTCCCTGCCTGTTTTAACCTCAGCCAGTCCCTCCAGATATTTCACTTTGTACTCCACCTTATTTTCATTACTCTTTATAGGTATTAGATGTTCTCTCACCTTATTCTTTGCACATCTAATACATAATGAGAGTTCTGGAAATAAGGTGGAGTTCAAAGTGAATTTCTAAACCTAAGTTGAGAACCCCTTTCAGAAGATTTGAGGATAATATTAAACTCAGAGACTGGTGGACTTAGGCCATCATAAATAGATTGAAATTCTGCCAGTTCAGCAGAAATTTCAATCTATCAATGTGCAGACTGGTTATACAGACTCCGATCTATCAACTGACTTCAGTACAACAATGGGAAATGTCCAACGATTTCTCTCTGTTCCAGCAATGTGGAGTGATTTCTCTCTGTGCCACAAATGTGGAGCAGTCTCTCTCTCTGTGCGGGCATTCCATCATTAACCCCCGCCGCGTGCCCCCCCCCCCCGGGCTGCTCAGTCTAAAATGCCCGGGCCTATTTTTTGTCCCAGTCCGGGCCTGTATGCGAGTGATTCCTAGAATAATTTTCGCATAGATACGGCCAAGATCCGACAGGTGTAAGTCACTTACACCGTCGGATCTTAGATGTAATGCAACGCCGGCCGCTAGGTGGCATTTACGTTCAGGTCTCATTTGACTATGCAAATGAGCCTGATACGCCGATTCCCGAACGAATTTGCATCGCGTACTCGTCGCTTACGTCGTTTCCGTAAGCGTAAGGTTACCCCTGCTATATGAGGGGTAACCTTACGCCAGTCCGCCGTATGCCATGTTAAGTATGGCGTCGGGTCCGCGTCGTCTTTTTCCATCGGTTACGTCGTTTTCCTGAGTCGTTCTTGAATACGACTTTACGTCAATGGCGCACACGTTGGCGTCATTGACGTTTTCCGTCGTGAGCTGGAGCATGCGCACTGGGCTATTTTTCAGCCCGGCGCATGCGCAGTTCAATCGGCGCGGGGGCGCGCTTAATTTGAATGCAAGCCGCCCCCTTCGAATTACGCAAACATACGCTGGGCCATTTACACTAAGCCGCCGCAAATTACGGAGCAAGTGTTTGGGGAATACGGCACTTGCTCCTGTAAATTGCGGTGGCGTAGTGTAAATGGCTTACACTACGCCAACGCAGATTCTTAGAGAATCTGGCCCAGGGTCTCTTTGAAGCTTATATGAGATTTTGATGATAGAGTTTATATCTAATGCCGCGTACACACGGTCAGAATTTCCGATAAGAAAAGTTCGATGTGAGCTTTTGGTAGGAAATTCCGACCGTGTGTAGGCTCCATTGGAGAAGCTGGTTCTTAGATTTTCCGACGGGAAAAGTTCTTGTCGGAAATTCTGATCGTCTGTATGCAATTACGACGTGCAAAAAGCACGCATGCTCGGAATCAATTCGACGCATGCTCGGAATCATTGAACTTCATTTTTCTCGAGTCGTCGTAGTGTTGTACGTCACCGCGTTATTGACGGTCGGAATTTTGTGTGAGCCAAAATTCAGTCGGAAAAAAATCCACGATTTTCTTGTCGGAATTTCCGATCGTGTGTACGCGGCATTAGCTTGTGACTGTGGCATTTCCCTGAAAGGGTTATGCACATTGCAAGGACAATGTAGGACTGAGAGAAGGCTCCCACAGCTGCAGACAGCACCACTGTGTGCTGAGAGATGGAGGCGGAGGGGTGGGATCCCGTCTGGCATGTCAGTGATTGGCAGGAAATGTAGGAAGAGAATGGTGAGATGGGAAGGTGACAGTGGGAGATAGCGCACTGAATTCCCCCCCCGTGGTCTGTGATTGCACATCATGTTCAGGACGTAGCTGCAGGTTGTTTTAAAGGGCCGCGATTGCGGACTTTCTGGCTTGCGAAAGATCTAGGAAGGAGGGGGTGTTAAGGGGACTGTCACCAGGGAGAAAAGAGACAGAAAACTCATAATTGCAGCAAGGCTACGAGTGGTAATGGGAAAAATGTGCAGAGCGGCAAATGAAATGAACTGATAGGGGATAGAGGAGCTAGGGAGAAAAACAGGGGAAGAGACAGGATGGAAACAAAGGAGGCTCGTCCCAGACTGTCAGCCACACTGACAGGCACCTAAACAGAGAGACAGCTGTATATACACATGCACCATGAGTGACAGTGCTCGTGTAGCACTCTGATTAGGCAGGCACCCGCCTCCGAAGCACTTAGCCGCGCCGGGTCCAGCAAAGCTGCCTACAAACATGCCCGAGTGTGAACGACGTAGCCCACTGCTTTGCATGGTACTGTAGCCTTGGAATAACTGACGCCTTGCTTTGGGCATCAGAAATTTGCTACATCATGCACATCCACATCCTATTAATGCAGACCTTTTAGTAACTTTACAAATCTGCGTAAATAAATTCTTGGCGAATCGTAATATTAGCTGCAGTGACGTTGCCTTAGGTGATATGATGTTATCAGTGTGTTGCAGGCAGGAGGAAGCATTTCCCCAGTCTCCTCTCACTCAGTGGTCAGAATACAACATTATAACTTAAAGTGGAGTTCCACCCATTTTTTTATGTTTGTCTGTGCTGCATGCTCTAATCTCATAGTGTTCAGAATGGACAATTTTTATTTAATTTGTTGCTTGTAAATACCTTTATTTTGTAGTCATTCATTACTTCCTCCTCCTTATTTGCCTAGGCTATTTGCAAGGGTTTCTGGGATAGGCATCATGTTTCCCAGTAGTCCTTGCAAACCTGACTGAAACCTATTACATTGCTTGTGCACTGAGCATGTGCGAGATATGCAAAGCTGAAATCCAGGAAGTCATACAGTCTGGCTTCATGATGCCCACACTTAAGATGGCCACGGTCTATTTCTAGATTATAAACTATTTAAATGCTGTAACAGCCTAACAAAACGGACCTTAGTTTACAGACTAACTTTACTAGAATACATTAAGCTTGTGTATTACAGGGGTATTTATATTTAAAAAGTGAAATTGTGGCCGGAACTCCGTTTTAATAGCAAGTCACAAGGTGAGTGGCTGCAGCAGGGGCTAATCGGTGTCAGACATTTGTGGACGCAGCCAATACTTCTGACGTACAGTATCTCACAAAAGTGAGTACACCCCTCGCATTTTTGTAAATATTTTATTATATCTTTTCATGTGACAACACTGAAGAAATGACACTTTGCTACAAATGTAAAGTAGTGAGTGTACGGCTTGTATAACAGTGTACATTTGCTGTCCCCTCAAAATAACTCTCACACAGCCATTAATGTTTAAATTGCTGGCAACAAAAGTGAGTACACCTCTAAGTGGAAATGTCCAAATTGGGCCCAAAGTGTCAATATTTTGTGTGTCCGTCATTATTTTCCAGCATTGCTTTAACCCTCTTGGGCATGGAGTTCACCAGAGCTTCACAGGTTGCCACTGGAATCCTCTTCCACTCTTCCATGACGACATCACAGAGCTGGTGGATGTTAGAGATCTTGTGCTCCTCCACCTTCCGTTTGAGGATGCCCCACAGATGCTCAATAGGGTTTAGGTCTGGAGACGTGCATGGCCAGTCCATAACCTTGATTTAGGACTTGTTTGGACTGTAACACAGTAGCCTAGTTGTACTTTAATGCTTTGGGAAACTTTGCTTTTTGTTTATGCTTTGAAATCTGAACCGATATACACAGGGCAGCCATATATGCACAAGCCTCATAAGGTCAACATATTTCCCTTTACCTTCCTTGACTGAGCCAAATCCTCCTTTAATCATGTCTCACACGCTCTCCCTCCCAGACACTGCAGCTCACAGTGGGAGGGGTATCAGTAACAGAGGCAGAGCTGACAATTAAAAAGAGCATTGGGCAGGAGTAGGTGTGACCAGGTGCTGATTGACAAGTTGCAGGCTTATGAATCAGCAATGACAGTGCCTACATCTTCTTACCCTTCTGTAGCAGCCTACACAAGAGTGACAACTCTGCTCTGAATTCAGGAGCAGTGCAGCATTGTTGTCACACCATCACAGAAAGTTGCATTAGCTGGACCTAATTGGCAGGATCAACAGGTATTTGTGGGACTTTGCAGGGAAACTAAGAGAAAACTGTAAGTCCAGATGCATCTATAATTAAATGCTGTAGCATATTTTTTCATAATGGAATGCCATAGATACAGTTTAATATACTCTAATGAGATTAATTACATTAAAACTATACCCAGTCACGTATCAAAGATACAAATTAATGCAGCTCTGTATTCATTAACACATCAATAAATGTAATTTTTATGCAAGCAGTGTAGGTACTTAACCACTTCAGCCCCTTAATGATCAAGCCTATTATTTTTTTGGTGGTATTTGATCACCTCTGCCGTTTTTATTTTTTGTGCTTTAAACAAAAAAAAGACAGACAATTTTGAAAAAAATTCAAATATTTTTTTTACTTTCTGCTATAATACATATCCTCAAAAATATAACAAAAAAAATGTATTCATCAGTTTAGGCTGATATATTTTTTTTCTACATATTTTTGGTTAAAAAAAACACAATAGGCGTACAGTAGTACCTTGGATTACAAGCATAATTTGTTCTAGAAGAATGCTTATGATCCAAAGCACTCGTATATCAAAACAAGTTTCCCCATAGAAAATAATGGAAACTCAGATAATCCATTCCACAGCCACTGCTTGTCAATGCAGCACCGCATGTGCCCAGAGGTGCAGGGGTGCCGGAGACACTCAGAGACACTGGGAGATGCTCGGAGACCACTCGGAGTAACTTGGAGACGTTTCCGAGTGTTTCCGAGCCTCACCAGCACCCCCTGCATCTCTGGCCAAATGCGGTACTGCCTGAAAAACAGCAATATGAACCGAGGAGCTCTTCCAGGAGCGAGCTACAGTAAGTTTAGCGGCCAACAGCAGAAAGTGAATCAACTGTTGTGTGGAATGAGAGACATCAGCAAATTTTTCATTTAGTAGCACAATACGGGGTAGCTGCGGAACAGTTTTTTTTGTGATCTTCTGCATTATCACAGAGACTCTTTTCAAAAAGTCCATAATTCAAGGGTACTGCCACCAAGTATAAAGCATAAATCCTAAAGATTGGCAGCCTCGAAAAGAGAAAGGTGAGGTCGGAAATAGCCTTGCAAGAGGAACCGGGGACCATATACCATCTAGTGAAGACCTTAATACTCGCTTCCACCAGAGAGATATTTATTATGTCCTTATAGGCAGAGTAGAAGGAGGCATGCCAGAGGTCCAGGTCCTTCTCCGAAAACCAGATCTGTGTCCCACGCCCGCATATAAAGTAATTTGACAGAGGAATCAAGCAAGAGCCGGTAGAAAAGAGAAATCCCTCCCCTCTGTCCATCTTCCTGTGCACACCTATAGCTAGATTCACATAGAGTTAGGCCGGCGTATCAGTAGATACGCCAACCTAACTCGGAATCTGCGCCGTCCTAAGTTTAAGTGTATTCTCAAACAGAGATACACTTAAACCTATCTAAGAAACGACCGCTTGCGCAGTCGTATCTTAGGGTGCAATATTTAGGCTGGCCGCTAGGTGGCGCTGCCATTGTGTTCGGCGTAGAATATGTAAATCACTAGATACGCCTATTCACGAAGGTACGTCCGCCCGTCGCAGTAAAGATACGCCGTTTACGTAAGGCATTTTCAGGCGTAAAGTTATTCCATCAAATAGCTGGACTAGTAATGTTAAGTATGGCCGTCGTTCCCGCGTCAAAATTTGAAAATTTTACGTCGTTTGCGTAAGTCGTCCGTGAATAGGGCTAGACGTAATTTACGTCCACGTCGAAAAACCAATACGTCCTTGCGGCGTACTTTGCCGCAATGCACACTGGGATATGTACACGGACGGCGCATGCGCCGTTCGTAAAAAACGTCAATCACGTCAGGTCACCCTCCATTAACATAAAACACGCCCCCTCAGTCTAATTTGAATTAGGCGCGCTTACGCCGGCCGCATTTACGCTACGCTGCCGTAACTTAGCAGGCAAGTACTTTGTGAATACAGTACTTGCCAAGCTAACTTACGGCGGTGTAGTGTAAATACGATACGCTACGCCGCCGCAAAGATGCGGCGGGCTACTTGAATCCACCTACAACTCTCATAAGGAGGCACTCTAGAGTCCTTCAACACCTCTGGGCCTAATGACTGTAGGAAATAAAAAAAAAATCAAAATGTTTCTTCAGCCGTGACTTACAATGTCATATATTTTATCTCTGTATTTAGATGTTTGCCTGAAGTTATGGTTTAAGCTTTAAGCTAACTATATTCACTTATTTAATATTTATATATAATCCAAGTTTTAAACCAAGGCCTGACAAAGGAAACCAGGTAATCAGAGTACTCACTTTGGGCCAAAATCATAAGCTACACATGATCTGCACTTACCGTATTTATCGGAGTATTGCGCGCTCCGGCGTATAGTGCGCACCACTAATGTGGACCCGCAATTCCTAAATTCCTGTAAAAAAAAACATCTAAGTACTTACAGTTTTGGTGTCTTGCGCGGCGTCCATCGGCGGCCTCGTTGGGTCCGGCGTCCGTCTGCGGTGTCCTCCCGCGCTGTCTCCCCGTCGAATCGCCGCTTCCCGCGCTCAGTTTGAACGCCTCCGCCGACGTATACCGAGTGCAGTACACTCGGCTACATTCGGCTCGGCTTCGCTCGTGCTCACGCTCTGTGATGTTTATGAGTGAGCACGAGCGAAGCCGAGCCTGGCCGAATGTAGCCGAGTGTACTCCACTCGGTATATGTCGGCGCAGGCATTTAAACTGAGCGCGGGAAGCGGCAGGCATCCCCTTTATTTTAAGGTGAAAAAATTGAGCGGTATACGCCGATAAATACGGTAACTTTTGCTTTTCGAGCCATTAATACCAAAGATCATCAGCATCGGCTGGGTCTTGCCACAGTCAGCTGCGCCAACCCCCTCCGTCAGTTGAGTTTGTCAGCATCTGAAATTTGCTTTGTTTGAAAGTCGTCATTTTTGTTTGCCCCTAATCAAGGTAACCTGCAGTTGCTGACGATCACAATGTAATACAGATTGGCTGAAATGTATCCAAGAATAAGATACATGTAGAGGTTAATGGATGCATCATGTTGGATAGAACAATCCACCATGACCGGATGTTTTATGGTCGTGTGATACGCATGACAAAATAAATCTCTTCTTAGCTTTGGTGTGACTTTTTGTAATGTTGTTGTCAACTAAAGCACAGAATTGACATGAAACAGCAGTTTTATTAGATATGAAACAGCAGTACTATTGTATATTAGGGGCCGTTCCTTATCCCAGATGCAGGAGAGGTGAGTATGTAATCATAGGCCTAAGTTTACATTAAAGCGGTATTAAACCCAAAAGAAAGCATTTATTATATTGCAGTTTACCAATCCTTAGCTGTTGTGGGTGCATTTGTTTTCTATTTTAAGGTTGCTTTCCTTTATTTTCACCAGTCAGAGCCGCCTACACTGTCAGGAGGTACAGAGCCGGGCCAGTTAGGTGACATGCAAGGAAGGGGGGGGGGGTTGTGGAGGGAGATGTGTGCAGTAATGGGGGATGGGCAAGAGTGATGCAGGGGTTAGAGCCGAGGAGGGGTAGAAGTGAGTGGACACCCTGTGAAAGCTGAATCCTTCACACCCCTAAACCCTGCACTCTGTGCATAGCACACACCTAAACTCTGCACTGTGTGCACATGGCACCCCTTAAAGGGTCACTAAAGGCAAAAAAAAACGTTTTTTTTAAATAACTAACATGTTATACTTACCTCCACTGTGCAGCTCGTTTTTGTCCCCTAACCCTGTCTTCTGGGGTCCCTCGGCGGCTGTCTCGGCTCCTCCTCGCAAAAGCTTTCTACCTTCATGCGAGCGAGCTTGCATGGTAGAAAGCTTTTGCGAGCGCGCTCCTGTGATACAGCGGCGGGCATAGCCGCTGACTGTATCACTCGGCCCCCGCCCCCCGGCGCGCCGCATCATCCGCTGTGATTGGCCCCGTACACACGGCCGAGGAACTCGACGTGCCAAACACGTCGAGTTCCTCGGCCAGTTCAGCCCTGAAGCCGCCGAGGACCTCGGCGGGCCGAGAGCTCCCATAGAACAACGAGGAAATAGAGAACATGTTCTCTATTTCCTCGTCGAGCTCCTCGTCGGCTTCCTCGGCCGAAAGTGTACACACGACCAGTTTCCTCGGCAGAATTCAGCCAGAAACTCGGTCGGAAGCTGAATTCTGCCGAGGAAACTGGTCGTGTGTACGGGGCCATTGACAGCAGCGCCAGCCAATGGCTGCGCTGCTATCAATCTGCCTTGCCAATCAACGGCCAGGCTGGGAACCGAAGAAGATCACATGGATGTGTCCAGGACTTTCAAAGGGTCAGGTAAGTAAAACGGGGGCTGGGGGGGGGGGGGGCGGTACCATCGGATGTTTTTTCACCTTAATGCATAGGATGCATTAAGGTGAAAAAGCATTTACCTTTACAACCCCTTTAAACTGCACTCTGTACATAGCACACCCCTGAAGCCTGCACCCTGTACATAGCGCACCCCTGAAGCCTACACCCTGTACATAGCACACCCCTGAAGCCTGCACCCTGTACATAGCGCACCCCTGAAGCCTGCACCCTGTACATAGCACATCCCTGAAGCCTATATTCTGTACATAGTGCATCTCTGAACTCTGCACATAATGCATTCCTGGTATTTATTGCCCCTTTGAACTCCTCCCACTGTAAGTGCAACCACAACCACTGTTAAATGTGGTTAAGTGGGTTTTTTTGTCATTGAATTCCTGCACCTAGCTCTGGATACATTTTTATTGTGGCAACCATAATGCTGATGTTGCCCACAATGAAATTGAGTTTGACATCCCTTGTGTTAGTCCATCTAACACTCCCCTTCCTCGAGACTACAATGCTGCTGTCTAAAGCTGCTCCTGTGCTCCTTCATCCAGAGTAGGAGCACTCTATGGCCTTGTGTACACTGGGCATAAAAAATGCTCCTTATACAAGTGTTTTTTTCTTTCAGCCTTTAGAAGCAACTCTATGTTAGCCTATGTGTCCTTGGACATTTGAGGGTTTTACTGGCATATTTGTAGAGGAGCCTTTATAGGCTGAGAAAAACCCATCACAAGTGTATTTTTGAAAAGAGAAAAAAAGCTTGACGCGCCTAATCGATAGACACCGAAAAACGGCGTTTGGGCTTGTCAGTGGTTTTTAAGTGTACATTTTTTTTCTAGTGTTTTGGGGAAAAATGCTTAGAAATGCAAATGTCCTTACATGCTACAAAGGAGCATTTTTTATGCTGCTTTTTCTGCTGCCTAGTGTGCATGGATTCTTATACAGGAGTTGTGTGCCAGATCACCGGGTGAAAACAAAGGATAAAAACCTAAAAAAAAGAAAATTAATGCAGCTACCACATCTAATGACTAGTAAATTGCAATATATAACATTTTTGGTTTTGGTTTTAATATGGCTTTAATAAGAGTTATTGTTATGCCTTGTACACACGGTCGGACTTTCCGAGAAAAAAAGTCAGACGGTCTTTTTTTCTCGGAAAGTCTGGCTGTATGAAGCCTACATCGGACTTTTTTTTGGGGAATTCCGACAGACCTTAGATAGAGAACCTGTTCTCTATCTTTCTGCCGGACTTCCGACTGACTCACTGCGGACTTTTGCATGGTCAAAAGTCTGACCGTGTGTACAAGGCATTAGAGGTAATGTTAGCTGACCATAGATGGATTGAAATTTGTCTGACTTACCAAGGACCTGCCTATTTTCAAACCATGTGTTCGTTCCTGTTGAACAGAAATCGTTTGTTAGAGTGACTTCTATTGAACGGGAATGTTCAGCACAATAAATTAGCTGTTTTTTCCACATTCATAGCCACTGTGCAACGCCAGGCAATAGTGACCTCTTTTTAATTTACGTCATTGATTTACAGGTACTAATTTTCAGCACCCAAAGAATAAGAAGTAAGTAAAATGTGTGGATTAGATTCAACTGGTCTAACCGAATTATATACATTTCCAAGGTGAAGGAACCCAAATCTCGAAGTGGAGAGTCAGGTACAGCTGGGAGCTAGGCATGGACTAACATGCTTACAAAGGAGGACTGGAGACATCTGGCTTGGGGGGCAAACACAACTAAGTAGCCCTTTCATGGTAGTGACAGATTTCTGTAGGATCAGGAAAGTATTCCATGGTGCCTCGTTATTTGGTGGGCTTGGTCAAAGGTGGATGCTGCCAAGGGACATCATTCTGTCACGTGACATCTCTAACGGAGGTTGGTGCTGGAAGACTTTTCTCTGCCAGGTCCTGAGACTGAGGGTCTGAACAAGCAGCAGGTAACAATATAATGCCCAGTATGTATCCATAGCTGTGGGTCCTGCTCTGATCAATAGTGAAGCATCTCCACTTTAAGCAACCATATAATATCTTTTTAGTACTGGTCCGAGGAACAAATGCCACTTCCACTCATTCTTCCTCTCCTTGCACATGTATGGACTTAACAAAAGGAAATAACATATTGACAGAAGCAGTGTATGATAAAGCAATGCGGGCATTTGGAAAGACATACAGTACATGAATTACAAGCAAACAATGCAGCTGGTTGGATGCTGGTGGTAAGTAATATAACTATAAAAAAAAAAAGATGAGAGAAAGGATGATATACATAGACTATAGAGGCAGCAAAACTAATGTGACACAAATATAGTGGAGATGGCAGATACTAGCAGTAAAAAAAGGTTATGAGAAAGTAAAGAGATGCAGGATCATAAACACACAAAAGGAATGTGGAAGGAGAATAAATAAAATAGAGTAATGATAAACATATATAAATAGGGTGAGAGACGTTATAATAAAATATGGCAATGATAAGAGGGGCTGGGGGAAAGAAGGGACTGGCAGAAAGGGAAATGAATGAAAGATAGAATAATGGCAATAAAGGGAAGATATATAGAGAAGGATAATGTACCAAGAAGAGATGAAATGATAAGGAATGCAGAAAAGGTTGAAAATGACTGAGAGGATACAAAGGGAAGGACCTGAATAAAGAAAAAGAGTGGAGCAAGGAAATAGATAACTTTTAGAAGGATGAAAAAATGGAAAAAGGGACAGAAAAAAAAGAATAGAGATAGAGGGACATGGTGGAGGGGGTGGATATAGAAGGCTGTAGGTAAAAAGTAGGAGATGGAGATAGAAGGTTGTAGTAAGAGAGGGATGGAGATAGAAGGATTGAGATGAGAGCGTGGGAGCAGAGAAATAAGAAAAAGATGAAGAAGTGGGAGATGGACATAAATAATAGGAGAATGAAAATAGAACAATTGAGAAGAAGAAGTAGAGGTGGAGATAAAAGAATGAAGATAATGAATCTTACTCTCCATAAGGATGGAGAGTAAGATGTGGGGATAAGGAAGGTTGGACATAAAGAAGTGGGGAAATGAGAATGTAGGATGTAAATGAATTTATGAGGGATGGAGATAGAAGGATGGAGATGAAGAAAAGGGAAATGCTAATAGAAGAAGGTAAATGAGGGTTGTAATAGAGGGATGGAGATGCAGAAGTTGGAGCTGCAGAAGGATGGAGATGACGATCTAAAGGATAGAGATAGAAGGATGAAAATAGAAAGATTAAGAAGGAAAAGACATATAGCTGGATTCAGGTAGATGCTCGCATTTTTACGGCGGCGTAGCGTATGGTATTTACGCTACGCCGCCGTAAATCAGAGAGGCAAGTGCTGTATTCACAAAGCACTTGCCTCCTAAGTTACGGCGGCGTAGCGTAAATGGGGCCGGCGTAAGTGCGCCTAATTTAAATGAGGATGAGGGGAGCGTGTTTTATGTAAATGGGTGGTGACCCGATGTGATTGACGTTTTTTACGAATGGCGCATGCGCCGTCCGTGTACATATCCCAGTGTGCATTGCTCCAAAGTACGCCGCAAGGACGTATTGGTTTTGACGTGAACGTAAATTACGTCCAGCCCCATTCACGGACGACTTACGCAAAGGACGTAAAATTTTCAAATTTCAACGCGGGAACGACGGCCCTACTTAACATTGACTAGGCCAGCTATTTGTTCGACTAACTTTACGCCGGAAAAAGCCATACGTAAACAACGTAAAAAAATGCGCCGGGTGCACGTACGTTTCTGAATCGGCGTATCTACTCATTTGCATATTCTACGCCGAACTCAACGGAAGCGCCACCTAGCGGCCAGCGTAAATATTGCACCCTAAGATACGACGGCGTAGGAGACATATCTGGTTTCCAGAATACGCTTAAATTTAGGACGGTGTAGATTCAGAGTTACGTCTACTGATACGCCGGCGTAAAGCTACCTGAATCTAGCTAATAGTGATGAAGAATTAGGGAGTGAAGACAGAAGGATGGAGCTAAAAAAAGAATAGGGTTAAGATAAAGAAGTGAAGGATTGGAGGAAGGAATGGAGAGAGAAGGTTAACCACTTAACGCCCGCCGCACGCCTATTTAGGTCCACAGAATGGCACGTACAGGCAGATGGGCGTATATATACGTCCCTGCCTTCTAGCGGGTGGGGGGTCCGATCAGGACCCCCTCTGCTGCATGCGGCGGGCGGCTTACCTCGGGGAGCGATCCGGGACGACGGTGCGGCTATTAGTTTATAGCCGCTCCGTCGCGATTGCTCCCCGGAGCTGAAGAACGGGGAGAGCCGTATGTAAACACGGCTTCCCCGTGCTTCACTGTGGCGGCGTATCGATCGAGTGATCCCTTTTATAGGGAGACTCGATCGATGACGTCAGTCCTACAGCCACACCCCCCTACAGTTGTAAACACACACTAGGTGAACCCTAACTCCTACAGCGCCCCCTGTGGTAAACTCCCAAACTGCAACTGTCATTTTCACAATAAAAAATGCATTTTTTGCTGTGAAAATGACAATGGTCCCAAAAATGTGTCAAAATTGTCCGAAGTGTCCGCCATAATGTCGCAGTCACGAAAAAAATTGCTGATCGCCGCCAATAGTAGTAAAAAAAAACAATAATTAATAAAAATGCAATAAAACTATCCCCTATTTTGTAAACGCTATAAATTTTGCGCAAACCAATCGATAAACACTTATTGCGATTTTTTTTTACCAAAAATAGGTAGAAGAATACGTATCGGCCTTAAACTGAGGAAAACAGGGGGTATTTATTATAGCAAAAAGTAAAAAATATTGCATTTTTTTCAAAATTGTCGCTCTATTTTTGTTTATAGCGCAAAAAATAAAAACCGCAGAGGTGATCAAATACCACCAAAAGAAAGCTCTATTTGTGGGGAAAAAAGGACGCCAATTTTGTTTGGAAACCACGTCGCACAACCGCGCAATTGTCTGTTAAAGCGACTCAGTGCCGAATTGTAAAAACCCCTTGGGTCATTTAGCAGCATATTGGTCCGGTCCTTAAGTGGTTAAAATGGATAGAGATAGAAAGATGGAGCTTCAGAATATACAGAGCTGGAAAGAGGGAGGAAAGGCTAGATTTGGAAGTATGAAGTATGTAAAACATATGAGAAAGTAAAGGTTGGAGATGGAAGGATAGAGCTATACACACAGATGAAGGGGAGCTGGGATTTGGTAGAAGTGACCTAAAAACTGAATAAAATTGGGCTGAAATTCTAAGCCCTAAGCTATAGCAAGATTGATATGCACAGAAATGAAAGGAAAGACATTCATCCAGAGATGTGTATAGAGATAAAAGGAGAGATGGCGGTAGATGGAAGAAATAGATGGAAAATATAGGAGAAGGCTGGAGATAAGACAAAGCTATTCTCAGAGATGGAAAGACAAAAAACATAAACAGATGAAATTATAGAAGAATGGAGATGGAAGGATGGAACTTTGTACACTCAGAAAGGAGGAAGTGGTAGCAATGGACAGAAGAAAGAAGGGAGGGAGGGATAGATACAAAGATCAAGGGAAATATGGAAATGGGAGGAGGTACAGGTATGGAAGAACAGAGGTATAAAGATGGAAGGATTGAGTTTTGCACAGGCATGGAGGGAGGGTTCAAAATGGAAGGATGGAGAGAAGTGTGACGATGGAAAATGGAGCTCTCTACGAGTATGAAAGCATAAAGTGAGCAATAGAGTTGAAAGCATGGAACTCTGTACAAGGGTGGAATGATGGATGGACGGATGGCGATGAAAGTATAGAAATAAACTATATTGTCAAAAGTATTGGGACGCTTGGATTTTACACGCACATGAACTTTAATGGCATCCCAGTCTTAGTCTGTAGGGTTCAAAAATTAGTTGGCCCACCCTTTGAAGCTATAACAGCTTCAACTCTTCTGGGAAGGCTGTCCACAAGGTTTAGGAGTGTGTCTATTGGAATGTTTGACCATTCTTCCAGAAGCGCATTTTTGTGGTCAGGCACTGAAGTTAAACAAAAAGGCCTGGCTCACAGTCTCCACTCTAATTTATGCCAAAGGTGTTCTATCGGGTGCAGGTCAGTCAAGTTCCTTCACCCCAAACTCACTCACCCATGTCTTTATGGACTTTGCTTTGTGCACTTGTCCAAATGATTTTGTGGAAGGGGGATTATGAGGTGTGGTTGTTTTTTAGGGGTTGGGCTTCAAACCCGATAGGCCCCAGGCCTTCTCGTCCAAGATCAGTGCCTGACCTCACAAATGCAATTTTGGAAGAATGGTCAAACATTCCAATAGACACACTCCTAAACCTTGTGGACAGCCTACCCAGAAGAATTGAAGCTGTTATAGCTGCAAAGGGTGGGCCAACATAATATTGAACCCTACAGACTAAGACTGGGATGCCATTAAAGTTCATGTGCGTGTAAAGGCAGGTGTCCCAATACTTTTGACAATATAGTGTAGGTATAGGGATGGAAATGTATAAGGAAGGATGGAGCTATGTACTGCGATAGAAGGATAAAGAAAGGGATGGAGATGGAAGGATGGAGCTATTTACAGAAATGGAAGGATGAGGGGAGGGAGATCTGTAAAGGATGGAAAGATGGCAGGTGGAATGGAGGAAGAGATGAAGATAGAAGAATGGAGTACAGGGATGGATAGATAGAGGGACAGATGGGGTTGGAAGGGTGGGAGCGATTTACAGAGGTGGAAGGAGGGAGGGAGGGAGGGAGGGAGGGAGGGAGGGAGGGAGGGAAGGATGGAGGGATGGAGATAGAAGGATGTGGTTCTGTAGAGATGGAAGGATGGATGGAGGGATGTAGATAGAAGGATTGAGGGAGAGATGGAAGGATGGGGCTCTGTATAGAGATGGAAGGATGGATGGAGGGATGTAGATAGAAGGATTGAGGGAGAGATGGAAGGATGGGGCTCTGTATAGAGATGGAGGGAGGGATGGACATGGAAGGAGGGAGGGATGGAGATGGAAGGATGGGGCTCTGTACAGAGATGGAGGGATGCAAGGATGGAGTGAGGGATGGAGATGGAAGGAGGGGGATGGAGATGGAAGCATGTAGGGAGGGATGGAGATGGAAGGATGGGGCTCTGTACAGAGATGGAGGGATGGAAGGAAGGAGTGAGGGATGGAGATGGAAGGAGGGGGGTGGAGATGGAAGGATGTAGGGAGAGATGGAGATGGAAGGATGGGGCTCTGTATAGAGATGGAGGGAGGGATGGACATGGAAGGAGGGAGGGATGGAGATGGAAGGATGGGGCTCTGTACAGAGATGGAGGGATGCAAGGAAGGAGTGAGGGATGGAGATGGAAGGAGGGGGATGGAGATGGAAGCATGTAGGGAGGGATGGAGATGGAAGGATGGGGCTCTGTACAGAGATGGAGGGATGGAAGGAAGGAGGGAGGAATGGGGGTAGAAGGACGGAGGGAGAGATGGGAGGATGTGGCTCTGTAAAGAGATGGAAGGATGGAGGGATGGAGATGGAAGGATGGGGCCCTGTATAGAGATGGAAGGATAGAGAGAGAGTGGAAGGCTGGGGCTCTGTATAGAGATAGATGGAGGGATGGAGATGGAAAGATTGAGGGAAGGGTGGAGATGTATGAAGGGAGGGAGGGATGGAGATGGAAGAATCGAGGAAGGGATGGAAGGATGTGGCTCTATACAGAGATTGAAGGATGGAGGGAGAGATGGAGATGGAAGGATGGAGAGGGAAGGATGGAGGGATAGATGGATGGAGATGGAATGATGGAGGGAGGGAGAGATGGAGATGGAAGGATGGAGGAAGAGATGGAAGGATGGGGCTCTGTATAGAGATGGAAGGATGGAGGGAAGGCTGGAGAGGGAAGGATGGAGGGAGAGATTAAAGGATTGGACTCTGTATAGAGATGAAATGATGGAGGGAGGGAGGGATGGAAATGGAAGGATGGAGGGAGAGATGGAAGGATGGAGGGAGAGATGGAAGGAAGGAGGGAGAGATGGAAGGATGGGGCTCTGTATAGAGATGGAAGGATGGAGGGAGAGATGGAAGGATGGAGGCGGGAGAGATGGAAGGATGGAGGTGGGAGAGATGAAAGGATGGGGCTCTATATAGATATGGAAGGATGGAAGGATGGAGAGGGAAGGATAGAGCTCTGTATAGAGACAGAAGGATGGAGGGAGAGATGGAAGGATGGGGCTCTGTATAGAGATGGAAGGATGGAAGGAGAGAGGATGGGGCTCTGTATAGAGATGAAAGGATGGAAGGAGGGAGGATGGGGCTCTGTATAGAGATGGAAGGATGGAGGGAGAGATGGAAGGATGGGGCTCTGTATTGAGATGGAAGGATGGAGATGGAAGGAGGGAGGGAGGGAGGATGGGGCTCTGTATTGAGATGGAAGGATGGAGATGGAAGGAGGGAGGATGGAGATGGAAGGATGGAGATGGAAGGAGGGAGGGAGGATGGAGATGGAGGGAGGATGGGGCTCTGTATGGAGATGGAAGGATGGAGATGGAAGAAGGGAGGGAAGGGAGGGAGGATGGGGCTCTGTATTGAGATGGAAGGATGGAGATGGAAGGAGGGAGGGAGGATGGGGCTCTGTATTGAGATGGAAGGATGGAGATGGAAGGAGGGAGGGAGGATGGGGCTCTGTATGGAGATGGAAGGATGGAGATGGAAGGAGGGAGGGAGGATGGGGCTCTGTATGGAGATGGAAGGATGGAGATGGAAGGAGGGAGGGAAGGGAGGGAGGATGGGGCTCTGTATTGAGATGGAAGGATGGAGATGGAAGGAGGGAGGGAGGATGGGGCTCTGTATGGATATGGAAGGATGGAGATGGAAGGAGGGAGGGAAGGGAGAGAGGATGGGGCTCTGTATTGAGATGGAAGGATGGAGATGGAAGGAGGGAGGGAGGATGGGGCTCTGTATGGAGATGGAAGGATGGAGATGGAAGGAGGGAGGGAGGATGGGGCTCTGTATGGAGATGGAAGGATGGAGATGGAAGGAGGGAGGGAAGGGAGGGAGGATGGGGCTCTGTATTGAGATGGAAGGATGGAGATGGAAGGAGGGAGGGAGGATGGGGCTCTGTATGGATATGGAAGGATGGAGATGGAAGGAGGGAGGGAAGGGAGAGAGGATGGGGCTCTGTATTGAGATGGAAGGATGGAGATGGAAGGAGGGAGGGAGGATGGGGCTCTGTATGGAGATGGAAGGATGGAGATGGAAGGAGGGAGGGAAGGGAGGGAGGATGGGGCTCTGTATTGAGATGGAAGGATGGAGATGGAAGGAGGGAGGGAGGATGGGGCTCTGTATGGAGATGGAAGGATGGAGATGGAAGGAGGGAGGGAAGGGAGAGAGGATGGGGCTCTGTATGGAGATGGAAGGATGGAGATGGAAGGAGGGAGGGAAGGGAGAGAGGATGGGGCTCTGTATTGAGATGGAAGGATGGAGATGGAAGGAGGGAGGGAGAATGGGGCTCTGTATGGAGATGGAAGGATGGAGATGGAAGGAGGGAGGGAAGGGAGGGAGGATGGGGCTCTGTATTGAGATGGAAGGATGGAGATAGAAGGAGGGAGGGAGGATGGGGCTCTGTATGGAGATGGAAGGATGGAGATGGAAGGAGGGAGGGAGGGAGGATGGAGATGAAGGCGGTCCCCGGCGGTGGGAAGGAGGGAGGGAGGAGGAGGCAGGGAGGGAGGGTGAGAAGCGGTTGCCGCCGCTGCTGCTGGTAGAAGTCCGGGGGATGCAGTGAGAGGAGCAGGCAGAGCCGTGTTGTTGTCTGTGGTCGGGGAAGCTTCCTTCCTTCCGGCACCTCTCTCCTCCAGCTCGGCTCCTGTCTCCTCCTCCCGCCGGCTCTCCGTGGTGCTGAAATCTGGGCCGGTCCCCGGGCGGGCCCTGCTACAAGCCGGCTGTGTAGGAGAAGCGGCGGCAGGCTGTGTGTGCGGAGCAGGCCTGCTCGGTGTCCGTCTGTACCGCCGATAGCCGGAGAGCCCCGGAGCTGTACTGCAGAGCCCGCTTCTGGAAGGACACCACTCCAAAGGCTGGCATGACTGGCAGCACCCTGCACCCCACACGGGCACCCCCACACTGGGCACACTGACACCCACAGTAGTCGCACCTGTGCTGAAGGGGCCATCACTTTCCAGAGACCTCGTGAAACTTTGGAGCTAGCCTGTGTGGTGAGACCACCCTGCACCCCCTGGGGAAGGACTATAGGGACAGTTCTGATCCACAGATGACTCTCTTGTCTTTGTGAAAGAGACCCTGAGCAGATTATTACTCCATGGATTTGTGAAAGACCCCTCAGGAAATGGCCAAGAACCCAAAACTGCAGGGTTTCCCCACTTTACAGTGTCCCTCAAAGTTTGGTGGAATGGCTGGTTGGTGAGTCCTCCCAAAGAAGACCCCCCCATCCTGGAGAATCTGCTCACCTGCTGACTTGGATGAGACCTCCCAGGAAGAAGACCCTATTTGTGAGATCTTATGGCCTCAGGGGGCCAAACTAAGACTTCGGTATTGGTGAGACCAGCACTCCTTTAGGATTACTGATACTCTCTGGAGCCCCCCTTTGTTTGAGAGAGGTCTATAAGAAGGGGAACCGTCTTTGTGAGACTGCTGGCTTGAAGGCACCTAAGAGCTCCTCATACTTTCCTGGAGATCTAGACTGGTGGTAAAGCCTTCAGAGAAGGTTCACCCTAGCCAGACCCCCTCTCATCTTTCTGTCTATGTGAATTTTATAGGAAATGAACAGTTTGTCACATGCCAAGAGATGCAAGGACATTGTTTTATGGAGAGCTTCTTCTAAGTATCTCACCCTGTTGGTGACATCAGCTTTGCTCCATCAAAGGAGAAAGGACATCTAAGAGGGACCCATGAAATAAATCCACTGGTTGGACAGGTAGATCCTTAATTAATATATTAGTGAGACCTTTATATGTTGTTTCCAGCCTTTGCTATGACACCTAAAAGGAAATTTAGCATGCTCATAATTCCACCTTGCTAAGTCAATGTTCTTCGTGTGCATAAAGACTTTACCTTTGACTTCCCCTGAGACATCCCATTCTTGAGACTTGTGCAGCTGTGCATTGCCTAACACTCTTGCATCAGGACCA